>NC_077237.1:20253022-20910522 GCF_947179165.1 Solanum dulcamara | reverse complement strand
AACATTGACTGAAGGTGCTTCCTTGTTCCTCAACTTCCTAACTTGCCGGTTTAAGGTCTCAATCGTAACATCCGCATAAGATAGACTCTTCTTCACCTCAATACTGCCCAAAGGCACAATAGAGTTAGGATCACCAATAAACTTCCTCAATAATGACACACGAGACACCGGATGGACGGATGCTAAATCCAAAGGAAAATCCAACTCATATGTTACTTTTCCAATACGCCTCAAAATTTGATATCAGCCAACATAGCGGGGAGTTAACTTCCCTTTCCTACCGAAATGCATTAGACCCTTCATGGGTGAAATTTTCAAGTAAACCTAATCATTAACCTCAAATTCAAGGTCTCTTCTTCTCACATTTTAATAGGACTTTTGTCGGCTTTAGGTTGTCTTTATTCTTTCTCTAATCAATCTCACCTTCTCCATATACTCATGTACCAACTCATGTCCTATAAAAGCAACTTTGCCAATCTTAAACCAACCGATAGGGAACATACACCTACTACTATATAAGGCCTCAGATGGGGCCATCTGAATGCTGGAATGATAAATGTTATTATAGGCAAACTCTATCAATTGCAAATGATCACCCCAAGTACCTTTAAATTCAATAACATAGGCTCTCAATATGTCCTCTAGAATTTAATTGGTACGCTTCGGCCAGATTATCCATCTATGGGTGAAAAGTTGTACTAAGCTTCACTTGAGTACTATGACCCTTTTTTAAAGATCTCTAAAATTACGATGTAAATTAAGTACCTCGATCCGAAATTATAGACAACTAAACACCATGAAGACTAAACTCTTGGATATACAACTTAGCATAGTCCTTGGCTGAATATGAGGTCTTTACAGAAAGAAAAAGAGACGACTTAGTCATTTGGTCAACAACCCCCCAAATAGAATCATGTTGCCTATGAGTTCGAATCAAACCTTTAACGAAGTCCATATTCCAAGCTTCCCACTTCCAACTAAGAATCTCAATGTCTTGAGCCAAACCTCCCAGTTTTTGATGCTGAACTTTCACATGTTGAAAATTCGGACATTTAGCCACAAACTCTCATAATATCCCTTTTCATGTTATTCCACTAATACACTTCTATCAAATTATAATACATATTTTTGGAAACCGAATAAATAGAATACCATAAGATATGAGCCTCTGATAATATCATTTCTCTCAAACCATCAATATTGGGGACACATAATCGACCTTGATATCTCAAAACACCATCTCTCCCTTGGGAGAAAGCCTTAATGGCTTTTTCGGAAACCGCCCTCTTCAACACAACCAAAGTAGGGTCACTATCTTGTTTTTCCTTAACATCCACCATAAGAGGTGATCAGAGCAATTTTGCATAAGAATGCCAACATCCTCGAATTTAACCAATCGAACACCCAAATGGGCTAATCTCTGCACATCCCAAGCTAACTCTTTTTTCTTATCCTCAACATGGGAAACACTATTCATGGACTGTCTACTAAGAGCATCGACCATGTTTGCCTTCCCTGGATTATAGAAACCACTGATGTTATATTCTTTTAAGAATTCAAGCCACCTACTTTGCTGAAGGTTTAAGTCTTTCTGAGTGAACGCATATTGAAAACTCTTGTGATTGGCTAATACATCCACATGGACACCATACAAATAGTGTCTTCACAACTTCAAGGCAAATATCACAGCCACTAACTCTAAGTCATGGGTCGAGTAGTTCTTTTCATGAACCTTGAGTAGCCTAGAAGCATAGACTATCACTTTACCATTTTGCATTATCACACAACCAAGATCAACTTGTGGAGCATCACAACACACAACAAACCCATCAGAACCTTTCAGTGAAGTCAACACCAATACAGAAGTAAGTCTATCCTTCAACTCTTGAAAACTTTTCTCACATGCCTCATACCATTGTAATTTTACCTTCTTTTGAGTCAAGGTAGTCAAGGGCGATGCAATGGAAAAGAAACCCTCCACAAACCATCTATAATAATCGGCTAAGCTGAAAAAACTCCAAATATCAGAATGGGACAATGGTCTAGATCAATTCTTAACTGCTTTGAACCTCTTTGTCCATGGTACCTTCACTGGAGACAATATGACCACAAAAAGCAACCAACCTCAATAGAAATTCACACTTGTTAAACTAAGAAAACAATTGACCTTCCTTGAGGATTTGCGAGACAATCCTCAAATGATTGGCATGCTCCTCCTCACTCCAAGAGTATATCAAAATATCATCAATAAAAACAATAACAAACATATCAAAATATTGCTTGAATACCCGGTTCATCAAATTCATAAAAGCTACAGGGGCATTCGTTAGTCCAAATGATATAACCAAAAATTCAATGTGACCATATCGAGTTCTAAAAGCCATCTTCAAAATGACACATTCCCTTACTCAGAGTTGATGATAACACGATCGAAGATCAATCTTTGAAAAGTAGCTTGCTCCTTAAAGTTGATTAAAAAAGTCATCAATCCTTAGAATGGGATAATTATTCTTAATCGTGACCTTGTTCAATTGCCGTTAGTTAATACACATATGTAGAGAACCATCCTTCTCCCTAACAAAGAGAACCAGAGCACCCCACGGAGAGATACTCGCTCTAATGAGTATTATCTAACAAATCTTTCAACTGATCTTTTAGCTTATTCAATTCTGCCAGGGCCATACGATAAGTAGAAATAGAGATAGATTGAGTATCGGGGAGAATATCTACACACAAGTCTATTTCTCATTTGGAAGGAACACCTAGGAGATCATCGAGAAAAACTTTTGAAAATTCATTGACAACTGAAACTTACTCAAGAGTAGGGGCTTTGGAATTAGTATCGCTAACCCAAACTAGATGATAAATGCAACCCTTGGAAATCAGTAACTAACCTCTAAGGCATGTGATGATTTGACTTTTAAACACAGAATTACTAGAATTCCATTCTAGGACTGACTCATTTGTAAACTAAAACATGACTATGTGGGTCCTACAACATATCAAAGAATTACATGCCTGAAGAAAATCCATATTGAGAATAACATCAAAATCGATCATATCAAGCTCTATAAGATTAACTGAGGTGATTTTATGGAAAACTTAAACATGCAATTTCTATAGACTCTTTTAGCCATAATTAAATCACCAATATGAGTATAGACCAAAAAAGGATCTAGCAAGATCTTGGGACTAACAATGAATCTCATAGCAAGATATGGAGTAACAAATGATAGAGTAATACCTGGATCTAACAATGCATAAACATCAATGTCAAAGACTTTTAACATAGCAATCACAACATTAGGGGAATTTTCTAACACCTGACAAGTCTGAAGGACATAAAATCTGTTTGGGCGCTAACCGCTAACCACTCTGACATTTCCATGAATGATGAATCGTCTTTCCACAATTGTATCATACATCCAATCCATCTAAGTACTCTTCCCTATGGCTTTTCCTACACTTCTTGCATGTGGTAACAACTTGACCTCTAAGAACTCCTGCTTGTTGCATAGAATTAGGCACCTTATTCTTATCCAATTTTAGAGCTGAAGAGTTAGATAATTCTTGTCTGGAATTCCTTTGACGAAACTAAAGATAGACACCATTTTCGTACCTTCCATAAGAGAAGTTACCACCATCGGCTCAAGGCCTCTTGGACTCCCTCTTAGACCTTTCCTTCAACTCTTACTCCTTAATTTATTCGACACGTGTCATAAGCCTTAAGATATCTATATCCTTAATTAGCATGGAGGTTCTACATTCTTTAACCACCAAATGTGACACACTCGAAACAAACTTAGTCATATGATCTCTTAGATCTACAACCATTTAAGCAACATATTTAAATAATTTAGTGAACTTAAGGTCATACTACCTCACACTCATGTTACCTTGGTGCTAATTGATGAACTCTTGGACATTCGCCTCTCTCAATTCCAACAGAAAGAGTCAGTCAAGAAAATCATCCTTGAACTCCTCCCAATTAACGGGACCATCATCTATACCCCTTTCACCCTTGTATTGCTCATACCACACTTGGAAAACCCTTTTGAGTTAATACATAGCCAAGTCCGCTTTTCCAACCGAGATAACACCCATGATGCAAACAATCTTATCAATACCCTCTATGAACTCTGATGGATCCTCATTCACATTAGAACCATGAAAATCAAGAGGATTCATTTGGGGAAAGTCATAAAATCGGCTAGCCACCGCACCCACATTTGGGTTCACGATAGCTACTCTCTCACGATTCACTTGAGTCATCATAGCTTGAGCAAGAACTTGAAAAGAAGCTTTAAATTCTGCATGAGATACTCGTTCATTCAAGGGGTCACAAAATAAGGGAAATAGCAAGGACCTATAAGAATAGTCTCAAAGTAGAGCATAAGTCTCAAAATACGGATTGAAAGACAACATAGACTCAAAACATCCAATATGCCTCTACTACTAGATGGGTGTATAAGACAAACTCCTAACTCACCCATGAAAATACACAAATAACTTCTTTTCTTATATCATCAATGAACCATTATTCATAACTTCTTTCTTAAAAGCATCTTTGAACATCATTCGTAAAGCTTTCATTTAAATAACTTAAAAATCATGATTATAACTCATAAATCATGCTTGAAACTAACATATATCATAGGTTTTTGAAATTCATTTTGAAATCATGAGATGTAATATGAATTATGCATAATTAAGATAATAGCATTGAAATGTATCATAATTAAGAAGACCCAATGTAAATCATGAAATTAGAACTTTAAGAAGAAGAAATCATAAGAGATTTTGAGGGAAAATCTTTGGGATTGCATGGGCGAATGTGGACCAAGGAAGAATTACTACATACCCTGACCTTTAAAGACCTAAATTAGAAACTATAGAAGCTTGGAATTCAAGAAATCGGTAGAATTCACTTGAGGAAGAAGAAGACTAGGAGAGCACACTTTTGGAGAAAAGATTTTAGTTAAGGGAGTTAGCATGAGAATGAGAGGGTTGGAGGATTTAGGGTAGTTAATAGGTTATAATGTAGTCCATAAAGCCATCCAAATTCATTAATGAAATCATAGGGAATGACTAAAATATCCCCAACTTAAAACTAGACAAGGGCAGGCCGAGGGTCAGGGTTGGTCTATATACTTTGGGTTAAAGTCCCTGGTTATAGATGACACTTTGTGTTAAAGTCCCTAGTTACTGATGACACTATGGATTTTACTACAAACTTTCCTTCATTAGCATCGCCTATCACCAGTATACTTGTATGGTATGGTCCTCCTGTTTTATAAGGGCAGAGGGTAAGTTTGCCATTGTTTGTACTTTCTGGGGCTATGGGCGTCCGATCGATTATTATTTGATATTACTTGTACTTACCATGGTTGTATTTGTAGTTGGTCTATGGGGTATTTTTGTTGGATTGTAGTTGGTACTTCTTGCTAGGTCCAGTCAGATTAGTTCTTAGTTAATTATGTGGTTAGCGCTGCTCGTTGGTACTGTATCCTTGTTTAGTAGACTCCTATGATGCCTCATTTATGTTAATAGGTTATTAGATTGCGTTCAGGTACATTCTTTGACTCTTCTCCTTTATCTATGTCTCTAGTCTCTTTGTTTTATTTCTTATCATTATTATGATAATTCCTTATTTATACTTGTGCAGTATTTACCTAATTATATGTCATTTATACTTTCTTTATCCGTGGAGCTCAGTCGGTCTATGCCTATAGAGTACCATTTGTTTGGTACTCATACTACACTTCTACCCCCTGCAATCATAGTATGGGTTTTCGCTGTTGATTTGGACTAGTGCAGAGCAGCTTTTGGTTCGGATTTTGTGAGCTCTTGGCGTTTAGAGTTGCCGATTTCCCTCTATGATGGACTAGGACTAATCTTTACTTTTTTTTGAAGACTGTCTGTACTTAATTTGTATTTTAAAAGCCTTGTACTCGTATTTTGATTTTGATGCTTAATTAATGACTGACGTCAGGTCTTGGGGTAGTTTCTTGTGTTTGTTTCAATAGTTATCCTTCATCTCATTATTATTTTCTTTTCTCTTTATTTAGTCATCTTCCATTTGTTAGCCCATTGCCTCTAGTTTCAGGCTAAGGCTTGAGGGTTAGACTTACCTGCTAGGGTGTATTAGCAGATTCCATCACAGCCTGAGAAATTGAGAAATTAGGTCGTGACATGATATGGGTAAAGATTGCTCAGTGGCTTGTGGTAATGGTCCAAACTTTGAATGTAAACCTTAGTAAAAATTATTTTGAAGGCTAGTGACTCTTGTGAGATTAAATATAATCAATTGTTGGGTTATTATGAGATCTTGAGACTTATGGGTTATGGGTTGTTGATGTATATAGAGGATATGTTTATAAAAATAATAGTATGTATTCATGTTGACTACTCCCTATGAAATACTTGAGTAAGTTATATCATGTGAATTGTGAATAGTCTGCGCCTAGCATCAAGAGTCTGGTTCTTAGGTGTTAATTATGTTCTCCTTGTCGAGCTGATTGATGTTATGTGTAAGGTAATAGTTGGGTTATAGTGAGGCCGTGAGACTCATGATAATACCAGGGGTTCAGTGTTAGGTTATATGTATTTATGTGTATGTGTGCGTGCGCGCTCACTATGGTTTACTATTGTAGGTGATGGTTTACTTCTTGTCTGTTCTATGTGTGCCTGTTAAAATGCAATTGATATTATTTTCTGCATTCATGAGATTAGGAAAATATTAAATGGACTTAATGAAATGAGTACTGTGATCAATTGCATATAATGAACCTATTACTTGATTGTGCAAGTACATGAACTATTCATCGTGGGCTGTGATTGTGATTGAGGTTGTGATTTTGATATTAGATTAGGTGTCGTATATCAACATATATATTGGATCAGGTGTCACAGTCCAACAAATATATTGGATTATGGGTCACATTTTTACACATATATATATTAAATCGAGTGTCACGTTTTGACATATATATTGGATCGGGTGTCACTTTCCGACATATATATATTGGATCGGGTACCATATCGGTACAAAATAATAGTTTAGGTATAGGTTCCATGAAAGAAAGATTATGTGGCTATCATCTATGAATTGATCTTGACTGTATGTGTGATTATAGAGAAAAGGACCTGATTATAATTTAGCATGCCCATCCTGTGTAATAACTAATATTAATAGACTAAAGGTCCAATTATTGCCATTTTGTCTATTGTATTTGAGATTGACACTATGAAACTGTATATTGCTCATGAAATAGTAAATTGGTAATGCGTTTCTGCATATGCTTGTTCAGATTATGTTATGGTTTCTAGATGTGTCTGTATGGTACGTGTGAGGCCGTGGGTAAACAAGTAAAGAGCAGTTGATGTGTTCTTAAATGAGATTAGTGACTTAGAGTCAGATATTGTTGGTGACCTGGTTCTGTGTGTGTTAATGAGATAGACTTGGGAGAGCATTGGGAGGTTCTACCTCCAGGAAGGCAGCCTTGGCGGGAGGAATCCTTCTAGGCAAGGCCATAATTTTTATTATAGTTGGCAGCTGAATAATTTGGAGGATGATATCATAATACACACTAGTGATGACCCACACAAGTAGAGTGATTAGGGTGTGGGTATATATAGTGAAACTCCAGGTCATTTTCCTAATACTATTTCTATTTTTTCGTTTAGAGTATTCCTATAGTGACTCAGGTTATTTATGACCTTCTGGTGCCGGTAGATTGATCTTCTAGTCGTTCATTTGGTTTTTAGACCCGTTTTCCTATTTTTGAGCTTTTATAACTTGAAAAGTTGATATTGGTCATAACTTCAGGAAAACAACCTCAGAATAGAATTCTGATGACTCCATCAACTCTAGAATGGCTACATTAGGCTAGTAGCATGGCCGACACAAGTATCGAGGCACTTGATATGAGTTTGGGGCCATTTGGCACTTTTTCCTTTGAAATTTGGCCTATGGTTGAGTTTGATAAACATTTTTGGAGAACACACTTGGATGAAAATTCTGACAGTGCGTGTAGCTTCAAAATTTCAAGTTTGGTCTAGAATGACCCTTCGTTCTCTTTTCGATACTTCTAGTCTAATCTTGAGGCCCGTTGTGGAATTAGGCTCAAAATGGCACATGGATGTAGGACCCACTTTCAATCATAATGACCTCGTATGGAAAGTTTGACTGTGGGGGTAGCATATCTCATTTGCACACATGGAATTCCGAATTAATTCCAAGTTCCCCTTCAGAGTATTTGAACATGGTAAAAATCAGTAATTCAGGTGATATCTCGTGTAGGCAATTTTTTTATCTGTGATCGTGGACCCTGGCCACCTCCTTAGAGTCCCATGATTTTTCTCTTCGTTTTTACGGAGTCTGGGCCGCATTCACGGAGGTCTATCTCTTTTACCTTCGTGTTCGCTGAACTTTTGGCCGTGTTCGCGAAGTTCAACTTTCCTAACCTCCGCATTAGCGGGACACTTAGGTCGCATTTGCCAATGTCATATCCTTTGTCTTTTAATGAGAGACCAAAGATGAACTCAGCCATATTCTATTTTCAAACATTGATTTATCCTCCAATTCTCAGCCAACTTTAGTGATCCAAACATCTAAGTTCAAGGAAATTGCATGGGGAATCCATTGGTGAGCTTGGAAACTTGATTAGGAGCTTTGGGTGAGGTAAATTTTCTAATTTATCTTCTACCATTTATTATTTTCGAGTTGGAAGTGTGATGAATTTTGGGGGATCATTTCATGGACATTATAGCTCCCTTTGTGGGAATTTTGTTGCATGCTTGATTCGTGTTGTTTTCAAACCCCTAGTTGTGTTTTAATTTGATTTTTGAGCTTGGGGTGTTTTTTTGGACCAATATTTGGGTTTAATTCTTGAATTTTGGAGCGGGTCTCCTTGACCATACTGAAAATTTGGGCGAGCATTTGGGACTCAGTCCCAGCCTAGATCCCTAGAGCATTCTTAGTTCATCGATTCTTATAGAGTCTGGGTTCGAAAATGATATGATTCTTTGGTTCCCGCCACTGTAGATTTTTAGTTCCTAATTCTAGGTAGTTGTAGCTAATTTGTATACCCGCCGGGCTTATGGGGGTTCATAAGGGTTTTTATTTAAACTTGTACACGAATGTCCCGACTAGATTTATGGGGCCATAGTTGGGTATAGTTATCTATAGTTCCCTAAGAATGTATCTTCCGATTCTTATAGATACTTACCTTCGTTAACTTAGCTTCTTATTATGACTTCTATTTAGGTTTAATCCTCTTTTTCATATATTATTTACTTTGCTTGCTCAATCGGTCTATGATGCCTACCGGGTACTTGTTTTCTTGGTACTCATACTACACTCTACATCATCTATTGGATGCAAGATCGAGCACCAGCTACCGTCACAAATAGATCGAGCCTGTTGCATTAGTTCCGGAGACCAGGGTAAGCACTAGATGTTTTGGAATCATTTCTGTCTCTTTCAGCATGGATGGCCCATCTTTTGCCTTTTTGAGACTAGCCAGTTGTTGTGTATATTATGGTCCACTTTTGGGACTTGTGCTTATGTTTTCTTTTGTAGTAGCTCTGTACTTGTGACTTTAATGTCCTGGGAGAAATCTTTACTTGTATATATAAATATATGTTTTGATTTGCTTCTACGTATCTATTCTTTATCTAAGAATTTCCTATTCTTGTTTAGTTTCTGACCTCAAACCCATTACTTGTAGTTCTTGGTTACAGGTTGGCTTACCTACTGGTGAGTTATAGTAGGTACCATAATGACTCAAGAAATCTGGTCGTGACTAATTGATATCAGATCCCTAGGTTCTTTTGACTTACTTGTGTAGAGAAAACATCTAGTAGAGTCCCGTGAATTGGTGTGGAGACAACTGTAAATTATCTTTGAGAGGCTACAGTATATCATCAGAAATATTCTCTATGTTGTATCATTTCATGTAGTTTTGTGCCTTATCGATTTCTTAAAATCTCATTTGTTCCACTATTTCCCAAGGATGGTTCTTATGTGTGGTACTACCGATGATGATAATCCACCAAAGCCACACCTACAGCCCTACCCTGTGGCACAGGTAGGGGACCAGCACCAGTCCCCAATCCAACTATAGCTCTCGAGTATGAGGACGACCTTATTCCTCCTCAACCAGATAGGCCACCACCAGTAACATAGCCTTCAGCTATACTAGATATGGCCCTAGTGTTATGGAGATTTTTGAGATCCTTAATGCTATTGGCGTTATATCATAGGCCCTAGTTTTATCTGTTGATATACCATCACCACAACACCAGCTTATGCAACAGTACTTAAGGTTCAGCCACCTCCACCAGCCATTGCATCCTCACCAGCAGTTTGGAAAGGTGTTATGTCCTTACAAGAGCAGAATATATTGGGGGTCTTTCAGAGAATAGCACCCCCGATAATTTTTAGAGGCATTTGTGAGGATGCCATTGAGTTTTTGACTACCTACCAGGAGCATCCCCACTCCTTGGGTCTTGTGAAGTCTAGAGGCATCGACTTCACCGCTCACCAGTTCCGTGGGTCAGCTAAGTAGTTGTGGCAATATTACATAAAGACTAGGCCAGTTGGGTCACCTCTATTTTTATAGGCTCAGTTTTCAAAGACCTTCTTGGCTAGGTATATCCCAGGAGCATTACGAGGCCAAATTCCACCAATTATCCTAGCATGCAATTATGATTCTACCCACTAAGAAGGAGCAGGTATGATGTTTTGTGCATGGGTTGAGGGCCCAACTGAGGTTGGAAATACAGTACTTTGTTTCTGCAGGCCACTCTTTTCTTGATGTGGTGGATTATGCTCGCACTATAGAGGTTATTCATAGCCAGGCCCAAAAGGGCAGTGATAAAAGGCCTAGGCATCAGGGCAGCTATAGTGGGTCCTAGGCTAGGGGCCATGATAGTTATGACAGGCCTCGCTAGTGGTTCCAGCATGATAGATAAGAATAGGGCCAGTCTATCTAGTTGGTTCAAGCAGCCCTATCAGTAGTTGAGGGTAGTCAGCCCTATTAGAGCGGTTCCATTGTAGGTTAGAGCTTGAGGGGTTCGAGTTTGCTTCCTTCCAATCATAGATAGGTTAATACAAGGTGCTCAGCTTTGGGTAGTTATGATTGTAGTTCACTATAGCACTAGGCTAGAGAGTGCCTAGTCGAGCTAGACTATTAGCAGAAGTACCACCCCTACTCAGAGACGGAGATCGGGGTCAATGCTGTGACGATGGCTAGTAGGTGTTTTGGGAGGTCCCTGGGAGGTAGGTCAGGTGGCAAGTCAAATGGATATGGGGGAGGCTGACAGGGCCATTTATATTTTGTTCTAGTGAGGCTAGAGGCCGAGGCATTAGATAATATCATCATAGGTGATATCCTTGTATGTCAGCATACTGGTTTAACTTTATTTGATTGAGGTTCCACATATTATTATATATCAATATATTTTTCTCCCTATCTCTGTATTCTTTATGAGTCACTTAAGGTTCGTTGCATATTTTGACTCTTATAGGGCATTCTTTAGTAGTGGATTAGGTTTGTAGATCATGTGTGGTAACTATTCAGGGGCGTGAAAAATGAACAAATCTTATTTTACTTGATATGCTGGACTTTGATGTTATTCTGGGCATGGATTGGCCAACCCCTCACCATGCGGTTTTTGACTGTTATGCCAAGACCATTACCTTACCCATGCCTAGCATTCCCCTAGTCTTGTGGTAGGGTGCTTATAGTCGCTCATCGATAGGAATTGTATCCTTTATGTGGGCCCAATATCTAGTGGCTTTCGGGTGTTTGGCTTACATAGCATATGTACGTGATATGTCTAGTATGGCCCCTTCTATTAATTCAGTTTCTGTCATCCAAGAGTTTATTGATGTCTTCCCTACCGACCTACCTAGCCTAACCCTAGCGAGAGATATCTACTCAGCTATAACTTTAGAGCTGGATAATAAGCCTATTCTATTCCAATTTACCATATGCCCCCCGCAAAGCTCAAGGAGCTTAGTGTGCATCTTGAGGATCTCCCAGGTAAGGGTTTTATTCATCCCAGTGTGTCACCATAGGGTGAACCTATCCTATTTCTTAAGAAGAAGAATGGGACTATACAGATATATGTTGATTTCAGGCAGCTGAACAAGGTGACAGTGAAAAAACATTACCACAATCCTCGTATTAATGATTTATTTAACCAGCTTCAGGGTGCCATTGTGTTTTTAAAATTGATTTGAGGTCTGTCTATGACTTGCTAAGGATTAGAGCTGCCAAAATTCCTAAGAATGCTTTACGAATTTGTTATGGCCATTACGATTCCTTGTGATGTCTTTTTGTGCTTACTAATGCCCCTACAGCCTTTATAGACCTTATGACTCATGTATTCAGGCCTTATATTTACTTTTTCATGATTGTATTCATCGATGATATACTAGTATGCTCATGGAGTAGAGAGGAGCACGCACAGCATTTGAGGATTATTTTCCAAACTTTGAGAGATCAACAACTTTATGCTAATTTTTCAAAGTAGGAGTTTTGGTTGGAGTTTATGGCATTTCTAGGACACGTGAAGTCCAAGGAGGGTACAGACTTATGAATCATGTATTCAGGCCTTATCTTAACTCCTTCGTGATTGTATTCATCGATGATATACTAGTATGCTCGTGGAGTAGAGAGGAGCATGTGAAATATTTAAGGATTGTGCTCCAAACTTCTAGAGATCAACAACTTTATGCTAAATTTTCAAAGTCCAAGTTTTGGTTAGAGTCTGTGGCATTTATGGGACACGTGGTATCCAAGTAGGGTATCGTGGTAGATCCAGCGAATATTGAGGTTATTCGTAGTTAGGATAGGCTCACTTCTATTATAGAAATTTAGAGATTCATCATATTGGCTGGTTATTGCAAGGGCTTCATAGTGGGTTTCTTCGCCATTGCAGACCCATTGACCCATTTTAGCCATCAGAATGTTCATTTAGTATGGTCCAAGGAGTGTGAGTGGAACTTTTAAAGGCTCAAGGATTTTCTTACCACCACTCATGTTCTGACTCTTCTAGTTGAGATAAAAGCGTTTCAGTATACTATGTTGCTTCTGGTGTCGGTCTTAGGTATGTTTTGATTCAGCGAGGTCAAGTTATTGCTGATGCTTTCAAATAGATGAGAGTGCATGAGCAAAACTACCCCACTCATGAATTAGAGTTGGCAGTGGTAGTTTTTGCTCTCAATATGTAGAGGCACTACTTATACACGGTCTATTACAGATCATCACAGCCTATAGTACATTATGAGTCAAAGGGGCCTTAATTCTAGACAGTGCTGTTGGATTGAGCTTTTAGCAAATGATGACATCTCCATTCTTTACCTCCTAGGCAAGGAGAATATAGTAGCGGATGCCTTAAGCCAGAAGGTGGGGAATATGGGTAGTTTGGCCTACTTGTCTGCCATAGAGTGACCCATAGCCTTGGACATCTAGTCTTTGGCTAGTAGAATGGTCAATTTGGACATCTCATATTCTGGATCAATTTTGGATTTTGCGAGAGTTCGGTCATCTCTATTGGATCAGATTTATGGCCGACAATTTGGGGATGGATCATTGGTAGATCTTCGTGAGTTGGTATTATGAGACGAGGGAGGCCAGGACTTTATAGATTTAGATGGGGTTCTATAGATTAACGACCTTCTTTATGTTCGCAGAGTTAGAGACTTTATCCAGTTGATTATATATGAGGCTTACAATTCTAGGTACTCTATTCATATGGACACCGCAAAGATGTATCGATATTTAAGACATCATTAGTGGTGGCATGTCATTAAGAGAGATATAGTTGAGTATGTGTCCAGTGCTTGAGTTGCCAACAAGTTAAAGAAGAGTATTAGAGTCCTGGTGGGGTGTTCCAGAGATTACCCATTTTCGAGTGGAAATAGAACCTTATCACCATGGATTTCATAATGGTATTACCTCAGAAACCTAAAGGTAATGATGGTATTTGGGTCATTATTGATTGATTGACTAAGTCAGCACACTTCCTGTCGGTAAGGTCCACTTTCAGTGCAGAGAATCCAGCTCGGGTCTATATTCAGGAGGTTGTGCATCTTCATAGGGTACTAGTGTCTGTTATATCATATAGGGGGTCTTAATTTACTTCCAATTTCTGGAGATCCTTTTAGAGAGAGTTGAGCACTTGGGTTGATCTTAGCACAACATTTCATCCATAAACTAATGGCCAGTCAGATATACTATTCAGGTTCTGGAAGATATGCTGTGATCTTGTGTATTAGAATTTGAGGGCTATTGGGAGCACTATCTTTCTTTGTCAAAGTTTATGTACAATAACAGATACCACTCTAGTATTGAGATTGCCCCGTTTGAGGCCTTATAGGGTAGGCATTGTTGTACTTCGGTTGATTGGTCCGAGTCTTTAGAGCCGGGGCCGCATAGTACTAATTTACTTTAGGATGCCTTAACTAGGGTCCAAGTTATTCAGGATAGGCTGAGGATAGCTCAGAGTAGGCACCAGAGTTATGCTGATCGCAGACGCTGACCCTTGTGCTTTGAGGTTGGAGATTGGGTGTTCTTACGGGTGTCACCCTTAAAAGGTGTGATGATATTCGGCCGGTAGGGTAAGCATAGCCCTAGGTATATTGGGCTTTTTGAGATTCTGAGGAGAGTTTGAGGGGTTGCTTATAAGTTGGCTCTACCTCTAGCATTTTCATCCATACATCCTATTTTCCATGTTTCTATGCTGCGCTGGTACATACAAATGACTCACACATGCTTCGATATAATTTTGTTGAGTTGGATAATTGCCTGACTTTTGTTGAGGAGCCGGTTGCTATTCTAGCCAAAGATGTTTGCTAGCTTCGTTCTAGGTTTATCTATGTGGTTAAAGTTCAGTAGATCCACCATACGATCGAGGAGGTTACTTACTGAGTAGGAAATGTGGGAGTAGTTCCCCAGCTTATTTGATCCTCCATGTATATCCTTGTCTTTACTTTCGCAGATGAAAGGTTTTTTAGTAATGGTTGTTGTAATGACCCTCTAGATCATTTTCCTAATACTTCTCTAGTCTCTTCATTTAGAGTGTTCCAATAGAGACCCCAGGTCATTTATGACCTGCTGGAGCTGGTAGCTCGGTCGCCTGGTCATTCATTTGGGTTTTAGACCTGTTTTCTTATTTTGGAGCATTTCTAGCTTAGAAAGTTGACTTCGATCATAACTTCAGGAAAGAGACCTCAGCACGAAATTTTGATGGTTCCATCAGCTCTAAAATGGAAAAATTAGTCTAGTAGCATGATTGGCATGAGTATCGAGTCAATCGATATGAGTTTGGGGCCATTTAACGCTTTTGCATTTGAAATTTGTCCTATGGTTGACTTTGTTCAACATTCTTAGAAAATGCGCTCGGATGAAAAATCTAACAGCACTGTTATCTGTGAAATGTCAAGTTTGGTCCAGAATGTCCCTTCATTCTCTTCTCGAGGCTTTTGATCTAATTTGAGGTTCATTGTGGAATTAGGCTCAAAATGACACTTAGGTATGGGACCCACTTTCATTTGTAAAGACCTTGTGTGGAAATTTTGAATGTGACATTGAGTCCGGAACGTTAAATTTGGTGGGGTAGCATATCTCACTTGCACACATGGGATTCGGAATAAATATCGAGCACCCCATTGGAGTATTTGAACTTGATGAAAATCAGGATTTCAACTGGTATCCGGTGCAGGCAAAATTGTTCTCTGTGATCGAGTGACCTTGGTCACGTTGCCGGAGCCCAAGATTTTGGTCTCCGCATTCACGGAGGTCTATCTTTTTTGTCTCCATATTCACAGACCTCTGGCCGCATTTACGAAGGTCAACTTTCCTGACCTCCACAAACACGGGCCCCTTAGGTCGCGTTCGCGAAGGTCATATCCTTGGTCTTTTAATCAGAGACCAAGGACGAACTCAACCATATTTACTATTTTCAAACAATGATTTCTCCTCCAATTCTTGACCAAGTATTGTGATCCAAGGGCCTAAGTTTAAGAAAATTATGTGGGGAATCAATTGGTGAGCTCGAAAACTTTTTTAGGAGCTTTAAGTGAAGTAAATTCTCTAATTTAGCTGCTACCTTTTATATTTTGTGAGTTGGAACTGTGATTAGTTTTGGGAGATTGTTTCTTGATCAGTTTAGCTTTATTTTCAGTTATTCTTGAGGCAAAATTATGGGGTTTTTCGCAAGGAACATCATAGTATGCTTGGTCTGGGTCGGGGAGCTTAATATTTTTGATAAATTACTATTCCTAGATGCTTCCATCTATGTTTCTTTTGGCTTAAAATGTGGGAATTTGGATGAATGCTAGATTCGTGTTGTTTTCCAACCCTAGGTTGTGTTTCAATTTGATTTTTGAGCTTGGGTTGCTGTTTTGGACAAGTTTTTGGGGTCAATTTTAGAATTTCAAGTGTGGGTCCAACATTTCCCATTTTATACCTCGAAATAGATCTGTCTCCAAAAGTTGTGAATTTAGTGTCTAAATGATCATAATAATGTTGTGATTCTGTTTTTGACAGCGTGACGACGTTTTGAGGCTGTTCTAAAATGATATCATTCTTCGGTTCTCGACATTGTAGATTTTTAATTCCCAATTCTAGGTAGTCGTAGCTAATCTGTTTACCCAATGGACTTATGGGGGTTTGTACCAGTTTTTATTTAAACTTACGCGCGAATATCCCAGCTGGCCTTATTGGGGCCCAGTTGGGTATAGTTAGCTGTAGTTCTATTAGAACGTATCTTCCAGTTCTTATGGATACTTACCCTATTCAGTTTAATTAAGCTGCTTCATATGACTTCTATTCAGTCTTATTCCTCTTTTTCATATTGGTTTTACCTTTCCTTCTCAGCCGGCCTATGATGCCTACTAGTACCAATTGTCTTAGAACTCTTACTACTCTCTGGATCTACTTATGTGATGTAGGACCGAGAACCATCTACCGTCATGTATAGATCGAGCTTATTGCAGTCAGTTTCAGAGACCGGGGTGAGTACTTGATGTTTTGGGTCATTTTTGTCTCCTTTAGCATGGATGGCCAGTCTCTTGGTGTTTTGAGACTAGCCAATTGTTGTGTATATTATGGTCCACTTGTGGGACTTGTACGCATCTTTTACTTTGTGGTAGCTCTTTACTTGTGAGTTCCAGGTCTTGGAGGGATCTTTAGTTTTGTGTATATATATATGTCTTGATTTTCTTCCACATATCTATTCTATTTATCTTAAAATTTTCTATTCTTATTTATTTTCTGCCCTCAAACCCATTACCTGTCGTTCCAGGTTATGGGTTGACTTACCTACTGGTGGAGAATAGTAGGTCCCATTATGACTCGAGAAATTGGATCGTGATAGTATAAAGGCCGGCTATACCTTATTTTAACATGTTCATATGTTGGTTGATTTATTTATATTATGTGGTGGATATCAGGTTGACAAATGATGTCTACCAGTACGTGTTGTTTGTACTGATACTACTTTTACTATGCCATTTGACATAGTCTGGTTGTAGGGTCAGTGATATTTCTTAGGTGAAGACGAAGATGATTATCCAACAGCTTCTACTCTTCCTTCCTTATGGTTGGAGTTGTGTCATCAATCTATTTATATTCTGTATCTTTAAAAGCTCTATTATCAGCTTAGACTATTATCCTCAGGGGTGTTAGAATGTTCTTATAAACAACCTTTTAGTTTAATTAAATAAAGTTGGTGTTTTTATTCCTATTTGGTAATGGGTGTTGTGTTAAATTCCTCATGTTGCTTCGTTTAGGGGATTGAGGGTTCTTTTTCTTAAGTGTTAGAATTGGTGCCCGCACTGTCTCACTTGTTTCCCTCTTTCGTAGGATGGCTCACCCACATGGTGCAGCGGTCGGGGGTGATGCACCAGGGCCCGTAGATAGAGCCCACATTGGGGGTAGAGGACAACCTTGATTGCGTGCTAGGGTTGCAACACCAATCTGTGATAAATAGAGGACTCTGAAGCCAATGGTGAAGCCTTAGGTAACTCTTATCCATCCTTAGCCGGTGGGGGCGGGACCAACCCATCCACCACCTAGTCTAGCTATGGCTCCCGTTCTCTAGACAACCATTACTCAGCTACTCATGATCTTAGAGGGTATGTAGCAGGCCTAAGCTCCAGTTGCAACAACTCTGTAGGGTAAACCTGCCGCAACGGCTCTAGAGGTTCAGTCGCTAGCACCCATCGTTGTTCAGTCAGATAATGTTATAAAATTGTAGTCTAAAGTTGGATTATGATTTTGTTCCTGCACAAAATAAAAATGTTATAAAATATCTAATTGAAGCATTGTTGAACCCTCCACGCAAGTGCATTTTGTGCAGAATTGTAAATCTAAATTCATTAAAATAATAAACCTGAAATAATAAAAATAATTAAAGAGATAACATGACAGAGCCTTTTCGGATGGCCACATGAAATTGTTTTTAATTTCTTTGATTTATTAAATATTAAATGGATGCAGTGATTGAATCATGGTAAGAAAACTGATTTAATATATTTATTGTCCAACTTTTCCTATTCTATACTTCTTGAACTACTACAAATTCCAAATGCTATTTATTTTTCTCATTTTTAAATTGAGAGGCCTTCGCAAAGATAAGGCGACAAATTTTAGCACTCATACTTTTTACAGAAATAGTACTCTTTCTACTTTAGTTACCCTTGTTATCCGTTATTTCTTTCAATTAGTTTAGATAAGTAGTGATTTTAATATTATTATTCTAATTAAGTTATCACAATGTAAATTCTCATATTGATGAATATGAAATCCCATGATTGCTAGGAAGATATTTAATAATACATCATTTTAATTTAGTATAACTCAATATTGTAATCTTTATTTATTCTTTAACCCTATGATATTACTACAAAAATCATTTCATTTTTCATCTCTCCCTTTTCTTGATTATTTTTTTTTGCAGATATTTCGCATGTATCATATTAGGATATACAAATATTAGTTCGACTTTTTTATTATAGCATTATAAAAGATTAAATATTTTTATCTTTCTTTTGGGAGAGGAAATACTATGCTATCATATTTTAATTTGTTACCTTATAAATTTGTATCAAAGAGTAGAGCCAGAATATTTAAATTTTTCTGGCCAAGAACTGAATATATATTTTTGTTTAATTATAAAATATTTTTCAACATATTGGTCCAGAGACTAGTGTTCATATATCCATCATGAATTGCAAAGAATTTATGCTTAACTATGACAACAATACTCTAACAGCATTTATAGAGCTTTGAAAACATAAACTTTTGATTCTTCTATCTACTATTTACTAATAAAATTAACACTTTCAATTACCGAGAGACAGATTAGCGAATTAGTTTTAATCGTTCCCAACATGTTTGACAAAATAATTCACTCAATGCATAACCAGTCTGAATAAAACGGACTTCAAATTTGAATTTGTGTTACAACTAAATACCATAGCAAAGACCAAACAAAATGATAAATACTTGGTGTAATCACAAAAAGTGGAGTTTGGGAAGATATATTGCATGCAGCCTTATCCCTACTGTTACATCTCGCACTTTTGCGCATTTGGAAAAAAAAAATTGACTTGCAAGGAAAGAGGTTATGAGTTATTTTATTTAATACCGGTGTAATGTTCAAGAAAACATGGAGGTGGAAATACGGAGGAAGGCCGAGGGAAAAATTTATGTGGAATTTTTGGAAATTAGTTTGGAAATTACAAAAGTGAGATACATAAGTTTGGGCTACAAAGGAATAATGATAAGAAAGTTGAGGCCCAAAACAAGAAATTGCCCAAATTTTGGAAATTGAGTTCATTAATTAAGAGGCCCATTACCCATTTACTACCTATTTATATATATTTCTAGTTTGCTAGAAACTTCAAGAAGTAGAAAAGTCTAAAAGATGACTTAGTAGTCATCTTGTTTCCTATTTCTAGAATTCTCAAGAAACTTGGAGAAAAGAGGGGGAAAAAAATAAGAGAGGAAAATTGGCATAGCTAGGAATTTTTCCCTTGAAATCTTGTGCCAAAAAAATTAATTCTTCTAATATTCCAAGCAAGTTGAAGACCCTAATCAACATAGAAGGATTGTTGGAACAAGAAGACTATTCATTCTTGCAAGGCACAATTCTAGCAAGTTGAAGAACTAAGTGGAAAAGGTAAGGTTTCAATCTTCTCTATATGTTATGGATGGTTGGTATATGTTGTAGAGTGAAGAAATGGATGAAAATTCATGAAAATATGCATGTAGTTGTTGTGGCCGAATAAGGGGGTGGTTTGACAAGTTATGGGGAATTGATTCTATTTAGTGTTTTAGTTGTTGTTATGGATTCTATGTTGCTAATAAAAGCTTAAGGATCCTTATAAAGTTGTAGTAGTTGGAGACTTGTTTTAGAAGTTTGTAAATTTATTATAATGTTCTTGCATATATGGAAGCTAATATTGTTAGTATGATGTGGTTAGTGTGTAAATTATTGGGTTGTGGTAATTGAATTTGAAAGAAGGGATTAGATTGTTATTGTTCTTATTGGAATTGGAAGGTCTTGGACAAAGTAGTATATTGATTTGGTATGATTGTTGGTAAATTGGCCGAGTTAGATTCTCGGGGATGGTGTATTTACAGGGAAAGTGCTGTCGAAATTTCGGTAGACAAAATGTTAGTTTAGAATGAGGTTCTTGGATACCTATAGCTAATGTTGGCATTCATTAATCTTGTTATAGATTTTGGGAAAGCCAAGAGTTAAGTGGGATTGACTAAGGAAGCGGACAAGGTATGTAAGGCTTACCCTTTTTTTTTCAAGGCATGATCCCGATGTTATGATTTCATAAGTTCTTCCATATTTTTTTTTGTTTCCAAAAGTTAGGTGTCAATGGTCCCAAGGGAATGACTACTTTTTCTATAACCCGTCAATGTTTTCCAAAATGTCTATAGCTTTCCAAGACAAAGGTTTATAGTATTACAAGCTTTTATGATAGTAACGATAGATATGTTTTACAACGACATTGATGATGTCGAGGATGAGAATATGTCTATGATGGCTAAGATAAGAACGGCTTCATGTATGTAATGTTTACTCTTCTTTCTCTTGGCATGTTTTGACACAAGTATCTACACTTTCTTTTGGCATGATTTTTATGAAACAAGTATATGTCATTTTGTACAATTTCAAGGAAGTCCTATTCGTAGAGCCACTAGGATGGCCCATTTTCTTGAGTTTCCAAAGGATATTTTTTCTCGTGCTTAGATACGTGTATATGATTCCAAAAGTTTTATTTTGAGATAATCCATGGTAATTTTTGAAAGGTACTTGACATGACTCTTATCTTGATTTTGAATCATAGCTCATTCTGATTATTCTACGAGTCTTGAAAATTGGTCCTATGTGCATATGTATACGATTTGGCGTCTTACGAGACTGTGACCTTATTCTACGTTCTCTTAATATTATCCTTCGTTGATAATCTCATCTTATAATGATTGTTCCTTCAAGGTGAGACAAAGCGATCATGGCTAGTCTATAATACAATCGGAGGTTACCGACCTTCCGTCACTCCGATAGATACATGACTTTCGTTGAGCTCTCCTGCATGCTGTCTATATGTATATGTATATGTATATGAGGAATATGGGGAGGTGTATATGTGGCGCTATAGACGCATTCCCACCTGATCAGTTGGAGTAATTTTCATCTTGGACGCGGGATGCCCGGACGCGGGACATATGTGGGCACGCCGACGTTGTTCGGTGATATGACTTCTATTTTCTATGCATATGAAAAAGATATGTTTTATATGATAAGACAAGCATGCATGGCATCCGGCCTAAAAGGGCACTCATATGTACAGGTTACTCTCTTATCTCATTATATGCTCTATGATTCTATGATATGGTTATTCATACCCTATGTTCTCTATTATGCTGATTTTTTTGCCTTACATACTCGGTACATTACTCGTACTGACGTCCCTTCTTGTGGACGCTGCGTTTCATGCCACGCAGGTAGGCAGGCGGACGAGTTCGGTCCTTAGGAGCTCCACTAGCAGTACACCAAGAGCGCTCCAGTTGTTTCGGAGCTTCATTTTATCGGTACTAGTTTTGTGTATATATTTGGGCACAGCAGAAACCGGCCCTCCTTGTGGTCATCTGTATCTTGTTTAGAGGCTCGTAGACAGACATGTACAGCTAGATGTTTTGCAACTTTGTTCGTCGCTGTGTAATATGTTAGCAAAGTCTGTTGACACATGGTTATAATGATGCTATTAACACTGGTATCTCTCATTCGGCCCACTCAGTAGTAAGAATAGGATACGTATAGTAGGTGCTCGGAATAACACTTTCGGGTACCCGTCGCGGCCCTGGTTGGGTCGTGACACCTACATCAGAGGTAGAGAGGTTGTTTCCAACAGAACCTTGGCTCTAATATCACATATATATTAAGTGAATTTTTTCCACTAGGTCCAACACATTTTTAACATTTTAAGAAAAATTAAGCACGAGAATCATACACCTTTTTGCCAAACAAAAAAAGTGTGGCAAATTTGGTTTAATGGCTTTTAATTTCTTCCTATGGCAAGGGTTAGTTTATATTGATGAAGGAATGCGTGCGTGATTGTGTTCCCTAACTGTCGCCGCTTGTAGAACAAAAATCCAACTCAACATTCTGTGGCTTTTCTCTCAATCTGTGTTTCTCCCTAAAGCAACAAACTTTTGTTATTTTTGAGGTCAGTTAAAACTAGTTACGTGCTTAGCTTGTTTTTCTTGAATTTTGGGTTTTGTTTTGTTGCTTGTTTCCTTTTTCAACCCTAAGCTATTTTTTGCAAGTGTGATCACTTGATGTCTGCTCAATGTTCTGTGTTTTTGGGCTTTTACATCGTTTATCTTTGAAGTTCAGCAAACTCCATTCGTTTTTCACATGGGTTTGGGCTACATTGTTGTTTTTCATTATTAATTTTATCTTTGGTTGGTAATGCTTAAAAAACAAACTGTTCTTTGTAGCTGAGTTGTATTAAGAGTTTTCTAGAATTAAGGTTCGTTTATCTTTGGATTAAGCATAATTCTATTTTTGTTTCATTTGGAATTTAGTTTGATGTTGTTTTTTCATTGTTTATATGGTCATCAAGAGCTAATCGTTAGAAAAATCTCTTCTTTGAATCTAATGTTGAACGAGTCCTAAATTGTAGCAGAACTTAGGAGGATTATGTTTGCTCATAACTCTTCATGTCGGTTCATATTAGTAGTCATACTTTTTCCCTAATAATATCTTGTCCTTTGATTTTTGTTACTACATGTTGTTTCTTATACTTTAGTTACTTCTTGTTATTTTTCCACAATGATTATTACAGATCTAAAACAATTGTTTATGTTTCTAGATGAGGGTGTTTAAGAACTGGGGTTTTCTCAATTAATCCAACTTGTTTCTTTATGGAATCAGGATGAATACAGATAATCATGTATTTAGTATGTGGGAAGAGAATATTATTTCTGAAAAGAAAGGTTGTCATGTCGTGCACTACTATTTGAAAGACTCCTAAAGGGAGGTAATCCTTGTTGTGGTGGGTACTGAAAAAAGTGCACACACTATATGTTGTCTCAGATAATAATTTCAATATTTTTGGCATATATGTACCATAAATTTTGACACATGAGTGGCGTGAAAGAAAGTAGAAGGTGGAACATATGCACATATAATGTAAGAATTTCTATATATCTGAAGGTAAATTATAAGTCTTTACTCAAAAATCATCCTTTCGTGATAACCAAATCCATTCTCAAAACATGCTATGAAATAAGACTCAATGCAATTTCATGAAAAGTGTACCCAAATTTAAAAAGGACAACAAAGTTAACCTTCTAAATACATAGCCTCTTTCAAAGACATGGTAGGATATCAATAGGTGTAAAAGATTCAAACTTTCATAGAATTATGTAGCTATTCAAAGTTAAGCATCAATGAAATCAACCCTATTGTAGAACAGTGGAAATACATACATGAATATAAAAACCCTAACATTAATCTTCTACATAACAAGTTTTTCAAGTTGTAGAAATGAGCATATAAGGAATTTCTCATTGAGTTCTTACATACCTTAATTATTTTCTAAGAAGTTAAGGAGGAACCCTAGCTTGAGGAAGAAGTTCCAAGAATTTAATTCTTTGAGTCTTGATTGAATTTTTCTTGAAAATCCTAGGGTTATATGGTGTAATAATCCAAAAAGAATGATTGGAATACTTGGAGTTTCATAGAATTTCATGGGAGACACTTACCTTTGGAATGGAGGATGACGACAGGAGACAATACTAGCACTAGGCTTCAGAGGATATCAAAAGAATGAAAGTTTCGGATGAAAATCGACATAAATAGAGATTTGTGTCGGGACCTTTTCTAGAGCGGTGTATGGTACAAACAAGGCTTCTAATAAACTTGACAATTAATTCTCCTATGTCCCTTATTCCGTGTTGGGTGTGCAGAATAAACAATGTGACGTGCGGCCGCACACCGGCAGCACAAGGCTTCCATAGAGTCAGTCAGATCGCTACGTTTTGGTAAAATGTTCATAATTTTTTAAGCATGTATGAAAATCCTAAATTTAATATTCTACATAACAAGTTCTTGAAATTGTTTGCATGAGTATGGAAGGAACCCTATCTTGAGAAATTCTTAGAATCTTGATTGAGTTTCTCTTTTATAAATCTAAGGTTATGGTGCAGAATTTTATTCATAATCTGAAAAATGAATGATTGAAATACTTGTAATTTCTCAGAATTTTATGGGAGACATTTACCTTTGGAATGGAAGATAAGGAGAGGGGATAACACCATCATTAGGCTTAAGAGGATATCATAGGAATGAAATTATGGGATGGAAATTGACTAGAATAGAGATTCCCCTCGGTACCTTTTGCAGAGTGGCATGTGGTACGCACAATGCTTCCAATAAACCTGCCAACCAATTCTCCTCTATCCCTTATTGACCATTGGATTTGCGTAATGCAACATGTTATGCGCGGCCGCACACCAGTGGTTTAAGTGTCACAATCCTAACCGGCCGTGAGTTGTGCCTACACTAACCATTCGATGGGGGAATAATTTTCTACCTCAACTACACCAAGCTAAGAACCAAGACATAAATTTAGACAAGTAAAAATAGTTTTATACAGACAAAAAACCGAGTTCCCACAAACTCAATAAGGATTTCAAAAAACAAATACTACAAAAATAAACTTCTTAAACCTTGAAAGTCAATTGTATCAAAATTATATCAAAGTTTAAAAATAAGAGGAAGCAACCCATCAAGAGAATAATAAACTAAATGTCTGAAAGTTTTGGTCCGAATAGATAGAAAAAGAGCAAAGTGAAATCCACGGAAACTTGAACAAATGGCTTACCCTTGGATACAAGAAGAAGTGATCTTACAGTTGAGGTCTTTTAGCAGCCGCTCGAATATGCACTTTACTCAACAAAAATACAGCAAGTGAAGAGTCAAAATAAAAACATAGTGTAATGGCAGGATCACACGATTATTTCTAGATATATGAAATATGAACAGGAAATCACAAAACAATAAAATAGACAATACACAATTAAATTACAAACACAACATCTAGACTCCCGATTCTTACCTTGAATCGGTTTACACAATAAGCATGATTAATCACAAATTCCCCAATCAACCTAGTTCTCTCATAGAACCTACACACAAACTGTTAGTGTACCGATTTGGTACCCGATCCCAAACATAGTCAGTGCATCAGCGTAGTACACGATCCAATTGTTCTGGGGTGATACTCGATCCAAATGTACCGACATGGTACCTGATCCAATTGTACTGGCATGATTCCTGATCCATAAGAGTTCACATATGAAAATCACAACCACAATGAATAGCACTTACACTTGTTCAACTAAGTAAAATATTCATTGCATGCAATTTTCTCTCAATTACCATTTAAACTCATGATCTTTCCTTTTATCTATTTATATATCATGCATGTAATACTACAGAAGTACTTAACAAGAGCATGTAACATAAATGGGTAAATAACTACTTTCACTACCTCGAGTCAAGCATGAATTCTCTAAAGAACTTGACCTTTACTTTTTTCAAGTGTCTTGGCTTGTTCTAGGCCTAAAATAAATATAAAATACAATAATCAATGAATAATGACCTAAAATTGTAATGATATTCCAGGTCATTTTTAGGTAAATTCCTTCTTTTTATCATTTAGAGTGATCCTATAACGACATCAAGTCATATATAACATGCTGGCAATGACGGTTCGGTCGCTTGATCGTTCATTTAGTTCTTAGGTAAGTTTCTGCGTTTTGGAGCTTTCAAAACTTGAATAGTTGACAATGGTCCAAACTTCAAGTAAATAGCCTTAGAATGGAATTCTGACGGTTTTATTAGCTCCAAAATATCAATTTTTGTATAGAATAACCTTTTGTGTGTTTTACGAGGATTCTGATCTGATTTTGAGCACCCTTGTGGACTTTGGCAAGAAAGTGGCACTCGAGTGTGAGACTCATTGTTTTGAGACAACCTCGATTGGATATTTACACATTGCCATTGACTTTGAAATGTCAAAATTTATGGGTAGCATATCTTATTTGCGGGGTTTCGAACAAATCTAGAGCACTTCGTCGGAGATTTGAGACTTTCAAAAACTAGCTGATATGAATTAGCTGGTGCAGGCATGATTCTGCCTTCGCATTCACAAGATATAATGCCCCAGAAATTGGATAGTTGAAAAAGAAAGAAAAAGTTGCAGAAATATTGTTGGTGCTAGTTTACACGAGCATGCAGTCGGTACATGGACCTACGGACCATAGGAGGCAGTCGTAGAAGGATCCTGACACTTGGAAAAAATTTAAAGTCTTGGGTGTGACCTATGAGGGAGATCTATGGATCGTATAAGGTCCTACGATTCATAGATGGGGTTCATTGGAAGGACCCCGAGTTTTATAAATGTTTGGGTCTCTGAACATTTTCTAAGAGACCACAGGACTGGCTGTAGAAGGAAATACAATCCATAGGAATGATCTGTAGGTAGGCCAAAGGGAGTAGACAACCCGTAAATCTATCTACGACCCATAAGGTAAGGGTTGTAGGATTTAAGAGCAATTCCAGTGACCTCAGTTTTTTGACATGGGTTCTAAGAAAGGACTTTGATGGATCATAGGAGGACCTATGGACCGTAGGTGACCTTCGAAAGTTTTAAGTGAAGGATACTTTTGACCTTTTCCATTTTTTTTAATTCCTAAACTACGTTGTTTTGGACTTGTAAGTACCCCTATAACCATTTTAACACTTAAAGACTAACCCATTCCCTCTCATTCACTAAAACTCTCAAAATCTGTCAATCATCTTCTCCAATTCTCTCTCAAGTTCAAGAAAGGAAAGCTAGGATTTCAAAGTCAAGTTCAAGTGTCCATTGCTAGAGCTTGCTTTTAGGGCCTTAATTTTCAAGATATGAGGGAATTCACCAATGGATTCCTTTCATCCATTGGGTCCCAAAAGATCTCAAGTCTTCAAGTTCTTTTTCACTCAATTCAATTAGGATTTATTCAATTCTTCATAGTTCCTTTTAATTATGAATCAATTGGTATCATTCTGCTTTATTATGCATCATCTGACTAAAATACATGATTTTTAATTGATTTCATATGGACCCATACTTTATGCTTTGAAATTTGCCTATGAACGATGAACTGTGATCATGAATTTGATGAAGGGTTTATGCATGTTTTACGACAATGATGAGTTATGTATTAAAGGATGCTTTCATTCAAGAATGAATGATTTGTGAAAGAGTTTTTCACAATATGAAAGAAATCAAAATTTAGATGCTTAGTA
Source organism: Solanum dulcamara (assembly GCF_947179165.1). Lineage (NCBI taxonomy): Eukaryota > Viridiplantae > Streptophyta > Magnoliopsida > Solanales > Solanaceae > Solanum > Solanum dulcamara. The sequence goes on along the minus strand of NC_077237.1, from coordinate 20,882,628 downwards.
AGGTAAGTGTCTATATGAACTATGTTACAAATTCCAAATGCTATTTATTTTTCTCATATTTAGATTGAGAGGCATTTGCAATAATATGGCGACAAATTTGAGTACTCATACTTCTTACAGAAACAATACTTTTCTACTTTAGCTATACTTCTTATCCGTTATTTCTTTCAATTAGCTTAGATAAATGAGTAGTGATTTTAATATTATTATTCTAAGTAATTTATCAAAATGTAAATTCTCATATTGATGAATATGAAATTCCATGATGACTAGGAAGATTTTTAAAAATACATAATTTTAATTTGGTAGAACTCAATGATGCAACCTTTACTTATGCTTTAACCATATGATACTACTACCAAGATCTTTTTCATTTTTCATTTCTCCCTTTTCTCCAAATTTTGTTTTGCAGATAATTCGCATGTATCATATTAGAATATACATCTATTAGTTGGACTTTATAATTATAGTATTATAAAAGAGTAAATATTTTTATCTTTCTGTTGGGGGAAGAAATACTTTGCTATCATATTTTAATTTGTTACTTTATAAGTTTGTATCAAAGAGTAGAACCAGAATATTTAAATTTTTCTTGTCAAAAAATGAATATATATTGCTATTTAATTATAAAATATTTTTCAACACATTGGTAATTTTTAGTGTTGTGGTAATTTAAATGGGACCCACGTGGAATGCACATGTCCAAATACCAGTGTGCATAAACCCATCATGAATTGCAAAGAATTCATATTTAAATATGACAACAATATTCTGACAACATTTTACAGAGTTTTGAAAAGATAAACTTTTGATTCTTCTATATTTTATTTACCAATGAAATTGAAAATTTCAAGTACTGAGAGACAGATGAGCGAAGTATTTTTAACCATTCCCAACATGTTTGACAAAATAAATCATTAAATGCATAAACTGGTGTCTAAATAAAAGGGACTTCAAATTTGTCTTTATATTACAACCAAATACCATAGCAATGAAAAAAATACTTAGTGTAATCACAAAAAGTGGAGTATGGGAGGATACACTGTATGCAACCTTATTGATATCTTAGACGTTGAGAAATTGTTTTCGATAGACCTTTAGCTCTAATACTTTATCAATATTCAGTTAAATTTTTCCACTAGGTCTAACATACTTTTAACAATTGAAGCAAAATTAAGCACGAGAATCATACACCTTTTAGCTAAACAACAAAAAAGTAGCAAATTTGCTTTAATGGCTTTTAATTTCTTCCTATGTCGGCAATTTTCCTTTTGTGCTTGATTTGAATGCTAGGGTTAGTTGTACTGCTGAGGGAGTGCATGCGCGGTTTCTGTTCCCTATCTGTTGATGTTTGTAGAACAAAAACTCAAACTCAGCATTCTCTAGCTATTTTCTCAAGATCTGTTTCTCATAAAGTAATATTATTTTTGTTATTTTTGATGTCACATAGTACTAGTTACATGCTTAACATGTTTTTCTTGAATTCCGGGCAATTTTTTGTTGCTTGTTTCCTCTACCAAACGTAAGCTATTTTTTGTAAGTATGATCACTAATGAAAAAACAATTACATTTGTATGATCAATCTAAACAAGAGAAAACCGTAGCCTACCGATAGGCTATCACACGCGCTCCACGCTCATGGAATCAGAGCTATCCCCTTTCTAAAAGCCTCTGAACACTACCACGGTATCAAAAAAAGGTATACAAATTTATTACAATCATTTTTACATTAAAATAATTGAATTAAAAAATGGATCAGTTTCAAAGTCAAAGTCGGGAATCTGAGACCCTCTTCGTAAATTATGGAATTGAATATGTGATAAGTTCCTAAACACTACCCTGAACTTGTTGCAAAAGGGAACACAATTCAGGGCTGTAACATTCCTCAAAACTCTCATAAGTGCCTTAAGAATGCCTTGCAACTAGGCCGCTCGCGTAACTCAACATTCTTATTCTTTTTGGCAAATTTGAGACCGAAATGTTGATCAGGGGATCAAAGCCTGCAGGAAAATAGTCTCGGTGGAATTTTAGAACTCGTGCATTGAAAGATGAATTTTGTCAATACTTGCACAAAACAGTGAGGTGTGCGGAAGCTCCGTATTGCCACTTGTTCCCATTCAGTGTAATTTTTCCCCGAGTCAAAATCTGGTCAAAATCTCATTCGCTAAAAATTGGTCTATGCAAAAGCAGCTCCGCATCGCGGACCTGGGAGATGTTTTTCATCCGAATTCAGATTTTAAGTAAGGGCATATTATACTTTTCCCTAATTGTTAGTTAATGAACCTAGACGTTTTTAGGGTCAATTCTATTCAACAAACAACCCTAAACCCTTAATTTCATTCATTCTTCTAAAATTAACCTACTCAAATATTTCCAAGATATTCACTCAAGCTCTCCATCAAAACTCTCAAATTCTTCCAAATATTTTTGTTTTCTCACTTAAGGTATGTGGGTATTGATTCATGGGCTGTTTTTACCCATGAAGCCCCAAAGATTTCTCAAATTTTTATGCAATTTACAATTGATTATGAACCCTAGTTTTGGTGAATTGCATTGCGCTAATTTGATTTCATTTTTAAATATTATCAATGATCTTTATATGCATGTTCTTATATGAATTGCATGATTTCAAGTTGATTTATAAATGCCCATGCATAAAGCTGTATTTTCAAGCTATGATTATGAATTTAAGATGAGTTTATGAGTTGATCATGAGTTAAATGATTTTCAATGAAAATTTTATATGGGTTAAAGTTGAGATTTATGATTTTAAATTTAAAGTTATGATGATGATCAGAGTTAAGATCAAAAGATATTTAAAGATGGTGATACGGACAATTCTTACCGAAGTTATATATTCTTATGAATCACGAAATAGATGAGCTTTACTTAATATGTTTTAAAAATGGGTTGATAGACAGTTACTATCTTTCCCTAATATGTTATGATTATGTTTTAATGAGTTTCCATTGGGATATTGACTAAGCACCGAGAGGACTTCTAGGTGGGGTTCGGTCGGATAACGCAGTTGGTTATCCAATAGAGTCCTAGTAGCAACCTAAAGTCCCAAACTATGTTGCCTACATAGGTTAACTTCATGGCCTAACTAGTGGATCCACATAGCCCATTTGAGTTGAGTTGAGTTACCTTTGAAGTATACCCTGACATGATAAATCTCTTTGTTTCGATGAAGGTGTTATCGGCCTGTATCGATGTAGGAGTCATTTGATTCCGTGTAATAGCTCATGTGGTCTTAGTTGTCAGTTAAAGGTCTTATTCCACACAAGTTCAAGTTAAAGCTATAAGATGTGAAGTTATGAGTTGGAAGTTGAAGTTCTTATGATATGCATTGACCATGAGTTTCATATATTTTAAGTTGCTTTAAAACTATATTAATGTTCATTATGAATGGTCATACATCCTATGGCATATTTATTACGTTCTTTACTTGTTCATGCATACCTCACATACTTAGTACATTCAAATATACTAACATATATTTTTCCTACATTGTCTCATAATTTAGGGATGGACGACAATCATGATCACCCCACTTGTGGCTAGAGATTTGCTTTAGATTTCAAAGAAGTTGGTGAGTTCTCATTCTACCCAGGACAAGACTTTTATTCATGTTACTATTATTTACACTTTCTTCTATTCTTAGGGTGATCTAGGAGCTTGTACTAAGCCCCCATCAAAGACTAGACTATAGGCATGTTTAGACGATATTATAGTGTACTCTGAATGGATATTTATAGAGTTGATCTCCCTTAATCCCATTCCCTTGTGATGATTACTTCTTCTTATGTTTATCATGTTCTTTACCTTATGTATGCGATGTAGGCTAAGATGGCTTATGGTTGGGGTCCCTCGCATACCGATCATCGTATTATGACTAGGCCTTAGGTTGGTTTGTAAAAAACTTTGTATTAGAGCACAAGGTTTAGAAGAGTCATAGGGAATCTAAAATGCCGCGTTAAGTAGAGTCTTATTCATTGATGTGAAGCGCTCCATATCAATGAATGGGAGGCTGTGAAACATCTTAGGAAAAACCCTCACTTCTTTCATGATCTATGTGTATGGTAGAGTGGTTAAGTCTTTTCTCTCTAATGCTTGTTCTTTGCAATTTTTAGAATATGCCTTCATGAATATACCCCATTAGAAAGAACATGGTTGAAGAGGGTCAACAAGCTCCGAATGACCCTATGAATGATCAAGTTTCCAATGCCGAGTTTTGAGTGGCCTTTCAAGTGCTTGCTCAAGATGTTACGCCTCAAGTGAATCGTGATCGCAACAAGAGTTTGAGATTTCATAAGGATGAATACTCCAGAGTTTTGGGGTTCTAAAGTTGATGAGGATCCCCAAGAGTTATTCAATAGCATCCATAAGATTGTTAAGATCATGGGAATTAGCCTGGTTGAAAAGGCAGTGTTGGCTACCTACCAATTGAGGGGTGTTGCTCAAATTTGGTTTGATCAATGGAAAAGTGAGAGGCCTAGAGAGGTGGAGTCCGTGACTTGGGATGAGTTTAAAGGGGTTTTTCTTGATCGCCTCTTCCCATTAGAGTTGAGGGAGGAAAAAGCGCAAGAATTTATCAACCTTAAGTAAGGTATTATGAGTGTGAGGGACTATGCCCTCAATGTTTCTCAATTGTCAAAATATGCTCCATTCATGATTGCCAACTCAAGAGCTCGTATGAGCAAGTTCATATCGGGTGTGTCAGGCAAGGTTTCAATGAAATGCAAAATGGCGATGTTGCTTTGGGAGATGGATATATCTAGACTCATGACATAACTAGAAAGTGAGAATCTAAAGGTCAAGAATAGGGAATCTTAGAGGCCAAGGATCGGTGATAGTGAATTCTCTTATGCTAAGACCGAAAATTATGGGCGTCCTCATTTTCACAAAAAGTACTACGGCCAAGGGTCTTCTAATGCTATTACTCCAAGATTTGACAAAGATAGGGTGCCCAACCTAAAACGTCAAGGAGGTTCTCCTATAGGCCAAGTTACTCCCACATGCAAGAAGTGTGGTAGAAACCACAAGGGTGAATGACTAGCTGGGTTGAATGTGTGCTACCGGTGTTGTAAGATGGGTCATCATGCTATGGAATGCAAAGTCACAGATGTTTGTCCTCAAGGATAAGTTGCTTAAGGTAGACAAGGACAACAAAAGGGTGGTCAATGCAATAATAGGTTCTATGCCCTCCATGGTAGGCAAGAGGTGGATGAGACCCCAATGTTGTTACTGGTATGTTATGGGTCTTTCACTATTATGTTTATTCTTTGATTTATCCGAGTGCAAATTTATCCTTTTTTCCCATTATGTGGCTATAAGATTTGATGGTAATCCCGAGACATTGCTAGAATCTTTCTCTACTTATACTCCCGTAGGTAAGTCGATTGTGGCTAAAAGAGTCTATAGAACTTGTCTGGTTATAGTTTTCCATAAAGTTACCCTATGCGACCTAGTTGAACTTGAGATAACAAATTTTGATGTTATCCTTGGAATGGATTGGCTATATGCATGTTATTCTTCTATTGATTGTAGAACCCGAGTGATTAAGTTTTAATTCCCAAATCAGCTGGTCCTAGAATGGAATTATAGTAACTCTGTGTTTAAAGGTCAATTCATTTCGTGCCTTAAAGCTCAGAAGATGATTTTCAAGGGTTTTATTTATCATCTTGGGAGGGTTAGTGATAAGAATTGCGAAGCCTCTATCCTAGAGTCAGTCCCCATTGTAAACGAGTTTCAGGATGTGTTTCTCGATGATTTACCTGGTGTTCCTCTTTAAAGGGAGATTGATTTTGGTATAGGCCTTTTTCCGGATACTTAACCTATTTCTATCCCTCCTTATCGGATGGTTTTAGCAAAGTTAAAGGAGTTGAAGGATCAATTGAAGGACTTATTAGACAAGGGGTTTATTAGGACAAATATTTCTCCATGTGGTGCTCCTGTATATTATTTGTTAGAAAGAAGGATGGTTCACTACGTATGTACATTGATTATCGACAATTGAATAAGGTAACCATCAAGAATAAGTATCTAATTCCGAAAATAGATGACTTGTTTGATCAATTACAAAGGGCAAGTTACTTCTCCAAGATAGACCTTCATTTTGGTTATCACCAATTAAGGGTGAGGTTGTGTGACATTCCTAAAATGGAATTTTTGACAAGGTATGTCCATTATGAGTTTCTAGTCATGTCGTTCGGTTTGATTAATGCTCCTACAACTTCCATAGACTTAATGAATAGGTTTTTCAAGCAATACCTAGATATGTTTGTGATTGTATTCATCAATGACATTTTGGTTTACTCTCAGAATGAGGAGGAGCATGCAAGTCATTTGAGGATTGTGTTGCAAACTCTAAAAGACAAACAACTATTTGCAAAGTTCAACAAATGTGATTTTTGGTTAAGAGAGGTGGCCTTCCTTGGTCACCTTGGATCCGGTGAAGGGATTATGGTTGATCCTAAGAAAATAAAAGCAGTTAAGAATTGACCTAGACCATTATCTCCTTTGGATATTAGGAGTTTCTTGGGCCTAGCCAGATACTATAGGAGATTTGTTGAAGGGTTTTCATTGATCTCGTCACCTTTGATCAAGTTTAATGAAAAGAAGGTGAAGTTTCAATGGTCGGAAACATATGAAAAGAGTTTCCAAGAATTGAAGGATCGTCTCACTACTGCTCTTATCTTGACCTTGTCAGAAGGGTTTGATGGTTTCGTGGTGTATTATGTTGCCTTAAGGGTTGGTCTTGGTTTTGTATTAATGAAACATGGTAAGGTAATAGCCTATGCTTCTAGGAAACTTAAGGTGAATGAGCAAAACTATTCAAACCATGATCTTAAACTAGCGGCGGTTGTGTTTGCCTTGAATATTTGGAGATACTATCTTTATGGTGTCCATATGGATATGTTCACCGATCATAAGAGTTTACAATATGTGTTTAAGAAAAAAGATTTGAACCTTCGGCAAAGGAGATGGCTTAAATTGTTGAATTATTATGTTATGAGTGTATTATAACATCCGGGCAAAGCTAATGTGGTTGACGATGCATTAAGTAGATTTTCCATGAGTAGTGTGTCACATACTCAAGAAGATAAGAGAGAATTCATTAAATATGTTCATAGGTTGGCACGTTTAGGTGTGCGTTTGGTTGATTCCAATGATGGAGGTATTCTTGTTCATAATGGTTCAGAATGTCTCTTATAGCGGATGTCTAGGACAAGCTAGACCAAGATCTAATATTTGTTGAGTTAAAGAAATCGGTTGCTGAAAATGCCATTGAGATTTTCTCCCAAGGGGGAGATGGTGCGTTATGTTACCAAGGCCATTTGTGTGTACCTAAATTTGATGGGTTGAGAGACTTGATATTACATAAGGACCATAATTCCCAATATTCGATTCATCTTCCACCAAGACGTATCATGATTTGAGAGAAGTGTAATGGTTGAATGACATGAAGAAGGACATAGCAAAGTTTGTAGTTACCTGTCAAAATTTCCAACAAGTTAAAGTTGAGCATCAAAGATCGGGAGGTCTAGCCCAAGATATTAAAATTCCTACTTGGAGATGGAAAGATTTAAATATAGATTTTATAATCGGTTTGCCTCATACTAAGAAGAAACATGATTTTATTTGGGTTATTGTAGATCGGATGACCAAGTTGGCTCCTTTTCTACCATTTAAGACTTTCTATAGTGCCAAAGATTATTCTAAGTTGTATGTACGTGAGTTGGTAAGATTTCATGGTGTTCCCTTGTCCATCATATTGGATCGAGGTACACAATTCACTTCACACTTTTGGAGGTCTTTTCAAAAGGGTCTCGGTACAAAGGTTAAGTTAAGTACCATTATTTCAACCTCAAACCTATGGTCAAACTGAAAGAACGATCCAAATTTTAGAGGATATGCTAAGGAAATGTGTTATTGATTTTAAATGAAGTTGTAATGGAAATTTTTTGCCATTCATTGAGTTTGCCTATAATAATAGTTATAACTCTAGCATCCAAATGGCTCCTTCTGAAGCATTGTATGGGAGGAGATGTAGATCCCCAGTGGGATGGTTTGAAGTTGGTGAGATAGACTTAATTGGTCTAGATTTGGTTATCGATGCTATAGAGAAGGTAACACTCATAAGGGAGAGGTTGAAGACGGCTCAGAGTCGTCAAAAGTCCTATTCCAATGTTAGGAAAAGAGAGCTTGAATTTGAAGTAGATGATTGGGTCTATTTGAAGGTTTCACCCATGAAGGGTGTAATGCATTTTGGAAAAAAAGGGAAATTGAGTCCTAGATACGTTGGACCTTACAAGGTATTGAGACATGTTGGCAAAGTGGCTTATGAGTTAGATTTTCCATTTGAGTTAGCTATGGTTCACCCTTTTTTTCATGTCTCTATGTTGAGGAAGTTTGTGGGTGATCCAAACTCCATTTTGCCATTGAAAGTTTTAAGTGTTGAGGAAAATTTGACTTATGAAGAAGTTCCGGTGGAAATCTTAGACCGGCAAGTTAAATAGTTAAGAAACAACGAAGTTGTGTCCTCAAAGTGTTATGGAGGAATCAACAAGTAGAAAGTGCTACTTGGGAGGCAGAGGTGGATATGATGAAACGATACCCTTATCTCTTTCCCTCTACTCAAGCCTAAAGTAGTATGTTGTTCTTATTGAAGATAAATTGAACTCTTACGTATTCAGTTCAACCTATGTCATTCATATGCATGCTTATTCCTGAAAGAGTTGATTTTAAAGCCATAATTTTATGTTAAGTTGATGTTTACATGTTCTATGCATTTTCAAAGTTTCCTCATGTACATGTTGGGTTGGTATTCCTCTTTCCCATGTACTTCCTATATTAGTTGAATCTTATTTGAGGACAAATGTTCCCAAGGGGGACATATTATAACATTCCTCAAAAAGATCATAAGTGCCTTAAGAATGCCTTGGGAATAGGCCGCCCACGTAACACATTATCCTTATTCTTTTTGGCAAATCTGAGTTTGAAATATCGATCAGGGATCAAAACCTACAAAAAAATGGTCTCGGTGGATTTTTAGGACTCGTGCATCAAAAGATGAATTTCGTGAGAAACTACACAAAAAAATGAGGTGCGCGGTAGCTCCGCGTTGCCCACTTGTTCCCATTCAGTGTAATTTTTCCCCGAGTCAAAATCTGGCCAAAATCTCAGTTGCTAAAAATTAGCCTATCATGGAGCAGCTCCGCGTCGCAGACTTGAAAGATGTTTTTCGTCCGAATTCAGTTTTTCAATAAGGGCACTTTAGACTTTATCTAGTTGTTAGTTAATCAATCTGGACGTTTTTAGGGACTAATTCTACTCTATAAACTACCCTAAACCCTTAATTCCATTCATTATTCTATAATTCACCAACTCAAATATTTCTCTCTCTACAAGAGGCTCTCAAGGACTCCATTGAAGACTTCCAAGAAAATCACTCAAGCTCTCCATCCAAACTCTCAAATTCTTCCAAATTCTTTTGTTTTCTCACTCAAGGTATGTGGGGATTGGTTCATGGGCTCTTTTAACCAATGAATTCCCAAAGATTTCTCAAGTTTTCATTTAATTTACAATTGATTATGAACCCTAGTTTTGATGAATTGCATTGGGTTGATTTTGATTTCATTTTTAAATGTTATCAATGATCTCTAATGCATGTTATCATATGAATTGCATGATTCCAAGTTGATTTATAGATGCCCGTGCATAAAGCTATATTTTTAAGTTATGATTATGAATTTAAGATGAGTTTATATGTTGATCATGTGTTAAATGATTTTCAATAAAAGTTTTATATTAGTTAAAGTTCAGATTTATGATTTTAAAGTTAAATCTATGATGATGATCAGAGTTAAGTTCGAAAGATGTTTAAAGATGGTGATAAGGACAATTCTCACCAAAGTTATAGATTCTTATGAATCACTAAATAGATGAGCTATTCCTAATATGTTTTAAAGATTGATTGATAGGAAGTTACTATCTTTTCCGACTATGTTATGATTATGTATTAATAAGTTTTCATTGGACTATTGACTAAGAATCAAGATGACTTCTAGGTGGGTTTGGTCGGATAATGCAGTTGGTTATCCAAGGGAATCCTAGTAGCAACCTAAAGTTCCAAACTACATTACCCAAGTAGGTTGCCTTCATGGTCTAGCTAGTGGATCCACATAGCCCAGTTGAGTTGAGTTAAGTTACCTTTGGAGTATGCCCTAGCATGGTAGCCTACCCCATTTCGATGCAGGATTCATTGGCTTGTCTCTATGTAGGAGTCATTGAATTCCATGTAATAGCTCACATGGTCTTATTTATCGGTTAAAGGTCATATCCCACACTACTTCAAGTTAAAGCTATGAGATGTCAAGTTATGAATTGGAAGTTGAATTTCTTATGATATGCATTGACCATGAGTTCCATATGTTTTAAGTTGCTTTTAAACAATACTCATGTTCATAATGACTGGTCATACATCCTATGGTATATTGATTACGTTGTTCACTTGTTCATGCATACCTCACATACTTAGTATATTCCTACGTACTAACACATATTTTACCTACATTTTCTAATAATGTAGGGAATGATGACACTCACGATCACCCCACTCATGGCTAGAGATTTTCTTTAGATTTCAATGACGTTGGTGAGTCCTTATTCTACCGAGGACAAGACTTTTATTCATGTTACTATTGATTACACTTTCTTATATTGTTAGGGAGATCTAGGATCTTGTCTTAAGCTCCCGTCAAAGACTAGAATAGAGACATGTTTAGATGATATTATGGTGTAGTCCAGTTGGACATTTATAAAGTTTATCTCCTCCCTTAGTCTCATTCCCTTGTGATGATTACTTCCAGTTACCTTTATCATGTTTTTTACGACTATGGTTGGGTTTATGGTTGGGGTCTATTGCATTCCGATCATCGTGTTATGACTAATCCCTAGGACAGGTCATGACAAGGGCTTCATTCTATCCAACCAACAACATGCACCAAAATCACAAATTAAAGCTTTAAATTTAATAATGGAAGTAGCTTGGAATGAGTTTTTACCTCAAATGGGAAGTCTACAGCTAATTATGACTAGTCCATGACGTTCCTCTAGGAAATCCCATAATCTAGCCTTTTGAATTGCCTAATTTGGAGCTGAAATGAGAGAGAGAACAAACTTTGAACTTCCATATTCGAAGTGATAGAACTTGTCTTTCAATTGAGAGACCAGACCGAATGACCTCCGCGAACGCGGCCAGTATGGTGGGCAAATGTGGAGTGGAGTGATTCATACATCCACAAACACGGGTGTGCCTACGAAAAGATAGAAGGCAATGGTCCAAGCCTTCGTGAATGAGGCACCCCTCTCGCGAATACGTAAGGCATCCGCCTATCTCTCTGTGAATGCGGATAAGGCTCTGCGAATATGAAGGAAAATACATCTGGCTTCCGCAAATGTGCCCCTTAGCCCATGAATTCAAAGGGAAAATAGACCCTGAAATAGCAATTATTGCAATGCTCATCTTAGGCATTGTCCAAATCTCCAAAGGGGTGCTCGGAATTCATTAAGAATCTTATGCTCGCAAACGAAATGTGCTACCCCACAAAATTTAACATTTTGGAATCAATGGTGCATTTAAATTTTCCATATGAGGTCATTTTAATTAAAATTGAGTCTCACACCCAAATGCCATTTTTAGCCAAAATCCACAACGAGCATCGAAATTAGACCGAAAGTCTCAGGAAGCGAATGAAGGGTTATTTTAGACCAAAGTCGACATTTATGAATAAAAAATGCTGACAAATTTTTTATCCAAGTGTGTTTTCCACAAATATTGACCAAAGTCAACTCAGGCCAAATTTTAAAGGCTAAAGAGCCAAATGGCCTCAAACTCATACCAATCACCTCAATAATTGATACACTCAAATTACATCTCTTTAAAGAAGTATAAAGCGATCGTTTATCAAATATAGAACCTAAGGAAGGTTAGGTCGACCTCACGTGGAATATGGTTTAGACTTTAGATCATTCATTTATTTTTTTGTTTAGTAATCAAGTTATTCCCGTCAAGAGAGACAACAAAGGGAGGGGTGATTTTTTTATAAAACTAGTTAATAAATCAAATAACAAACATCAACAAATTAAAGTACAGTTTAATGTGGTTTAAATCAATGAGAAGTGAAACTAGGGTTATATATGTTCTTCACGAATCCTTAACTAAGTAGACCTTTTTATTAGTAATTCTTTCCTAATATGTTACCTGTAGAATCAGTCAATTAATTTCACCTAAATTCTTGATCCGGCAAATAAGTGAATTTCACTATGCAACTTGATCCAACTAAGAGTGTATGCTTTACTAACCCTTACCAATGATCCCAGATTTAGCTATCCCTTGATCCGTTCAAGCTAATAAGATGAGGATGATTAGCCTCAAATCTCATTGTTTAATCCCTTTTCCTATCCGTTACCTACTTGATCCGGAAATTAAGGATAAGGCAAGTTCTAATGTTGGCCACTATTGAAATGAAATCAAAATGAAAGGAAAAACAATACATGCACGCACACTATTCAAGAATTACTTTCTTATTAAGTTCTACGTTGTTAATTTTTCATGGTTTCCATAACTCTAGTTGTAGAATTAGCTGCTCATCACTACGTGTTCATAATCAATAATATTCAGGTTAAAATAAATCATAAACTTACAGCAAGAATTATGTGAAACCTAAAAATCCTCAATAAAATCCGAACGTAAAGTATCGATAACAAAAAAAACAGAATTCAAGAATAAAAGCTCAAAAGTAGTTTAAGATACATTCTCAAACCCAAAAATGTGCATCAAATAATCTAAACCTAAGAAGTGTATTTGTAGACAAACAATCCTAAATAAATATGAATTTGGAAAACAAAAGAAACCTAAAGTCGGTTTGGGTCTACGGCTCATTTCTATAAGTCATAACATCTCAGATAAGACATATACCCCACTCGTAATTCTTCACATTTCACTGAGGAATTCTTCTTCTTCATATCCACTCTCTACGGCACGTAAATCTGACTACGACTCATCAAATCAGGTTGTATACACTGTCCTTTCTTCATCACCTATAACTTAAAGTTGCCAGTGGGTTCTACGACTCATAGGAACTTAGACGAGCCATAAAACTTACTTATCTTATTCACTTTTCCCTCATTCATTTACTGCTGCTTTGACAACTTCTTTTGATGATCCATAAATATGAGAACGATTCATTTACTTCACTCATGGTCTTCACTTCAACTTTTAGTTTTCTCTTGTCTTTTGATGATTGACACCTATGACTTGTATAACTAACGATGAGTCGTAGGATGAGCCTATAAACCCAAACAAATACTTTCCTTCATTACTGTGATTCCTCAACCAAATCTCTGACTTAGTTTCCTGCAACATAAGCACAACCAACATCAAATATGCTAACAAATGCTTAAAAGGCATGCACATTCTTAAGTTTAAAGCATTAAAAGTTCCGTAAATCCACGGTACATCAACACCCTCAACTTGAAATGGTTGTTTGTCCTGAAGCGACACTATTATACTACAAAGACACAACACAAAATAAGATTAAGAAGGTGCAGCAATCATAAGCTATTAACTCCTGACTCTTTCCAATTTCCATTCATGATACTATTGCAACCATTATTTCAAATCAAAATAACTTATGTGAATCAATGCTAGACACTTCAATACCAATAGACAAATTAACTTGCAAAAAACAACATTCACCATTTTCATGGCTATTTAGACAACGCCACTCTTTCCCTCACTGAAAAGAAGTCCCTTTTTCACTCATAAGTTGCATTTGTCATTTAAACTCAGGGATATGGGAAACACTCACGCTCACAAAATAAATTCAGACTTTTATGCACAATACCATAAGATTGCCCTTATTTTCAATATTTAGACTCTTGAACCATTGAATTAGGATCGTATAGGACTTTAGACTCTTGAACCATTGAATCAGGGACAGGTGTGGTACATTTAGATTTTAGTGAATTTCATTCCTCCTCAAACACTACATTAACCTTGAGTCCACATCTTACAACCCACAATTTAGTTTCACTCTTTTTATTCACTTTTTGCTTTTTCCTTAGGTGTGACATTTGTTTGTTCATTTCACAATATGTTTCTTATGCCTTGAACTTTTCAATGCTAACTCTTTCTAAACCATTTACTCTTCTTAGACACAACACCTTTTCTTCCATTTCACACATCTTTTTTCAAACCTTTTCTTTCCTTGGTTTTCTTCTCTCATACCCCTTCTCTTCTTGGTTTTCTCTCATAATAGCCACCCTCAGCTTATGCTTTTAGCCTGAGTTGAGGTGCACATTATTCTAAGAGGGACTGGGCCCAAAAAAAGAGATTATAATTAGGATTAGGGACATTTTAAAACACACATTTATTTGATCAAAAAGTTCTTTTAAAAGCTCATATCTTTGGTTTATAGGGTCAAACAATGTTTGGTTGGTTCTTTTAAGGTTAATTGGAATTGATTTAAAAAAGGCCTATGATTTTTTTATAACTAATAGTTAAATTATCACAGTACGACCAATGAGGCAAGTTCTAGATTGACACAAACAGTCCGAATACACAAATACATCATACACACTTGGCATCAAGTTTCATTGTTAATCATTAATCTTTGATTCATGTTTCTGTCTAAGTCATGTGTTATCATACAAGTTTACATCATGTCACACAAAGATCCTACATAGTGAATCGATCAAAGAAACAGGTAGAACAATTCAAGTAAATTTTGGAAGGGTCTATTTGTTTTCGTTTAAAACCTTCTAGCCATCATGTCATAGATCACTACTTTTATTTCACATTTACATCATAAATATGCCAGTTTAACATAATTTAAAAAGATCCTATGGGGAAAAGGAACACAGTAAAGAAAATTCTAAGGTTTTAATTGAGTGTTTAGGGTACTCAGACTTTGCGTAGATACTTATGCATTCATTTACAACCTCCCCACCCCCTACCTAAAAAGCCTTGCATTATCCTCAACGCAGTACAAAAAAAGTAAAAAATATGAGGGATAAGGAAAAAAAACCTATGGCGCATAAGCACTGAAGTCTATATGGTGGCATATGGGTTAATAGGTGTGGATCCTAGTGCAGCAGCATGTGGTACCATCATAGTCTGTGCGTCATATGAGTTTCTATAAAGGAGCTCGAATATCCAATAGCATGCTTCCTTTCCTCCTATCGCTGTATCTCCTCGGTCACTATAGATGCCCGATTGGCCTTCTCAACATCCTGGTGCTCCTTCTTTCTTCTCTTTCTTGCCTCATCCCTATACAAAGTGGCATCCTCAGTATGGTACATTTGTCTCAATTCATCTCGGACTCATCATTGGCAAAAAAATCAAATAATTATAATGGATGAACAATAGGCAAAGCAAATGGTATAGGGGCTGGTGTATCTAGGGAAGTGACTTCCATAGGTAGTGCTCCAATCTCAGTCTGAATGGCAGCAATGTCAGCACTGGACGAGGCCTGCAACCTCATATTCACCCTTAGTCAAAGGTATTAATACATGCCTAAAGTTGTCATTCTTGATAAGTCAAGACAGCTTCAAACTTTCCTGCCACGCATTCTTCTAATTCGCTAAGAGGTTTGCGGACCCATGGCTTGAGATCCTAAATCAACTGAGCTAATTGGGCCTCGATATGTGCTTTCCACTTCATCATAGTTTGTAGAGACTCGACAGAGATAGTGACCAAGACTGTGTGTTGTGGTCTAGGCATGCTAGTAGAAGGGAATACCAAAGCAGCTGGGGCAGCCTCAGATGGCTCTATGGAAGGAATCTCGAGGTCTGGAGCGACTTCTGAATCAAGTTGTACAAGTGGATGAACATGTTCAAACTCCAGTAGCTGTACCGTTAAAAGAGGAGCATGCTATTGTCCAACTGGATTTGTATCATCTTTAGTGAGCTCCATATCTATTTTCCTATCCATCAAGCTCGCCACAATCACACTTCGATCCGGGGTCAAATGGTTGTCTCTATTTGTTGAGCAGAGATAGTGTCATACACTAAAACTTGGCCACAAAGTTTAGGAAGCCTTCTTGATCAGGGTTGGGTATGATACCCAGTAACTCGCCATATTGTACTGGATCCCATATAACTCTTTTTTATCACAAACCACCTTCATTTTCTGATCAAACTTAATAGTCAGGGCTGCCGGTGGAAAGTTGGGGCCGTAAATGATACGTCAGATAGTCTCCTTGAATAGACTAACCAGGATATGCCAGACCAGCATTGTTAAAAGTATGAGCTAGTCTAGCTCCTTTGCTTTAGAAGGATCCAACTATTTGATCATAGCCACGTATAAAGCATAAAAAATACAAACCATATTATTGCTATAACTACCAAGATGCTCATCTATCCACTCAAGTATGTGATGATGAAATATATCTCGAATCTTCGAGACTGCCTCCAACTTGGTTATGATCACACGTGGCTCCTTAGTAATGGGCCTCCAAAAATTATTATGATTGTTCCTCTCTTGTCTTACTTTTTAGAAATCTAGACGCCCTGGAATACACTATCTCTTCGGTTCACCTCCTATGTGGATTGGTATGGAGGGCAACTCGGGTGTTGACTTCCCTACAGAGGATTCAGTTCCTGAAGTGGATGGTGGTACGAAGTCATTGTCACTCTCTTCCTCCTCTACTGAATCTCCTTCTTGAGAGTAGGAGGGTATGGGTGCTGCAAATATGTGGGGGAGAGGAGTAGTCTCCACTTGGTTGCATTGATGAGATGACTTATTTGGAGTGATTGGAATTTGGACTTCGAACAAGAGGGTATCAGATTTATTTAAGTGTTCCTCCATAGACATTATTGACGTTCGATGGTTCATCCAGTATTTCTTTCTTTAAAATCTCTGCAGCTTCTTTTTGTAAAGTCCATTTCGTTCCACCACCCTTCTTCGGTGTTTGTTTGGGAGGCATCGTACCTATAGAGGAAGAGTTAGGACACAAACATAGTAAGAAAAATAAGTAAAGTAAGAAAGAAAAAAGGAAAAAAATATAACTGGGGAGCAACAGTGTTTTGGTTCTACAAAGGAGAATCTATGGGTCATAAAAGAGTCGACGGCCTGTAGACACAACTTGTAGAATTAGACCTGCAGGTTTTTAGCCTCAGTAGTTTGTCTACAAGGGGACCTTATGATCCGTAGAAGTTTCTATGGATTGTAAAGTTCACTCGTAGCATCAGACCTATAAGTTTTGAGTCTCCAAAATTTGTGTACGAGGGGACCTTAAGACCCACAAAAGTTTCTACATATCATAAGGTTCAGTTGTAGACTCAGTGATGTGCCACTGGGTGTTGGTACTAGACTTGTACGAGTCAATCCTGCGACTTGTAGAGAGATCTATGACCCGTAAGATGTACCCGTATAAGTAATGTTCCAAAAAACTAAAGTACTAAATTTTAACCATTTGGTTTGGATGAGTCCAATTGATGAGGCGTAGAAAGCTCTACGACCCGTAATTGGACTCGTAACACTTGGTTATTTGTGAACACTTATCTTGAGTGAGTTGCATACGAGGGGTAGCTACGACTCTTATATAATTCTACGACCTGTAGGAAACCCTCATTTGAACAAACTTCAAGATCATTGATCATCTTAATATTAGCACATTAACACAAGTGAAAGGACTTCAAACCATGCACTTTAAGCAATATTTTAATCGAAGACCCAGTTTCCCAATCCATAAATTAGTTCAATAATTCAGGTTCACAAGTAAATAAACTATCTAACCACATTGCTTTTGAAGGTATTAATCACAGATCTTGGAGGTTCCATTCTACGAGGGGTAACTATGACCTATTGAATGATCTACGACTCGTAGCAAACCCTCGTGTTGAAAATGCTGCCATGTCAGTGATCACCTTCCAACAGGGGTTCAACAACAAATTCATTATTCCCTTTTTCATATACATTAGACAACAGTTTCATGAAGAACCCAGTACCCCCATTTCATACATCAATTCAATGATCCAATTTTATCATAAAAAAAGCCCTAATTCCTTTCTAACTAAATCTTCAATCCCACTATATTACGAAGTTAAGCAAGGTATATGAGGAATTAAAAGATCAATGTACCACATATATTGAATTTGGATATTGACTATTAGGTTTACGAGCCGTAGAAGTTTCTACAGCCCATAAAAAGGACTCGTATGTCTCTCTGAGTCCTTTTCAATTTCCAGTATTTTCAATTCAGCATCGGCATGTACTCAACCATTGGCCTATTTTTTAATGTTTTTTGTGACTTTAATTTTACACGGACCCTAACAAAGTCTATGCTATCCAAAAACTAACAAGTAAGATTAGAAAAAGATAAAAATAAAATTGACTAAATGAATAACAAAGTAAATTCAGTTGCCTCCCAAGTAGCGCTTGATTTAACATCACGACACGATGAAGATATGCTTAGTTACTCAGACTTCACTAAGCTTCCATGCTTCCCTGGTTTTTATTTCATCCTCTGCTCCCATGTATGCTTTGATTTGTTGAGCATTAACTTTGAACTTCATACCATCCATCTTTTCTAGCTCGACCGCACTATGTGGAAAGACTTCGCTTGAGTTTGCCAGGAAATAAATGCTTCCTTGAGTTAAAAAGAAAGACCAAGTCTCTGGGCACAAATTTTCGCTTTTCAATCTTTTGGTCATGATATTTCTTCTTTCTCTCCTTGTACAAGGCTTCTCTCTCATATGCATTTAGGCAAAACTCATCAAGCTCATTTATTTGATTCTTCCTTTGCTTTGATGCGGCATCCTAGTCCATGTTCAATTTATTCAACGCCCAGATAGATTTGTGTTCTAACTCCACAAGTAGATGAAAAAACTTCCCAAAGATGAGTTGATAAGGTGACATACCTATGGGAGTCTTAAATGCAGTGCAGTAAGCCCATAGAGCATCATCAAGCTTCCTTGACTAATCTTTTCTATTTGCGCTCACCGTCTTTATAAGTATTCATTTGATTTAATGATTTGAGACTTCAACTTGTCCGCTAGTTTGTGGATGATAAGGATTTACTATACTATGTAGAACCCCATACATTTCAAGTAATGCTTTAAACAATGGATTGCAAAAATATGAACCTCCATCACTGATTATTGCCTTTGGTGTACCAAGGCTTGAGAAGATGTTTTGCTTGAGAAAGGCAGTGATAATTCTTCCTTTATTATTGGGAAGTATGATAGCTTCTACCTATTTAGACAAGTAATCAACCTCAAAGAGGATGTATTTCATTCCACTCGAACTCATAAAAGGTCCCATGAAGTCAATTCTCCATAAATCAAACAATTTAATGACTAGAATAAGAGTGAGTGGGAGCTTGTGTTTTCTTTAAATTCCTCCTTCCATTTGACAACGATCACAAGGCTTGGAGAATTCATTAACATCAGGATGGATTATTGGCCAATAGTACCATATTGTAAAATCTTGTAGGCTGTTCAGATACCACTATAATGGCCTCCAATGGGCGACGAATGGCATGCTGCCAAAATACTCATCATCTCTACTTCGGATAAACAATGTCGAATAATCCCATCAGCACAAACACAGAACAAGTATGGTTCTTCCCAAAAAAACTTTCTTCATATCAGACATGAACTTGCGGCGTTGGTGAATATTCAAATTGGATGGCACTATATCTCTTACCAAATAGTTGGCTACATCAAGAAACCCTAGAATTAAGTCATGTGATGCTGTCAATAATTGTTCATCTGGAAAGGTGTCATCTTTATCAATTCTATCTTCCAAATTTAACATTTCCTCTTCTTCAACTATAGAGAGATGGTATGCAACTTGGTTTTCTATCCCTCTTCAGTCTTTTAATTCAAAGTTGAACTATTATAACAACAATACCCAATGAATAAGTCTCAGCTTGGCCTTCTTCTTTGCCATGACATATCTCAATGCTGAATGGTCTGTGTGTATAATGATTTTGGTGCCTAACAAGTAAGATCTAAACTTCTTAAAAACGAAAACAACGGCAAGTAACTCTTGTTTGGTCATGGTGTAGTTTCTTTAAGCAACATTAAGGGATTCTCTAGCATAGTATATTGGATGTAGAATCTTCTCGCGCCTTTTTCCTAATACTACGCCAAGTGCTACTCCTCTTGTATCACACATGACTTCAAAGGGCTACTCCCAATCCAGTGCAATGATGATAGGAGTCGATACTAACCATTTTTTCAACTCTACAAATGCTTTTAGATAGGCTTCATCAAAAACAAATTGCATCTCCTTCTCCAGTAGTTTTCATAAAGGATGAGCTATTTTGGACAAGTCTTTGATGAAGCAGCGATAGAATCCGGCGTGCCCCAAGAAGCTTCGAATGCCTTTGATGGAGATGGGAAGAGGTAAATTTGCCATTACCTCAATGTTTTCTAAATCTATGTCAATGCCTTTGTTTGAGATATTATGACCCAACACTATGCCCTCTTTCAACATAAAATAACATCTCTCCCAATTTAGCACAAGGTTGCACTCTTTACACCTTTTTAATACATCTTGGAGATTAGCCAAGCATTCATCGAATGGGTCACCAACCACTAAAAAATCATTGATGAAAACTTTATATGTATCTTCCACCATGTCTAAGAAGATAGATATCATACAACATTGAAAGGTCGTCGATGCATTACACAATCTGAATGGCATCCTTTTGAAAGCAAACATTCCATATGGACATGTGAAAGTGGTTTTATATTAGTCTTAGGGTTCTATAGATATCTAGTTGTAGCCCGAATATCCATCAAGAAAATAGTACCATCCTTTGCCACCAGGCTGGTCTAGCATTTGATCCATAAAAGGTATTGGAAAGTGATATTTTTTAGTCCGTGAGTTGTGCTTGAGATAATCCATTCATACTCTCTAACTGGTAACATGCCTTATTAGAATGAGTTAATTATTTGTGTTTGGAACCACAATGATACCATCCTTTTTTGGTACACATTGGACAGTACTTACCCAATTACTATCTGTGATTGGATAAACAACTCCAATATCTAACCACTTGATGATCTCGTTTTTCACTACCGCTTTCATAGGTGGATTGAGATGTCATTGGCGTATAATTCTTGGTTTGAAATCTAATATGATTTTGATATTATGAGTACATATGCATGGTGGTATTCCTATGATGTCGGCTATAGACCATCTTATTTCTCTTTTAAAATGCCTCAAGACAAATGTAAGAGCTTTTACTTACTTTTGGTGAAGATCGGCATCTATTATAACTGACAACGTGTTGTTGGGTCCGAAGAATGTATATTATATGTGGGATGGCAGTGCTTTGAGTTTCAAAGTTTGAGGTTCCTCAATGGATGGATTTGTGGGCGGAGTTGCTCTATTCTTTAAGTCTAAGTCGAGTCTCTTGGCTGCATGATTGAACGTCCCAAGGCCATTTAGTGCACAAACAATCTCAGCATACTCTCCAATGTGATGTTTATCAAAGTTCATGATGACAGCAGCTAGAGCTTCAACACCTAACCTCTCTTTAATAGGTATTTCGGATGAAAATCATCGACAACAAAAATCACAAAAACAACTTGTAGATCATTATGATGCTTCATTGCTTAGAATATATCAAATATTACTTTGTTATTTTTTTAGTCAAAACTTTAATTTGCTAGTTTCCATGTCTACCAAAGCATGTCCGATTATGAAGAATGGTCTACCCAGAATGATCGGAACCTCAAAGTCTACCTTGCAGTCAAGAATGATAAAGTTGGTAAGTAATATGAATGATTCGACCTACTAGAACATGATAAATAATACCCACAAGCTTCTTCACAGTATGATTTTCCATCAAGAGTTGCATTGGCGTTGATTTAGGGACTCTTAAGCCCAATTATAGGAACACTGCTAGCGGCATCAAGTTAATGCTAGTGCCAAGTTGCACAACGCCTTTGAAATGTTGAATACCCCAATGGTACAAGGTATGATAAATGTGCCTGGGTCTTCTTTCTTTTGCACGAGAGAAAGAGTGGCAATTTCACTACAACGATGCAAGTTATTTGTTGGTTTAAAGCTTAACTTTCTCGTCTTTGTGACAAGATACTTCATAAACTTGGCATATACCGCATTTTTTCTAGTGCCTCTATCAAGGGAATATTTATCAAAAGTTGTTTCAACATGGAAATAAACTTAAGGAATTTTTCATTTTTGGCTTTTTTCTTCAATCTTTGCAAAAAAAGAGGAGGAGGTCTTCGCATTGGAATTGGAGTTGGAGCAGTTTGTTTTGCATTGCCTGCTTTCTCATCATACTCTGTATTGCCTTTTTAGGTCGTTTGGTGCTTATATCTTCACTTACTATTTCTTCCTCAATTTTTCTTTATGTTTCATCCTCACTAATAGACATGTCGTGCACATTATCCTCAAGTTCTAGCATAGGTGGATCTACTGTTTGAATGCGACTTCGGGTGGTCACCGCCATGCATTGCCCATCATTCTTAGGATTTTTAATTATATTATTTGGGAGAGTTCCTTTTTGGTGTGGATTCAGAGATGATGACATCTGCTCTAATTGTTGCTCAATAAGTTTTATGGATGTAGAATGTGACTCAAATGTTTGATTCATTCCGAAAAGATAATTGCATATCTCCTTAAGATTATCCTCTGTTTTATCATACATTTTAATCATATTTTCCATTATATCTTCAATTCTTGCAAGTCTGGATCCCCCATCTTGATTTTTGGGAGGGATGTATGTACACTACTCTTATTATCTCTCCTTCTCCAATCACATTCTCTGTCTTACCTGCAGTTGCAATCATTGTATCATATCCGGTTGTAGTTATTCTCACGATCGTAGTTTTTGTTATGATTGTAGTTGTTGTCGCTGTTGTAATAGCCCTCTCGATTTAAGTTGTTATAGTTTTGACCTTGATTTCCTTGACATTAGAGCCATGAATCCTGATTGGATGCTTGGGCATTAGTCCAGAAAACCCCCACTTGATCATTCACATAATAAGCATCTTCCTTGTTACACCCCACACTCTCAAGCTCGGAATGTCTCTTAAGTTCTTTAAATATTATCATGTGAGACGGATAAGCTACGACTCGATCAAACGACTGTAAGGAAAGATAAATGTGATACCCCATAGAAGAGAAAGTTGAAAATAGAGTCATAAGAATCCAGAAAGAATTGGAGGCCAAGTAATGGGTCGTAGGACTCAATTTACCTACGTAAGCTACTAACTTAGAAGTCTTACATACTTGAGCTACTTGAGGACATACCAAGCTTACGTAGCACGGATTACATAGGCTATTAAAATAAGACGAGATTACGAACCCATGAGGAAGGGGAAAAGACGACGCGTGGAAGCCAATGGAGGAGAGACACATGGAAGCACCTCAAGCAAGAAGGTGACCCACCTACTTGGGAGGTGGGGCCCACAAGGACACGTGGTAGCCTAGGGGTAAGGCATGGATCTGTGGACCAATAGGGGATGGACACGTGTCACCTCCTAGGACCACATATATACATTTATATCATGTCTTAAGTTCAGTTCCTGCACTTAAACTTCAGCAAGCAAAAAGAAAAGAAAACCCTAGAATAAGAGAGAAAAACGTGACGACTTGGAGGAAAAAAATAGGTAAGTCCCGATATTACTCCGTAAATTAATTATCTAAGGTATTTTTCTATCAGGTGGAGGTGTTTAATAACGTAACATACCTATTTGGGGCAGCAAAAACGAGTAACAACCAGTCACAACATTTCAGCCGCGTCAAGGAGGTTCCGAAGTTAATTTTCAGCAAGTTTGGGAAGCCATATGATAAGATATGGCTTGATTCTCTTCTCCCACATTTTTAAAGGATTTGGACATTTTATTATGGTTTGAATAATGTGAAGTTATGGTTTGGATCCTCACCAAACGGACAGCAAACAGTCCACACAGTTTCAGCACGACTAGAGAAGTTCCGAGGCAAGTTTTGGCGAGTTTTGGCTAATTTCGGATAAGGTAAGACTTCTCCTTTAAATTTGAACTTTATGGGGTTTTTATATAGGGTATTATATACCTTGTATACTGCTTGAAGTATAAAAAAGGTAGTGGAAATACTCAACAATAGAAACAATCAAAAGTGAAGTCGTCGTAGTTAAATTGTAGTGGAAATGGGGTGTTGTGCGTGTGGGGTGATGCTGCAGGTGTGTGATGATGTGTTTCAGGGACTAAATGTATTTTAAAAGGGGTGTGGGTGCTGATGGTTTTATCCACACGACCCCTCATTTCGTATAATTAAAGGTTTTGCGAAACAAAGACTAGAAACCCTATTTTGGTATTACAATTTTCAGCAAGTCGGATGGAGTTTATATTGTGTAATGTTGCCATGTTTTACTTGTATATGAGCTTCACGTTGTTGTTGTTGTTTGGATGTAGTAATTAGGTATGTAATTGGGAATTCGTATAGGGCATATTATAGGGGAGATGCTGCCCAATTTCCGTTAACTCCTTAACTAGTTAAAGACTAGTCGAGAAGGGAGAATAAGGAATTGATTCCTATGGGTGCTTGGTTATGGATTTAGGAACCGGAAAGTCAAAAGTTACTAACCTTAGTATTAATTCCTTGTTAAATAGGTTAAAGGAGTACCGAAGCGAGTATGGATGCGACTAACCCATAACAGGTATGTAAAGCTTATTCCTTCTCTTGACATGTTTTTGGCATAAGTAGGTAAAGCTATTCTTCTTTATCTTGGCATGTCTTAGATATAAGTTATGAATGGTTTGTATATGGAACTTGGGAATAGTTCCATTCGTAAAGAACCAAGTACAGTCCATAATTCTTATCCACTTCGTAATGGTAGAACTCCTGTAATAGTTGAGCTATTGCCTTTTTAAGGCTTCTTTAGGATAAAAGGTAATATATGTAGAGCCTATTGAATCGTGTTCACTTCTAAATTCTAAGGCTCTTAAGGTAGATGAGCTATCACCCTCAAGCCTTCTATACAGGAAATATTAACCGGATGCATGGGAAGCATGAACTATAACTCCTATTCATTTCTTAATATCGAAGTTCTTGAAGTAGTTGAACTACTACCCTCGAGTACCTATATGATGAATACTAATTGAATGTATGAGCTCCCATGCCTAAGAACTCTATAATGACAAGTGTCTCTGATTGCATAAGCCATTTGGTATTACCTTAATAAAAGCCTAGGACTCTTGAGACTCCGTCGATATGGCCTCTAATGGAAGTTAGAGGATACGTGAGACGATGATAGTTTTGATCCTCAAATGATAGTCCATGACGATTGTTATACCGAATCTCAAATGATGAACTAATTGCATATAGTTCCTCGTTACTTTACTCATGTAGGATGTTAATACGTCACTCACCGCGTCCCATGAAGGGCCGGTCAGGATAAACTCGCCGCATCCCATGAAGGGCCGAGTATGATAAATTTACCGCATCCCATGAAGGGACGGACATGATAAACTCACCACGTCCCATAAAGGGCCGGGCATGATAAATTTACCGCATCCTATAAAGGGCCGGGCATGATAAAATTACCGTATTCCATGAAGGGCCGGGCATGATAAATTTACCGCATCCCATGAAGGTTGGGGCATGATAAATTCACCGCGTCTCATGAAGGACCGGGCATGATAAATTCACCGCATCCCATGAAGGGCCGGGCATGATATACGATGAAATGATTATTCACTGTGCCCCATGAAGGGACAGGCATGATATATGTGATGCAATGATCATTCACCACATCCCATGAAGGGACGGGCATGATAAATGATGAAATGACATCTTTATTGAGTCCCTCACTGAAGGGCCGGATACAGTCTGTAGGTATGCATGTGGAAATATAGTGACATACTTATAGCACCAAGTCCTATAGTGGGCCAGGTATGGTATGTAAGGAAGGTATACATGCCCTCATGTCATAAGATGCAGGTAGATAAATTCGTTAACTGTTATATTTGTTTCCTACATCCCTACTTCAATTGTCAGCTTAGTTATGTATTGTTATGCTTTATATACTCAGTACATATATCGTACTGACCCCTCGTTCTTTGGGGGGTTGCGTTTCATGCCCGAAGGTACAGATGTTCAGTTTGGAGATCCTCCAGCTTAGGGTTTTCACTCAGCGATATTAGGAGCGCTCCACTGTTCCGGAGCCTAACTTTTGATACTAGTCATGTAATATGTATGTATTTAATTATCCAGGGGTACGGTGGGGGTCCTGTCCTACCATATGTTGCTTTGACTATTCTTAGAGGTCTGTAAACATATGTATATGTAGGTTGTTTATAAGTTTGTTTCGACTGTGCCTATACGGGAGGTTGTAAATGTTTTTATATTATGGCAGCCTCGTCGGCTCGCGTGCCCTTTCATGATATAGTACAAATAAAAAAGGCTACATGTACATGAAATTTTTTTAACTATTGAGGCTTTTAGGTATAATGTCACATCATACACGGTTCAACTTAGGTGTAGCTGATAGATACATATAGGGAGGGTCCAGGTTGGACCCCAATCACGGCCTACGGGGTTGGGTCATGACAGAAGTGGTATCAGAGCAGTTCGTCCTTGGAAAGTCTACAGACCATGTCTAGTAGAGTCTTGTTTATCGGTGTGTTGTGCACCACATCTATAGACAGGAGGCTACAGGACATATAGGATGTTACTTTCTTTCATATCTAAGATCGTGCGATAGAGCCGAGTCATAGGGAATGAAATTCCTCATATTAACTTGTGATTTTAGCAGGAGGACCACATCAATAGAAGCAAGCAACTGACGATATCGGAAGTTACACAGTATGCAGGTAAGCAAAAGCATGAAAGAAATATATCGGGTATGGTTTTGTAATGCGATTGACATATACAATTGAAAAGTGAAAGGAAAGGTAAACAGGAAAGTGTAACAGGTGCAGCTCGAGTAGACATAAGAGATAAGTCCATTTCCATACTGCTAATTATGGGTGCCCTATGTGGTTGCGAGATAAGATGATCTGACTATATATGTGCGCCTTGTGTGGCTGCAATCTGATATGATCTGAATATATACATGCGTGCCCTGTGAGGCACTGTTGGTATTTTCTGCATGCAGGTGTTGAGATAGTAGGAAAGACAGAGGAAACTCTGCCTAATTTTCCCTAGAAATAAGAAGAGAAGGAGATATCGGACTGTAGTATGTCTTGAAAAGTCGTGCCCATAACAATGATGAGGTTTGATTAAACTATGAGTACAGCTGACCCCGAGAAATGAGTTAATTGCTAAATTAGTGGCAATAGACACTAGGAGGTCAATACTGGTATAGTAAAACGAAGTTGGAAAAGACTTCTGACCCAACAAAGATGATTTAGAGAAGACTTATAGATTTGGATAAGACGATATATTAAGGCATCGCCTAAATTGATGCATAGGGATAAACTATGATGAGTTATAGTTGAAAGAAGTAACGATATGATGAAGACGGGAGTACAAGGGACAAAGGATGGTGACGGATGTGAAGTATTAATAAGACAGCTTGTGAGACATTAAGGATAAGACTAACTAAGAAGGGTAAGTAACCCATAGTAAGAATCATGAAGAAGGTTAAACAGTGTTATACTATGAGATTGAATGCGAACAAGATACTATGTGAATATAACGAAGATTGTTATGAGAGTAAGGAAAGACTAGTAAAGAACTAATTGAAGGATACGAGGTGATTTAGGAAGAATAAAAGGGCAAATAGTGAACGAATAAGAAGGACTTGCACAACTTTATATGGAATGTCGATTTACAGAACAACTGCTGCATTATGAATTTATTAGAAGAATAAGTGGTATCCACTGGAATCAGGCTAGTATTATGATGAAGCTCGAAACACGGATCATCAAAGTATAAGTACTCTCGAGTGGAGAGTTTGAATCGATCATGGGAATGAGCCAATTACTGATTGGGATGAATGGAATATGGCTTTGAATGCACTGCTACATTACGGATGTTACTCGAGTACCAACCGTCAGATGAGATTTTATATGATATATTGCGAATACCAAAGCATCCTATGGTTGTGCTAGGGGTTCTTATAAGAGCAGTCAAATGTATGGACGATCTAACAGAAGATGTGGACATGGTGCAGCATGTTAAAAATGTTGGAGTAAAATCATTCGTGTGTGAATAGCTGAAAATAAATGGAGGATGACATGGGTACACCCTAAAAGGGGGAAAGTGGACAAGAGAAGTACAAGCGTAAGAGAAAATCAACCGACGCTATCGTATATAAATGGGAACGCTTAAACTTCAAACGAGACCCCATAAGGGAGGAATGCGATCATACCCACACTAATGCATCGGATTTCGTCTAAACATCGAAGTTAAGCGTGCTTGGCTGAGAGTAGCACTGGGATGGGTGACCCCTTGGGAAGTGAAAAAGGGAACAAAACAAGTATGACAAAAGAGATTGTGAGTGCGTGTTAGTACAATGACACATATAGAGCAGAGTAAGCCAAGAGCAGAAAAGATGATGACTAAAATGGAATGTACTTCATGCAAATAGCACAAGAATAGTTGTGTGGCCTACGAACATTAGCATATTAAGAGTAAGATCAAGGGATTACTCGATAAAAAGAAGTCGGTAATAGCAGTGTGATGTCCACATTTAGAATCGATTAAGGAAAAGTGTAAGATGGTTCGAGGCAGAACTAGTAAGATATTATCGATATTAAGGACAAAAGCCATAGTGAAGCCCTGACCTCGACTGAAGGAGGTAAGACACTAGTATAGTGACGCTAAGGCATTTCTGGACTACTTTAAGTACCTACACGCGTTTGTGTAAGAGTTACAACATAATGTTTGGTAATGAAACTGGGAAGAAGATCTGAGTAAAAGCGCATGATAGCATACCTAAAGAGTTACAAGTTGGATTAACAGGAGTTGTATGATAGCTTAAACGGAGTGCAGCATCAGAGGCTTGATAGCCTATTACGGGGGATGGGAATCCTGACTCAGAAATGGAAGGCAATTAAGGTAGGTTATAGTCCAAGCTGACCTCACACTCTACGGAAGTATAAGTTTATATGGGTTATGATTGATAAAGCTGTCTATGAGTGGGACCTACTATCCAATTTGAAGCAATACATTCAGTTTTCACAGGTCAATACTCTGCAAATATATAAACGACCCTTCTAGAATATTTCCTAGGGAGGAGGTCTATGTAACAGGGAGTTATCCTACGAGGGGCAACTTATTGCCATCCTGGATCGGCAGATTAAAAGGGGTGCGAACTAAGGACGTAGCTTTTGTCAAGGTGCCATGGCGGAATAAGAATCATGAAGAAATAACTTGGAAAACTGAAGAGGACATAAAACACAGGTATCCGTACCTATTTCCAAATGTCTATGGGTAAACCCCTACTCCGGGAACTCATATATTAATTACTTGGATGAAAATGTATGTTATTGGAATAGAAGGGAATCTCCCTACAGTTTGTATAAAGTATTAAGGGAAGTTTTATTCAACATTTGGGGACAGATGTTCTAAAGGGGGGAAGGATGTTACACCCCATACTCTCGATCTCGGAATGTCTCTTAAGTTCTTTAGACATTATCATGTGAGCCAGATAAGCTACGACTCTATCAAACGACTGTAAGGAAAGACAAATGTGATACCCCATATTAGAGAAGGTTGAAAATAGAGTCATAAGAATCCAGAAGGAATTGGAGGCCAAGTAATGGGTCGTAGGACTCGATTTACCTACATAAGCTACTAACTTAGAAGTCTTACATACTTGAGCTACTTGAGGACACACCAAGCTTACGTAGCACGGATTACATAGGCTCTTAAAATAAGAAGAGATTACAAACCCATGAGGAAGGGGAAAAGACGATGCGTGGAAGCCAATGGAGGAGCGACACGTGGAAGCACCTCAAGCAATCAGGTGACCCAACTACTTGGGAGGTGGGGCCCACAAGGACACGTGGCAGCCTAGGGGTAAGGCATGGATCCGTGGCCCAATAGGGGTTGGACACGTGTTACCCTATGGGGATGACACGTGTCACCTCCTAGGACCACATATATACATTTATATCATGTCTTAAGTTTAGTTCCTGCACTTAATCTTCAGCAAGCAAAAAGAAAAGCAAACCCTAGAATAAGAGAGAAAAACGTGATTGCTTGGAGGAACAAAATAGGTATGTACCGATTTTGCTCTGTAAATTAATTAGATAAGGTATTCTTCTATCAATTGGAGGTGGTTAATAATGTAACTTACCTATTTGGGGCAGCAAAAATGAGTAACAACCAGCCGCAACATTTCAGCCGCGTCAAGGAGGTTCCGAAGTTAATTTTCAGCAAGTTTGGGAAGCCATATGATAAGCTATGTCTTGATTCTATTCTCCCACATTTTTTCAAGGATTTAGAAATTTTATGAGGGTGTGAATAATGTGAATTTAGGGTTTGTAGACGCACCAAACGGACAGCAAACAGTCCACACAGTTTCAGCGCTACTAGAGAAGTTCCGAGGCAAGTTTTGGCGAGTTTTGGCTAATTTCGGATAAGGTAAGACTTCTCCTTTAAATTTGGACTTTATGGGGTTATTATTTATGGTATTATATACCTTGTATACTTCTTTAAGCATAAAAAAGGTCGTGGAAATGCTCGACAATAGAAACAATCAAAAGTGAAGTCGTAGTAGTTAAATTGTAGTGGAAATGGGGTGTTGTGCGTGTGGGGTGATGCTGCAGGTGTGTGATGATGTGTTTCAGGGACTAAATGTATTTTAAAAGGGGTGTGGGTGCTGATGGTTTTATCCACACGACCCCTCGTTTCGTATAATTAAAGGTTTTGCGAAACAAAGACTAGAAACCCTATTTTGGTATTACAATTTTTCAGCAAGTCGGATGGAGTTTATATTGTGTAATATTGCCATGTTTTACTTGTATATGAGCTGCAGTTTGTTGTTGTTGGTCGTCTGTAGTAATTAGGTATGTAATTGGGAATTCGGATAGGGCATATTATAGGGGAGATGCTGCCCAATTTCTGTTAACTCCTTAACTAGTTAAACACTAGTCGAGAAGGGAGAATAAGGAATTGATTCCTATGGGTGCTTGGTTGTGAATTTAGGAACTGGAAAGTCAAAAGTTACTAACCTTAGTATTACTTCCATGTTAAATAGGTTAAAGGAGTACCGAAGTGAGTATGGATGCGACTAACCCATAACAGGTATGTAAAGCTTATTCCTTCTCTTGACATGTTTTTGGCATAAGTAGGTAAAGCTATTCTTCTTTATTTTGGCATGTCTTAGATATAAGTTATGAATGGTTTATATATGGAACTTGGGGATAGTTCCATTCGTAAAGCTCCGAGTACAGTCCATAATTCTTATCCACTTTGTAATGGTAGAACTCCTGTAATAGTTGAGCTATTGCCTTTTTAAGGCTTCTATAGGATAAAAGGTAATATATGTCAAGCCTATTGACTCGTGTTCACTTCTAAATTCTAAGGCTCTTAAGGTAGCTGAGCTATCAACCTCAAGCCTTCTATACAGGAAATAGTAACCGGATGCATGGGAAGTATGAACTATAACTCCTATTCATTTCTTAATATCGAAGTTTTTGAAGTAGTTGAACTGCTACCCTCGAGTCCCTATATGATGAATACTAATTGAATGTATGAGCTCCCATGCCTAAGAACTCTATAATGACAAGTGTCTGATTGCATAAGCCATTTGGTATTACCTTAATAAAAGACTAGGACTCTTGAGACTCCGTCGATGTGGCCCCTAATGGAAGTTAGAGGATACGTGAGACGATGATAGTTTTGATCCTCAAATGATAATCGATGACGATTGTTATACCGAATCTCAGATGATGAACTAATTGCATATAGTTCCTCGTTACTTTACTCGTGCAGGCTGTTAAAACATCACTCACCGCATCCCATGAAGGGCCGGGCAGGATAAACTCACTGTGTCCCATGAAAGGCCGTGCATGATAAATTTATCGTGTCCCATGAAGGGACGGGCATGATAAACTCACCGCGTCCCATGAAGGGTCGGGCATGATAAATTTACTGCATCTCATGAAGGGCCGGGCATGATAAATTTACCGCGTCCCATGAAGGGTCGGGCATGATAAATTTACCGCATCCCATGAAGGGCTGGGCATGATAAATTCACCACGTCCCATGAAGGGCCGGGCATGGTAAATGCACCGCATCCCATAAAGGGCCAGGCATGATATATGATGAAATGATTATTCAGCGTGCCCCATGAAGGGACGGGCATGATTTTTGTGATGTAATGATCATTCACCGCATCCCATGAAGGGCCGGACATGATAAATAATGAAATGAAATCTTCATTGAGTCCCTCACTGAAGTGCCAGATATAGTCTGTAGGCATGCATATGGAAATATAGTGACACACTTATAGCGCCAAGTCCCATAGTGGGCCAGGTATGGTATGTAAGGAAGGTATACATGCCCTCATATCATAAGATGCAGGTAGAGAAATTCATTAACTGTTATATTTGTTTCCTGCATCCCTACTTCAGTTGTCAGCTCAGTTATGTATTGTTATGCTTTATATACTCAGTATATATATAGTACTGACCCCTCGTTCTTTGGGGGGCTGCGTTTCATGCCCGTAGGTACTTATGTCCAGTTTGGAGATCCGCTAGCTTAGGATTTCCACTCAGCGATATTGGGAGCGCTCCACTGTTCCGAAGCCTAACTTTTGATACTAGTCATATAATATGTATGTATTTAATTTTCCAGGGGTACAGCGGGGGCCCTGTCCTGCCATATGTTGCTTTTACTATTCTTAGAGGTCTGTAGACATATGTATATATGGGTTGTTTATAAGTTTGTTTCGATTATGCCTATACGGGAGGTTGTAACTGTTTTTATATTATGGCAGCCTCGTCGGCTCGCATGCCTTTTCATGATATGATACGAATGAAAGAGGCTACATATACATGAAAAAGTTTTCAACTATTGAGGCTTTTAGGTATAATGTCACATCACACACGATTCAACTTAGGTGTAGCTGATAGATACGCATAGGGAGGGTCCAGGTTGGACCCCAATTATGGCCTACGGAGTTGGGTCGTGACATTCTTCATATCCACAATCATCATAACTTGGTTCCCTACCTTGATGGTCAATTGTATTAGTTTGTTCTTGTCCCATGATTTTGACTAATAGCCTGATGTCAGTTTTTAATTGAGCGAGTTCTCGAAGTATTTCTTCATTTTGTAAGTTGGGATTTTGATTTGTGAAAACAGAAAAAGAGCTTTTTAAAGTTTCTGTGTCCATAGTGCTCCAAGGTCGGTTGGTCTTTATAACACGATCAAGTCTCTATGCAGTCTCTTGGAAAGTGTTAGCTAAGAATGCTCCGCCAGGGATGGTTTCGGCGATATCCTTTCCATTATCATCAAGTGCGCAGTAAAATAGTTCA
This sequence comes from Solanum dulcamara, assembly GCF_947179165.1. Lineage (NCBI taxonomy): Eukaryota > Viridiplantae > Streptophyta > Magnoliopsida > Solanales > Solanaceae > Solanum > Solanum dulcamara. The sequence goes on along the minus strand of NC_077237.1, from coordinate 20,849,164 downwards.
AGAAGTGACTCGCTCGCTATCCTATGATTTGGTTTGCTTTGTGGATACTTTACAAATCTTTCCCAAGCTCCACAAATTGACTCACTCGGCAGCTGTTAGAAGTTGTTGATTTTGTTTGTTAGTTTCAACTTCTTAGATGAAGGTAAATACTTCTCCATGAATGCTATGCATAATTTAATCCCAAGTTGTGATGGATTTGTACGGAAGTTCGAATAACCAAATTGAAGCTTTGCCAGCAAGTTATAATGGAAAAATGCGTAGTCCAATGATATCCATATTTAGGCCTAGGTCGCCAACATTGCTTTGGCCAACATACACCATATTCTGGAGATGAATATGTGGATCTTTTGATGGCAGTCCAGCAAACAGTCCTCTACTATGAAACATTTGAGTAAGCATGCTTATAATGCTAAACTTAGTTCTTGGCGGCAATGGAGGTAATACAATAGCACCCATAGATCCAACAACGTTAGGATAGACCCATAGTTTTTCCATATGCCGAATTTAGGGTGTCGTCTAGGTGGAGGACGTTGCCTTGCTACTTGTGGATTGTTAAGGACTTTCTATGGTTGATGTAGCGGAGGATGTTGTGGTGCATTGTCGTGCTTCTCTCATAGATGTTCCATGCCATCACCAAGTTCTTATCCCTCGTTGTTATTGTTGTTGTTCTCCATCCTACGTAATGATATTTCAATTTTGGGATTGAATGGAATCAAGGGAATGCCTTGACTTATCCTATTTGGCATGCACTAGGAATCAAAACCTGTTTCAGCACAAATAAAAAGAGAAATAATGTAAAATAAGAAAATAATGAATACCAATCAAATAATAAAAACTAATCTTAATCAAAAAGCCAAATTCCCCAGCAATGGCGTAAAAATTTGATGCGCTCAAATTACACCTCTCTAAAGAAGTATAAAGTGATCGTTTATCAAATATAGAACCTAACGAAGGTTAGGGTCGATCCTACCATGAATATGGTTTAGAATTTAGATAAATCATTTATTATTTGGTTTGGTAATCAAGTTATTCCCGTCAAGATAAAAAAAAAAGGGGAAGCATTTTTTATAAAACTAGTCAATAAATCAAACAACAAACATCTACAAACGAAAGTACGGTTTAATATGGTTTAAATCAATGAGAAGTGAAACTAGGGATTTATGTGTTCCCCACGAATCCTTAACTAAGTATACTTTTTTTATTAGTAATTCTTTCCTAATGTGTTACATGTAGAATCGGTAAGTTAATTTCGCTTAAGTACTTGATTTGGCAAATAGGTGAATTTCACTACGCAACTTGATTCATCTACGAGTGTATTCTTTACTAACCCTTACCAATGATCCCAGATTTAGCTATTCCTTGATCCTTTCAACCTAATTAGATAAGGGTGATTAGCCCTAAATCTCATTTTTTGATCCATTTTCCCATCCGTTACCTCCTAGATCTAACAAGTAAGGATAAGGCGAGTTCTAACATTGAGCACCGTTAAAAATAAATTAAAATGAAGGAAAAAACAATAAATGCATGCACACTATTCAAGAATTACTTTTTTATTATGTTCTACGTCGTTAATTCTTAATGGTTCCCACAATCCTAGTTGTGGAATTATCTACTCATTACTACGTGTTCACAATCAATAATATTCAGGTTAAAAGAAATCATAAACTTACAATGAAAATTATTCAAACCTAAAAATCTTTAATAAAATCCGAACGTAAAATATCGATAACAAAAATAAAACCCGAATCCAATAAAAAAATCTCAAAAGTAGTTTAAGCTATATTCTCAAACCCAAAAACGTGCATCCAGTAATCTAAATCTAAGAAGTGTATTTATAGACAAAAAATTCTAAGTAAATATGAATTTGGAAAACATAGGAAAACTAAAGTCGATTTGGGTCTACAACTCGTTTCTATGGGTCGTAACATCTTAGACGAGTCATAGACCCCACTCGTAATCCTTCACATTATATTAGGGAATTCTTTTTCTTCATGTCCATTCTCTACGGCTTATAAATCTGAGAATGACTCATCAAATTAGGTCGTAGACACTGTCCTTTCTTCATCACCTGTAACTCCAAGTTATGAGTGGGTTCTATGCCTCGTAGGAATTTAGACGAGCCGTAGAACTTACTTCTCTTCTTCACTTTTCCCTCATTCATTTACTGCTTCTTTGAAGACTTCTTTTAATGACCCATAAATATGAGAACGAGTCATTTACTTCACTCGTGGTCTTTAGTTCCACTTTTATTTTACTCTAGTCTTTTGATGATTGACACCTACGACCCGTATAAGTAACGAAGAGTCATGGGATGAGCCTGTAAACCCCCAAAATACCTTCCTTCAGTGCTCTAATTCCTCAACCGAATCTCCAACTTAGTTTCCTTCAAAATAAGTGCAACCAACATCAAATATGCTAACAAATTCTTAAAAGTCATGCACATTCTTAAGTTTAAAGCATTAAAAGTACCGTAAATCCAAGGTACATCAATAATCATACCGGCCATGCTATTAGCCTAATTTGGCCATTTCGGAGCTGATGGAATCATCAGAATTCTATTCTAAGGTCATTTACTTGGAGTTATGACCAAATTCAACTTTTAAAGTTATAAAAGCTCCAAAATAGGGAAATAGGCCTAAAACCCAAATGAACAATGAAGAGACCAAATAATCATTGCCAACAAGTCTTAAATGACTTGGGATCGCTATAAGAATGCTCTAAATGATTAAAAGGAGGCATTAAGGCAAAAATAACCTGGAGGTTCATTCCAACAACCACTACTAAAAAGGACTTTCATACGCAAAAGTAAGAGTCAAGAAGTACCTGATGGCTCAAATAAGTTGGGGAACTTCTCTTACATCTCCTGCTCGGTCTTCTTGATAGCCTCCTCGACTGGGCATGCCTCTAATAGACCTTAACAATAATAATGGCTCTCGATCATAAATGCTTTACATCTTTGGCTAGAATAGTCACTAGCTCCTCTGCAAAGGTCAGACGATCCTCCAACTCAATTGAATCATATTGGAGCACATGTGACTCATCTGGAATATACTTGTGAAACATCGATACATGGAAAAGTTGGTCTATAGCTGATAGTGCTGGAGAAAAAGCTAACGCATATGCAACCTCACTAACTGTCCTCAATATCTCAAAAGATATTATATACCTAGGGCTGAGCTTACCCCACCTTTCAATGATCATTATGCACTTCATGGATGACACTCAAAGAAATAACCATTCACCAACTGCAAACCTCAGCGGTCGCTGCTAGTGATCCACATAACTCTAATGTCTACTCTGAGCCGTCTAGAGCTTACCTTGAATCACCCTCAGATGATCCAAGGCCTCCCAAAGAAACTCTGTACAATACAACCTAGGCTTTGTAGATTCAAACCAACCTACTTGAGAACGACAATACCTACCATATAAGACCTCGAACGGGTCCATCTAAATGCTATAGTAGTAGTTGTTATATCCAAACTCCAGCTAAGGTAAGAAATTTTCCCTCTAACACCCAATATCCATAGCACAGGACCACAACATATCCTGAAGGACCTAAATAGTGCACTCTGGATGGCTATCAATCTACGGGTGAAATGTTATGCTAAGGTGAACACGGGTGCCCAACTTCTCCTGGAAAAACCTTCAAAAGATGAAAATGAACTGTGAACACCAGTCTGAGATAATACAAATAGGCACACCCTAAAGATGAACCATCTCTCAAATGTAGATACGAGCCAACCTCTCGACATTAAAGGAAGTATAAACCGGAAAGAAGTATGCTGACTTGGTTAATCGATCCATGATGAACCAAAATATCAATAGATATGAAGGTTCAAGGAAAAGCAACAATGAAGTCCATGGTAATACGCTCCCACATCAACTCTGAATGGGTAATCTTCAAAACTCACCACCAAGACTCTTATGCTCGGCCTTTACCTAATGGAAACACAAGCAACGTCACACGTAGTCTGAAATAGGTCTCCTCATACCGCTCCACTAGTAGTGTTTTCTCAAGGCATGATACGTCTTAGTTGTGCCTGGATGGATGGAATATCTAGAATCATGGGCCTCACTAAGGATCAACTAAATAAAATCCCTAATTGTTAAAACACATAATTGACCATCGAATTTGAAAACCCTATTTTAATCTTAAGTAGCCTAACCAGCATCACCTGCCAACACCTTATCTATAAGTGCCACCAAATACTCATACTCAAATTGATGACCCCGGATCTTATATAGCAACAATGACTGAACCCCCATATGGGTTAATACTCATCTGGAATTTGAGATATAGAGTTGAATCATCCAGTTGGCTAAAGATTGGATGTCCAAAGACAATAGTTGCTCTAAACCAAAAAGGAAGGCTAGACTACCCATACTCGCCACCTTCCAACTTAAGGCATCCTCTATTATATTCTCCTTACTCGGATGGCAAATAATAGAGAGGTCATAATCCTTCAAGAGCTCAATCCACCGATGCTGCCTAGCATTAAGGTCCCTCTGGCTCATAATATACTGAAGGCTCCTGTGATTAGTGTAGATCTCACAACAAACTCCATACAGTTAGTGCCTCCAAATCTTAAGCATCAAAACTACCGTTACCAACTCTAAGTCATGAGTGGTGTAGTTACGATCATACAACATAATCAACCTCGATGTATCAGGAATAACTCAATCATGTTGTATCAATGCACAACCCAAGCCAACGCCGAATGCGTCATAATATATCTTGAATCCCTCGCCCTCAACTTAAAGAGTAAGAATAAGATTAGTTATAAGTTACTCCTTGATCCTCAAAAAGCATATGTCACACTCCTTTGGCCACAAAAAAGGAATATCTTGCAAGTCAACTGAGTCAATGGGGCTACAATAGTAGAAAACTCTCAATAAAGCATCTATAGTAACTCGCTAATCTGAAAAAGCTACAAATCTCAGTAATAGAGGAAGGCTTGTCCCAATCTCTAATAGCCTCAATCTCTGTCAGATCAACCATAATACACTCCTTTGATACCACATGCCCCAACAATACTACAAACTCAAGCCAAAACTTACACTTTGAGAACTTAGAATAAAGTCACTAATCTCTCAAAGTCTAAAGCACAGTCCTCAAATGCTTCACGAGTATACCAATATGTCATCAATGAAGATAATGACAAAGGAGTCAAGGTATGGCCTAAACACTCAAGTCATCAAGTCCATGAAGGCGATAAGGGCATTAGTCAACCCAAAAGATAACACAAGGAACTCATAATGGCCATAACGAATCCTAAATATGGTCTTAGGGATGTTTTCTACCCTAATCCTCATCTAATGGTAACCGGATCTCAATTTTATTGACACGACCCAAACTAGGGCCTAGTCATGACACTGTGATTAGAATCCTTAGAAACCCAACCAAGACACTTAGCATATCATTTATAAGCATATATAAGGTAAACAGAGTAAATAAAACTAAATTAAGATATGAAAGAATAGTCTGGATAAAAGGAACATAAATCTCAAAGAGAAAAATGACAACATAGACTCCATGAATATCTCACATACCTCTACTAACTCGATGGGAGCATAGGACAAGCTCCTATCTCACTTATGACAACATAAGAGTAATGAAGTAGCAATTGTAAAATATGAAATAAGTGTCATGTCCTTAAACTATGAGGAATCACCAATAGTAAGATAATAGCAAGAACTAGCCACGAATGAAAGGAGGATGAGCATGATCATTGGACCCTATATTATGATACAATGAAGGCAAAAATATGTGCTAGTACATGTAATGCACTAAGTATGTGAGAAGATTCATGAATAATAAACATAGTACATAATCAATATGAATCACAGGATGCAAGACCAAATTTTAACATGAATAAAAACATAAAAACATTAAAACATTTATCTCATTGGTCAATGCATCAAAATCTCATAATTTTCATAAGAACTCATAACCTGCTTAACTAGTGTGGGATAGCACCTTTAACTGATATATAAGACCATGCGAGTTAATATATGGAATCGAATCACTCCCACATTGAGACGGATGAGGCTACCTTGCAAGGGAATACTCCATTAAGTAACTCTTTTAAATTTTCTACGTGGATCCACTAGCTTCGCCATATTGGCATCTTTGAACATAAATGGGCAATGTTGTTTGAGACTAAAGGTTGAAACTAGAATTCCCTTGGGTAACTTAAATAGCATACCTAACCGAACCATACCTAAAAATCATGTCGGTGCTTAATCATTATCCCAATGGAACTTTCATGAAAACATAGTGAATAACATCAAATGGATAGGTAAGATTAGTATCAATCCATCTTTATAAAGATAATATAAGAGTAGCTCATTTATCATCATCATAGTAAAATCATAAGAATAGCTCATCTGTCATGTGATTCATGTAATGTGGATGTAGGTCTTCCATCATTATGAATCATTTTTATAAACCACCATCAGTGTCTTGATCACCTTTATTCATAAAACATAATTTCATACTTGAAATTCATGATCATAGCTTATTCTTGAAATTAGGATAAAAACTTGAATACATGAACAATTTACTAGGAAATCATGAAATTTAATTAAAAACATGAATGATTATATATTTTATATCAAGCCATAATTAATTTTTGAAAATAATATCGATTGAATCCATAATTTAATCAATAATCATAAAATATATCATAAATAAAAGAACTTGATGCATTATCATAATATTAGGGCTTTTTGTACGCAAATAATAAAGAATTTGCAGAGAAAATTTGGGATTCCATGGGTGAAAGGTGCCCATGGATGACGTCCCACATACCTTGATTCTTAGAAGCCCTAGATAGAAGAGATTTGAAGCTTGATCTTGAAAAAGCCTTTATAATTTTCTTGAGGAAGAAGAAGACTTGGAGAGCACATATTTAGAGAGAAGATTTTGATTTGGAGTGTTTGGGAGATAATGTAAGGGTTAGAAAGGCTTAGGGAAGTTAATAGGTGAGAATATAGTCCCAAAAATCGTCTATTTTCATTAAAGAAATATAGGAAATGACCATAATGCACCCACTTAAAACTGGAAATTGGGTTTCACGGAAGACACAACATGGTATGTGAACTTCACCATTGCCCGTGGTGGTAATCATGTACCTTTTCTTGATCTTGGGGAAAAAAAGATTCTGCAACACCTCTTTCACAGAGACTATAATGGTCCTAGAAGAACCATAAAGTCCGTAATTCGAGGTCGTGGTGAGGGAATTAAGATTATGGGCAAGGGTCTTTGCAAGGTCTCCCACAATGAGACCCACCATAGTCCATCATAGGCAATATGGTTTTTCATGGTCATGCATGGGGAAGGACTTAATAGGGGTCTTAAGAGGGTATCCACCACGGAGGGCACCACAACTTGTGGTGCTCACCACGGACCCTGGTCCTTATCGTGGAACCTTCTCTACAAAATCCTGAGTTTCAAGACTTTCATTATAGTGGCCACTTCGGACATTATTGAGAATCATTGCTCATGGTCTGAGCCCATGGTGGCTATATAGTGCAAAATGTCACGAACCAACCCCGTAGGCCGTGATGGGGGCCCGAACTGGACACTCGCATATACTTCTACTAACTATAAGTAAATCGGTCCCCTGTTTGAGTTATAATGTATCAACAGGCATGATAACATATACACCGATGAGGCTATCATAATATATAGGGTCGTCCAATAATAAAACTCGCACGAGCCGACAAGGCTGTCATGATAAAGGGGACATCCCAAAACATCCATCTTATAGACACAAATACACATACATACATATACAATCCACATACATGTCCACCGACCTCTAAGAGTAAGAACAGTAACATAAGGCAGGATAGGTCCCCCGCCATACCCGTAAACAAATAAATATATATATCGAGAGTTAGTACCAAAATCTAGGTTCCGGTACAATAGAGTGCTTCTGAACTGCTGAGTAGGACTCGTATACTGACGGATCCCTAAATTATGTATTTGTACCTGCGAGCATAAAATACAGCCCCCTGAGAAAGGGGGGTCAGTACGACATATGTACTGAGTATGTAAAGCATAGCATAGTATAACTGGGAGTATGTTTCAAAATAGAGAGTCAGGAGATATCGGTGTTACTTAAGGAACCACTGTACCTGTACTTGTGAATCATACAAAAGAAATGCATGCTCATATAATACAATATAGTCGGCCCCTTCCGGGTCTCGGTGAATCATATCTGTAGGACCATCACAGGGCCCGGCGCCATCATTACCTTATCACATCACATCATCATACATATATATACATATGTACCCGGCCCTCTAGTGAGGGACTCGGTGATAGGAGGGGTTACAGTATACATGAGTAGAATAGTGAGTAATCATATGCAATTTAAAACATTGTCCAAGACTCAATAAAGTAATAAAAATGAATTGTCATTTGAAAATCAAGACGATAGTCATATCAGTCATCCCTCAAATAGCACTATTGATAATATCAAAAGAGCCTTAGAAACCATAAGCATAAATCAAGACGATACAAAATAACTAATAAAAGTCAAGAACATTAATTATCGGAGAATCTCTAAGAACATGAATCATGAATCAACCTTAAGACTTACGAATGGAATTACCCCCCAAAGCTAATATTAATCCTTACTTAATTCTAAGACATGCCTAAAGAAAGAAGGGACTGCTTTACATAATCTCTACTTTCCCTCATGTAGTCGTCATATACATATGTGCCATGGAACATACGACCCGATCCTTAGATAGTAACATATGCCGAGGAACGTTCGTCTCGATCCTCAAATAGTAACATATGTCAAGGAATGTTCGGCCAGATCCTTAGATAGTAACATATATCATACTTGGCCCATCAAGGGAATCAGTACCATAAACATTTCATCATAACTTATGTCAAATACATATCAAGAGAGAAGAAGGGTAAATTTACATACTTATGCCAAAAACATGCCAAGAGAAAGAAGGTAGCTTCACATACCTCTTATGGATTATCCTTAACCACGTTCGCGTCGTTGTCTTTTGAACCTATTTAACATGAAAGAAATACTAAGGTTAATAACCTTTCACTTTCTAATATCCAACTCTACAACCAAGTATCCATAGGAATTATTTCCTTATCCATCTCCCTCGACTAGTTTATTACTAGTTTCGAAGTTGAAGAAAATCGGGCAGCATCTCCCCTGTAACTTGCCCTATCCCAATTCTAATCTTGTCAGACATATTACCAACAACAACCATCATATATATATACAAGTAAATCACTTCAACATTACACAATACAAACTTTAACTAACTCTCTCAAAACTACGATACCAAAATAGAGTTTTTAATACTTGTTTCGTAAAACCTTTAACCATATGAAATGGAGGGTCGTGTGGCTGCAAACAGAAGTACCCACACCCTTTTTAGAACAATTTCCATCCCTCCAACACACAACCAACCCAGATGCAACTGCAGCATCACAATCACAACAAACTACTCGACTTCGATTTAACTCTAACGACTTCAATTTAGTTTATTTTTAACGTCAAGCATCCTTATATAATTTTTCCACTTCCAGCCTCATTTAAGACATGTATTATACTGCATAACAATATCATAAACTATTATTTGAAAGGAAAGCCTTACCTTTCCCTAAAATCACCAAAACTCGCCTCGGAAGCTCTTTTAGCGCGGCTGAAACTTTGTGGCTGTTTTTTATCCTTTTGGTGATGATCCAAATAATAAATTTACATTAATAATACCTTCATACCCTCTTGTTATATTCTAGATAATTAATTCATGGAATACAATTGGAGAGCTTACCTTTTTGGCTCTAAATCCGTGGCTCCCTCTCTCAAGCTTAAGGTTTCTCTTCTCTTTTTTTTTCTAGAATTTTCTTGATAAGGATGAACTAAAGGATAAAGATGAAGATAATAAGTCATAAAACATATATATATATAGGCCACCATAGGGGGTGACACATGTCATCCCCTAAGTGGTGATACATGTCAAGCCCTTATTGGGCTAATGCATCAAGCCTCTACTCATGGGCTGCCATGTGGCAGGTGGGGTCCACCTTCCTTGCTTTAGCTGCTACCACATGGCACTTCTAGCTGCTTCCATGTGGCACTCTCTCTTTGTGCCACATGTCACTTTCTTTTCCTCCTCTTGGATTCATAATCTCGTCTTACTTCACGAACCTATGTAATCCTTGCTACGTAAGCTTGGTATAAACTCAAGTAGCTTAAGAATGTAAGATTTTCAAGTTGGTAGCTTACGTAAGTAAGTCGAGTCCTACGACTCATTACTTGGACTCCAACTTCTTCTAGATTCTTTTAACCATATTTCCAATCTTCCCTACTATGGGGTGTTATATTCTCCCTTCCTCAGAGTTGTCTGGTAGTGTTATAGATTATCCGGCTCACATGGTGACTCCCAAGAAGCTTAAGAACCTTTCAAGAAACTTAAGAAGCTTAAGAAGCTTAATAAACATAAGAAGCTTAAGAACACGTGCCAAGATATAAACGTATGGGGTATAACATCCTTCCCCTCTTTAGAATATTCATCCTCGAATGTGAATCAAAATCCTTCCTCAAGATCTTATATAGATTATACGGAAATTTCTTTCTATTGCAACAATATATACTTTCATCACGTAACCAATATAAGAGTTTAGAAGTTAGGATTACCTGTGGACGTAGGGAATATGTATGAATACTTGTGTTTTATTTCCTCTTCAGCTTTCAGGTCACTTCTTTGCGATTCTCATTTCGCCACAACACCTTGACAGAAGCTATGCCCTTAGTCCACAATCTTCTAATCTGTCGATCCAATATGGCGATAGGTTGCTCTTCATAGAATAACTCATCTATGACCTGGATATCATCTATGGGATATACTCGGGAGGGATCACCAATGTACTTGCAAAGCATTGATACATGGAAGACTGGATATACTACTTCCAGATCTGCCGGTAGGTCTAGGTCATAGGCAACCTTGCCTATTTGGCGAAGAATCTGGTAAGGATATCGGTCTCAGATTCCCCTTCTTGTTGAACCTCATTACTCCTTTCATAGGCGACATCTTCAAAAACATCCAATCACCCACTTGAAATTCCAAAGGTTGACATCGATTGTCTGTATATGACTTCTGTTGACTCTGGGCATCTAATAATATCTCCTAAATAAGATTTACCTCCTCCCTTTCTTATTAAACCACATTTGGGCCTATTAGTCATGTTTTGCCAATATCAAACTAACCAATGGCGACCTACACTTTCTGCCATACAAAGTCTTATACGGGGCCGATTGGAGGCTGGAATGATAGTTAGTATTGTAAGTAATCTTGATAGGTAGTAGGCAATCGTCTGAGCTACCTTTGGAGTCAATTGTATAGGCTCGCAACATATATTCTAGAGTTTAGCTAGTAAACTTAGTCTGTCCATCAGACTGAGGGTATAATGGAGTACGAAGACCTATCTGTTTTCCTAATTTCTTTCTAGGATGATCTTCAGTAGTTAGCTGTAACTCGGGCTCCGTCATCTGAGACAATAGCTATGGGAACTCCGTAAAGTCTCACCATTCTCTTGATTTATAATTTCACACAATCTCAGCTAAATAGGTAGTCCTTGATTGAAGGAACACAAAATGATATTGTTAATCTACGGATGACATTCCATATAAAATCATCCGTCCATGGAGTGAAAAATGAGTTTTATAGCCAAGGTCGTGTTTTGGAATCTTCGATCTCCTGTATTACTTATTTCCTTATTTAGATGACATCAACTTGTACCCTTACCTTTTGGGTTTTGCTTTTTGCCCATCATAGTTGGCTACCGAATGGGGCTGAAGTTCTCTCACACAATGACCTTCATAATCATTTTGTGTTTTGCCTATCATTACTGATATAGTGTTGTAGAACTTTGGCATACCAGTGCGCCATTTGTTAGTAACTAGCTACTCCTGCTCGTTTTGCTTAAGCCTTTTTTACAACTCCCTTAACCCTACTTGTAAAACTCTAGGTACATAATCTCGTGTCATTGCTTCATCATTAGTTTAGATTCTTCCATGGTCCTTTTCCTCAGATTTGGCTTCGATTTTTCTGTCACACGTTACATTACAATTCTTACAACAATATGTGAAGGCACTCAACTTAGCCCAAGATTTACCTTAGAGTTGTCTAGCTAGTCTTCAGGTTCCGCCTTGTCCTCTCCTCTTTTATCGTACAACCGGTATCAGGGTATATCTTTAGTTCAACCATGACCATGTATTTTTTAGTCAGTAGCTTTAACTTCTCTTTGTACTCCTCCGCTTGGTCTTATACTATGTATATATATTCATAGGTTGCATAACTATTTTTATACAACTGGTATGAGGTAGATGCAGTCTTTTCATTTCCTGGTCCATCTTGCTTTACATATCACCTTCACACTAGCACTTGCTCATGCTAACGCTATTCTGTCCTACCCCTTTCTTTTCCTTCCTTCAGGTACTCCTTGGTCTCCTTATTCCCTACCGTAGGAGATTTTCTATTCTTTCTCCTTTCTACTTGTATGTCATATCTCAGCGGCCAACAACTCTATTGCCATATCTTAATCTTTACTCAACCATGGCCTTACTACTCTTTACACGATCCTTAGATCGCTCAGTCTTACTCTCTTATTGTGTTCACCCCTTTTTGTATGCACCCATTCATCAGGGTCTCTGCTAATAGTTTTTTGCACGATATTAGATATCATGGCTTCTATCCATTTATCACTGGCCATTAGCCCTTGCTAACTCGTGCCATTATGGGATTTCTCTTAAAATTTAAGTGTTTCCGTTAACATATGATAGTGTCAGTTAACTTCGTCTCACACTTGTATTTCTCTTATCCACTTCCTCCCTTTAGGGTGTACTCATATCATCCTCTATTTATTTTCAACTATTCATACGCATATGATTCTGTTCCAACACATTTGACATACTGCACCATATCTACACCTTCTGTTAGATCATTTATATTTTAGTTTGCCCCTGTAACAACCCTTAATACAACCATGGGGTGCTTAGAATTCTTGATAACTGGTACCCAATCTGGTCCAAGTACTGGTACTCCATTCATATAATTAATGTAGTAGTTTATCTAGAGCCACATTCCTTTCTTACCCACCAGTGATTAGCTAGCGCTCATAATCATTTCAACTTCTCCATTTGGAAGTACTTGTATTCCAATGCATCAATGGTTTTGTAGAGCTACCTCCTCATCCTTGAGGGGTCTTTATATTTTCCACGGCGGAATCACATATCTACAATACTTCTTTATATCTCCTAATCTTTTATCCTTGTTGAGTACTTGAGGTTAACTTCCAATTATTCTCAGTCTCAAGTCAATATTACTTTAATAATGGTCTTATCTTCTCGCCTTTTCATACTACACAATCAGTTTGTAGCTATCTATTCACTTTTTCGTCTGATACTCGTACTTAATTGATCGCGTCTATCTTGAGTGCTCCCTACAGTAGTCCTTGGCCATTTTTGTGCCCGAGGAGTTTCATGTTACCCCTATATCCCTTGGGAAAATCATTCCTTGGTATCACCGACCCTTCTGAATCCTTCTAGTATGTTATCCAATATATGAAGCACATGATTCTTGACAGCCCATAAGTTCATGTCTTCCATTCACAAGTTATTTTAGTCGCTTAATAACTAATAAAAGGTTCCATAGAGCATCCTCTAACCACTACCAGAAGGAAATTAAGATCCAATAAGCACCACAATACTGTTTAGTGACTAACTCATATGGTTTCCCTCTAGGTTTATTCTTGAGTCGTGAACAACTTATCTAGTTCACCACTAATGGTTGAGGGTTCTGTACTTTCCCACCAAAGCGGAACCCAATTGCTAGACACCTTGCCCTCCAACAGGAGTTTTCCTCCGATCTATAAATTCCTAATTAAACATGGGCCCCCCTTACCAACAATACGGAGGGTACCCCTACAGTTTTAGTTTATCATAATAGGGGTACTCGGTATCAACTTCCAAGCCATATGATAAACTTATAGTTCATTCCTTTTTTTTCTAGAAAATTTTGGCAAAGTTTCCTCTATATTCCTCACTATCCCAAACCTGCACTCAGGAAATACCAACAATGCCATGCAAGGCTGACATATATATACATCCATATCATATCATATCATAGCCACAATGCCTCACAGGGCTAATATATACATATGTTTATAGAATCTCATATCTCAGCCGCACAAGGCTTCCTACATTAGGCTGAAACAAAAATGAAAAATTGCCCCATATAACCAGTAAAAACTTTACTTATCACTCCCCTATACCTGTGACCGATCAGTCCCCAGTTCAACTCGGTGACCTAGGAGGTGAAGTGTGCTCTTCATCTTTATCTATTTGTTATTTGCTTGTCTTCCCCTCGTCATCTTCCTCGCTTGAATCCAGAAGACATAGATAACCAGGTAACCCCTAGTTTACTGACGACTAAGATAGAGGGATCGAATATGCTATAACACTTACCGTAGGAGCTAGCCTGATATAGTGCTCTATCAAAAGAACCGCTGGCGTAGCTTCCGGAAACACTTCTTTAGTTATCAAATGCTCTGGGGAATTCATCATTGGGCCCTCTAAGGGATCGGTCTCAATAGCATACTTGGGGTCTTCCGAAGGATCGATCTCAATAGTATAATCGGGGTCTTCTAAAGGATCGGTCTCAATTGAGTAACTGGGACTTTGCCTGCTTGGTCCTAGAGCCTGGGTTCTTATATGTACCCTGGGGCCTTATCTGCACCCCTTCCACTATCCAGAGCTGGCCTTTTCATTTTTCACCTTAGCCTGTACCCACATACAAGAAAGGAGGTTAGAAATAAGCTTCCCTTAGAGGTATTACCGTACACCTAGTAGTCCGTTAGGGAGGGATTATCCTAATAGAACAACTCTATCGCATGATCTAAGACAAGAAAGAAAGATAACATCCTAACTGTCCTATAGCCTCCTGTTTATAGATGTGGTGCATAACACACCGACAAATAAGATACTACTAGACACAGTCTGTGGACATTCCAAGGAAGGACCACTCTGATACCACTTCTGTCACTACCCAACTCTGTAGGCCATGACGGGTGCCCCAAATGGACACCCGCATATACCCCTGCTAACTATAAGTAAACCTATCCCCTATTTGAGTTATAATGTATCAACAGGCACAATAACATATAAGTCGATGAGGCTATCATAACATATAGGGTCATCCCATAATAAAACCCGCGCGAGCTAATAAGGCTGTCATGACAAAAGGGACATCCCAAAGCATCTGTCTTATAGGCACAACTGCACATACTTACATATACAACCCACATACATATCCACCGATCTCTAAGAGTAACAACAGTAACATAAGGAGGGACGAGGCCCCCGCCGTACCCATAAACAAATAAATATATACATCGAGAGTTAGTACCAAAATCTAGGCTCCGGCACAATGGAGCATTTCTGAACTGCTGAGTAGGACTCCTACGCTGGCATATCCCCAAAGTGTGTATCTGTACCTATGAGCCTGAAATACAGCCCCCCTACCCCGAGAAAAGGGGTCAGTACGACATATGTACTGAGTATGTAAAGCATAATATAGAATAACTAGGAGTATTTATGAAATAGAGAGTCAGGAGATATCAGTGTTACTTAAGGAACCACTGTACCTTTACTTGTGAATCATACAAAAAAAATGCATGCTCATATAATATAATATAGCCATCCCCTTCCGGTACTCAGTGAATCATATCTGTAGGACCATCATAGGGCCCAACGCCATTATCACCTTATCACATTACATCATCATGCATTTATATATACATACGTACCCAGCCCTCTAGTGAGGGACTCGGTGAGTTACTCATGTCATTACATTATCATGTTCTTATATAGCATACTCGGCCCTTTAGTGAAGAACTCGGTGGATAATGTAGTGATATGCGCATGATTACGCACCTGGATCATGACTCAGTGATAAGAGAGGTTGCAGTATACACGAATAGAATAGTGAGTAACCATATGCAATTTAAAATATTATCCAAGACTTAATGAAGTAATAAAAATGAATTGTTATTTCAAAATCAGGACGATAGTCATATCAGTCATCGCTCAAATAGCACTATTGGTTATATCAAAAGAGTCTTAGAAACCATAGGCGTGAATCAATATGATAAAAAATAACTTATAAAAGTCAAGGACCTTAATTATCGGAGAATCTCAAAGAACAAGAATCGTGAATCAACCTCGAGACTTATGAATGGAATTACCCCCAAAGCTCATATTAGTCCTTACTTAATTTTAAGATATGCCAAAATAAAGAAGGTACTTCTTTACATACTCTCTACTTTCCCTCATGTAGTCGTCATATAAATATGTGCCATGGAACTTACAGTCCGATCCTTAGATAGTAACATATGTCGAGGAACATTCGGCCCAATCCTTAGATAGTAACATATGCCGAGGAACGTTCGGCCCGATCCTTAGATAGTAACATATATCATACTTGGACCATCAAGGGACTTGATACTATAAACATTTCATCATAACATCATAACTTATGTCAAATACATATCAAGAGAGAAGAAGTGTAGCTTTTCATACTCATGCCAAAAACATGCAAAGAGAAAGAAGGTAGCTTCACATACCTCTTATGGATTACCCTTAACCACGTTCTCTTCGTCTTCTTTTGAACCTATTTAACATGAAAGAAATACTAAGGTTAATAACCTTTCACTTTCCAATTTCCAACTCTACAACCAAGTATCCGTGGGAATCATTTCCTTATCCATTTCGCTCGACTAGTTTATTACTAGTTCCGAAGTTTGCGGAAATCGGGCAGCATCTCCCCTGTAACTTGCCCTATCCAAATTCTAATCTTGGCAGACATATTACCAAGAACAACCAAAAGCTATATATACAAGTAAATCACTTCAACATTACACAATACCTACTCCAACCAACTCTCTCAAAACTACGATACCAAAATAGAGTTTTTAATCTTTATTTCGTAAAAACTTTAACCATACGAAACGCAAGGTCATGTGGATTCAACCAGAAGAAACCACACCCTTTTTAGAACACTTTCCATCCCAGTAACACACAACCAACCTAGCTGCAACTGCAACAACACAATCACAACACACTACTCGACTTTGATTTAACTCTAACGACTTCAATTTAGTTTCTTTCTAATGTCAAGCATACTTATACAATTTTTCCACTTCAAGCCTCATTTAAACATGTATTATACTGAAGAAAAGCATCATAAACTACGATTTGAAAGGGAAAGCCTTACCTTGCCCGAAACTCGTCAAAACTCGCCTCAGAAGCTCTTTTAGTGCGACTGAAACTTCATGGCTGTTTGTTATACTTTTGGTGCTGATCCATATCATAAATTTACATTAATAACACCTTCATACCCTCGTGGTATACCCTAGATAATTAATTTACGGAACGAAATCGGAGAGCTTACCTTTTTGGCTTCAAATTTGTGGCTCCCTCTCTCAAGCTTAAGGTTTCTCTTCTCTTTTTTTTTTCTAGAATTTTATTGATAAGGATGAACTAAAGGATAAATATGAAGCTAATGAGTCATAAAACTCACATATATAGGCCACCTTAGGGGGTGATACGTGTCATCTCCTAAGTGGTGACACGTGTGAAGCCCTTATGGGCTAATACATTAAGCCTTCACTCATGGGCTGCCACGTGGTAGGTGGGGTCCACCTCCTTTGCTTCAGCTGCTGCTACATGGCACTTACATCTACTACCATATGGAACTCTCTCTTGTTTCCATGTGTCATTTTTGTTTCCTCCTTGTGGGTTCGTAATGTCGTCTTACTTCACAAACCTATGTAATCCTTGCTATGTAAGCTTGGTATGAACTCAAGTAGCTTAAGAATGTAAGATTTTCAAGTTGGTACCCTATGTAAGTAAGTTGAGTCCTATGAATCATTACTTGGCCTCCAACTTCTTCTAGATTCTTATAACTATATTTCCAATCTTCCCTACTATGGGGTGTTATATTCTCCCTTCCTCAGAGTTGTCTGGTAGTGTTATAGATTATCCGGCTCACATGGTGACTCCCAAGAACTTAAGAACCTTTCAAGAAACTTAAGAAGCTTAATAACACGTTCCAAGGTACAAAAGCACGAGGTATAACACAAAAGTTGAGGTTTTTCCTTGGAACTTTGTTTGAGCCTCGTTTTAAGACTTTTCAACTTTCGAGGCCTTATAATATCTCCCCCTTGGGAACATTCATCCTTGACTGGAACTCAGAATAACATGAATGAAATAGGAAAGGAACATAGCATCCCAACATGAATGCAAAACATTTCAAAAATACATAAAACCTGAAATCTTTAATCCTAAAGTAAAACATGACTTTAAAACTCATTTCATTAACAAGAATACATATGAAAACATGAGAATGACTAAAACACATAGTTTGGGTTGAATGGATAATGAAGGAACTAAATACCTCAACTAGGAACGGAAGAAAGAAATGAGGCTCTCTTGACTTCATATTGGCTTCAGCTTTCCATGTAACACCTTTAACATCTTGGTTCCTCCATAACTCTTTAACTGAATCTATTTCCTTATTTCTCAGCTTTCTAACTTGTTGGTCTAAGATCTCAATTGGGACCTCCTCATAGGAGAGACTCTCTCTTACATCAATTTTTTCCAATGGTACAATGGAACTAGAATCACCAATAAACTTCTTTAATGAGCACAAGAGGAACAGTGGATGCACTGATGCCAAATCAGAAGGCAAATCCAACTCATTAGCCACTTTGCCAATCCACCTCAAAATCTGATATGAGCCAACATAACAGGGACTTAGCTTCCCTTTCTTACCAAAATGCACCACACCCTTCATGGGTGAAATTTTCAATTAAACCCAATTATTAACCTATTCAAGTTCCCTTCTCCTCACGATCAAATAGGACTTTTGTCGACTTTGGGTCATCTTTAATCTATCCCAAATGAGTATAACCTTCTCCATTGCCTTATATACCAACTCGAGTCCTATCAAAGAGAATTCACCAACCTTGAACTAATCGATAGGAGTTCTATACCTCCTACAATATAAAGCCTCAAATGGAGCCATTTAAATGATAGAATGATAACTATTATTGTAGGCAAACTCTATCTATGGAAAATGATCATTCCAATCACCTTTAAAATTGATAACACATGCCCTCAACATATCCTCTAATGTCTAAATGTTACGCTCAACCTAACCATCCGTCTGTGGGTAAAATGTTTTACTAAGTTTCACTTGAGGACCAAGACTCTTTTTGCAAGATCTCCAAAACTAAGATGTAAACCAAGTACCTCCATCCGAGATGATAGACAATGGAACACCATGAATCTTAACCAACTCTAGGATATATAATTTAGCATAGTCCTTGGTTGAATATAAAGTCTTAACAGGAATAAAATGATCCCTCTTAGTCATTCGGTCAACAACCATCCAAATAGAATCATGTTGCCTATGAGAATGAGGCAAGCCAGTATTGAAGTCTATATTCAAGGCTTCCTACTTCTAAGTAGGAATCTCAATGTCTTGAGCCAAACTTTAAGTTTTTAATGCTCCACATTCACTTGTTGAAAATTTAGACATTTAGCCACAAACTCCGTAATATCCCTCTTCATGCCATTGCACCAACACACTTCCCTCAAATCATGATACCTTTTTGTGCAACCCAAATGAATAGAATATCGCAAACTATGAGCTTTGGATAATATTATTTTTTGTAAACCATCAATATTAGGAACACATCTAATACCATTCCCTCTTAGGAGAAAGCCTCAATCCTCTTATCAACCACCCATTTCTTTAACTTGACTAAGGTGAGATATTATAAAGACCCTGGAAGTTGAAAAGTTCGAAAATGAGGTTCAAAAGATGAATTCCTAAAAAATGCAGCTTTTTTGCATAGGGTGGCCTTTACGAGGCCCTTCATGGGTCTTGAAGAGAACCACATATCGTGAAGGGCCATCGTTGTCCTTGACCTACATAGTGGGTTTCTGAGGTAGTGACCACGAAGGGCATCATGAGTCATGGTGTGCACCATGAACTGTGGTGAGCCCTATGGCGACACCACATGCAAGCCTCTGTCAGGCTCCTCACTACATCCACTTTCTATAGGGTATAATTTTCTCCACAAACCGTGAAGGTCGCCATAGAGGAAGTCTTACAAACCCCAAATTTCAAAAGTCAAGGCTACCACCACAGACAACCACCACGGGTCATGGAGCCTATAATGGACAGTGTTGTGTTGTGTAGTGGGCATCACTTTCAAGACCCTTTTTCAAAAAATTCAAGTCCCTCACCATGATGCAGAACTTGGCCCATGTTGGCCTTCACGGGCCGTGGTGAGGTCTCGACAAGGTTTCAAAGTCATTTTTTAATAAGGGTATTTTGGTCAATTCCTATACTTCATTAATGAATATGGGAAAATTTTGGGACTAGATTTTTACTTATTAACTAAGATAAGTACCCTTAACCCTCTCATTCTCTCATTAACCCCCAAATCTCAAAATCTTCTCTCCCAAGGTTCTTCTCAAGAGTTTTCTTCTTCTTCAAGCAAATTTAAAGGATTTCTTCAAGGTAAATCTTCAATTCACTTCAATCTAGAGCTTTTAAAGGTCAAGATATGTGGGAATTCATCCATTGGATACCTTTCACCCCTAGAATCCCAAGTTTTCTCTCTAATATTTTTATGATTTCTTTAATCAAAAGGGCCTAATTTCATGATTTGCATTGGGTCTTCTGAATTATGAAATATTTCAATATTATTAGCCTTCTTATGCATAATTCACATAATATTGTATGATTTTAATATGAATTTCAATGATTCATGATATATGCTAGTCTCAATTTATGAGTTATGATTTTCAAGTTATATTCCGTGAAAGCTTTATGAAATGATCTTCAAGGTTTATGTATGATTTATGAAAGGTTTTGAATGATAATTCTATGATGTTTCAAGAAAGTTAATGATAGGGTGACCTAAGATCCTAAAGATGTTTTATGAACAAGGATTCATAATAATGGAAGGTCTGCACCCACATTACATGAATCACATAATAGATGCGCTATTATTATAATTTTACTATGATGATAGATAGATGAGCTACTCTTATATTATATTTATAAAGATGGATTGATTCTATTATTATCTTGCCTTATGATGTTATTGACTATGTTTTCATAAAATGTTTATTGGAATAATGACTAAGAACTGATAGGACTTTAAGGTGGGGTTCATTCCAATATGCTATTGTAGCTACCCAAAGGAATCCTAGTAGCAACCTTTTTCCAAACTATGATGCCCGTATAGGTTCAAAGATGCCAATATGGCGAAGCTAGTGGATCCACATAGAAAATTTAAAAAAGCTTATTAATGGAGTATGCCCTAGAAAGGTAACCTTCCCTGTCTCGATGTGGGAGACATTGGATTCTATGTATTAGCTTGCATAGTCTTATATATCGGTTAAAGGTCCTATCCCATACCAGTTAAAGAAATTTATGGCTTCTTATGATGATAATGAGATTTTGATACATTTGACCAATGAGTTTAATATTTAAATGTTTTTATGGTTTTGCTCATATTTTAAAGATATTAGTATTACATCATATGATTCATATTAATTATGTCATGTGTTTATTGTTCATGCATCTTCTCACATACTTAGTACCTTCAATGTACTAACACATAATTTTTGCCTACATTGTATCATAATGTAGGATCTGACAATCACGTTCTTCCTCCTCCCACTCTTGGCTAGAGTTTATTATTGTTGTACTATTGGTGAGTACTCATGTTCCAAGGACGAGACGTTTTACTTGCTTATGATTCTATTACTTTCTTTTACTTTTTAGATTGGGTGAGCTAAAAGATTGTCTTACACTTCCATTCTCAAATTCAACCAAGCGCACACTCAAATGGACTAGTCTATTCTTCTTTTGGGAGAAATGCCTCGTAGGTCATCGAGGAGAACTTTTGGAAACTTATTAACAACTAAAATTGACTGAAGCGTAGGAGCTTTAGAATTTGTGTCTCTAACCCAGACTAGATTATAGATGCAACCTTTGGAAATTATTTTCTCATCTTTAAGGCATGAAATGAATTGACTCTTAAACACAGAATTACCACCTTTCCATTGTAAGACTAGCTCATTTGGAAACTAAAATTTGACCACATGGGTCCTACAATACATAGAAGAATAACATCCATGAAGCCAATCCATATCGAGAATAACATAAAAATCGATCATATCATATTCTACAAGATTAACTGAGGTGATTTTATGAAAAACTAAAACTGGACAATTTCAATACTCTTTTAGCTACAACTGAATCACCAACAGAACAATAGACTGAAAAAAAGTCTCTAGAAAGATATTAAGACTAATAATAAATCTCATAACAAGATTAAGAGTAACAGATGATAGAGTAGCACTAGGATCTAAAACTGCATAAACATCAAAGTTGAAGTCTTTCAACATACCAGATAACATAACCTATTGGGTCAGGAAAATTAAAGAATCACTAGGCTCAACTAGCTGACGAATCTCCCTTCCCTTCCTAGTAGCCACTGGACAGTCCCTCTTCTTAGGTTCACTCTTTCCACAACCATAACAAGTTCTTGTACCAGCCAAATACTCCCCTAGATGATTCGTACCACACTAATAGCATAAGGGGTAGGATTTTTTCTTTCCATAACCCTTCCAAGAACAAGAGCCAGATGCCTCCCACTTTGACATCTTCTGATGGACAAAGTCACTACCTCTAATATTACTCATTTTGTGCACCCATTTCCTTTTCTTTACATTTTTGATTGCAAGATTCACCCTTTGTTGATTCAATTGACCATTCACCAGCTAAGACAATAATAAGATGGCATCACAAATCTCTGCATTAGAGATATTGCCACTTGAGGGTGGATTAACCGAGGTGGAAGGGCTACCATCTTGATCAATCGTTTGGCTGCTCTATTGAACCTGAGTTAGAAGAAATTCGTATAGGGTTTAACTCTATCGCTTGATGAGATCATGAAACAAGTGAAGTTTTATAAAATTCCTCATAGCCTCCTATTGATAGATATGGGTTGCTTCATGCTTATGAAAAAATTCTACTCAACGCGGCATGTTAGACTCCCTAGGACCTTTAAACCTTTTTCTCTGATACCAAGTTTATCACAACCTAAACTAGGGCCTAACCATAACACGGTGATTAGAATCCCGAAGGACTCTAACCAAGATTCTTAGCATACTATTCGTGAGCATACAGAAGGTAAATATGTAGAATAAAGCAAAAGAAAAGACACGAAAGCATAGTCTCAATAAAATGAGCATAAACCTCAAAATGAGAAAAAGCGATGACATAGACTTTAACTGTCTAACATACCTATACTACTAGATGGAGGTATAAGGAAAGCCTCTAGCTCATCCAATACTTGAAAAAAGGAAAGTCATAGACCCATAAGAAAGTAAAATACCATGTCCTCAGAACTTGAGGACTCACCAATATTAGGAGAATAGCAAGCACTAGCCACAAGCAGGAAGAGGACGAACGTGATCGGCGAATACTACATTATGTTTCAATGTAGGCAAAAGTATGTATTCGTACATGGAATATACTAAGTATATGAGAAGATGCATGAACAATAAACATAAAACATAATCAATATGAGTCATGAGATGCAAGACCAATATCTTAAAATATGAGTAAAACCACGAAAACATTAAAATATTAAAACATTAAACTTATTTGTCAATGCATCAAAACTTTATCATCATAAGATTTATACATATGTGGGAGATAATCATAGCTAACAATAAGACCAAGTGAACTATTACATGAAATTTGATGATCTCCGCATCGAGAAGGAGGAAGGCTACATGTCAAGGTAGCCTCCGTCCAACATTATCATCAACATCATTATTAAACCATATTTGTAAATAATCCTACATTAGTAATGTAGATTAAGGTACTAAAGGTTCCTACTAAGACTTAGGTCGACCCCTCACCTCAGGTCCTCTTGGTTCTAAGTCAACATCCCACAGAATACATAGCATATCATAATCATAAATCATACTTGGCATAAATCATAAGCCTTTCATAATCATACATCATAAACTTGTTCATAAGAATATCTCATTATCATGTGATTCATGTAATGTGAGTGTAGGCCATCCATCATTACAGATTATTTTCATAAAACATAATTAGGTTCTTGAGTCACCCTTATTCATAAAACATAATTGCATACTTAAAATTCATGATCATAGCTTGTAATTGCAATTAGGGTAAAAACTTGAATACATGAACAATTTACTTGGAAATCATAAAATTGGATTGAAAACATTCATGATTATATATTTTATATCAATCCATACTTAATTCTTGAAAATAATATCAATTGAATGCAAAATTTAATCAATAATCATAGAATATATTATTAATAAAACAACAAAATGCATTATCATAAGATTAGGGCTTTTTGTATAAAAATCATAAAGAACTTGGAGAAAAAACTTGGGATTCCATGGGTGAAAGGTGCCCATGGATGAAGTCTCACATACTTTGATCCTTCAAATCCCTAGATTGAAGAGAGTTAAAGCTTGATCTTGAAGAAATCCTTAGAATTTACTTGAGGAAGAAGAAGACTTGGAGAGCACACTTTTAGAGAGAAGATTTTGATTTAGAGTGTTTCAGAGATAATGAGAGGGTTAAAAGGTCTTAGAGTAGTTAATGAGTAAGACAATATTCCTAAAAATCATCAGTATTCATTACTAAAATATAGAGAATGACCAATATACCCCAACGTAAAATTAGAAATTAGATTTCATGGAGGACCCAGGGTGGTCCATAAACTTCATTACGGCCCGTGTTGGTGATCGTGCACCTTGCTTTGAGCTCGGAGAATAGAGATTCTACAGGACTTCCTTCATAGAGACCATAACAGTCCATCAAGGACTATACAGTCCATAATATGGAGTCATGGTGAGGGACTTAAAATTATGGGTAAGGGTATTCGCAAGGTCTCCCACCATGAGACCCACCACGGTCCGTGATGTGCAATACAACCTGTGGTGGTCATGCGTGGTGAAGGACTAAACAAGGGTCTTAGGAGGGTGTCCACCGCAGAGAGCACCATGGCTCATGGTGCTTACCATGGACCATAGTTGTAACATCCCTAAAAAATGCTCACAAGTGCCTTAAGAATGCCTTGGGATTAGGCTGCTCATGTAATACATTATCCTTAATCTTTTTGGAAAATTTGAGTTTGGAATATCGATCAGGGGGTCAAAACCTAAAGGGAAATAGTTTCGATAGAGTTTTAGGACTCGTAGATCAAAAGATAGATTTTTCAAGGAACTGTGCAAATCAGTAACGTTCATGACAAGTCTGCATCGCGGACTGGCTTGCCTCCACGTTGCGGACCAGGAAAGGGTTTTCTGGTTGAATTTAATTTTTAGTAAGGGCACTTTATACTTTTTTCTAAATTTTTAGCTAATGAACCTAGATATTTTTAGGACCTAATTCAATTCTATAAATTAACCTAAATCCTTAATTCTATTCATTCTTCTACAATTCACCTACTCAAATATTTCTCTCTTTACAAAAGACTCTCAAGGACTCCATTGAAGACTTCAAGTAAATTCACTCAAGCTCTCCATCAAAACTCTCAAGTTCTTCCAAATTAATTGGTGTTCACACTTAAGGTATGTGGGTATTGATTCATGGATTCTTTCATCCATGAAGCCCAATTAATTTCTCAAGTTTTCTATTAAATTAAAGTATGGTATTTTATGATCTCTACTCCTATTTCATGAATTATGATTCAAAGTATGATCATGAGTCTATTTTTATATAAATTGATGGTTATTGCATTAAATTAAAGAATTTTTCCATGAATTCTCCTATTTTGATTTCTAGGGTTCATGATGAAAATTATGATTATTTTCAATTATACTTCCTAATGATACTATCTATATGAATTATGTATAGCTGATATAAAGTTTATGATCATGCATGTTTTCAAGTTAATTTCATGATTTTCATGTCAATTGATCATGCATTCATGTCTTACCCTAATTTTAACTATAAGCTATGATCATGAATTTTCAAGTAAGAATTATTTCTATGTATGTATTATTTTGTAATGTGGAAGGACAATGCCCGCATTGCACTTATGTTATGAAAATGAGCTACTCTATAATTTCAAACCTATGATAATGACTATGATATATGAAATTAGGATTTCTATGTTATGTATGTATTCTGTGGTATTTGACTTAGCACCGAATGTGGACTTCAGGTGGGGACTTTAAATAAGGGGTCTTTATATAAAGTCTCTTATCTCAAAACTACGTGCCACCATAGGATTGCCTTTTTGGCCTATCTAGTGGATCCATATATAGCATATGCATGACCCTCCTAGCGGGGTAGAGTCTACCTTGGCAAGTTGATTTCCCTTTTCTACATTGTATAGTGAGACAATGTGATTCCATGTAATAGCTTGCATGGTCTTATTGTCGGTTATGGTTCCTATCCCACATATGTATGATCTCTTAAGTATGCTATGATTTTTGAAGTTATGCTTTTAAAATGCTTTGGTCAATATGATTTTCTCATGACTTTACTTTTCCCATCTTATCATGTGTTCTACTTGACCTTTGCATTCCATGATTTACGTTGCATGTCACGCCCTCAAACTTAGTACATTACAATGTACTAATTCATACTTTTGCCTACATTGTCTCATAACATAGGGGTTGAGGTTGAAGATCATATTCGTCGATGTGGCTAGTTAAGCTTTTCTATCCAGTGGTGTTTGTAGTGAGTCCTCATTTATGGGGGACTAGTCATCGAGTTGGTTATTTTTTCAAAGACTTTTGTTATGTTTCATTTTGAGGGTGAGTTAGGGATATGTCTTATCCCCTACCCATATTCATGAGTAGAGGCATCTAATTGGACAAATATCTCGAGTCTATGTTGTCATGTGACATTCTTCATTTACTATTCATGATTTAGACTCTCTTATGATGTTTCCACTTTTATTTTACCTTGTATGCTTATAATATGTAAAAGAGGCTTAGTTGGAGTCCTTCGGAGTTTCGATCGCTGTGTTACGATTATGCCCTAGGTCGGGTCATGACAGTGGTCCTTGTCGTGGACCCTTCCCTGTAGAATCCTAAGTTTTAGGACTTTCATTAGTATGGCCACTATGACCCGTATTATGAAACACAGCTCGTGGTCTGAGCCCATGGTAACTACTTGGTGCAAGAGTTGAGGTTTTTCCGTAGAACTTTGTTTGATCTTCGTTTTAAGACTTCTCAACTTCAGGGGTCTTACATTTAAGGAGTTAAAGGTGCAGTAAAAATATTTGTTTGATAAGGGTTTCATAAGAATGAGTATCTCTCTTTGGGTTGCTCCAGTTTTATTTTTGTCACGACCCGAAGTTGGGCCAAGGCACGACATGGCGATCGGGATGCAATTAACACCAACCAATTCATCTAAGCATACAATCCATACATAAGGTAGAGAAACATATTAAAAGTAAGCAGAAGTAATAAACTCAAGGGGTATGGAACTAAGGGATACCAACTCAATAGATGTCCACTCCGCTCTACATCACATGGAATCTAAACATGTATCTAGTCTAGTCTTTGATGGAGCCTTAGGATAAACTCCTAGCTCACCTAAAAATTTGAAAAAGTAGAAATAGTAGCAACATGAACGAAGTCATTTCCCTCGATAAGATGAGGATTTACCAACTTTTGATATATAAGAAACTTTAGCCACAAATAGGATGATCGTGAGTTTCATCTGCCCCTACATTATGAGACAATGTAGGCAAAATATGTGTTAGTACATAGAAGGTAGAAAGCGTATGAGATATGCATGAACAAGTAAAGAACATGAACAATATGCCATAATATGCATGACCAATCAAAATGAACATGAGTAAGGCTTAAAACATTTGAAAACATATAAAAACTCATGGTCAATGCATATCATAAATATTCATCATGAAAATCATAAATTGACTTTCAACTTGTGTGGGACAAGACCTTCAACCGACATCTTAGACCACGTGAGTTATAATATGGAAACCGATGGAACCCATATTGAGAAGGTGGAGGCTACCTTGACAGGGTATACTCCATCATGGTACTCAACTCAACTCAATTGTGCTATATGTAGATCCACTAGCTAGGCCATGAAGCCAATCCTACATAGGCTAAGTAGCTTGGGACTATAGGTTGCTACTATGATTTCCTTGCTAACTAACTGTGTTACCGGACTGAACCAACCTAGAATCCCTCTCGGTGCTTAGTAAATATACCAACGGAAACTCATAGAAACATGATCATAACATAATAAGGAAAGATAGTAACTACCTATCCATCTTTCTTTATAAAACATATTAAGAGTACCTTATTAACTTTAGTGATTCATAAGAATACATAACTTCGGGGAGAATTGTACTTATTACCATTTTTAACATGCGCTTGTGAGAATTGGACTTATTACACCATATTTTAAATAACTTTCTTTGATCATAACTTGATCAACATCATAAATGCATCATTAACATCGTAATCTCAACTTTAAATCATGAAATATTTGCTTGCAAATCATTGAACTCATAATCAACTCATGAAAATCATCGTTGAGCCTTAAAATCACAATTGAGAAAGCTTTATGCATGGGCATTCATAATTCAACTTAAAATTATTCAATTTATATAGAAATATGATTAGAATAATCTTTGATAACAATTCAAAAAAAATTGAAACAGTCCAATGCAATTCATCAAATCTAGGGTTCATAATCAATTGAAAATTGAAAAACAACTTTGAGAAAACATTAGGACTCCATGGGTAAAAAGAACCCATGGATCAATCCCCACATACCATGAGGGATATCACTAAGAATTGAAAAAGAAACTTTGAAGAATTCTGAAAACCCTAGCATGAGCTTGAAGAGAAACTTTAAGAGAATTGAGTTCCTTTCCTTAGAGATTTTTAGGAGAATGATTTAGAATGAGGGAAATTTCAAAGGATTGGGTAGATATAGGCTTGAACTTGGCCATAATTGTGTCTAGGTTTATTGAACCAAACTTGAAAAATTACACAAATACCCTTTACTAAAAATTTAAAACTAACCATATAGATTGACCCTACGAGTCATAGAGAAGATGATAAGCCGCCAAAATGACTCATCCTGCAGGTTTGAGAAATGGGCTAAAATCAAGCCACTGAAATTTTCAAATGATTCATTATTATGACTCGTCAAGTCATCTAGGGGTCGTATACATGAGTCGTCCTACATGTCCCAAAACCTTCAAATATATACGTCTCTAAAGTTTAATTATGAGTCATTCCTACAACACATTACAACCTCCGCAAACCATCTTGTCATGTCATAGACTTGACCCTAGGGGACTTTTGAAAATTAGCCTCTAAAGTCTTCCTATGAGTTGTTTCTACGAGTCTTCTAGAGGATTACAGGTCATAAACTTAGGTTGTAGGACCTTCCTTTGAGGATGGTCCTAAGCAAGCTATGAGAATAACTTTACGCTCACTCTTACGGGTCATAGAATGCTCTACGATTTGTAGAGTGACTCATAAACTTTAGATCAGTCTAAAATTTTGAGAATTTCTCCTTCGTTCTAATTTTCCAACTTCTGGGGTATTAATATATCTCCCCCTTGGGAACATTCATCCTCGAATGAGATTACATGAAAATCTCAAAGTTAACTTTAAACATGATTTAAAAATCATATTTCATTAACATGCATGCATATGAATGACATAGGAGGAATTGAATACGTAACAGTTCAATTAACTTGAATAATAGCAAGTTACTATTTTAGGCTTGAGTAGAAGAGGTATAGAGGTACAGGTATCATTTCATCATATACGCCTCCGCCTCCCAAGTATAACTTTCTACTTATTGATTCCTCTATAATACTTTGACAGATGCAACTTCTTTATTTCTTAACTTCTTAAATTGTCGGTCTAAGATTTCCACTTGAACTTCTTCATAAGTCAAATTCTCTTCCACACTTATATCTTCCAATTGTATAATGGAATTTCGATCACCCACAAATTTTCTCAATATAGATACATGAAACACCGGGTGAACCATAGCTAAATCAAGTGTAAAATCTAACTCATAATTCACCTTGCCAACACGTCTCAATATCCTATAACGTCCAACGTATCTAGGACTCAATTTTCCTTTCTTACCAAAATGCATTACACCCTTCATGGGTGAAACCTTCAAATAGATCGAATCATCCACCTCAAATTCAAGAACTATTTTCCTAACATTGGAATAAGACTTTTGACAACTTTGGGTCACCTTCAACCTCTCTCCTATGAGTCTTACCTTCTCCATATCATCTATCACCAAATGTGGACTAATCAAGGCCATCTCACCTCGGGGATCTACATCTTCTCCCATACAATGCTTCAAAAGAAGCCATTTGGATGCTAGAGTGATAATTATTATTGTAGGAAAACTCAATTAATGAAAAATATTCATCCCAACTTCCGTTAAAATCAATAATACACCCTCAACATATCCTATAAAGTTTGGATTATTCTTTCGGCTTGACCATCAGTTTGAGGATGGAAAGAAGTACTTAACTTAACCTTTGTACTGAGATCATTCTGAAATGACTTCCAAAAGTGTGAAGTGAATTTAGTACCTCGATCCGATATAATAGACAATGGAACACCATTCAGTCTTACCAACTCATGAATATATAAATTAGCAGTCTTCGGCACCATAAGAAGTCTTAATCGGTAGAAAATGAGATGACTTAGTCATTCAATCTACAACAACCCCAAAGGAATCATGTTTCTTCTTAGTACAAAGCAAACCCGTCATAAATTCCATATTCACATCTTCCCACTTTCAAGTAGGAATTTCTATATTTTGGGATAAACCTCCCAATTGTTGATGCTCAACTTTAACCTGTTGGCAATTTGGACACTTATCTATGAATTCCGCTATTTCCTTCTTTATGCCATTCCATGAATACACCTCCCTCAAATCATGGTACATCTTGGTGGAACCCAGATGAATCAAATATTATGAACTATGGGCCTCATTCAATATCAACTCTCTCAAATCATCAATATTAGGCACATACAACCAGTCTTGATAACCAAGCACACCATCTCCCCTTTGGGAGAAAGCCTCAATGGCTTTTTCGGCAACTAACTTCTTCAACTCAACTAACATCGGATCATCCTATAAGAGATGATTTCAAACAATTATGAACAAGGAAACCTCCATCATCAGAGTCAACCAACCACACACCTAAACTTGCCAACATATGAACATCCTTAACCAATTCTATCTTGCTTTCTTCGATATGTGCTGTTATATCCTGTATTTTATACGGTTGGATATTTTAAAGTAGTCGTGGTAAAGGGAAGGGAATGACCATCTTCCAAATTTTTTTTATACAAGTTGGTTATGAATATTATTTATGAACATTAATAGTGTGGAAATATTGGGAAAGGCAAAGGGCAAAAAGGAAAATTCGCAAAGTGGCCTATGGTAATATTATGGAAGGCTAGGGGTAAATAGGAAATTTCACAACCAAAGTGTTCAAGAAAATTCATGTAGGGGTGGGCCCCACATGCCACATGGCAGCCCGCCATTGGAGGAGAGAGAGGTATTGGCCCAATGAAGGCTTGACACTTGTCACCACTTAGGGCTTGACATGTGTCACCCCTTAAAGTAGCCTATATATATATATCTATATGTGGATGAACTTTTAGTCATCTTATGACTCATTAAGTTCTATTTATTTCAAGAAAAGTCTAGAAAATAAAAGAAGAGAAGAAGAGAAACTCTAGACTAGAGAGAAAGACCTACGGATTTGGAGGAGAAAAGAGGTAAGTTTTCCAATTTCATCCCATGAATTAATTATCTAGGGTGTACCATGATGTTATGAAGGTATTATTAATATAAATTTCTGGTTTGGAGAAGCACCAAAACGTCACCAAGCAGTCCCAAAGTTGTAGCCGCGTTAGGAGAGCTTTCGAGGCAAGTTTCGACGAGTTTGACGAGTTTTGGGCAAGGTAAGGGTTTTACTTTCAATTTGGAGTTTATGATGTTGTTATTAGGTGTATTAAATGTCCTATATATGGCTGTAATTAGAGAAAATTTATAAGGATGCTTGATCTTAGAAACTACTAAATTAAAGTCGTAGTAGTTAAATCGAAGTCGCATAGTGTGTTCTCGTTGTGGTGCTGCGGTTGCAGCTGTTTGGGTTGCGTGTTGCATGGATTTAAATTGTTTTAAAAAGGGTGTGGGTGCTTCTGGTTGCATCAACATGACCCCCCAGTTGGTATGGTTAAAGATTTTATGAAATAACGGTTAAAAACTCTATTTTGGTATCGTAGTTTTATGCTAGTTGTTTGGAGCTTGTTGTGTAAAGTTGAGGTGGTTTGACTGTATATATAATTCTGGTTGTTGTTGTTGATATGGTTGTTGACATGGTGGACGAGTTGAGATCTCGGGGATGGTGTATTTATAGGGGAGATGCTGCCAAAATTTCGGCAGATTGGAAATTAATTTGTTTAAAGGATTAAGACAAGTATATGGTGGTGAATCTAATGACTATGTCAACTCTCTTGAATGTAGAAAAACAAGTTGGATGCATAAGCGTAGCTAGTAAGCCGTGGCACAGGTATGTAAAGCTAACTATTCCTTCTTTTGGCATGTATTTGGCATAAGTATGTAAGGCTTACCCTTTTCTTTCAAGGCATAATTCCGATGTTATGGTTTCATAAGTGCTTCCATATTTTCTTTGTTTTCAAAACCTAGGTGTCAATGATCCCAAGGAAATGACTTCTTATAACCCGTCAATGTTTTCCAAAATGTCTATAGTTTCCCAAAATAAAGGTTTACCCTTCTTTCTCTTGGCATGTTTTGACATAAGTATATAGAGCTACTCTTTCTTTTGGCATGGGTTTTTATGAAACAAGTGTATGACATTTTACACAATTTCAAGGAAGTCCTATTCGTAGAGCCACTAGGATGGCCAATTTTTTTGAGTTTCCAAAGTATATTTTCTCGTGCTTAGATACGTGTATATGATTCTAAAAGTTTTATTTTGATATAATCCATGATAATTTTCGAAAGGTACTTGACATGACTCTTATCTTGGTTTTTGAATCATAGCTCATTCCGATTATTCTATGAGTCTTGAAAATTGGTCCTATGTGCATATGTATACGATTTGGCGCCTTACAATATCGTGACATCATTCTACATTCTCTTAATATTATCCTTCGTTGATAGTCTCATCCTATAATAATTGTTCCTTCAAGGTGAGACAAAGCGACCATGGTTAGTCTATAATACAATTAGAGGTTACCGACCTTGCGTCACTCCGATAAATACACAACTTTCGTTGAACTCTCTTGCATGCTGTCTATATATATATGTATATGCATATGTATATGGGGGATATGGGGAGGTGTATATATGGCGCTATAGACGCATTCCCACCTGATCAGTTGAAGTAATTTCAATCCCAGACGTGGGATGCCTGGACGCGGGACATATGTGGGTGATATGACATGTTCTATTTTCTATGTATATGAAAAAGAAATGGTTTTAAAGGAAAAGACAAGCATGCATGGCATTCGGCTTAAAAGGGCACTCATATGTACAGGTTACTCTCTTATCTCACTATATGTTCTATGATTCTATGATATCGTTTTTCATACCTTACGTTCTGTGTTATGCTGATTTTCATGCCTTACATACTCAGTACATTACTCGTACTGACCACCTCTTTCTTTGGGGGCTACGTTTCATGTCGCGCATGTAGCAACCCTCCAGGGAGGATGCTACTACAAAAAAACGTATATTAAATTCGTGACACAAAAAAATAAATATATATATAACTTTCCGTAAGGCCCATTTATATGATCAAAAAAAAATGAAAGGTGTAAGTTGTTAGCCAACTTAAATTTTTTTCCACCTCACTTGAATCAAATAAAAATTTCAATTTAGGACGGGCGACTTCACAAAATAGTTTTTATTTTAAAAAAAATAGCTTTCGAGACAATCATGTATTATGATAATTTATGCTTCATTCAAATATTCTAACTCCAAAGGAAAATTTAGTATTTCATAAAACTTAGAAATGTACATACCCTAAAATTTACAAAACAAGCAACAATCTTTAAGTTACAACTCTCAGAAATACGTACATAAATACAAATACACAAGCAAACTATAAATCGTATACACGTCCCAAAATACTACAACATATAGATGCCTATATGCAAATGTGATCTCCCTTAAAGCTCCCAAAACTTCATCTCCAATGGCCAACCTCAAGCATCTTCTCGGACATTTCCTACGATAGAAACAACTATCGCTAAGCATAAAGCTTAGTGGTGCAAAACTACAAGTTTGAAGCCTTTGGGTTCTTCAACTTATTTTCTCAAGTCATGGCAGCACAAATGTACACATAACAAATAAATCAAGACAACAAATATATCATGACTATCAAGTTCGATAAAAAAACTAAGTGTCAATAATTCATGAAAACACGTTAACAAGCTTTAACATTTAGTTTCGCCCAATGTGTACGTCATGCCTTCACACCAAACATGATCAAGTCTCAAGAAGGACCGGAGCCCTGTATCAAGAAGAGTAAACACCCAATAATCAAGAGAACCAAGAACCATATTAAAAATGACTTCCTAATTCGTACTTAAAATGGACAACTTCCATACTTAAGACGAATTAAAAATCCATAATCAAGATGGCAAAGGGTCCGAAACAAGAGGCATGCCAATGGTGACAAAGTCACAGCCACAAGAAGGACAAAGTCCACAAGAATGTCAAGTGATCAAACAATCCGTACAAGTGGGCGAGTTAAACAAGTGTCTTACAATTTCCAAAGATACCAACATGACAAGACATATTTCAAGAAAATAATAAATATACCAAGATAGGATTTCAATATATTAGCAGGTAACAAGAGTTTATACACAAACCTCAGCCCTTTTAGCATACAACAATTCAACAGTCCCACACGACTTCAAAAGTTTAAACTGTAGGCCATCAAATGTCTCAAGTTCTTCAACTTGCACACGATATAAACAACCTTAAAAATACCAGTAAATATCTTATTTAAATTTCCAGAATATCCATAATATTTACATAAAACAAGATTTATTATTGCAATTAAGCCTAGAATGTTTCAACCCAAATTATGTTACCAAAACAAAAAATTCGGAAAGTCAAGTATCGCAGCTTGAATCTAAATTTCGAAACTCCAAACTACAAAATTGGATTTTATCCCCTTCATGAAACTTTTAGATATATGTCTTAAGTGTGCAACCCAAAAAGAATAAACTCAAAATTCATTTTGTACGAAAAGATATCCTCAAAACACTAACAGGTACACATGACAGATTTTGTAAATCAATAATCTGGACAAGCATACTTGTCCAGTTGTATCTAAGTTTGGAAACTGAAAATGGCAAAAATGGACTTTATACCCTTCACCAAACTTGTAGATATATGTCTTTAGTTTCCAACCCACCAGAAATCAACTCAAAAAGAATTTTATACAAAAAGATACCCCCAAAATACTAACAGGTACACATGATAAATTTTGAAAAATCAAAAATCTGGACAGACATACTTGTCCAGTTGTATCTAAGTTTGGGAACTGAAAACGGCAAAAATGGACTTTATACCCTTCACCAAACTTGTAGATCTATGTCTTTAGTTTCCAACCCAACAGAAATCAACTCAAAATACATTTTGTACAAAACGATATCATCAAAACACTAACAGTAGTACAAGTAGAGTTTGCATAAACAGAATTCTGGGCAGCACTTGCCATGTACTTCCTCACCCAGTTTCAAGTAAATACATGAAGAGTTGAGTTTTGAGAGATGAACGTAAGTTGTAAACATATGAAATATCTTTCTAGAACATCTTGAATCACTTAAAACAAAGCTTTATATAAGAGATTATGCTAAAAACACTAACAACAGTAAATTCCAAAAACGGGTTTATAGCTTACCTCAATCGTGTGGAGTTTGTTTGGGGATCAACCAAGGAAAGTCTTGATGATCGATTTGGTGGATGAATATATGAGAGAAGGGAGGTTTTGGTTTTTGTATTTCTTGAAGAAAAAAATAAAATTGAAGGGTTGGTGGAGAGGATAAGGTGGAAAGGATAGAAACTTAAAGAATTGAGAAAATAAATGATAACAAAAAGGAAGTTTCCCCACTTTTGTAAATATCTAGTCCATTTAATAAATTGAAAAGATAATCATAGTAGGAGTAGTTTATATAACTACACCATAACACTTCCAACAAGTTTAAATGTCATCAAGTTCACATTCAAGAAGTGCAAACATAAAATATATCCTTACTATCAAAATACTCTAAATAAAAAATTTAGGTATTTGCTAAAAAAACACTTTTTGGGGTGTTACAACTCTCTCCCCCTTAAGAAATTTCGTCTCGAAATTTATCTTGTTTTAGTCATGGAAAAAGTATGGATATTGAGTCCTCATGTCTTCCTCTCTCTCCCAGGTGGCTTCTTTTCCAGAATGGTTCCTCCAAAGTACCTTTACTAAGGGAATTCTCTTGTTTCTAAGCTGCTTCATTTCACGAGCTTGAATTAGGATAGGTTCTTCATTATACGTTAAATCTGGATTAACTTCAATAGATTCTACTGGAAGAACATGAGATGGATTAGAACGATATCTTCTGAGCATCAAAACGTGGAATACATTGTAGATTTTGTCCAACTCAGGCGGCAAAGCTAATTTATATGCAACTGGTCCTACTCTTTCTAGTATCTCATAAGGCCCGATAAATCGAGGACTAAGTTTTCCTTTTTGGCCAAATCTCATAATCTTTTTCCATGGGGAAACCTTTAAAAATACTTTATCGCCAACTTGATGCTCAATTTCATGCCTTTTTAGATCAGCATATGACTTTTGTCTATCTGAAGATATTTTTAGACGATCCTTGATGACTTTTACCTTATCTTCAGTTTGTTGCACAATCTCAGTACCAATGAGTTTTCGTTCACCAACTTCACTCCAGCAAAGAGGAGTTCTACACTTCCTCCCATATAAGGCTTCGTAGGGTGGCATGCCAATGCTTGATTGGTAGCTATTATTATAAGCGAATTCTATCAAGGCTAGGTGTCTGTCCCAACTGCCTTCAAATTCCATAATGCAAGCTCGAAGCATATCTTCCAAAATTTGAATCACCCTCTCGGATTGGCCATCTGTCTGAGGATGGAAAGATGTACTAAAGTTCACCCTAGTGCCCAAAGCTTTTTGCAAGCTAGTCCAGAATCTAGATGTAAACCTTGGGTCTCGATCAGATACAATAGAAACAGGAACTCCATGTAGTCTCACAATCTCATTAACGTACAATTCTGCTAAACGTTCAAGTGGGTAGTCCATTCTGACGGCCAAGAAGTGAGCACTTTTAGTGAGCCTATCAACTATAACCCAAATTGCATCATGATTTCTTTGGGTACGTGGAAGCCCAGAAACAAAGTCCATGGTTATTTTTTCCCATTTCCACTTAGGTATTGATAAGGGTTGTAATAATCCTGTTAGGACTTGATGCTCGGCCTTTATCTGTTGACAAGATAAGCATTTAGAAACATATACCGCAATATCCTTCTTCATACCATTCCACCAGTAGTGTTCTTTAATGGTTTGGTACATTTTTGTTCCTCCAGGATGCATTGCATATGGTGATGTATGTGCTTCATTCAAAATTTCTTTCCTCAAGTTGTCATCCTTTGGAACACATAACCTATTATGATAAAATAGAGCACCATCCTCCCATAAAGTAAAATTAAGCTTTCCTCCAGTTTGAACTTCTTTGATTAATTTCACAAGCTTCTCATCTAACTGTTGTGCTTTTTTCACCTGTTCAAGTAGAACTGGCTTGACTTGCAACCTAGCAACAATAGACCCATCAGAATTAATTGCAAGACAAGCATTCATGGCTCATAAGTCAAGGAATGAAGTCAAAGGATTAATAGACAAACTAGCAAAGGCTTTGCGACTTAGAGCATCTGCAACTACATTGGCTTTACCAGGATGATAGTCAATGGTACAGTCATAATCTTTAATGAGTTCAAGCCATCTACGTTGCCTCAAATTCAATTCTTTCTGTGTGCCCAAGTACTTCAAACTCTTGTGATTGATAAATATGTGACACTTTTCTCCATATAAGTAATGCCTCCAAATTTTCAAGGAAAACACTATGGCAGCGAGCTCAAGGTCATGAGTAGGATAGTTCAATTCATGTGGTTTCAATTTTTGAGAAGCAAATGCAACGACTTTCCCTTCTTGCATCAGGACACAACCCAAACCATGATGAGAAGCATCATTATATATCAAATATTCTTTACCTTCAGTTGGTAGAGTAAGTATAGGAGCTTGTGTCAATAAGGATTTGAGCTTTTCAAACTTTCTTGGAATTTGTCATCCCATGCAAACTTGACATTTTTCCTCAAGAGTTTAGTCAAAGGGGAGGCGATAATGGAGAAGCCTTTAACAAACCTCCTATAGTATCCCGCTAAACCCAAGAAACTCCTTACTTCAATTAGACTTTTAGGTGGTTTCCATTCAATAATTACTTCAATTTTATTAGGATCCACCTTCACCCCTTCGGCTGACACAACATGTCCCAGAAAGGCCACTTCACCGAGCCAGAATTCATATTTAGAAAGCTTAGCATAAAGCTTCTTCTCTTGCAGAATTTGCAAAATAATTCGAAGATGTTTATCATGCTCTTCTTCATTCTTGGAATATATCAAAATATCATCTATAAAGACCACCACAAATTGATCAAGATAAGGCCTAAATACTCGATTCATCAAATCCATGAATATTGCAGCAGCATTAGTTAATCTGAATGGCATCACTAAGAATTCATAGTGACCGTATCGAGTTCTAAAAGTAGTTTTAGGAACATCTTCCTTTCTAACACGCAGTTGGTGATATCCAGACCTTAAATCAATATTTGAGAATAAATTTGCACCCTTCAACTGGTCAAACAAATCATCAATCCTTGGTAGTGGATATCTGTTCTTGATTGTTATTTTGTTCAATTGTCTATAGTCAATACAAAGTCTAAGAGTACCATCTTTCTTCTTCACAAATAGCACAGGGGCTCCCCAAGGAGAAATACTTGGACGAATAAAACCTTTCTCAAGAAGTTCTTGCAACTGAGTTTTCAATTCCTTTAATTCTACTGGTGCCATTCTATAAGGAGTGATAGAAATAGGAGTAGATCCAGGAATGAGCTCAATCGGAAATTCAACTTCTCTTTCTGGTGGTAACCCAGGAAGATTTTCTGGAAACACTTCAGGAAAGTCACACACAGTAGGTATATCTTTAAGGCTAGGACTTTCCACACATGTATCAATTATGTGAGCAAGATATGCACTACAACCTTGATGAATCATTTTTCTTGCTAAGGCCGCAGAAATAATATTAGATGAAAATGATCTTTCACCGTGTACAATAATGTGTGAAAATGTAGGGTCCTTAAAAGTCACCTGCTTAGACCTACAATCCACTATTGCATGATATTTATAAAGCCAATCCATACCGATAATAATATCAAAATCGTGGAAAGGCATTTCAATCAAATCAGCAAGAAAGATCAAGTTTTGAATCATAAAAGGACAAGCTTGGTAAATTCGATTACAGACAACTTGGTAACCCAAAGGACTTTCAACCAGAACATCAAAGTTAAGTCTCATAGATTTCACATTTTCAGGAAGAACCAGTGATGAACAAATATAGGAATGTGTAGAGCCAAGATCAAATAGTGTAAACACAGATAAGCCATATAAGTCAAATTTACCGACAACCACGTCCTGTCCCTCTTGATCATCTCTCTGCCTCATAGCATAAGCTCGTGCAGTAGCTCTAGACCTGCTAGCTTGATTTGCTCCACTTTCCCCTGCTGCTTGGTTGGTTTTAGGCCTTGCACCTCTATTGGTTTGTGGAGGATTATTAGAAGACTTCTGCACTGAGCCCTCAGTATACACGAGAGGAACGTTTTTAGGATTTGGACAGTCCTTCACTTTATGATCAAAGCTGCCATAATTAAAACAAGCACCAGAAGCTCTCCTACAAGCACCATAATGATTCTTTCCACATTCTGCACAAGTGGGAACACGAGTCTTGCCTTGGCTATAACTCGGGGTACTAGTTGTAGAAAAATCTAGTCTGCTTTATTTCTGTTGATTTGACTTGTTGACACTACCAGCCTTAGAATCATCAAACCTTCCCTTTTTGGATGGACATCCAAAATCTGACCTAGGCTTCCGGAATCTATTTTCATGTCTACTAGCTTCTTCCTTATCAAGTCTTTCCCAAGTGAAAGCAGCAGAAACTAATTTACAAAAGTTCTCATGTTGCAGGATTGCCACATTCTTTCTGATGGAATCGTTTAGGCCATCTTCAAACCTCCTGCATTTATCTTTTTCATCGGTAATAATGCCTCCAGCATAATGAGAGAGTCTAAGAAACTTTTGTTGATACTCAGCAATAGACATGCCTCGTTGCCTTAGATTCAAAAACTCTTTTTTCTTAGCATCACAATAAGCAGGCGGGACATATTTCATATGAAACTCTTTAACAAAATCATCCCAAGTAAGAACTGGAGGTTTTTCTTTTGCATTTGGCACACCTACCCACCAGTCATAAGCATCCTTCTGCAATAACGAGATGGCATACTTGAATTTGGCAACATAAGAACACTCTACCTGCTCAAACACTCTCTCCATGCGCTCAAGCCATTGTTCAGCATCTGTGGGATCAATAGTACCTTCAAATTCAACTCCACCCATTTTCCTCATTTTTTCAAAGTTTAACCCACGGGGGTCATGGATCATTTCAGCCATACGGTGAAAGAAATCAGCCATTTGTTGAAAAGGAGGGTTCATAACGTGAGTACTAGGGCTCATGTGAGGATGTGGACCAACTCTTACTCCTTGTTGATTTCCCACACGAGACCCACTAGTATGAGGAATAGATTGACCCGAGGACTGTTCGCCAATTCCTTCTTGTATATGAGGTTGGGAATGAGAGTCACCTGTATCTTCACGAGCAGCTTCCATAGGTCTACGAGAAGAAGAGGCCATAACTTAACTCCTTCAAAAGTGAAGATCACATTGCATTAGGGACATGAATATGATACATTTGCAACTTATATGCATTAAATATACTATTTACCTTATAGTGATTAACTAATATAACCCAATCCTTCCAAAAACAAAAAAAAAACAAGTGTGCACAATAAAATTCCTAGAACCACAAACCTAGGCTCTGATACCAACACTTGTAGCAACCCTCCAGGGAGGATGCTACTACAAAAAAAACGTATATTAAATTCGTGACACAAAAAAAAAAATATATATAACTTTCCGTAAGGCCCATTTATATGATCAAAAAAAAATGAAAGGTGTAAGTTGTTAGCCAACTTAAATTTTTTTCCACCTCAATTGAATCAAATAAAAATTTCAATTTAAGACGGGCGACTTCTCAAAATAGTTTTTATTTTAAAAAAAAAAATAGCTTCCGAGACAATCATGTATTATGATAATTTATGCTTCATTCAAATATTCTACCTCCAAAGGGAAATTTAGTACTTCATAAAACTTAGAAATGTACATACCCCAAAATTTACAAAACAAGCAACAATCTTTAAGTTACAACTCTCAGAAATACGTACATAAATACAAATACACAAGCAAACCATAAATCGTATATACGTCCCAAAATACTACAAAATATATATGCCTATATGCAAATGTGATCTCCCTTAAAGCTCCCAAAACTTCATCTCTAATGGCCAACCTCAAGCATCTTCTCGGACATTTCCTATGATAGAAACAACTATCGCTAAGCATAAAGCTTAGTGGTGCAAAACTACAAGTTTGAAGCCTTTGGGTTCTTCAACTTATTTTCTCAAGTCATGGCAGCACAAATGTACACATAACAAATAAATCAAGACAACAAATATATCATGACTATCAAGTTCGATAAAAAAAACTAAGTGTCAATAATTCATGAAAACACGTTAACAAGCTTTAACATTTAGTTTCGCCCAATGTGTATATCATGCCTTCACACCAAACATGATTAAGTCTCAAGAAGGACCGGAGCCCTGTATCAAGAAGAGTAAACACCCAATAATCAAGAGACCCAAGAACCATATTAAAAATGGCTTCCTAATTCGTACTTAAAATGGACAACTTCCATACTTAAGACGAATTAAAAATCCATAATCAAGATGGCAAAGGGTCCGAAACAAGAGGCATGCCAATGGTGACAAAGTCACAGCCACAAGAAGGACAAAGTCCACAAGAATGTCAAGTGATCAAACAATCTGTACAAGTGAGCGAGTTAAACAAGTGTCTTACAATTTCCAAAGATACCAACATGACAAGACATATTTCAAGAAAATAATAAATATACCAAGATAGGCTTTCAATATATTAGCAGGTAACAAGAGTTATACACAAACCTCAGCCCTTTTAGCATACAACAATTCAACACTCCCACACGACTTCAAAAGTTCAAACCGTAGGCCATCAAATGTCTCAAGTTCTTCAACTTGCACACGCTATAAACAACCTTAAAAATACCATTAAATATCTTATTTAAATTTCCAGAATATCCATAATATTTACATAAAACAAGATTTATTATTGCAATTAAGCCTAGAATGTTTCAACCCGAATTATGTTACCAAAACAGAAAATTCGGAACGTCAAGTATCGCAGCTTGAATCTAAATTTTGAAACTCCAAACTGCAAAACTGGATTTTATCCCCTTCATGAAACTTTTATATATATGTCTTAAGTTTGCAACCCAAAAAGAATAAACTCCAAATTCATTTTGTATGAAAAGATATCCTCAAAACACTAACAGGTACACATGACAGATTTTTTAAATCAATAATCTGGACAGGCATACTTGTTCAGTTGTATCTAAGTTTGGAAACTGAAAATGGCAAAACTGGACTTTATACCCTTCACCAAACTTGTAGATATATGTCTTTAGTTTCCAACCCAACAGAAATCAACTCAAAAAGAATTTTATACAAAAAGATACCCCCAAAATACTAACAGGTACACATGATAAATTTTGAAAAATCAAAAATCTGGACAGACATACTTGTCCAGTTGTATCTAAGTTTGGGAACTGAAAAAGGCAAAAATGGACTTTATACCCTTCACCAAACTTGTAGATCTATGTCTTTAGTTTCCAACCCAATAGAAATCAACTCAAAATTCATTTTGTACAAAACGATATCGTCAAAACACTAACCGCAGTACAAGTAGAGTTTGCATAAATAGAATTCTGGGCAGCACTTGCCATGTACTTTCTCGCCCAGTTTCAAGTAAATACATGAAGAGTTGAGTTTTGAGAGCTGAACGAAAGTTGTAAACATAAAATATCTTTCTAGAACATCTTGAATCACTTAAAACAAAGCTTTATATAAGAGATTATGCTAAAAACACTAACAACAGTCAATTCCAAAATCGGGTTTATAGCTTACCTCAATCGTGTGGAGTTTGTTTGGG
This sequence comes from Solanum dulcamara, assembly GCF_947179165.1. NCBI lineage: Eukaryota > Viridiplantae > Streptophyta > Magnoliopsida > Solanales > Solanaceae > Solanum > Solanum dulcamara. The sequence goes on along the minus strand of NC_077237.1, from coordinate 20,805,472 downwards.
GATCAAGCAAGGAAAGTCTTGATGATCGATTTGGTGGATGAATATGTGAGAGAAGGGAGGTTTTGGTTTCTGTATTTCTTGAAGAAAAAAAGGAAATTGAAGGGTTGGTGGAGAGGATAAGGTGGAAAGGATAGAAACTTAAAGAATTGAGAAAATAAATGATAACAAAAAGGAAGTTTTCCCACTTTTGTAAATATCTAGTCCATTTAATAAATTGAAAAGATAATCATAGTAGGAGTAGTTTATATAACTACACCATAACACTTCCAACAAGTTTAAATGTCATCAAGTTCACATTCAAGAAGTGCAAACATAAAATATATCCTTACTATAAAAATACTCTAAATCAAAAATTTAGGTATTTGCTAAAAAAAGACTTTTTGGGGTGTTACAGCGCAGGTACACTAAGACGAGTAGAAGCTATTATAGAAGATGTTGCAGCGGGGTTAGCAACTCCACTTGTTCCTGGAGTGCTGCCGAGTCAGAGTATAGGCGCTATGATGTTTCAGTCGAAGTTAGAGACTTTGTAGACAGAGTTGTGGGTATAGAGTGTCAGCTTTATAAGTGGCGTCACCAGCCGATAGGTTATTATGTCGCATGTCACGAGTTTTATGAGATGATGGATTTTGGAAAGCAAGATTTGGAAAGCTTAGCTATGTTTTTTATTTCTTTTGATGTACAAGTCTAAATAGATTAAGTATGTAATATGAGGAAACGGGTTCGCTCGGCTCTGAGCATGGGGTCGGGTGCCCATCACACCCTGTTCAGATCGGGGTGTGACAAAGTGGTATCATAGCAGGTCGGTCTAAGGGTTGTCTGCAAAGTCGTGTCTAGTAGAGTCTTGTTTATGGATTTGAAGCCGGCCACATTCTTAAGAAGGAGGTTGCGGGGCATGTAGGGATTGTTGACCTTCTTTCCATCCTAGATCGTGCGATACAACCAAATCATTGGAAAAGAGATCCCCTATATGAGTCTTATACGCGACAGAAGGAGGTGAGTAACGATATGACGAGTTATAGAGGTAAGTCTGGATATATTTGCTTTGCTACCTGAAACTGGAAATACTGGATGGCTGGATTGTGTCATATAGTTGTATGTTCTGTGAAGTACTGTTGATATTTGCTACACACAAATTTTGAATAGTGGACATGGTAAGGAGATCCTGCCAGACTGGGTACGCCTAATAGAAAGAAGCGTGGAAAGGAAATACTGTAAATAAACATAAGTGAGATGCGTTGTTTCAGAGAGGTTAAGGATTTGGCATGGCGATGAAGGTGCGATCACTAGCCTCGAAAATCTGGGAGTCCTGGACAAAAGATAGTCATGCGCGAAAGCGAAAGGTGAAGATTGAGGATCAAAAAGGGCAAAACAGTAATTGTAAAAGGAGGACGTGTTACGAAAGTGTCTCGGCATCTGTAAGACCTCGACTCACTCCCGATATTATAATAAAGGTCATGCGAAGAAGTGGACGCGATTATATCGGCATTAATGCACCTAATTCCATCAAAGCTACGAGGTTAAGCGTGCTTGGGCATGAGTAGTACTAGGATGGGTGACCCCCTGGGAAGTATGCAAGTTCTATATATTCAGACGTAAGAGACAAATGAGAGGTTAGAGTAACCTAAGGAAAAACTAGAGTTTATAGAATGGCTGGAAACCTTAAGAGGCCGCGTAAGACGAGGTAGATTAGGCTGGTGAAGAGACAAAAAGTGCATCACAGCTCTGAAATAAGGATATGCTTGAACAGCGTTTGGAAGTATTTTGTGGGCTAGTCGATGGTATATATATACATGTACATATAAATGTGTAGGATTCTCCATGTACGATTGTATCGGTGAATATATGAGTTCCAGCAACTGGTGTCACAGTAAGGAAGGCATTAATCACGCAAGGGTACCAAAGATCGAGCGACAGCAAGAATAAAGGGCACAAGTGTTACAACGTACGCTACTATTATTTGATTATTGGTTAAGATTGAAATTTTGGTGGAACGATATTTGGGAAATAAAGAGAGTTGGTGGATAGAAAACAAAGAGATCAAAGTATTAAAAAGAGGTGAAAAGTAAGGAAACCTCAGTAAGTGAAACTCCCAAGAGAAATCACTGACAATGCGTGAGACCATATTATATTAGGACAAAGAGGGATCACAATATTCTCAAGTACCAGAAAAGGAAACCCATAACGTGGAATGAGGACTCGTGTAAGACCTAGGAATTCGAGTATAAGGAGAATGAAGTGAGGGATAAGGAATGGTCATAAAGAAAAGGAAAACTATAAGAGGAACCTCCCGAAGTATTAAAACATTCCATAAGGTCAGTTGAACATTCGAGGACGAATGTTCTAAAGGGGGGTAGGATGTTATATCTCGTATTCTATACGGTTGGATATTTTAAAATAGCTGTGGTAAAGGGAAGGGAATGACCATCTTCTAATTTTTTTTTATACAAGTTGGTTATGAATATTATTTATGAACATTAATAGTGTGGAAATATTGGGAAAGGCAAAGGGCAAAAAGAAAATTCGCAAAGTGGCCTATGGTAATATTGTAGAAGGCTAGGGGTAAATCGGGAATTTCATAACCAATGTGTTCAAGAAAATTCATGTAGGGGTGGGCCTCACATGACACATGGCAGCCCGCCATTGGAGGAGAGAGAGGTGTTGGCCCAATGAAGGCTTGACACTTGTCACCACTTAGGGCTTGACATGTGTCACCACTTAAGGGTTGACATGTGTCACCACTTAAGGGTTGACATGTGTCACCCCTTAAAGTAGCCTATATATATATATATATATATATATATATTTTGATGACCTTTTAGTCATCTTATGACTCATTAAGTTCCATTTATTTCAAGAAAAGTCTAGAAAATAAAAGAAGAGAAGAAGAGAAACTCTAGACTAGAGAGAAAGACCTACGGATTTGGAGGAGAAAAGAGGTAAGTTTTCCGATTTCGTCCTGTGAATTAATTATATAGGGTGTACCATGATGTTATGAAGGTATTAGTAATGAAAATTTATGGTTTGGAGCATCACCAAAACGTCACCAAGCAGTCCCAAAGTTCTAGCCGCGTTAGGAGAGCTTCCGAGGCAAGTTTCGACGAGTTTGATGAGTTTTGGGCAAGGTAAGGGTTTTCCATTCAAGTTGGAGTTTATGATGTTTTTATGAGGTGTATTACATGTCCTAAATATGGCTGGAAATAGAGAAATTGTATAAGTATGCTTGATGTTAGAAACTACTAAATTAAAGTCGTAGTAGTTAAATCGAAGTCGCGTAGTGTGTTGTCGTTGTGGTGCTGCAGTTGCAGCTGGTTGGGTTGCGTGTTTCAGGGCTTTAAAGTGTTTTAAAACGGGTGTTGGTGCTGCTGGTTGCAGACACACGACCCCCCGATTGGTATGGTTAAAGATTTTATGAAATAAAGGTTAAAAACTCTATTTTGGTATCGTAGTTTTATGCTAGTTGTTTGGAGCTTGTGTTGTGTAAAGTTGAGGTGATTTTATTTTATATATACTTCTGGTTTTTGTTGTTGATATGGTTGTTGACATGGTGGACGAGTTGAGATCTCGGGGATGGTGTATTTATAGGGGAGATGCTGCCGAAATTTCGGCAGATTGGAAATTAATTTATTTGAAGGATTAAGACAAGTATATGGTGGTGAATCTAATGACTATGTCAACTCTCTTGAATGTAAAAAAACAAGTTGGACGCATAACCGTAGCTAGTAAGGCATGACACAGGTATGTAAAGCTAACCGTTCCTTATTTTGGCATGTATTTGGCATAAGTATGTAAGGCTTACCCTTTTCTTTCAAGGTATGATTCAGATGTTATGGTTTCATAAGTGCTTCCATATTTTCTTTGTTTTCAAAAGCTAGGTGTCAATGGTCCCAAGGAAATGACTTCTTATAACCCGTCAATGTTTTCCAAAATGTCTATAGTTTCCCAAAACAAAGGTTTACTCTTCTTTCTCTTGGCATGTTTTGACATAAGTATATAGAGCTACTCTTTCCTTTAGCATGGGTTTTTATGAAACAAGTATAAGACATTTTACACAATTTCAAGGAATTCCTATTCGTAGAGCCACTAGGATGACCAATTTTCTTGAGTTTCCAAAGTATATTTTCTCGTGCTTAGATACGTGTATATGATTCTAAAAATTTTATTTTGATATAATCCATGGTAATTTTCAAAAGGTACAATCCATAGCTCATTCCGATTATTCTACGAATCTTAAAAATTGGTCCTATGTGCATATGTATACGATTTGATGCCTTACAAGATTGTGACCTTATTCTATGTTCTCTTAATATTATCCTTCATTGATAGCATCATCCTATAATAATTGTTCCTTCAAGGTGAGACAAAGCGACCATGGTTAGTCTATAATACAATCGGAGGTTACTGACCTTCCGTCACTCTAATAAATGTACGACTTTCGTTGAGCTCTCCTGCATGCTGTCTATATGTATATGTATATGTATATAGGGGATATGGGGAGGTGTATATGTGGCACTATAGATGCATTCCCACCTGATCAGTTGGAGTAATTTCCATCCCGGATGCGGGATACCCGGACACGGGATATATGTGGGTGATATGACATGTTCTATTTTCTATGTATATGAAAAAGAAATGTTTTAAAAGAAAAAGACAAGCATGCATGGCATCCGGCCTAAAAGGGCACTCATATGTACAGGTTACTCTCTTATCTCACTATATGTCTATGATTTAATGATATGGTTGTCCATACCTTATGTTCTTTGTTATGCTGATTTTCATGCCTTACATACTCAGTACATTACTCGTACTGACCCCTTTTTTCTCCAGGGGCTGCATTTCATGCCGCGCAGGTACACCAAGATGAGTAGAAGCTATTATAGAAGATATTGTAGTGGGGTTAGCAACTCAACTTGTTCCTGGAGTGCTGCCGAGTCAGAGTATAGGCGCTATGATATTTCATTCGAAGTTAGAGACTTTGCAGACAGAGTTGTGGGTATAGAGTGTCAGCTTTGTAAGTGGCGTCACCAGCTGATAGGTTATTATATCGCATGTCACGAGTTTTATGGGATGATGGATTTTGGAAAGCAAGATTTGGAAAGCTTAGCTCTGTTTTTTATTTCTTTTGATGTACAAGTCTAAATAGATTAAGTATGTAATATGAGGTAACGGGTTCGCTCGGCTCCGAGCATGGGTTCGGGTGCCCATCACACCTTGTTAAGATCGGGGTGTGACATGTACAACACTACTCATTGACAATCTACTTAGTGCATCGGCAGCCACATTGGCATTTCCTGTATGGTAGAATACACTCATATCATAGTCCTTCAACAATTCAAGCCATCTCTTTTTGCCGAAGGTTCAAGTTTTTTTGCATAAACACATATTGTAAACTCTTATGGTCGGTGAATACATCAACATGGACACCATAAAGATAGTGTCTCCAAATCTTTAAAGCAAACACAACCGCCGCTAGTTTAAGATCATGGGTTGCATAGTTTTGTTCATGTACCTTAAGTTTCCTTGAAGAATAGGCTATTACCTTACCATGTTGCATCAAACACAACCAAGATCAATCTTTGAAGCATCATAATACAATACGAAACCATCAGACCCTTTCGGTAAGGTTAAGATAGGAGCGGTAGTGAGACTGTCTTTCAACTCTTGGAAACTCTTCTCATAAGCTTTTGACCATTGAAATTTCACCTTCTTTTGAGTTAACTTAGTTAAAGGTGATGAGATTGATGAAAATCCTTCCAAAAATCTCCTATAGTATCCGGCTAGGCCCAAGAAACTCCTAATATCCAAAGGAGATAATGGTCTACGCCAATTCTTAACCGCATTGGTTATCTTAGGATCAACAATAATCCCTTCACTGGACACAATGTGACCAAGAAATGTTACCTCCCTTAGACAAACTCACATTTGTTGAACTTGGCAAATAATTGCTTATCTCTTAGAGTTTGCAACACAATCTTCAAGTGATTAGCATGGTATTCCTCATTCCGAGAATATACCAATATATCATCAATAAACATAATTACAAACATGTCCAAATATTTTTTGAACACCCTATTCATCAAGGCCATAGATGCCTTAGGGGCATTAGTCAAACCAAACGACATAACTAGGAACTCATAATGGCCATACCTTGTTCGAAATGCCATTTTGGGAATATCACACTCCCTCACCCTTAGTTTTTGATAACCAGGATGGAGATTAATCATAGATAAGTAACTTCCCCTTTGCAATTGGTCAAACAAATCATCTATCCTCGAAATTGGGTATTTTTTCTTGATGGCCACTTTGTTCAATTGCCAGTAGTCAATGTACATACATAGTGAACCATCCTTCTTTCTCACAAACAAAGAGGTTTCGAAACTTTCATCCCTAAATCTAACAAAATGGTAGATACAACCCTTGGAAATCATCTTTCGAGTTATAAGGCATGAAATAAATTGACTTTTGAACACAGAATTACTACCCTTCCATTCTAGAACCAGCTCATTTGGGAATTGAAACTTAACCACTAGGGTTCTACAATCAATAAAATCATAGCATGCATATAGCCAATCCATACCAAGGATAACATCAAAATCAATCATCTCAAGATCAACTAGATCACATAGAGTAAGTTTATGGAAAACCTAAATTGGAAAACTTCTATAGACTCTTTTAGCCACAACCGACTCACCTACAAGAGTATAAATGGAGAAAGGCTATAATAATTTTTTAGAGCTAACATCAAATCTCAATGGCCACACAAAGGGAAACAAAAGACAAATTTGCACCTAGATCAAGTAAAGCATAAACATCATAGTGAAATACCTGTAACATACCGGTAATAACATCGGGAGTCTCCTCTACCTCTTGCCTGCCATGAAGGCTATAGAACTGATTATTGTATTGACCACCCTTTGGTTGAACTAGAGAAACTTGGCCTACATGAGTAACTTGGCCTTGAAGATGATCATCTTTTACCTTTTACTCCTTAGCATGATACCCTGGCTTACCACATCAGTAGCACACATTCAACCCAGCTAGAAATTCACCCTTGTGATTTTTACCACACTTTCTGCATGTGGGAGTAACTTGGATAATAGGAACACCTCATTAAGGGTTTGGGCTGGGCCTCTATCTTTGTCAAGCTTTGGAGTAGTGGTATTAGAAAACCCTTGGACGAAGTACCTTTAGCAAAAATGAGGGCATCCACTACCTCCGGACTTAGCATTAGAGAAATCACCACCATCGATCCTTGGCCTCCCTATTTTTCTCCTTTAGATTCTCACTCTCTATTTTATCTACATAGGTCATAAGTCTAGAGATATCCCCCCCAAATCAACATAGCTATCTTTCACTCTTTTGAGACCATATCCGACACACCCATCACAAACTTACTCATATGGGATCTTGAGTCGACAACCATGAATGGAGCATATTTTTACAATTGGGTGAACTTGAAGGCATATTCCCTCATATTCTTACCACCTTGCTTAAGGTTGATGAATTCATATACCCTTGCTTCCCTTAACTCCAATGGAAAAAAGTGATCAAGAAACACTACTTTGAACTCATCCCAAGCCATATGATCTACCTCTTTAGGCCTCTAAATTTTCCATTGATCATACCAAATATGACCAACACCCTTTAATTAATATGTGGCCTACTCTGCCCTCACCATCGGGCTAATCCCCATAATATCCACAATCTTGTAAACACTATTAATAAACACTTGTGGATCCTCTTCCACCTAAGAAGCCCAAAATTCTGGAGGATTCATCTTCATCAAATTAAGAACTCTTATCGCCTTCATATCCACATTTGGTTTAATAGGAGAAACCACTTCATGGTTAATTTGGCCATAACGTCTTGTACAAGTACTTGAAAGGTTGCTTGGAATTTGGCATTGGAGACTTGATCATTCAAAGGATTATTCGGAGCTTGTTTCTCCTCTTCAACCACATTCCTTCTAACGGGGTCTCTTTGTGGGGGCATATACTAAAACTTGCAAAGAACAAGCTTTAAAGGGAAAGGCTTAACCACTCTACCATATGATATAGATGATGATATAAGTGAAACTTTTCCTAAGATATTTCGTAGCCTCCTATTCATGGATGTGGCGTGCTTCACATTACTAAATAAGACTTTACTAAACACGACACGTTAGACTCCCTAGGACTATTCTAAACCTTCTGCTCTGATACCAAGTTTGTCACAACTCAAACAAGGGCCAAGCCACAACACATCGATTGGGATGCGAGGGACCTAAACCTATTTATCTTAGAATAAATCGCATACATAAGGTAGAGAAACATATTAAAAGTAAGCGAAAGTAATCAACTCAAGGGGGATTGGACTAAGGGATAGAAACTCAATAGATGTCCATCTGAACTACATCATATGGCATCTAAACTTGCCTCTAGTCTAGCGTTTGATGGGGACTTAGGACTAGCTCCTAGCTCACCCAAACATATGAAAAAGTAGAAATAGTAGCAACATAAATTAAGTCATTACCCTCGATAAGATGAGGACTCACCAAGTCTTGATATCTATGCAACTTTAGCTATGAGTAGGATGATGTGAGTGTTATCCAACTTTATATTATGAGACAATGTAGGAAAAATATGCATTAGTACATAAAAGGTACTAAGTATATGAGATATGCATGAATAAGTACATGAACATGAATAATATGCCATAAGATGCATGACCAATCATAATGAACATGAGTAAGGATTAAAATATTTGAAAAAGTATAAAAACTCATGGTCAATGCATATCATAAATCTTCATCATGAAACTCATTCCTTGACCTTTAGCTTATGTGGGATAAGACCTTTAATCGATATCTTAGACTATATGAGTTATAACGTAAAATCTGATGGAACGCACATCGAGAAGGGAGAGGCTACCTTGGCAGGATATACTCCATCATGGTACTCAACTCAACTCAATTGTGATATATGCGGATCCACTAGCTAGGCCATGAAGGCAATCCTATGCAGGTAATGTAGTTTGGGACTTTAGGTTGCTACTAGAATTCCCTTGGGTAATTAACTACGTTACTGGACCAATCCCCACCTAGAAGCCCTTGGTTCTTAGTCAATATCCCAATGAAAATGCATAAAAATATGATCATAACATAATAGGGAAAGATAGTAACTACCTATCAATCCATCTCAATAAAACATATTAGGAGTAGCTCATTAACTTTAGTAATTTATAAGAACTCATAACTTCGGTGAGAATTGTAGTTATCACCATCTGCACCATGAGTGTGTAAAAATTGGACTTATCACACCATAATAATTTCCTTTGATCATAACTTGACCATCATCATAAATTCATCATTAACATCATAATCTCAACTTTAAATCATGAAAAGTTTGCTTGAAAATTATTAAACTCATAATTAACTCATGAAAATCATCTTTGAGCATTAAAATCATAATTGAGATAGCTTTATTCATGGGCATTCATAATTCAACTTAAAATCATAAAATTCATGAAGAAACATGCTTAGAATAAACTTTGACATCAGTTCAAAATAAAATTGAAACAGTCCAATGTAATTCATTAAATCTAAGGTTCATAATAAATTAAAAATTAAAAGAAACTTTGAGAAACATTTGGAACTCTATGGGTGAAAGGAACTCATGGAGCAATCCCCACATACCTTGAATAATTTCATGAAGAATTAAAGAAGAAACCTTGAATAAATCTAAAAATCCTAGCTTGAGCTTGAAGAGAAACCTTGAGAGAATTGAGTTCCTTACCTTACAAATTTTTAGGAGAATGGTTTAAAATGAGGGAAATTACAAAGTATTGGGTAGATATAGGGTTGAACTTGGCCATAATTGTGTCTAGGTTTGTTGAACCAAATTTGGGAAATGAAATAAATAACCTTCATTAAAACTTTTACAGATTTACCCTACGGATCGTAGAGAAGATGACGAGATGTCAAAATGACTCGTCCTATAGGTTTGAGAAATGGGCTAAAATCAAGCCTCTGAAGTTTCCAAATTAGTCATTATTATGACTCATCAACTTGTCTATGGTTTATAGACATAACCTGTCCTGCAAGTCCCAAAACCTATAAATACATTGGTCTCAAAAGTTTAATTATGAGTCATTCCTAACATGTAATAACCTTACTAAACTTTCCTATCACGTAGTAGACTTAACCCTGGGGGAATTATGAACTTAGCATCTAAAGTCTTCCTATGAGTTGTGTCTACGAGTCGTCTAGGGGATTACGGGTCATAAACTTAGGTCGTAATACCTTCCTTTGAAGTTGGTCTTGAGCAAGCTATGGGGTTCACACTACAACTCACTCTTATAGGTTGTAGAATTGTCTACAATTCATAGTGTGACTCATAAACTAGAGATCAGTCCAATTGAGAATTTCTCATTCGCTCTAACTTTTTGACTTTTGGGGTCTTACAATTTTTCAGAAAAGAAGGATAGTTCTTTTCGAATGTTCATTGACTACCGACAATTGAACATAGTCACCATTAAGAATAAGTATCATATTCCAACTACTGATGACTTCTTTGATCAACTTTAAGGAGCAAGATGCCTTTTAAAGATTAATCTTCGATTAGGTTATTATCAACTATGAGTAAGAGAATATGAAATTTCAAAGATGACCTTTATAACTTGGTATGGTCACTATGAATTCGTGGTTATGCCTTTTAGACTAATGAATGCTCCCGCAGCATTTATGAATTTGATGAACATGGTGTTCAAGAAATATTTGGATATGCTTCTAATTTGTCAATTGATGATATTTTGGTCTACTCTCAAAGTGAAGAGTAGCATATTGTTCATTTGAGAATTGTATTGGAACTCCTCAAGGACCTTCAGTTGTTTACAAAGTTTAGCAAGTGTGAGTTTTCACTTAGGTCTGTTGCTTTCCTTATCCATATTATCTCTGGTGAAGGTATTATGGTTGATCCTCATAAAATCAAAGCGGTAAAGAATTGGTTTAGTCCTTTTTCTCCTTTTGATATTTAGAGTTTATTGGGATTAGCCAGTTATTATAGACATCCATTGCATCGCCTTGACTACTTTGACTCAAAAGAAGGTGAAATTCCAATGGTTCAAGGCTTCTAAGAAAAGCTTCCAAATAATTGAGAGATAGGCTTACTTCTGCTCTTAGGTTGATATTACCAGAGGGATCCAATGGGTTTATTATTTATTGTGATGCTTCAAGGGTTGACCTTTGTTGTGTGTTGATGTAAAATGGTAAATTAATAGCCTGTGATTCTAGGCAAATCAAGGTACATGAAAAGAACTATTCGACTCATGACTTGGAGTTAGCGGCAATTGTATTTCCTTTAAAGATTTGGAGACACAATATCTATGGTGTGTATGTTGATGTGTTTGGCGACCATAACATTTTTGAATATGTGTTTTAACTAAAAAGACTTTAACTTTCAACAACTTGCACCTTTTTATTGCTATTTGTGATGTCGAGTGCTTAAGATCAGCAGTTTGGCAGGTCCTTAGATGTTGCCCCTTAGTAGTCTAGTCTACTTGAACCTCTACTAGGCTAGATCTAGCCGGAAAAAAGGCAAAAATAGGCGATTCGAATGAGATGGCTTCAGTTGTTGAAGGATTATGATATGAGTGTGTTGTACCATCTGAATATAGCAAATGTGGTTGTCGATTCTCTTAAAAGATTCTCAATGAATAGTGTAGCCCATGTTGAGGATACAAAGTATTTAGTTCATGATGTTCATAGATTAGCATGTCTGGGTGTTCGATTGGTTGATTCTAAGGATGGTGGTGTTATTGTTCAAAGTGGTTTTGAATTGTCTCTTGTTGTGGATTTTAAGGCCAAGCAAGATAATGATCCCATTTTTGTTTAGTTTAAGAAAGCAGATGGTAAAAAGCCATTGAGGCTTTCTCCCGAGGGGTAGATGGTGAATATAGATATTAAGGTTGATTGTGTATTGTAGATGTTCATGGTTGGAGAGAAATAATATTGTCTAAAGCTCATAGTTTGTGGTATTCTATTCATCTGGATTCCACAATGATGTACAGAGACCTGATGTAATGACCCTCCATGTTATTTTTGAATTTAAGCATCCATTCCATCATTTAGAGCATTCCTGTAGCAACTCAAAGTCATTTATGACTTATTGGCACTGACTGTTCGCTCGCTTGGTCGCTCCTTCAGGTTTTAGACTCGTTTCCCTATTTTGGAGTTGTTATAACTTAAAAAATTAACTTCGATCATAACTTTAGGACAACAACCTCAAAACAAAATTATGACAGTTCTATCAGCTTCAAAATAGCCAAATTAGGCTAATAGCATGGTCGGCATGAGTACTCACGCAATCAGTACAACTTTAAAACCATTTGGCTCTTTTGGATTCAAAATTTGGCCTATAGTTGACTTTCATCAACATTCTTGGAAAATGCGCTTAGATTAAAATTCTAATAGTGCGGTTAGTTCCAAAATATTGAATTTAGGGTAGAATGACCTTTTGTTCGCTTCCCAAGGCTTCTAATCTAATCCTGAGGCCCATTGTGGAATTCATCTCAAAATGGACTTTAGGTATGGGACCCACTTTCAGGACCTCATATGGAAATTTCGACAACGCCATTGAGTTCGGAATGTTGAATTTAGTGGGGTAACATATCTCGTCTACGCGCACGAGATTTCAAACGAATTCCAAGCACCATATTGGAATATTTGAAATTGGGAAATATCATCTTTTTAGTTGATATCTGGTGTAGGTGACTTTCCTCATCACGTTCGTGAAGGAGCCATCGCGATCTAAACAAAGAGTTGACTGGGGTTTGACACAGTTGTCTTTTGAATCACGAGACCTTAACCTTGCGATCGTGATGGTCTATTTGGGAGCTAGTTGTGATAGCGACATATGTCCCCGTGATTGTAATAGCAACTATCGTGTCTTTTAAATAAGACCAGAAATATGAATTCAGCCATAACTCTCAACTTTAAACATCGATATTTCCTTCATTACAAACTCAATTTAGGAGATTGAAAGGTCCAAATTCAAGAGATTTTTGTAGGGAATCTAGTGGTGAGCTTGAAAATTCAAGGGGAAGCTTTTTGTGAGGTAAGAATTTGTAATTAGCTATTGATTTAGTTATTTTTGGAGTGTTATTTTGTTGAACTTTGAAGAATTATAACTTGGCCAATTTAACTCCATCTTAAGTGATTCTTGAGGCAACATTATAGGGTATTCTATAAGGATCGTTGTGGTATGTTTGATTTAGATAATGGGGGTGTCATTTGTGAGAAATAGTTGATCAAAGTTGCTGCTTTCTTTCACCTTCTTAGTTCAAATTATGAGAATTTTTTTCATGCCCGTCTTGCATTGTTTTCTAACCCTGTACTATTTATCAAATAGATTTGTGAGCTTGGAGAGATGTTTAGAACCTATTCTTGGGGTCAATTCCAAAATTCCAAATACATGTCCCATATTTCCTATTTTAAACTCTGAAATTGGTCTGTCTCTGAATTCTATAATTTTAGTGTCATAACGACTGTATTAACATTATGATTCCATTATTGATAGCATGGCAGCATTTGGAGACCGTTGGAAAGGGAAAGGCTCTAATTTCATGAGTTGGAGCATGCATAATTGGCTTACAGGTAGGCTTCAGTTTTCCCCTCATGAGACTGAGCATGTTTAGGCAATTATTTATTTATTTTTATGATTTCGGAGGAGTTTGGGTGTCGGGCATTTTAAATTCCAAGATTCCATGCCCTAGGTGTTATTTTGGGTATTGTTGGACTGTTTAAGCATGACTCATATGGTTGTTGGTTGTTCCTATCCTTTGATGAATATTGTGCATGTGGTTATATGTTTGGAAGCATGTTTGGCCTTAGTCTAGGCTTAGACTAGTGTTGCCTTAGACTTGCACGATTTTGGTGTCGTTGGGCCTTAGAACTTCTCTGACATTATTTCGGATGGTTAGTTCCATGTAGACTGATATAGAAGAGTTGAGTCTTATAGGCTGAGCCTTAGCTAGGTAGTAACTCAGCTTTGACCGTACAAAAATAATGCCTTATTTTCCTATCGGTCTTGTATCACTCAGTTCTTGATTTTAGAGGTTTTCTTAGTGATTTGGGTTATACTTGGTTTGGGCTAGAGTGGTGCATTAATGACACTCAGTTTAGGGGAATCCCCATGATGCACGGTTGGTGGAAGATTCTAATTGGGTTCAATCCCTTAGCTACACTTACCAGGTTAAAGTTTGTGGTCCAGCTTACTAATGTTCGGCTCCTTAGCTACAGATACCCGATCAAGGTCCGTGGTCCAACTTACCCCTGTACAGGCTTCCCAGCTATAGATACCCAGTTAAAGTCCGCGATCTAGCTTACTCATGCTCGACCTTTGGCTATAGTTTCCCAGTTAAAGTCCATGGTCTAGCCAACTTATGTTGACTCATTAGCTATAGTTAACCGGTTGCAGTCTTTGATCTAGCATGCATATGGTTAAATTCCAGATTCCCTAATGAATCTTCATTTTATTTCTTTATTTACTCTCAGCTGTGGGTTAAGGTGTTAGAGCTTGGGAATAGTTCGGTTCAAGTCTAAAAAATAGTGATATTATTGAAATCCTTTGGTTTTGTTCATTTTCTTTCAGCTATTGTTACATCTGTCGGACTTATGGGAGTCCGTGCAGGTGTTTACTCTTTATTTGGGCACGAGCGTACCCGTCAAGTTTATGGGAGCCCAACGTGGTTATTTAGAATCTTTCTCTTTGTTCACTAGCATACTCGTGTACATACCGACATTTACTTCTCGCCCTGTCATTGGTTGTAATCTTTTACTCGCATTTTAGTTTACTTTTTCTTATCTTGCTAAGTTGGCCTATGATGCTTATTTGGTGCCTGTTATTTTGGTACTTATACTATACTTTACATCTGTTTTTATGATGAAGGTCCGAGTACTACTTACCGACATTGATTCGATCCAGCTGCGGTCTTGATCAGAAGTGAGGGTGAGCACACTGCGTTCTAGTTTCACCCGTCTCCTTCTATACAAATACTTTGCCTTTCTTGGCTTTTTGAGACAACTTTGTTTCCCTGGTCCACTTTTGGGACTTGTATTCTTTTATTAGCATCTCTATACATGTGACTTTTAAGTTTTAGGACGGATCATTTTTGTTTGTATATATATTTAGTTGCTTTCACCTGTTCATTTATGCTCCTACTATGACTTTACTATTTCGGATTAGATCTCTAGTCTTCTACCCTGACATCTCATTACTTACAGTTTTGGGGTATGCATCGGCTTGCCTACTGGTGGATAATAGTAGGCACCATCATCACTTAAGAAATTGGATCATGAAAAGTTGGTAACAGAGCTAGAATCACCGGTCACACTTATATAGAGCTAATATCTAGTAGAGTCTTGCAAATCAGCGTGGAGACGTCCGTGACTTTTCCTTGCGAGGCTACATGATGTCTTTAGGAATGTGTCTCTTTTGTATCGTTGTCGTACAGTGTGTATCTTATTGGTTTCTATAAATCTCACTTCTTCCACTCTTTCACAAGATGGCTCGCACGCACGCTAAATGTAAAGGCCGACCTTGGGGTAGTGCTAGGGCTGCAGCACCAACTCGGGACCGAGAGCAGACTCCAAAGCTGGAGGTGCAGCTACTAGTATCTCTAGTACATCACCAGTTAGTGGGCTCGGGACCAGCCCAACCACCGCCCTAGCCAGCCGCAGCTCTAGACTTACAGACAATGTTTGCCTAGATTTATACGGCAGGCCCCGACTCCAGCCGCTCCAATATTATAGGACAAGCCTGCACCAAAGGCAACAGTCGATCAATAGCCTTCGGTACCTGTTGCTCAGTCAGATGATTTGGAAGGCATCATGCCACTTAGGTAGAAGAAGATACTCGGGTGTTCCTTAGACTTTTACCGCCGAGGTTTTCTGGGATTGCGGGTGAGGATTCCCATAAGTTTCTACATACTTACGATGAGCGGCTATTGACATTGAGTTTCATAGAGCCGAGAGGAGCTGACTTTACTGCTTATATGGTAGACTATGCCTCCCAGCAGTGGTGGCATACATATTTCGAGACTAGGCCAGCTAGGTCTCTATCGGTCATATGGGTTGAGTTTTCAGAGGCCTTATTGGCCCAATTTATCCCTAGGAGCATCAAAGATTAGCTCTGGGATCAGTTCTCCTGATTGGATCGGGTCTTTATGACCGTATCAGAGTATGAGGCCGAATTCCATAAGCTCCACAAGTATGCCTCCATGATATTACCCAAAGAGAAGGAGAGAGTTTGGTGCTTCATCAGGGGATTGAGGCTCCAACTAAGGATTGAAACTTAGTCTTTAGTCTCAGTGGGGCGCTCATTTTTGGAGGTAGTAGACCATGTCCACATGCTCAAGCAGCTCTGTCCCTAGGCCTAAAGGGATAGAGGCAAGAGATCTACATAAGAGGATAGCCATGATAGGTGTCGTTTTAGACCTTGGGAGTCCTATGATAGATCTCGCTAGAGATTTCAATCGCATTAGTCTAGTCGCCTCTTCTAGGACTCTCTTCAAACTTTGGAGGGTAATCAGTACCATCATATTGGTTTTAGTGCTAGTCTAAGTCATGGTTGAGGTGGTTCACAGAAAGGTTCATCAGGTCGAGCTGGCCAACCTCCTACTTTTAGCTGACATTCATGGTGGTGCTATAAGTATGGGGAGATAGATCATTGGTCCTGTGAGTTCCCTCACACAGTCTAGCCTTACTAGCTCTACAGGCAGGTAGACCCGTGCCAGTACTAGCACCTCTAGTTAGAGGTGAAGGTCAAGGTTAGGACCATAAAAGTGGTCATCATGGTGAACGAGTAGGTCCCCGGGGAGGAAGGTCAAGAGGTAGAGTGGATGCGCAGGGTAGAGGAGCTAGGCCCATTTCTATACAGCTCCCGCTAGAGTAGAGGCTGAGGCCTTGGATGATATGATCACGAGTATGGTTTTATTAAGCCATTAGCCCACATATGCTTTATTTTATCCAGACTCCATATATTCTTATATATATATATATTTATTATTCCCCTCAACTGAGTATGAGACCAGAGCCATTAGTTGAGCCATTGCATATTTTGACCCCGGTAGGTGATTCTTTAGTAGTGAATAAAACTTTTAGATCCTATGTGGTGACTATTCAGGGGTGTGATACTAGATTTGATCTCATTTTGCTATATATGGTAAATTTTGATCTGATTCAGGGCATGGAGTATTTATACCCTCATTGTGCGGTCTTGGATTTTTAAGCCAAGACCGTTACCATAGCCATGCCTAGAATCTTATTGATGGTATGGTAGGGCACTTGTAGTTGCACACCGGTTGGGGCAATCTCTTTTGTTCGGTCCTAAAAGTTAGTGGCTAGCGGGTGTTTGGAGTACTTGGCTTGTGTTAGGGATATGAGTAGGGAAGGCCCTATAGTGGATTCAGTACCTACAATCTGAGACTTTGCAGATGTGTTTCCTACCAATCTTCCTAGCCTGCCTCCTGACAATGATATTAACTTTACTATTGATGTATAACTGGGTACTCATCTTATTTCCTTCCTAATATATCATATAGCCCCTACGGAGCTCAAAGAGCTTAGTGTTTAGCTTTAGAATCTCTTCGATAAGGGATTGATTTGGCCTAGTATATCGCCTTGGTGTGCCCCAGTCCTGTTCATTAAGAAGAGAATGGTACTATGCAAATGTGCATTGATTATAGGCAGTTGTACAAGGTGACATTGAAGAACCGTTACCCCATGCCTAGGATTGATGACCTATTCGACCAGCTCGAGGGTGACATGGTTTTTTTTAAGATCAATTTGAGATCCGGCTATCACCAATTGAGGATTAGGGTAGCGGACTTCCCTAAAACCATATTCAAGACTCATTACAACCACTATGAGTTCCTGGTAATATCTTTTGGGTTGATTAATGCCCCTTTCGTATTTATGGAATTGATGACTTGGGTGCTTAGGCCATATTTGGTCTCATTTTTCATAGTCTTCATGAATGACATTCTGGTATACTCATGTAGCTGGGAGGAGCATGATCAGCATTTGAGAGTAGTGATCTAGAATTTGAGAGATCAGTGGCTTTATGTTAAGTTCTCAACGTTCTAGTTTTGGCTTGAGTCCGTAAAATTCTTGGGGAACATGGTGTCTAAGAATGGCATTATGGTAGATTTGGTGAAGATTTAGGCTATTCGGGATTAGGCCAGGCCCATTTCTATGACTGAGATTTGTAGTTTTGTCGGGTTGGTAGGGTACTATAGGCATTTTATTGTGGGGTTTTCTATTATAAAAGCGCTTTTGAATCGATTGACTCGTGAGGATGTCCCATTTGTATGGTCGTAGGAGTGTGAGAGGAGCTTTCTTAGTCTGAAGGAGTTGCTTACCACCGCTCCTATATTAACTCTTCCAGTTGAGGGTAAGGGTTTCACTGTTTATTATGATGCATCTGACATTGGTTTGGATTGTTTACTGATGTAGCATGGGTGGGTTATTGCTAATGCACTGAGTCAGCTTAAGTTGCACGAGTGCAACTACCACACTCATGATTTAGAGTTGGCAGTGGTAGTTTTGCACTTAAGATTTGGAGGCACTACCTATATGGAGTTCGATGCGAGATTTACAGTGATCACGGGAGCCTTTAGTACATTATGAGCCAGAGGGATCTTAATTTAAGGTAGGGCCACTGGATTAAGCTTCTTAAGGGCTATGACCTCTCTATTCTTTACCTTCTGGGCAAGGCAAATGTAGTAAGGGTCGCTTTGAGTCAAAAGGCCACAAGTATGGGTAGTCTAGCCTTTCTCTCTACTATGGTGCGACCATTAGCTTTGGATATCCAGTCCTTAGCTAACAGGATGATTCGACTTGATATTTCTGATTCTCGGTACGTGTTAGCTTATGTGCGATCACATTTATCTCTGTTGGATTGGATTTACAGCCGTCAATTTAAGGATGAGAAGTTAGTTGCACTATAAGGTCGAGTTTTGGAAGGTGACGCCAGTATGGCTACCTTAGATTTAGATGGGGTTTTGAAGTATGGTGGTCGTCTTTGTGTTTTGAGATTTGGGGATTTGATTCAGTTGATCCTTAGCGAGGCTCATAATTCTAGATATTTTATCCATCTAGGCACCGCTAAGACGTATCGCGACTTGAGGCAACACTATTGGTAGAGTGGCATGAGGAGATATATTATGGATTATATGTCGTGCTATTTGAGTCGTCAGCAGGTTAAACAAGAACATTTGAGGCTTGGTGGCACGCTTCAGAGATTAACCATTCCCAAATAGAAATAGGAGTGGATCACCATGGATTTTACTGTGGGGTTGACTCACACATCCCATGGTCTTGATAGTATTTGGTTCATCGTGGATCGATTGACCAAGTCAGCATACTTCCTTCTCATTCATACTTCCTATGGCGCTGAGAGGTTAGCCTGTATCTATATTCAGGATGTCATTTGTCTTCATGGTGTGCCAGTTTCTATCAGGAAGACTTTTTAGGAGGATCTAGGTAGCCTTGTCGACCTTAGCATATCTTTCCACCCACAGACTGATGGTCATCCATAGCGCACAATGCAGGTTCTTGAGGACATGTTCCAGGCTTGTGTTATGGATTTTGGGGGTGAAGGAGAAGAGTGTTTGCCTTTGGCAAAGTTTACATACAACAATAACTACCACTCCAGTATATAGATGGCCCCATTTGAAGGCTTATATGGTAGGAGTTGTCTCTCTCCAGTTAGTTGGTTTGAGTCTATGGATCCTAGGACGCGTGGTACAGACTTGATGCAGGAGGTCTTACATCATCTGAGGGTGATTCATGATAGGCTCAGGACAGCTCAGAGTTGACGCCAGAGTTTTGCATATCATAGGTGTCGGCTATTGAGATTTGCGTGGGTGACAGAGTATTCCTCCATATATCTCCCATGAAGGGCGTGATGAGATTTGGGAGTCGAGAAAAGCTTAGCCCTAAGTATATTTGTCTATTTGAGATATTAAGGACAGTTGGCGAGGTTACATATGACCTAGCTTTGCCACCGGCCTTTTCAATAAATCATACAATTTTTGATATTTTGATGATGCGCTGGTATGTTCCAGATAAGTCCCATGTGCTTTAGTATGATGAGGTTAACTTGGATGATCGTTTGAGCTATATTGAGGAGCCAGTTGCTATTTTGGCCAGAGATGTTAGACAGTTGCATTTCAGAGCCATTCCTGTGGTTAAGTTCTATTGGCGACATAGTCCAGTCGAGGAGCCAACCTGGGAGACCGACCATGAGATGTGGTCACAATTCCCCGGCTTATTTGAGCCTTCAGGTACTTCTTGACTCTTACTTTCGCGAATGAAAGTTCTTTTAATAATGGATGTTGCAGTGACCCTCTAGGTTATTTTTAAATTTAAGCATTTATTTCATCATTTAGAGCATTTCTATAGTGACCCCAAGTCATTTATGACTTGTTGGCACTGACTATTGGGTCGCTTACTGTTCGTTTGGGTTGTACGCTCATTTCCCTATTTTGGAGTTGTTATAACTTGAAGAGTTAACCTCATTCATAAATTTAATATAATGACCTCAAAATGAAATTCTGACTATTCCATTATCTCATAAATGGCCAAATTAGGCTAGTAGCATAGTCAGCACTAGTATCGAGGCAATTTATACGAGTTTAGGACCATTTGGCATTTTTGCGTTTTAAATTTGACCTATAGTTGACTTCGATCAACGTTCTTGGAAAATGCACTTAGATGTAAATTCTAATAGCGCGATTAGTTCTGGAATGTCGATTTTGGTCTAGACGACCCTTTGTTTGCTTTCTCAGGCTTTCGGTCTAATCCTGAGGCCAGTTGTGGAATATGGCTGAAAATAGCCCTTGGGTGTAGGAACCACTTTCAGTCGCAATGACCTCGTATGGAAATTTTGACTGTGCCATTGAGTCCAGAACATTAAATTTGGTGGGGTAGCATATCTCGTTTGAAAGCACGAGGTTCCAAAGGAATTCCAAGAACCCCTTATAAATATTTGAACTAGAGAAATATCATCTTTTTAGCTGATATCTGGTGTAAGTGGCTTTTCTCATCACTTTCGCGAAGGAGACATTGCGATTGCGATGAAGAGTTGACTACAGTTTGACCCAATTTGCCTTCGCAATCATGAGACCTTACCCTTGCGATTGCGATGGTCTATTTGGGAGCTGGTCGCTATCGCAATACATGTCCCCGCGATCGCGAAGATCAACTACTTGGTCTTTCGATTAAGACCAGAAATATGAACTTAGCCTTAACTCTCAATTTCAAACATAGATATTTCCTTCATTACAAGCTCAATTTAGGCGATTCAAAGGTCTAAATTAAAGAGATTTTTGTGGAGAATCTAGTGGTGAGCTCAGAAATATAAGGGGAAAGGTAATAATTCATAATTAGCTATTGATTTAGTTATTTTAGGAGTATTATTTTGTTGAACATTGGAGAATTGAAAGTTGACCAATTTAACTCTATTTTTTGTGATTCTTGAGGATAGATTGTGGTGATTTTTATAAGGATCATCGTGGTATGTTTGGTTTGGGTCGTGTGGATGTTGTTTATGAGAAATAGCTGATCAAAGTTGCTTCTTTCTTTCATCTTCTTAGTTCAGATTATGAGAATTTTCCTGCATGCCCATCTTGCATAGTTTCCCAACCTCGTACTATTTATCAAATTGGTTTGTGAGCTTGGGGAGATGTTTAAAACCTATTCTTGGGGTCAATTCCAGAATTTTGAACACGGGTCTCATATTTCTCATTTTAGACCTTGAAACTGGTATATCTCTAAATACAATGATTTTAGTGTCATAAAGACTGTATTAACATTGTGATTTCATTTTTCATAGCGTGGCAACATTTGGAGGCCACTCGGAAGGGAAAGGCTTTGATTTCGTGAGTTGGAGCGCGCTTGATTGTCTTATAGGTAGGCTACGATTTTCCTCTCGTGAGACTGAGCATGTTTAGGCAATTATTTATTGATTTTTATCAGTTTGGAGGAGTTCGGGTGTCAAGCATGCTAAATTCCTAGATTCCATGCCTTAGGTATTATTTCGGATAATTACTGGACTATTTAAGCATGACTCCTGTGGTTGTTAGTTGTTTCTATCCTCTGATGAATACTGTGCTTAAGGTTATATGTTTGGAAGTATTTTTGGTCTAGGCTTAGAGTAGTGTTGCCTTAGACTTGCATGATTTTGGTGTCGTTGGGCCTTAGAACTTCTTTGACGTCATTTCGAACGATTAGTTCCCAATAGACTGATGTAGCAGAGTTGGGTATGATAGTTTGAGCCTTATCTAGGCAGTAACTCAGCTTGTGACCTTACCTCTATGATGCCCTATTCTCCTATCTGTCCTGTATCGCTCAATTCTTGATTTTGGAGGTTTTCTCGGTGATTTGGCTTATATATGGTGCTTGTTGGAGAAGTTCATTGATGATATTTGATTTGGGGGTACTACCCATGATGCACTGTTGGTCGTAGATTCTAATTTGGTTTGATCCCTTATCTATAATTACCAGGTTAAATTCTAAGGTTTAGCTTAGTGGTGTTCGGCTCTTTAGCTATAGATACCCGATAAAAGTTCGTGGTCCAGCTTACCTGTGTTCAGGCTTCTTAGCTACAGATATCTGGTTAAAGTCTGCGGTCTAGCTTAGTCGTGCTTGAGATTTGGCTATAATTACCTGATTAAAGTCCTTGGTCTAGCCTAGTCATGTTGACTCATTAGCTACAGTTACACAATTGCAGTATGTGGTCCATCTTGCCCGTGGTTAAATTCGTGATTCCCTAATGAATCTTCGGTTTAAGTCTTCATTTACTATCAACTGTGGGTTGAGTTGTTAAAGCTTGGGAATGGTTCAATTCAAGTTCGAGAAATGGTGATATTATTGAAATCCTTTTGTTCTACACATTTTATTTCAGCTATTCTTGCATCTGTCGTGCTTATATGAGTTCGTGTAGGTGGTTACTCTATATTTGTCTACAAGCATACCCGTCTGGTGTATGGGAACCCGGAAAAATTATTTAGAATCTTTCTCTATCTTTGCTAGTACCCTCATGTACATACTCATATTTACTTCTCGCCTTGTCATTTATTGTGATCTTTTACTCCTATTTCAGTTTACTTTTGCTTGACTTGCTCAGTCAGCCTATGATGCCTACTGGTACTTGTTATTTTTTTACTCATACTACACTCTGCATCTATTTTCATGATGCAGGTCTGAGTACTAGCTACCAGCGTTTATTCGAGCTAGTTGCGGTCTTGATCGGAGGAGACGGTGAGAACACTGCATTCTAGATTCACCCATCTCCTTCTATACAAATACTTTGCCTGTCTTTGCTTTTTGAGACAACTTTGTTTCCCTAGTCCACTTTTTGGACTTGTATTATTTTATTAGCAGCTCTTTACATGTGACTTCCAAGTTCTGGAGGGATCCGTTTTGTTTGTATATATATTTAGTTTCTTCTGTCTGTTCATTGTATGCTCCTATTATTACTTTATTATTTTGGATTAGATCTTTGGTCTTCTATCCTGACATTCTATTACTTGTAATTTTGGGGTATGGGTCATCTTATCTACTGGTGGGTCATAGTAGGCGGTATCATGACTTAAGAAATTGGGTTGTGACACCTGAGGGAAGTGTATTGGTTGAATGGCATGAAAAGGGATATTGCGGAGTTTGTGGTAAAGTGCCCTAATTGTCAACAAGTGAAAGTTGAGCATCAGAAATTGGGAGGTTTAGCTCAAGATGTTGAGATTCCTACTTGGAAGTAGAAATCCTTGAATATGGGCTTCATTACAAGTTCGCCTTGTACTCATAGGTAACATGATTCTATTTGGGTGTTTTTTGACCGAATTACTAAGTTGGCTCATTTTCTTCCTTTTAAGACATCTTATTCAGCTGACGAATATGCTAGGTTGCATATTCGAGGGTCGATTAAGGTACATGTTGTTCCATTATCGATTATTTTAAACTAAGGTACTCACTTTACATCTAAGTTTTTGAGGTCTTTCCAAAAGGGTCTTGGTACTCAAGTTAAGATTAGCAAAACTTTTCATGCTTAGACTGATGGTCAAACTGAGCGCACCATTTAGAGCTTGGAGGACATGTTAAGAACTTGTGTCATTGATTTCAAGGTTAATTGGAATGATCATCTTCCATTGATTGAGTTTACTTACATTCCAGTATTCAGATGGCTCCATTCGAGGAATTATATGGTAGGAGGTGTAGGTCTTCTGTTGGTTGGTTTGAAGTTGGTGATGTTTCCTTGATTGCAGTCAAGTTGGTGAATCAGGCTATGGAGAAGTTTAGAGCCATTAGAGAAAGATTGAAGACACCCTAGAGTCGACAAAAGTCCTATTCAGATGTAAGGAGAAGGGAGCTTGAATTTTAGGTAAATGATTGGGTTTACTTGAAAATTTCACCCATGAAGGGTGTGATGTCTTTTGGAAAGAAAGGGAAGGTTATTCCCAACTATATGAGTCCATATCAGATTTTGAGGCAGATTGACAAGGTTGCATATGAATTGGATTTGCCTTCTGAGTTGGCATCGGGGCATCCAATGTTCCATTTGTCTTTGTTGAGGAAGTTTGTTGGTGATTCTAGCTCTATTGTTGTCACGACCCAAGCTATGCCCTAGGTGAGACACATGGATTAGAATCGTGAAAGACCCCAATCAAGTCTCTTAGCATATCATACATGAGAATCATAAGGTATTTAAAGCAATAAATCTAAGACATATATCCGAAAATATAGTCTCAACAAAAATAGACTCATTAAAGAGAATAAGTCTCAAAGCTCGAAATGAAAACTTAACATAGACTCCTTGACAACCAACATGACTCTACTAAGCTACATTGGGGCATAAGACAATCTCCTAGATCACCCAATATAAATGATGAAAAACTCATAAGAACATAAGAAAAAGTAATTTATTACGTCCTTGGAACATGAGGACTCACCACAAGTGAAAATGTTAAATCCCTAGCCATGATCGAGAGGATGGCATGATCGTGCAATCCTATATTTTGGTACAATCTAAGCAATGTAGGAAAAAGTATACATTGGTACATGGAAGTCACTATGTATGTGAGGATATGTATGAACAATGAAAATAGAACATAACCAATATGAAGAAGGGATGCCTTAAAACATGAGTAAAACCATGAAAACATTTAAATATCATAATCATGTGGTTAATGAATCAAAACATTATCATGAGAACTTTACACCTTTTTCATACACCTTAATGTGGGGTAGGACCTTTAACTGATATAAACGACCATAAAACCTATAACATAGAATTCGATGTAACTCCCACATTAAGAAGGGAGATGCTACTTTTTCAAGGTAGACTCTATGAGAACATCATAATGATGATCTATTTGTATATCCACTAGCTAGCCATATTGGCATCATAAACCAACATGGGCAACATCATTAGGGACTAAAGGTTGCTACTAGAATTCTCTTGGGTAGCAACTTTGACTACCAGATCGAACCCCACTTTAAAGTCCTCTGGGTGCTTAGTTATTATTCCAATGGTAGTCATAAATCATATTCATTAACAACATTAGGAAATACAATAAAAGATATCAATCCTCATCATAAAGTAATCATAAGAGTAGCTCATTAACATGTTTGATTCATAATAATCCATGAGTTGGTGAGAATATCCTTTTATGTCTTTAACATGATTGTGTAAGAATTACCTTTCACACTATAAATAATTGTTTGAAACATCATTCATAACTTTTCATTAGTCATTCATAAGCCTTGATAATCATTCATAAAACATCTATTAAAATCCCTTGAAATTCATGACCACAATTCATTGAAAAATTAGTTGAAAATAACATATGGCATGGATTATTGAAATTCAACTTGAAATCACGCAATTTAATGAAATTTATGTGTAGTCCAATTAATAACAATAAGATAAATCATAATTAAAAAGACTTAATGCAATTCCATGGAAACTAGGGTTTTAGGAGAAGAATTCATAAAAGAGAATTAGAGAAAACCTTGGGACTCCATGGGTGAAAGGACCCATGGATAAATTCCCACATACCTTGGACTTTAGAAGCCCTAAATTTCAATGAATTGTAGTATTGAACTAGATTTCTCTTGGAATTTGCTTAAGGAAGAATAAGACCCTTGAGAGAGAGCTCTAGAGAGAAGATTTTGGGATTTTGGTGTTAGGGTAAGAATAAGAGAGTTAGGAGGATTTGGGTAGTAAACAGGATAAACTAAACCCTCAAAACTGTCCACATTCATCAATGAGTCAATAGGGAAAACACCCAAACACCCTAACTTAACTGAACTGGCACCTACACGGAAGAGCCACCACGGTAATCAACCTCACTGTGGCCCATGGTTGTGACCATGATATTGAGGGTGAACACTAACTTTGTGGAGGTCTCCACCATGGAGGGAACCATGGTCTATATTGGGCTCCTGGTTCTCATTATTGCTCAGGGGTCTTGGGGGTCGACTTCACTGAAGGGTCTACAGTTTGTGGTACTCATCACAAGTCGTAGTCCCTCTCATAGTCCTCTCTGTTATTTCCCCAAGTTTCCAAGGCTCCACCACGTAGCCCATTATGTCTCTTGGTCAAGTTAACGCCTCGTGAACTAGGCCCACGAAGGGCATCCGATGCATACAAGCTGTACTTTTATAGGAAAATCCTTTAAACTCCATTTTATGACTTTTCCAACTTCTCCATTTTTTGACTTTTCCAACTTTCGGACACGTACAATATCTCTCCCTTAAGAATATTCATCCTCGAATGGGAATCAGACTAGCATGAAAAGAATAGAATAAAGACATAGCAGCCCAACATGAATGCAAAAACATATTAAAATGCACTAAACATGGAATATTTAATCTCAAGCTAAAACATGACTCTAAAACTCATTTCATGAACATGAATAAAAAACATGAGAATGACTGAAACACATGAATTGGGTGGAATGCATCATGAAGGAACTATATACCTCAACTAGGAACGAAAGGAAAAAGATGTGGATATTGTGACATCATATCAACTTTTGCATCCCATGTAGCACCTTCAACCTCTGGGTTCCTCTATAACAGCTTGATTGAAGATATTTCCTTATTCCTCACCTTTCTAACTTGTCGATCTAGTATCTCAATTGGAACCTCCTCATATGAAAGACTCTCTTTTACACCAATATTGTCTAAAGGAACAATGGAGCTAGGATCACAAATAAACTTCCTCAACAAAGACACATGGAACACCAGATGAACTGATGCTTGCTCAAAAGGCAAATCCATCTAATATGCCACCTTGTCAATCCACCTTAAAATTTGATATGGACCGACAAAGAGAGGACCAAGCTTCCCTTTCTTGACAAAATGCATCACACCCTTCATTGGTGAAATTTTCAAGTAAATCTAATCATTAACCTCAAATTCAAAATCTCTTCTCCTAACGTTAGAATAGGACTTTTGTCGACTCTGGGCAGTTTTCAGTCTTTCTCTAATCAATCTATCCTTCTCCATAGCCTCATGCACCAATTCGAGTCCAATCAAGGCAACTTCACCAACTTAAAACCTATCAATAGGTGACCTACACCTCCTACAATATAAGGCCTCAAATAGAACCATCTAAATGCTAGAATGGTAACTATTATTATAGGTTAACTCTATCAATAGCAAATGGTCATCCCAGTTACCTTTAAAGACAATGACATAGGATCTCAATATGTCATCTAAGGTCTAAATGGTACAATAGGCTTAACCCTCAGACTAAGGGTGAAAATTTGTACTGAGCTTAACTTGAGTACCAATACCATGTTGGAAAGATCTCCAAAATTAATATGTGAACTGAGTACCTTGGTCTGAACTAATAAATAATGGAACACCATGAAGCTTAACCAACTCTTGGATATACAATATAACATAGTCCTCGGCTGAATAAGAAGTCTTAACTAGAAGTAAATGAGCTGACTTAGTCATTCAGTCAATAATCAACCAAATAGAATCATGTTGCCTATGGGTACGAGGCAAACCTATAATGAAGTCCATATTTAAGGCTTTCCACTTCCAAGTAGGAATTTCAATATCTTGAGCTCAACCTCCCAGTGTTTTATACTCAACTTTCACTTGTTGATAATTAGGGAACTTTGCCACAAACTCCACAATATCCCTCTTTGTGCTATTCCACCAATACACTTCCCTAAAATCTCTACACATATTTGTGTAACCTTGATAAATAGAATACCGCAAACTATAAGCTTCAGACAATATCATTTCCCTCAAGCCATAGACATCGGGAACACACAAGCAGCCTTGATATCTCAAAATATCACCATTCTCGAAATAAACCAATCGAACACCCAAATGAGATAATCTATGAACATCATAGACTAACTCTTTCTTTGCATCCTTAACATGGGAAACACTATTTATGGACAATCTACTAAGAGTATCGGCAACCATATTTACTTTTCATGAATTATATAACAAACTCATATCATAATCCTTCAATAACTTAAGCCACCTTCTTTGACGAAGATTCAAATCCCTTTGGTTGAACACATATTGAAAACTCTTATGATCGGTGAACACATCAACATGCATACCAGAGAGGTAGAGTCACCAAATCTTCAAAGCAAACATCACTAAGCTAACTTCAAGTCATGAGTCAGATAGTTCTTTTCATGCACCTTGATTTTCCTAGAAGTATGGGCTATCCCCTTACCATTTAGTATCAATACACAACCAATACCAACTCTTGAAGCATCACAATAAACAACAAACCCATTGGAACCTTTCAGAAAAGTCAACATCGAAGCAGAAGTAAGCCTATCTTTTAAATCTTGGAAGCTTTTCTCACATGCCTCAGACCTTTAGAATTTCACCGTCTTTTGAGTAAAAGTAGTCACGAGCAATGCAATAGAAGAGATTACTATCACAAACCGTCTACAATAACCGGCTAAGCCCAAGAAACTTCGAATATCGATATAAGACAAAGGTCTAGGCAAATTTTTAACTGCTTCGGTCCTCTTAGGATCAACCATAATACCTTCATCGGAGATAATATGGTAAAGAAAAGCAACTGACCTCAACCAAAACTCTTACTTGCTAAACTTTGCATAACTGGCGGTCTTTGAGAATTTACAAGACAATTCTCAAATGATCGGCATACTTCTCCTTACTATGGAAATAGATCAAAATATCATCACAGAACATAATTACAAATATATCCAAATATTGCCTGAACACCTTACTTATCAAATCCATAAAAGTTGAAGGAGAATTAGTTAGTCCAAAAGACATAACGAATAATTCAAAGTGACCATACTAAGTTATAAAATCTTTCTTCAGAATTTCACATCATCTTACTTGAAATTGATGATAACTCGATCGAAGATCAATCTTTGAAAAGTAGCTTGCCCCTTGAAGTTGATTGAACAAGTTATCAATCCTTTGAATGGGATACTTTGCCAATAGTCAATACACATGTTAAGAGAAACATCCTTCTTTGTAAAAAGATAACTGGAGAACCCCATGGAGAGATACTCGGTCTAATGAAGCCCTTATCTAATAAATCCTTCAACAATTTCTTGAACTCTTTCATAAGGAGGAATAAGGATAGGTTGGGTATTAGGGAGAAAATCGATACCAAAGTCTATTTCTTTTTGGGAGGGATTCCTAGGAGTTCATTAGAGAAGACTTTTGGAAACTCTTTAACAACCTAAATTGACTTAAGAGTAGGAGCTTCGGAATTTGTATCTCTAACCTGGACTAGATGATAGATGCATCCCTTGGAAATCATTTCTCAATCTTTAAGGCACAGATGAATTGAACTTTAAATAGAGAATTACTACCTTTCCATTCTAGGACTGACTCATTAGGAAACTGAAACTTGGCCACATGTGTTCTATAACATACAAAAGCATCACATGCTTGAAGCCAATCCATATCAAAAGTCACCTCAAAATCGGTCATATAAAGATCTACAAAATCAACTGAGGTGATTTTATGAAAAACTTAAACTAGGCAATTTTGATACGCTTTTAGTCACAACTGAATCACCAACAAGAGTATAGACCCAAAAAAGTTCTAACAAGATCTCGGGACTAACAATAAATTTCATAGCAAGATAATGTGTTACAAATGATAGAGTAGCACCTGGATCTAACAATATAGAAACATCATAGTCAAAGACATTCAACATACCAGTCACCACGTCGGGTGAATCCTCTAACTCTTGATGAGTCTGAAGGGCATAGAATTTGTTTTGGCACTAACTGTCACCCGATGTAGTGCCATGCTAATTCAGACAACTTGTAGCCTGAGTTTGAGCCTGGGGTCTAGCATCACTCCAACAATCCTTCACCTGGTGACCCGACTTTCCACATCTATAACATATATTTGATCTAGCTAAGTATTCTCCCTTGAGGTTGTTCTACACTTCTTGAATAGAGGGATGACTTGACAACTCAGAGCTCATTCTTATACCTTAAGGTAGGCTCCCTATCTTTATCAAACTTTGGAGCTGGAGTGTTTGATGAATTTTTGTCAGAATGCTTTTGAAAAAACTGGGGACAACCACCATTTCTGAACTTATCATAAGAGAAATTACCACCACCGGTTCAAGCCCTCTTGGACTCCCTTCTAGATCTCTTATTTAGCTTCTCCTCCTTTATTTGATCAGCATGTGTCATGGGCCTAGAGATGTCCATCTCCTTAATAAGAATGGCAGTTCTAGTTCTTTTACCATGAAATCAGATACATTCGAAACAAACTTCTCATGTGAGGCCTTGTATCAGTGACCATAAAAGGATTATATTTTGACAACTAAGTGAAATTAAGGGCATAATCCCTCACACTCAAATTACCTTAGTGATAATTGATAAACTCTTGCACCTTCACTTCACTTAAGTCCAAAGGAAAGAACTGGTCAAGGAAAGCACTCTAGAATTCCTCCTAATCAACAGGATTATCATCTCTACCTCTTTCATCCTTCAATTTATCATAACAAACTTGTACAACTCTCTTAAGTTGATATGTTGCTAAGCCTTCCTTCTCTACCGGACTAATACCTATAATCCCAACAATCTTAGAAATTCCCTCAATAAAGGCTTATAGATCCTCATCCACCTTAGAGCCATGGAATTCAAGAGGGTTCATCCTAGTGAATTCACGAACTCGGCTAGCCATTGTACCCACATTTGGATTCAAGAGTGCTAAAACTTTTCTATTAGCTTGAGAATCTATGGCTTGGGCAAGAAGTTAAAATGCAGCCCAAAACTCTGGATGAGAGACTTGCTCATTCAAAGGGTCATTCAAAACTTGTTTCTCCTCCTTAATATTTCTTCTCTCGAGAACTCTTCATGAAGGCATATTTCTATAATTGAAAAGAGAAAGCGTTGGAGAAACCTTAGAGTTCAACTCTATCGCACAATAATATCATGAAAGAACTGATGTTTTTCAAAAATTTCATCATGTCTTCTTATTAATAGATGTGGTGCGCTTCACACTAATGAACAAGACTCTACTTGATGCAGCATGTTAGACTCTTTAAAGCAATAACGCTAAGACACAGATTTAAAAATAAAGTCTAAGAAAAAACAGTATCATCAAAGAGAATAAGTCTTGACCTATGAGTCATTGGTACTCTTACGAGTCGTAGGAGTGACTCATAGGGTAAGTATTGAAGTAGGAAGAGTAGTTAAGTCCTAATGAAAGTACATGATTCAAGTTCACAACTCGTAGACCAGTTGATAACTCATAATAGTGAGTGATAGAGGAACTTCAGAGGCTAAGGATCTGCAGGTTTCTCAGACCCGGCAGGATGAATTGGGTCTGCAGCCCGTAAGGCTTTTGATGACTCATA
Source organism: Solanum dulcamara (assembly GCF_947179165.1). Classification (NCBI taxonomy): domain Eukaryota; kingdom Viridiplantae; phylum Streptophyta; class Magnoliopsida; order Solanales; family Solanaceae; genus Solanum; species Solanum dulcamara. Next base: position 20,773,586 of record NC_077237.1, on the reverse strand, counting down.
AGAATGAGTCATAGGTTTGATTCAGAGACTCAGTTTTCAAGGTATTTTCAGACCCTGTAGTACGAGTCAAGTCTATGACTCGTAGACCTTGTTACGACTAGTAGAACTCAATTTGTAGGGTCTTTTGAAATTAATTAATGAGGGGGATTATGGTCTTTTCCCAATTTTAGTTCAATGTATCTAGACACTTTTAGGGCAATATTAAGAACCTATAAATCCCCCAACCCTTCAAATTTTCCCCTATTCCAATTCATTCTCTAAATTTTCTAAGGCATTCAAGGGTCTTCTCTCAAGGTCTTCTCCTACAAGTCAATGCTAGGATTTCAAGAACACAAGTTTGCTCTTCCAAATTTAGATTTAGACTCATCAAGGTATGTGGGATTTCATTCATGGTTTCCGTTCACCCATGGAGTCCCAAGGTTTTTCTCAAAAGATTTCTTTAATTTCAATTACATTTTAACCCTAGATTGATGTTATTGCATAGGGTTGTTACAATTATATTTTTACTTATATTCAATGATTATTATAAGCATAATCCTATATTAATTGGATGATTTCAAGTTGTTTTATAATTGCCCATGTATAAAGCTAGTTTAAATAATGATTTCAATAAATTATGATCATGAAGTTAAATGATTATCAGAAAAAGCTTTTATGAAAGAAGTATGAGACTTATGAAAGATTGATGAAAGTTATAATGATGTTTGAATGATGATTCAAGAATTTTTAATGGTGTGAAAAGTACAATTCTCACACAATCATGATTAAAAGATGATAAGGACAATTCTCACCAAATTTTATGGATTATTATGAATCACTAAGTTAATGAGATACTTTATGACTATCCTTATGATTGTGTTATTCATAATGTATTAATGATTTAATAAATTCCGTTGGAATATTGACTAAGCACCGAGAGGACTATGTTACCAAGGGAATCCTAGTAGCAACCTAAAGTTCCAAACTATGTTGCCCCATAGGTTGCCTTATGGCTTAGCTAATGGATCCACATATAGCTCATGATGTTAAAGATGTTCTCACAGAGTCTACCTTGGCAAGTAGTCTCTCTCTTCTCAATGTGGAATTAACATCGGATTCTATGTTATAGCTCGCATGGTCTTAGATGTCAATTAGAGGTTTAATCCCACACAAGTTATTTGAATGATGAAAGTTTTACTATGCAGTTTTATGATGTATTGACCACAAGCTTTTACTATTATTTCAAATGCTCTTAAGTCTTATTTATTCTTATGACATTGTTCATGCATCCTATGCCATATTGCTTATGTTCTATTTTTTGTTCATGAATATCTCACATACTTAGTACTTTCTATATATTAACACATACTTTTGCCGACATTGTCTTATAATATAGGGACAGACAATCACGCTACACATCCTATTCATGGCTAGATCTTTGTTACTCTTTCTATAGAGTTGGTAAGTCCTCATTCATTGATTACTCCTTTTAAGTTAGGATGAGCTAGGAGCTTTTTCTAAGCCCCCATCTACTTATAGAGGCATGTTTAGACATAAAAGTTGATGTAGTCCGCTTTGGACATATGTTTTAAGTTCCTTCTATTATTAGACTTTCATGGTTATGAGTTTATATTCTGCTTAATTAATTATGTTTACTTTACCTTATGAATGCGATGCATGCTAAGAGGCTTGGTTGGGATCCATCGAATTTCTAATCGCCATGTCACTCCTAGGGCCTAGCTTGGGGTTTGACAATAACTGATTGTGGGAGGTACCATTAACTAACATATAACCATAAAGGCATGAGTCTAAACTAATGTGGATCCACTAAGCTAATGTCACGACCCAAGCTATGGCTTAGGTGTGACACGATGATTAGAATCCCAAAGGACCTCAACCAAGCCTCGTAGCATATTATTTGTGAGCATACATAAGGTAATTAAAGAAATAAAGCTAATACATAGATGCGGAAATAAAGTCTCAACATGAAAAGTATCAATAAAAGAGAACAAGTCTCAAACTTGAAATGAAAAGACAACATAAACTACATGACATCCAGCATGCCTCCACTAGACTATATGGGGGCATAATACAAGCTCTTAGCACAGCCAATATAAATGATAAAAAGTCATAAGAACATAAAGAAAAGGAAATTGTCACGTCCTTGAAACATGATGACTCACCACAAGTGAAAATGGTAATAAGCTCTAGCCACGAATGGGAGGATGAGCATGATAGTGAGACCCTACATTATGATAGAATATAGAAAAAAGTATGTCTTAGAACATGGAATGCACTATGTATGTGAGAAGTATGCATGGACAATGAAAATAGTACATAATCAATATGAACATAAGATGCATAACCAATATCATAAAACATGAGTAAAACCTTGAAAACATTGAAACATCATAACTGTGTGGTCAATGCATCAAAACATCATCATGAGAACTTTATACCTTTTCATATACCTTGGTCTGGGATAGGACCTTTAACTAACATATAAGATCATGTTAACAGTAACATGGAATCCGATGTAACTCCCACATTAAGAATGGAGAGGCTATTTTGCAAAGGTAGACTTCATGCGAACATCATAACCATGAAGTATGTGTGGATATACTAGCTAGGCCATATTGACATCATAAACCTACATAGGCAACGTATTTAGGGACTAAAGATTTCTATGAGGATTCTCTCGAGTAGCTACTTTGTATATCAAACCAAACCCCACCTTAAATTAACTAAAATGGGCACTTGCAAGGAAGGGCCACCGTGGTCCATGAAGCTTACTATGGCCTGTAGTGGTGGCTGTTGTGAGGAGGGCTTAGACTGGGTTGGAGGGTTGGCTCAAATGGAGGCCACCATGGTTAATGGTGACAACCATGGGTCATGGTCCCTATTATGGTCCTCACCCTACCCAGGAGACTTGAGGGGTCAAATTCACAAAAGGGATTATGATTTGTGAACCTTTACCCAACTTCCAAATACACCAGGCCTAGACCAGGATTCCTCTTCATATCTCGTGGTCCTCTTCATGGCCGGTGAAGGGCTCCATAAAGTCCACTTAGTGCCCAAAAAGCTGCATTTTCCATGGTTTCTCTTTTTAAACTCTATTTTCCTCTTTCCAACCTCTAGGCCTTACAATATATCCCTCTTGAGAACATTCATCCTTGAATGGGATTCAAATTAGCATGAATGGGAAAGGAAAGATACATAGTAGCCCAACATAAATAAAAAATATACTGAAAATACATAAAATATGGATGATTCAATCTCAAGATAAAACATCACTTTAAAACTCATTTTATGAACATGAACGTATATGAAAACATGAGAATGACTTAAACACATGAATTGGATGGAGTGGCTCATGAAGAAACTCAATACCTCATCTAGGAACGGAAGGACAGAGATGAGGATATCGTGATATCATCTCAACTTCGTCTTCCCATGTAGCACCTTTAACCTCTTGGTTCCTCCATAACACCTTAATTGAATCTATTTCCATGTTCCTCAAATTTCTAGCCTATCGGTCTAGGATCTCAATCGGGGCCTCCTCATATGAAAGACTCTCTTTTACACCAATGATGTCTAAAGGCACAATGGAGTCAGTATCACTATCCGGAAAGACTCTCCCACATTTTATCTCTTAAATTATTTTATATAATTTTAGTTTTATTATTTTAATTAATTTAGATTTACAATTGTGCACAAAACACACTTGCATGAAGGCTAAAACAGTCATTCAAATAGATATTTTATAACAATTTTATTTAGTGTAGGGGCAAGGGGAAGTAGGTGGTTCTTGAAATCGTTTACCTGCTCCATTTCTTGCTGCTGATAAGTCCAGAACATCTCCAATTGCTTTTCCTGCCGCTTAAGGAGACACTTGTCCTAAAATATGAATATCCTTAATGAAAATCTTGGCTCCGCCGCTGTACCTAGCAGACTAACCCAACGATTGCTTACAGTTGTTTTCCATGGTGTTTTGGACGAGGGGTAATATGTTAGTCTATCCTTGTTAGAAGTGTCGATTAAAGTGGCCATTATGGGATCAGAAAGTCAAGTCCTAGTGACCAAATAGAAAAAGGCAAACACCAACTTACCCAAAGATAAAAATAAAATTTTCAAGCAGACTGATTGGAATCCAGCTTGTTGAGCCATAATATATGCCGTCTTTTGATGTTGGTGACAACTTAGAGGTTCTTTGCCAGGATAGTGGCATGAGAGCTACTGGTTCAGGTGTAAGGTCTCACAGGTATCCCAAAAAACTGTCTGAAACTTCAATATGATAACATATAGGATTGTGATAGTCCCGAAACACTTGAGGTACCTTAAACACTACACTATAACATAAGTTTATATGCTATTACTTATGATCTACTCACACATATTGACTTGTCAGTTCTCCGCTTCACCCTATTTTCTTAGCACCTTTGCTTGATTTATAAGAAGAGATTTCTTTCTATAGTGGTGCAAGCTCTGATAAACTGGGCATGAGATGCACAAGATGCCTCAAAGATCGGCACCGACTTCTGTAGGATTATTCTGGCTATTCTTTTGAAGTACGAGTTGCAGTTGATGCTTTGTGGTCTGATGGGTGGTGGGAAGGTGTTGTTGCTGGATTTGAAGTCTATGGAAGTGGTCATGTTCAGATTTACTTTCCTCTTAAGAAAATACAGTCCCAAGAAAACTAAAAAGTTAAAATAAAAATAGAAAACAAGGAATAAGTGGAGAATTCTTGCTTGTTGCTTGATGCATAGCAACTTCACCTAAGGATAACCGAATAACCAATGAATGAAAAATTGGAATCTCTAATTATTTTCAATTATTACCTGAAGTCAGATATCTAAACTCAACATTGTCATACATTGGCTTTCTAACTCAACTGTGGAAAAAATTTTAAATAGTAGGCTTAGATTTTGCTAATTTATTGTCCAGAATTTTGAATGATCAATGTTGGACATATCCTGATGCCCCAAGGTGTTTTTTTCTTTCAATAATAAGCGAGAAGATATTATTGAAGATACAAAGGAAGAACGTGAGGACTTCAAGAGATTTGGTAGATAAAATATGGGTTGAGGTTAAGGGAAAAAAAGATATAAATTCATTCATAAGCTTTAGTTTAACTTATGTATCTAAGTGCAACACCAAAGAACGGGGGAACTGCAAAAATTAGACGACTGCAAAGCTTATGGAATTTATGGTACTAGGCCTTAATATCTTAAGCAAGGTCAACATTACATCTGTAAAGGGACCCTGTACCATCAATTCCACAAGCTTGGGAACCATCTAATTTTCGAAGTTCTCCAATCTTTGATACTACACTTAGTAACATAAGATAAACTCGGGCTTATGAATGACTTTATGTCTTTCTTTCCCTTAACATCAACTCATTTTTCACCTACACAATCTTTTGACGCTCCCACGTTCTTCCTTTGAATCTCCAATAATATTTTCACTATTATTATTGAGAGAAACAAATACCTTGGGACATTAGGCCATAACCAACATCGATCATTAAAAATTTTGGACAACAAATTATATAGAAGCTAGGCCTACTATTTAAAACTTTTTTCTCTGTTGAGTTAGAAAGAAAATATATGACAATGTTGAGCTTAGGCATATGATTTCAAGTAGAATTGGAAATAATTAGAGACTCTACTTTTACATCCATTGGCTGTTGAGTTATCCTTATGCAAAGTTGCTATACATAAACCGATAAGCATGAATTCTCCTTTTATTCCTTCTTTACTATTTCCATTTTAGCTTTTTAGTGTTTTGACATTGTTATTTCTTAGTAGGGAAGTAAACCTGAAGATGAATGCTTCCATAGAAATTACATCCAGCGAACAACACCTTACCACCACCTGTCAGACCACTAAGCATCAACTGCAGCTCCTACTTCAAAAGAATAGTGAGAATAAGCCCCCAGAGGCTGAGGCCAAACTGTGAGGCATCCTGTGCATCTCATGCCCAGTTTATCAGAGCCTGCAACTCTATAGAAATTAATCCATTCCTATAAATCAAGCAATGGTAGTGAGGAAACAGGATGAATCAAGAACAAACAAGTCAATATATGTAAGTAGATCATAAGTTATAGTATATAAACATAAGTTATAGTGCAGTGGTTAAGGTACCTTGAGCTTTTGAGGACCATCGCAACCCTGGATGTCATCACATTGAACTCTCAGTTGTTTTTTTGATACCTAGAAGACCTTACACCTAAACCAGCAACCTCTCATGCCATTATTGTTGTAAAGAACCTCTAATTTGTCACCAACTTCAAAAGACAGCATATATTGAGGCACAACAAAGCTTACTTCCAATCGGTCCTATGCTTAGAAATTTTATTTTTAATTTCAGATAAGTTGGTCGTTTGTATTTTGCTATCTGGTTACGAAGAATTGACTTTCTGATACAATAATAGCCACTCTCACCGATAGTTCTACTCCCACTAGGCCCTTGCAATGAAGGATTTTCTCGGATTATATTTTCAGAGACCTCATCAAATATGTGACCAGTCATTAAAGCACTTCTTCTCTTTTCGCTTCTTTGGGTAGCTACAAGAGAAGGAAATTCAAATTTAATATAATGTAAAGTAAATTTAAGTTGAGATAAATATAATTTATAACATTCTTTCCACAACGATCCAATTGTGTACAACTAAACAAGGATGTCTAAGGACTGTAATTCCATAAGCCGACAAGCTACTATGGGGTAGATCATATATTAGGTGTAATCTTAATCTTTATAACTACATAAGTTTTAAAAGTTCTAAATGTGCCTATAACCATCAACAAGAACAAAGAATTCAGTGATGAAATATGCAACAATATTATAACATTTACTAAGTACATCAAACCAAAGACTAGTATAAATGATCCAGAGCTATAATTTGAGGACTTAATTCAAAAACGTTCAGCCGCATGGCCTACAATTCTTTAATGACAATCTACTCTAAAATAGGCTAGTAATTGGGATCTACATGAATAAAAATAAAGAACACAAAACAAAGGAAGTTGAAAATGCATCAATATTAATAAGGATACCAAATATGGATGATATTAAGGATCACATATAAATGCATAAGGGAAAATGAAAAGGGGAAGAAAAATATATAAAGAAGATCCAAACTGCATACTACAAATTCAACATAATAGATTCTTGCAACATTGAGACATCAAATAAAATAAAAGATAAAGGAGTAAGAAGCAAGGGGTAGACTCGTAATGATCAACTAGGTCTATTAAAGATTCGACCCTATTTAGAAATTCAACAAATTACAACCAGACAGAAGCAAGATCATAATGAGACATTTTTGACCTCATTATTATTACATTTTTTATAAGGATGACTTCATTATTTATTGAATGGTATATAAAACATCCTATTTCAACAAAAACAATAATATACCCAATGTAATCCCACGCCTCCCTTAACTCTACCTCGTTGAGATAGAGAGTCTGCTTTCAATATACCCTCAGCTCCCTTGCCCCCATTACCTAGCTTAAGGGCCAATTTACCTTTTATTTCTCCAAGAAAGTGTTTCCCTCTAAGATTATTTCCTTGTATTTAACCCCATCTCCATTCAGGATAGAAGTTGAAAAGAGGTGAGACTGCATCTTTGCACGTTAGAGCAAGGATGCCTCAATTTTTATATTAAACCCACACAGAAGACTTACAAATGATATCAACACTAACAAAGAAGAATAGCATAAACATTATATATTATTCATCGGGTAACTCGCCTATCTATGAGCAAAAACTGATTAAATAAAAGGCCAAAAACAGTAAATAACCTTTCCCTTTTCTGTCAAAGAGCTAAAATTTAATATATCAGGAAAAAAAAGCTTACATTCTAGTGTTCTATTACATAAAGAAAATGATGACATGGATGTAGAGGAAACTTTTACCACAATATTTCTTTTTAAATCATTATATGCAAACTCTTACCAGATATGACTCTCTCTCTCTTCTTTTACCTTGCTAATAGCTTGATCTATCCGCAAATGCTATTAAAACCGACAATAGAAACATATGCAAATGAAATCCTCCTAAGTTTTGTTGAGGACTTGGTCGAACAAACAAAAATGGATGTAACTAAGAACATTAGACAGAAAGAAGAGATTTTTCCAACGATTAGCTCCTGATGACCATATAAATAATTATAAACCAACATCAAACCATAACTCCAAATGAAACACAAACATAATTTTGCTTAATCCAATGATAAACTAACCTTGATTCAAGAAAACTCTCAATACATATCAGTTACGAAGAACAAATCTTTTTTCAAGAATTACCAACCAAGGACAAATAAAGCCCAAACCCCCATGAAAAAATAAAATGGGATTTGCTTCTTTTCAAAGATTAACCATGTATAAGAACAAAAATTGTTCCAACTAAATACTTGTAATAATTCTACCACTTCTACTAGGAGTCGCCTTTTTAGTTCTAGCTGAATGTAAAGTAATGGATTTTGTGCAACGTCGGGATTTCACCCCTACACACGAAATTCCACTCTCTTCTATCTCACTTAAGTGAATTGGTTTTGAGAGCATTCCGCCAGTTTTTAGTGGCTTTCACTTTCTTACAATATTGAACCAACGTTGAGAAGAAATCAAGTGATCACATTTACAACAAATAGCTTAAGGTGAAGCAAAAAAGTACCTGGGTTTTTAGGAAAACAAGCTAAGCACGTGATTAGTACCAACTCACCTCAAAAATAGCAGCTTTTGTTGCTTTATCGAAAATAGAGATTGAGGAAAAAGCCAAAGATGCTGAGTTGGGTTTTTAGATCTACATGAGGTGACAGTTAGGGAAAATGTTAGATTAAAGGGTTAAAGAACAATATTATGACACATTTACCAAGTATATCAACCACAAGGTTAGTGTAATTAATCTCGAGATATATTTGGAGGATTTAATCAAAAATGTTTAGCTGCTTGGCCTAAATATCTTTAAAGAAAATATACTCTAAAATCGGCTAGTAACTAATTGGGTTCTACATGAACATGTGTCAATTAAAATCAAAGCATATAGAGGAAGTTGAAAAATACATCAAAATTAACAATATTATGAAATATGAATGATATTAAGGATCACATGCAGATCCATAAGGGGGAAATGAAAAAGGGGAAGAAAAAGATAAAAAGAAGATCCAAAATGCATACTGCACATTCAACACAATAGATCTTTGTAGCATCGAGACATAAAATAAAAACAAAAGAGCAAGGTTAATAGTTCAAGTGTAATTCCAAAATGGTGTAACAAGCAAAGGGCAGACTAGCTCGAACTGATTAATTAGGTCTATTAAAGATTAAAATGCAATAGATCACAGTCGGACAACAACAAGATGATTATCAGGCATTTTATTACCTCATTATTATTACCTCCTTGATAAGCATGAATTCATTATTCGTTGAGTGCTACATTAAACACCCCATTGCAACAACAACAACATACCCATTTTAATTCCACACCGCCTTTAACTCTACCTCGTAGAGATAGAGAGAATATTTTTGATTGACCCTCTACTCCCTCGCCCCCACCATGCAACTTAAGTTCCATTAGTTAAGTCAGAATCCAATCTCAAAACTCCTGCGGACAAAATCATTGATGTAGAAGTACTATCTATTCTCTTGTGGCAGGATTTCATAGCAAAAGGTTGGGTGTATCCAAATCTAGAATATTATCACAAACCGTGATAATAGCAAAGCCATTGCAAAAATATTTGATTGTTCTATACTCTAGTTTATAATTTGAGGTGAATCAAGTTTTTGTACATCCTCAACCAGTTGAACCGACAAAAAAGGACTAGAAAGGATTGAAAAAAATATAAAATCCTTGTGTCACTTCTGGCAAATAAGAAATTTTGGGAATTTTTGTTATTCTTGGCATATTTGAGATGCTTCATCTTAAATTAATTAAGGCAAATAGATCAATGTTATTCAAAATTTGTAACATATTTGAAAAAAAGAAGAGACCGCACATGTAACCTCTAGAGTATATCATCAAGTATTTCCTCTGGGAAGTGAACTACCATGACTTACATAGGAAAATAAAGAGTGATCATAATACTCTTTTGCTCTTGAATCTTTCCTTTTTTATTTTTACAACAACTCAAACAATTAATTAATTTTACTTCTACAAATTTATGAGAGAGAACAAATTTAGAATGTCACAATCTCTAACTTTGATCTTTTGACAGCCTGATCTGAGGTCTATCCTATAGAAGAAACTGGCACCCTAATGATTGAACAACTCATCATGGGATACTTATACTTGACTGTGACTTTGTTCAACTGATGAAAATTAATGCACATTCTGAGAGAACCATCTATCGTACGCATGAAGAGAACTGAAGCATCCTATAAAGAGATACTGGATCGGATAAAACCTTTATCTTGAAGGTCCTTTAATTGATCTTTCAATGCCTTAAGCTCATCTAGATCCATTCTATAAGAAGGGATAGAGATAGGCTGGGCATCTAGAATTAGGTCTATGCAAAAGTCAAATTTTCTTTCGGGAGGGACTCTAAGAAGATCTTTGAGAAACACTTCTAGAAACTCATGTACGACTCGAATAGATTGAAGAGTTGGGATTTCGGCAATAGAATCCTTAAGTAGAACTAGATAATAGATACAACCCTTGAAAATCATCTTTTTGAACTTAAAGTAAGAATCAAACCTACATATAGGATCTGAGGTACTACTCTTCCCTTCAATGAATGACTCATTTTGGAATTGAAATTTAACGAATTTGGTTCTATAGTCGACTAAATCATAATAAGAGTATAATCAGTCCATACCAAGAAAGATCAACTGAGACAATTTTCTAAAAAACTGAGATCGAGCAATTTTTATATTCCCACTTAGCTAAGACTGGGAAAGGCTCTAACAAGATTTTTGGACTGACATTAAAATTCATAGTAATGTAAGGAGTCACGAAGGAAAATGTTCTTCTTAGATCTAATAATGCATAAAGATCAAGATGGAAGGCTCGTAAAATAGCAGTGACCACATCAGGGGAATCTTCCTAGTCTTGTGAGTCTAAAGAGCATAAAATATGCCTTGACATTGTTCATCCCCAACACTAGATGAGGTACCCTACTAAAAGTGTTGAAGCACTAGGATGAGTCTACTGGCGATCATCCTTACACTTACTTTGAGCAGATGGGCAATCCCTTAATTTGTGACCAGTCTTACCACATCCAAAGCAACTACCAATACCCGCCATACACTTTCGCGGGTGGTTCTTACAACACTTCTGACAAGTAGGAAAAGTGCACCTACTAGAAATATTACAATAAGACTTAGAGTATATAAAGAACTGTAGCAGAAGCAGAATATGGGGCGAGGCCTCAATATTTCTGTCGAAATGGAGAACGACTACTACCTACTAACGTTTGAGGAGATTAGTTCACATTATCAGTCTGAGCCCTCTTGTTATCCAGAGCACTCTCCTTTAGATTTTCCTCCTCTATCTTTTGAGCATGATTCATTAAATAGGAGATATCCATCTTCTTGATCAACATGAAAGTTCTACACTTATTCACTAGCATCTCAGAAACACTGGAGACAAATTTACTCATGTGAGCCTTAGAGTCAGCCATCATAGTTAGGGTATACTTTGAATGTTCGGTGAACTTCAAAGACCACTCCTTCACATTCATGTTCCCTTATTTGAAATTGATGAACTCTTGAACATTTTCTTCCCACAACCCAAGCGGAAAGAACCTATCTAGAAAAGTACCCTCCAACTTATCCCAATCAATGGGGCTGCATCATCAGCCCTTTTATCTTTCCATTGCTTGTACCATATCTTAGCTACTCCGTTCTAATGATAAGTGGCTAAATAAGAACTCTCAAATGGTGTGAATCCCATGATCTTAGTAATATTCTTGATACCCTCAATGAACTCTTGTAGATCCTCATCCACTTTCGAATAGTGAAATTTTGAAGGGTTCACCTGAGTAAAGTTCTAGACTTTAGAAGCAGCTGTGTTAACATTTGGGTTGGCTATGGCTACAACCTAATGATTGTATTGAGCAATCATAGATTGGGCTAAAACTTAGAAGGCAGTCCTAAAATTGGGATAAGAGACCCGTTTAGCCAAAGGGTCTACTGGAGCTAGTGGTACTTCATGCTCTTCATTTTAATTCCTTCTAACATAGGTTCTTCTTTGAGGCATTATGTTGCAAACATGTAGAGCATGAGTTAGAAGGAAACTATATCGAGTTGTACCCTATCGAATGAATGAGAGTACGTAACAAGAAGATTATTTCCTAAAATATTTCATGGCCTCCTATTGATAGATGTGGTGCACTTTACATTCATAAATAAGACTCTACTAAACTCTGCTTTCAAACACCCTAAGAAACTTGAACCGGATGCTCTGATACTAATTTTGTCATGATCTGAGTCTACCCCTAGACACAACATAGTGCTTAGAGATGAAAATTCTCCAAGCTAACTTCATGGCATGGCATGTCACTAAGATTCACAAATCAACATAAGAGATAACTGAAAGTGCAGAAGACATCATAGAATAGTCTAATAAAAGTCTAACATATTGAAAGACAATATCTGAAGACACATGTGGAATCTAACTATTTGTTTGAAAGAAACAACAGTAGAAGTAATATAAGACAATCTTTGAAAAATGAGGACTCACAAAAGTGGCTCAAGTGCTGATCAGATATTTATAATACCCGCGGGCGTGATGTAGAACATCAAAACCTATATTATAAAATAATATAGGAAGAAAGTATGTGGTCAGTACAATCATGTGAGCTACAACATAGAGTATGGTGGGAGGTACCATTAACAGAAATATAACCATGTGAGCTATAAAAAGGAGTATGGTGTATTGCCACACCAAAAAGGCCCTATATATTTGCCAAGGTATAAATACATGAGTAAATATGGATTCATAAAGCTAATGTCTAATCAAGACAAATCATATGGTGGTACGTAGTTTTGGGAAGTAGGGATTCTACCAAAGGACCATGGATTCTTACTAGAATCTTCATCCTTAAGTCCACTCGATGCTAAGTAATACTCCCATGGAAATCATGCATAAACTAAAATAGTAATAATATGAAAATACTGTAATTCGGATAAACTAATAATACTGAGTATCTCCTGAATAATGATTTCAAACCTGATAATAACTGAAGATACTTTATCTAAAAGAATCATAAATCATGATAAATGATATATACTAAAAGAAACTTTATCTAAAAGCACCTAAAATCATGCAATTTTGATAATTTGAGACATGCACTTGAAATTACATAATTCTAGTTCATGAAAATACTTGTATGCTATGGGTTCTTGAAATTACCATTGAAAACCTATAATTATAATTGAAATCATTCAATTAGAGATTATAATTGAAGAGTGACTGAAAATCAACAACAAACCTAGGTTTGGAGAATCATAGAACTTGAGAATTAAAGTTTTCTTTGGGATTAAATAGGTGAAAGAAAAATCCATTAATGAAATCCCACATACCTGAAATGAACAATCTAAGATTGAATCCTTCAATGGAGACTTGAATCTTGAAACCCTAGTTCTTGCCTTGAGAGGAAGCTTGAAAGAGAATAAACTTAATTTGTGTGAGTTATGAGAGAATGAGAGACTTAGGCTGATAGAAATCCCTTAATCCCACTTTGAATAACCCAAAATGACATAGTATATGGATTAAATGAATGGAAAAAGACTAAAAACCCTGATTAAAATCTGCTAAAGGTCTTCTACAGATGACCTCTATGGACCATGAAACTGTATGCTGACCGTGAAAGGGTCCGTAGAAATCAGAGAAGAATTATCTGAATTTCTGAAGTTCACCTCTACGGACCCTTCTAAAGTTTGTAGAAATTAGTACACCTCATAAGTATCCTTAAAAGGTAAAGTTGCCCAAGTTATGAAGTCTCTTTGTACGAACTGATCTACGGACAATAAAATATTCTACGACCCGTACTGATTTTCTGTGAAAGTTGGGGAAATTCTGAGTTTCTCTAGGATTTCAAGACTTTGGTTCACGAGGGTTTTTAACAGCCCGTAAAACCTTTTAAGACCCATGAAACTTATTCTTTCTATTCAAGTCCCAAATCCAACTTTCTAAAGTCTGGTCTATGACCAAGTTAATTTATCATAAAGTATTTTATGACACGTACTTATGCTCGTAAAACTCAAATGCAATTCTCTTGATTCTATAGTCTTATCTACAAGACCCATCTACGGTCCGTAGATAGTCTCCGTAAAAGTGAAGTTTTTCTTTTTTTTGTAGATTTACATTTCTAAACTCTCAAGGTTTGATCAGTACTTTGGAACTTTTAGGGTATGACATACACGACACATTATTCCATGGATAATTTCATTCAAAATTGTGATGGAGGACATAGCTAACACTCATAGTTTTTTTGACAATAGGGAATGTATTTATTTATTCTTAATAGAAAAAATTAAGAAAACTTAGGGGTTAGAACTCTATTCATATAATAGAGAATATATTAAAAGTTAAAACATTAAATAGCAGTCCACATGTCTTAGCTAGATAGTAGGAAGTATAGCCTGAGATAGACTAACAAATATTTATTGATCGGATAATAATCCTAGCATGATGAATGCCATTCACCCTTAATCTCCTTATCTTTGTTTAATATTATGAATCTTATAATTTATTGCTACCACTAGGCCACACTCTTGGTTGTTAATCTCGTTATTTTTTTTACTTGATTATAGTGAGGAAACCCTAATATGTATGACTATGTGTCTATTGCCTGGTGAAGAGAGTACAGAAGAGCCTCCAACAAGGGCAGGAAAAAATACCTTATGAAGGCTTCTTTTAAGGTGGTTTGCTTTTCTTGGCTGGTAGGAAGAAATGATTATCTCACAAAGGATATACTTTAAATAAGGAGATATCAACTGTGTTCTTGATGCATTTTGTGTGGAGCTACATGGGGAAGTAACAGTCATGTATTCATTCATTATCCTATTACTTGGAAATTATTGCAATTTTTCTTGAGCATAGTAGGAATTTGATAGTCAATGCCAAGAAGTGTTGATTTACTGAATTGTTGAAATTAGAATGATCAGGAAGTAGGTCAAAAAAATTGGTGAAAACATGTCCCTACATGTATATTGTAAGACTCCAAAAGTTAGAAAGTTAGAAAATTGAGGTTCAAAGAAATCTTCTCATAAAAACCCAGCTTTTGGCACTAGGTGGCTTTCCATGAAGACCTCCATGAGTCATGGCACTCTTCACATGCTATGGAGAGAACCCGTGAAGGCCACTGGTGATAAGGAAAGGCTGGAGGCGAGACCATAGATGGTTCACAGCCCGTGGTGATGACCACGAGTTGTGGTGTGGTCCGTGAACCCCAGCTCTTCAGAGCCCATCCTGAAGGTGCCTACAATGGAAGACACCATGATCTGTGGTGAGCACCATGTGCCATGGTTCCCTCTTTGGATATCACCCCACATAATCCCTAAAATTTTAAGAACTCAATTCCTAGACCACGATCACCACCATGGGCCGTGGTGAGGTTCAGGGATCATGGTGGGTCCCCCGTACAGGTATAGTTTCAGTTTTAAGTTGGGGGTATTTTGGTCTTTCCTATGTTTGAATTAATGAATGTGGTTGGTTCTTGGAGTTTATTTTAACCTATTAGCTACCCAAAGCTTCCTAACTCTCTCATTCTCACCCTAACATCCTAAATCAAAATCTTATCTCTAAAAGTTTGCTCTCCAAGTCTCCTTCTTCCTCAAGCAAATTCCAAGGATTTCGTCAAGGTCAAGAATTGGTCAAGCATTGAATTTCTTCAATTTAGGGCTTCTAAAGGTCAAGGTATGTGGGAGTTCATCCTTGGGCTCTTTCGCCCATGGAATCCCAAAGTTTTCTTCTCAAATCTATTATGATTTCTTCTTCTAAAAGCTTTAGTTCCATCATTTGCATTGGGTCTTCTTAATTATGATATATTTTCGTGCTATTAACCTAATTATGCATAATTTATATTACATTGTATGATTTCAAGATGCATTTCAATGACTTATGTTATATGCCAGTTTCAAGTATGTTTTATGAGTTGTGATTATTATTTTCAAGCATGATTTATGAGTTATGATCATGATGTTCTGGTTATTTCAATAAACGATTTATGAATGATGATTCAATGATGCTACAATCAAAGTTATTGTACAATAAAGACAATTCTTGCACAATCACGTTAAAAGAGGTGACAAGGACAATTCTCACCAATTTATGGATTTTATAATAATCAAGCAAGTTAATAGATGAGCTATTCTTATATTATTTTATAGATATGAATTGATATCTATTATTATCTTTTCTAATGATGTTAATGATTATGTTTTCATAGAAATTCCATTGGTATAATGACTTAGCACCGAGAGGACTTTAAGGTGGGGTTCGGTTAGGTAGCCATCGTAACTACCTAAGGAAATTATAGTAGCAACCTTTAGGACTAAACTATGTTGCCTGTCTAGGTTTAGCGTAGTTAGGGACTAAAGGTTGCTACTAAAATTCCCTTGGGTAGATACTTTGGCCACCGGACCAAACCCCACCTTAAAGTTCTCTCGGTGCTTAGTCATTATTCAAGGGAAAGTCATAAATCATAGTCATTAACATCATTAGAAAAGAAAATAGCAGATATCAATCCTCATCATAAAATAATAATAAGAGTATCTCATTAACATGTTTGATTCCTAAGAATTCATGAGTTGGTGAGAATGTCCTTTCACCTATTTAACATGAGTGTGTGAGAATTACCTTTCACACTATGATATTTTCTTGAAACATCATTTATAACCTTTTATGAGTCATTCATAATCCTTGGTAATCATTCATAAAACATTCATTGAAATCCCTTAAAATTCATGATCATAATTCCTTAAAAACATACTTGAAAATAACCTATGGCATAGATCAATTAAAATCAACTTGAAATTATGCATTTGATGTGAATTATGCATAATTTGATCAATAATCATTAGAGAAAACATAAATAGGAAGACACAATGCAATTCCATGGAAAATTAGGGCTTAAAAAAGAATTCTTAAAAGAGATTTGAAGAAAACCTTGATACTTCATGGATGAAAGGATCCATGGATTAATTCCCACATACATTAGAATTTAGAAGCCCTAAATTTCACTTGAATTGGAGACTTGATCTTGAAACCCTTGAATTTTCTTTGAGAAAGAAGATAAACCTTGTGAGAGAGGATTTGTAATTTAGGTGTTAGGGAGGGAATGAGAAAGTTTGGAGGTTTTAGGGTAGATAATAGAATAGGATTTAACCCAAAACCATCCAAAGACATTAATTAAATAATAGGGAAAAGAACATAACAATCCTTAAACTTAACTGAATCGGGAATTTGTGTCACGACCCAAGCCTAGGGCCTAGACGTGACATGGCGAATGAGGAACCCGAAAGTACCTCAAACAAGCCTCTTAGCATTCTTTTAGCCTTTCATAGGTAATGATGATAAATAGACAAGCGGAAATCATAATAATAATAAATCTTCAACTTACATATGTCCAACAATACCTCTAACTATTAGATTTAATGGGGCTAAGACAAGTTCCTAGCTCACCCTCAATCATAATAGAAGAAATGCCATAATAAAATATCTTAACATATCATAAGCTAGAAAGACAAAGGAGTATTGTTCCCGGAACATGGGAACTCACCAAAAGTAGTCTTCAATGGAATATCAACTAGCCACGTGGAGGAGAACGAGGAGGAGCACCGATCCCTACATGGTGATATCATGTAGGCAAAAGAGTATGCGTTAGTACTTTGAATGTACTAAGTATGTAAGGATGCATGAACATTGAGAAAATATTATAACATTTATGTAATATGGAACATAATGTAATACATGCATAATAAATCATATGGATATCCTTTAAAACATTCATTTTGTGGGAAGCTAACCATAACCGACATTTAAGACCATGCGAGCTATTACATGGAATCCAACATAACCCCCTACGTTGGCCGGGGAGACTACTTGCCAGGTAGAACTCCGTCAACTTCATTTATTTCTTTAACTTTAACTTTAAGGGCTATTTATGGATCCATTAGCCTAAGCCTATAAGGGCTCCTATGTTGGCACATAGTTAATGAGACAAGGGGTTGCTACTAGGATTCCCTTACCGAATCCCACCTCAATGCCTCATTCGGTGCTAAGTCAATCCCACGGAATAGTTTAATACTTCAAAATATTCATAGCATATAACTTGAGAATTCAAACATCATATTCGGTAGAATAGCTCATTAAAACATTTGATAATTCAAATATGCAAGAATTGTCCTTATTGCATAAAGAATCCATCATTCATATCATTTCATCATTCTTTCATTTCATAACACTTCCTTTTTGATCATAGATATTGCTTTCATAAACATTTATTTGGAGTCAAAGCTTTCAAGTCAAACTTTATTAAAAACATAGTAAAATTAGGTGGGTTCAAATCACTTCAACTTGCAAATATGTATGTAAATAAATATACATAAATACTTTGAAATCCATTAATTAAAAATCATGCTTTTAAACAACCCACCATGAATTTCAAGAACCTTTAAATAGATAAATAAAAGAATTACTTGTAAACCATCAATTCATACATATAAAATTATGTTGCATCAAAATAGAGCAATAATCATTAGTTTAACCATGATTCATACTATTAAGTAAAATTAAGAATTAGTATAAGAAAATATTACTTGTAATCCAGATATTTAATTGAAAGAGTTTTTGGACTACATGGGTAGAAGAACCCATGGATAAACACCCAATTTATTATATAATCAAAATAATTTAGACATGAGAGTGGAAGGAATACTCTCATTGAAACCTTACATACCTGGAAACCGAAGCTTTAGTTGGTACCGGAAGACTTAATGAACACTCTTGATTCCTAGCTTCTCTCCTTGCCGGAACGTTTTGTGTACTACCCGGAATATATGAATCACCAGAATAGTATTTCTTCACGACTAAGAACTAAAACTATATTTGAGAATGTGTATAGAGAGAAGATTTGCTTGAGAAAGCTTGATAAATAAAATGAGGAAATAAGGTGGGTATTTATAGGTGGGAAAAATGACCTAACAATAAATAAAATAATTATAAAATAAAAATCTAAAAATTTAGTGGAATATATTGATGTCATGGATGATGTTAAATGGAGGACTATTTATGTCATGAGTGATGTCAAATGTATCTAGATCTTTCTATGGTAGGTGAAATGAGTTATCTTTGACAGAATACTCTTTTTGGGAGCTGCGTTTGAATAAGATAAATTCCTTATTAAGATTTAGTGTCTTCATAAGAATTGTAGATATAGAAGTCTAGTTTTATATCGTTCAAGAATCAACCAATTTGGATAAACCTACAGTGAGATATGATTTTTCGTCTATAAATACTCATTTCCGTAACAGCATCCTACCTTACAAAGATTAATTTGTTTGACCTACTTAACCTCCGAATCGTAAAATATGGTCTTCATAAAAGTTGTAGGTAATGATCTTGTGGTTACTCAGAAATTTGAATCACTCAATTTGGATATTTCTATGAAAAGTTATGACCAAAATACAGAGGTTGTATCATGTTTAGGGAAAAATTGAAACATCGTATACAACGTTTTTAGGGGATATTACAATTTGCATGGGAGGGCATCATGGCCCGTGAAGCTCACTATGTATCATGGTCTAAAGGTTGGACTAGGTTACAAGGGGTTGACTTCACGGTGGTCATCACAGCCCGTGAAGATCACTACGGGTCATGGACCTTGCCATGGTCCTCAAAGGAACTTAGGGTCCTAGTTGTTTGGGTTCACAGATGGTATCACGGTCCGTGGTGAGAACCATGATACGTAGAGCACTATATGGACCTTGTATACTGATTTACTATTCATTAGTGTATCTTTAAGGTTTCTCTCCATGGAACATTAAGAGCACCACAGCCCGTGAAGGACCACCTAGTTCCAAAAGCTGCAATTTCCTATGATTTCCATCTAAAACCCCATTTTTTGACTTTTCAACTTCTGAGCTCTTATAATATCTCTCCCTTGGAAACATTTGTCCCCGAATGAGACTCAAACTAGAAATAATGGATTCATAAAGACACATAAAAGCCCAACATGAATTCATGACATATCAAAAAATGCCTAAAACATGGAATAGTAAATCTCAAGTTAAAACAAGACTTTAAAGCTCAATTCATCAACATGAATAGATATAAAAATATGAGAGTGACTGAAAGATATGAATTGCATGGATTTGATCATACAGGAACTCAATACCTCAACTAGAAATGGAAAGAAAGAGATGAGGACATTGTGACTTCATATAATCTAAGTCTTCCCATGGAGCACCTTCGACCTCTTGGTTCTTCCATAAACTTTAATGGAAGCTATTTTCTTGTTCCTCAGTCTTCTAACTTGCCGATCTAGAATATCAACCAGAATATCCTCATATGAACGACTCTCTTTCACACCAATGATGTCCAAAGGCATAATTGTAAGACCCCAAAACTTAGAAAATAGAGTTTAAAGGATTTCTGCAAAAAATCACAACTTTTTTGCATTAGATGCCCTTTAGTCCTAGTTCACAAGGTGTAAACTTGACCACGAGCTATAATAGGCTTCATAATGGAGCCTTGGAAACTTAGAGAAATAGGGGAGAGGACTACGAGAGGGACTACGACTCATGGTGAGTACCACAGACTATAGACCTTTCCATGGAGTGGAACCCTAAGCAATAGTGAGGACCACGTCAAGGTCCACGTTCTTGGATCCCTATACGCACCATGGTTCCCTCTGTGGTGGAAACCTCCCCCAAGTCAAATTTCACCCTCATGATCATGACCACCACTACAGACTGTAGTGAGCTTCATGGGCCATGGTTGCTTTACCGTGCAAGCACCTAATTTAGTTAAGTTAGGGGTATTTAGGTATTTTCACTATTGATTCATTAATGATTATGGATGGTTTTATGGGTTTATTCTATTCTATTAACTATCCTAAGCCCTCATAACTCTCTCATTCTTACTTTAGAACCAAAAAGCCAAAATCTTCTCTCTTCATCTCTCTCTCAAGGGTCTTCTTCTTCCTCAAGCATATTCCAACATAAATCAAGGTCAAGACTACAATTTATTGCAATTTAGGTCTTCTAAAGTCTAAGGTATGTGAGATTTCATCCATGGGGTCCTTTCACCTATGGAGTCCCAAAGTTTTTTCAAATTCTCTTTTATGAATTCTTCTTCTGCAACCCTAATTTCCATTGAATTGCATTGTCTATTCTTAATTATAATGTATTATATGGTTATTGATTGAACTACACATAAATTTTATTATATTGCATGATTTCAAGTTGAATTTCAATAACCCATGCTATATGATATTTTCAAGTATACTTTTAATGAATTATGATCATGAATTTCAAGGGATTTCAATGGATGTTTTATGAATAATTATCAAGGCTTATGAATGACTCATGAATGGTTATGAATGATGTTGTAATTATGTTTCAAGTAAGTATTTATAGTGTGACAGATAATTCTCACACAATCATGTTAAAGAGGTGAAATGACATTCTCATCAACTCATGGATTCTTATGAGCCAAGTATGTTAATGAACTACTCTTAAGATTAATTTATGATGAAGATTGATATATTTTATTGTATTTTCTAATGAAGTTAATGACTATGATTTATGGATTTCATTGGAATAATGACTAAGAACCGAGAGGACTTTATGGTGGGGTTCAGTCGGATAGTCAAAGTAGCTACCCAATGGAATCCTAGTAGCAACCTTTAGTCCCTAAATATGTTGATCGTGTATGTTTATAATGCAGTATAACCTAGCTAGTGAATCCACAAATAGGTCAAGCTTCTAATTTTTGAGTCTACCTTGGCAAAGTAGCCTCTCCCTTCTTGTTTCTGGGAGTTATATCTGATTCCATGTTATAGCTCGCATGGTCTTATATATTGGGTAAAGTTCCTTTCCCACACCAATGTATATGGAAAAGGCATAAAGTTCTAATGATGATATTTTGATGCATTGATCACATGATTATGATGTTTAAATGTTTTTAAGGTTTTACTTATGTTTTAAAATGTTGGTCATGCATTCCATGTTCATGTGTACTATTTTCATTGTTCATGTATAATCCTCACATACTTAGTGCATTTCATGTACTAACATATACTTTTGCCTACATTGTATCATAATGTAGGATCCGCTGATCACATTCATCCTCCCGTTCGTGGCTAGAGCTCATTACCATTTTAACTTGTGGTGAGTCCTTATGTTCCGAGGACGTGTTGGTTTACTTTACCTTATGTTCTTATGATTTTTCATCATTTATATTGGGTGAGCTAGGAGATTGTCTTATGCCCCTATCTAGATTTGTAGAGGTATGTTGGATGTCTATTTTCATTGTGCATGTATACTCCTCACATACTTAGTTCATTTCACGTACTAACATATACTTTTGCCTACATTGTATCATAATGTAGGATCCGCTGATAACGTTCATCCTCCCGTTCATTGCTAGAGCTCATTACCATTTTAACTTGTGGTGAGTCCTTATGTTCTGAGGACGTGTTGGTTTACTTTACCTTATGTTCTTATAATTTTTCATCATTTATATTGGGTGAGCTAGGAGATTGTCTTATGCCCCTATCTAGATTAGTAGAGGCATGTCCATATTTTCCTTGCATTTTCCCTCGTTCCAACCTTTCAACTTTTGGGGTCTCACAGTTATCAGTAGTTGCATGATCAAGTATTTTAGTTTATTCAGTTTAGTATCAATTTCCATGTTATTTACTTGACCATTGCATTATCATGTTTTACAGATTTAGTATATTTAGATATCATGATATTTATGCATATTTCTTATACTCAGTATATTCAAAGTGTTGACTACAAGCTTTATTCCCATATTATTTTATAATATAGGATATGACGCTCCACATCACGCCTGCGGATACTACAAATATTTGATCAGCACTTGAGCCACTTTTGTGAGTCGTATTTCTTTGAAACGGTCTTATGTTTCTTTTCATTTACAGATTTTAGAGTTATCTAGGTGTTTGTCCTGCAACTCATTTATGTATTAGAGGCTTTCAAATAAATAGTTAGATTCTGCATATGTATCCTCAGATAATGTTTTTTGATATGCTAGTCATGACCCAAGATAGATCCTAGATGTGACATGATACCCATAATCTCGAGATGTCCTAGAGAATCCTCTTTGCATATATAGTATGACATAACATATAATGAAATCAAGAGTAGGTGTAAATGCAGAAGATAGTCTCAAACATAGAAATCTGAATAACAAGGAAATCCAGAACATAAGCATTCAAATGAATAAAACATACTCGTCTAGTCTGACAATGCTTCTACTAATATAGATGGGGAATCGAAAATACCTAGCTGACCCAAAACCTAAGAAAGAACATAAATCTAAAAATAAATAAATGGCATAACGGGTTTGCCCTCAAAGCATGAGGACTCACCAAAATAAGCAACTATGAGGTGAATTGTAAGACCCCCAAAGTTGGAAAGTCGAAAAATGAGGTCCAAAAATAAGTTTCTCAAAACATTCTCAAATTTTGCCTCAGGTGATCTCCATGGGCCTGAAGCACAATACGGGCCGTAGTGGCCACCATGAGGAAAGTTCTAAAACTTAGGTATGTAGGATCGGGGTTCATGATTGGGACCACGGATCGTGGTGAGCACCACGAGCCATGGTACCCTTCATGGTGGACACCCTCTAAACCCTCAGAATCCTAGTCCAAGTCCCTCGTCGGATGACCACCATGGGCTATGTTGCCCATAACATACCGTGGTGAGTCTCATGGTGGGGCACTCTTCAAGTAACCTTGTCTATAAAATTAAGGCCATGACCACACCCCACCACCATGGGCCGTGGTGATGTTCACGGATCTTGGTGATCCCCAGTCCAGATGTAGATCTATTTTTAAGTTGGGGGTATTTTTTTCATTTTCTATGTTTTCATTAATGAATGTGGATGGTTTAAGGGACTGTATTCTAACCTATTAACTATATATTCTCTCCTAAACCTCTCATTCTCACCCTAACATTCCTAATAAAAATTTCTATCTAAAAGGGAGCTCTCCAAATCTTCTTCTTCCTCAAATGACTTCTAAGGGTTTCCTTTAAGATCTAGCTTCAATTCTCTTCAATCTAGGGCTTCTAAGGATTAAAGTATGTGAGAAATCATCACTGGTGTTACACCCCAAACTTTTAAACTCAGAATATCTCATAAGTTCCTTAGACGTTATCATGTGAGCCAGATATGCTACGACACTATCAAATGACTCTAAGGAAGGGAGAATGTGATACCTCATAGTAGAGAAGGTCGAAAATAGAGTCATAAGAATCCGGAAGGAATTGGAGGCTAAGTGATAAGTTATAGGACTCGACTTACCTATGTAAGCTACTAACTTAGAAGTATTACGTACTTCAGCTACTTGAAGACATACCAAGCTTACGTAGCATGGATTACATAAGCTCTTAAAATAGAACGAGATTACGAAACCACGAGGAAGGGGAAAAGACGACACGTGGCCGCCAATGGAAGAGTGACACGTGGCAGCACCTCAAGCAAGCAGGTGAACCACCTGCTTGGGGTCAAGTAGGTGACCCACCTTCTTGGGGGGAGGTGGACCCTACGCCATGTGGCAGCCCCTTATTGGCAGCATGTATATGTTAGCTCAATGGGATCTGAACACGTGTCACCCTTAGGGGCTGACAGGTCACCCCCTAGGCAACATATATCTATATGCTAAGTGACTCTTAGTCACATTTTTAGTCCAAAACAGCAGCCAAAGAGAAGGAAACAAATGTGAGAGAAGAAGAAGAGAAAGGAAGCCATGTTTTGGAGAAATAAAGGTAAGTTTCTAATTTTTCCTCCGTGAATTAATTATCTACGTTGTTCCTCAACAACGTAGAGGTTTATACATGTGTGTGAAGGTATGTTACAGGTCCTAAATGTATTCTAAAAAGGGTATGGGTTCTTTTGGTTTTAGCCACATGACCTCTCATTTCGTATAATTAAAGGTGTTACAAAATAAAGGCTAGACACCCTATTTTGATATCGTAATTTTGAGCGAGTCGTTTGGAGATTATGTTGTATATTTTTGGTATGAATTGCTTAAAACATATGCTGCAGGTTGTTGTTTTTGGTTGGCTTTAGTGTTTGGGGATCTAATTGGAAATTTGGATAGGGCACGTTATAGGGGAGGTGCTGCCCAATTTTCGTTAATGCCTTAACTAATTAAAGAACTAGTTAAGGAGACGAACAAGGAAATAGGTTCCATGAATACTCAAGTTCAACCTAAGATGCTGGAAAGTTAAGAGTGATTGATATTCGTATTACTTTCATGTTGAATAGGTTCAAAGGATGACAAGGCAAATGGGATAAAGAGTAACTCATAAGAGGTATGTAAAACTTTCTCTTGGCATGTTTTGGTATAAGTACGTAAAGCTATCTTTCTTTCCTTTTGTAAAGTCTTAGACTTAAGTGAATTGTATGTGGAGTGTGGGGATAATTCCATTCCCAGAAGTCTAGGTACGCCTCATAATCCCTAACTACAGTTAGGTGTTGACACCCCTACAACAATTGAGCATTGCCTGTTAAGGCTTCTACGTGCTAAAGAGTAGTGTATGGGAAACTATATTTCCTTTCTCTTGATATGTACTTGGTATAAAAATGGGATTATGATGCCATAGTTATTCACCAAGCCCAGGATGGGCCGGGTATAAGATATGTATATAATGACCACCTGAAGGAAAGTACAGACTAGATAGAGTTTACTCTCTTTCTTTTCTAGCATGTCTTAGTTGTAAGTTAATTTTGATGTGAGTTCCGGAGGAACTCCATTCTTAACATCTCCTATTTACTTTTGAATATCAAACTCTGATAGTAGTTGAACTATTTCCCTAGAAATTTCTATATGTTAAAGAGGTACCAAATGTACAAGCTCCAAGTCTTAAAGACTATACGAGACTAAGTGTTTTTGATTCCATAAATGATTTGACCCTATGTTAATACATATCTAGGGTCCCCAAGATTATTTTTGAGGCAGCCCATAATGGCATTTAGAGAACACTCGAGATGACTACACCGTTACTCGGGTCCTCAAACAAAAGCTTAACTTTCTTATTTTGTCGAGTCTCTGATAATGATTTAAATTGCATATAGTTACTCACTACTCTAATCGTGTATACTGTAACCCTTCTTTTACCGAGTCCTAGGCTGGGTACATTATCGTGCATAATTCAGTGCATTGTCTACCGATCCCCTCACTAGAGGACCAGGTATATATATATATATATATATATATGATGTGTTTCAATAAGGTGGTGATGGCATGGGGCCTATGATGGTTTCATAGATGTATTCACCGGATCCTTGGTAGGGACGGCTATATGGTATAATTTGAATATGCATGCTTTTGTAATTCACAGAGTTCAAGTAAAAATTTCTGATTTGATATTTTATCCCCTGTTCCTCTATCTCAGATATGCTTCCCATTGTATTATGTTATGTTTTACATACTCAGTACATATATCGTACTGAACCCCTTTTTTCGGAGGGCTGCGTTTTATGCCCACAGGTACAGATGCAGGTTTTGGGAGTCCATCAGCTTAAGATTCTGCACAACTTAGTTGGAATAGGCTTTATTGTTTCGGAGCCTAGTTTTTGATACTAACCACTGATGTATAAAATTGTGTTATCTATTCAGGGGTACGGCGGGGGCCCTATCCCACCACATGTTATCGTTAATATTTTTAGAGGTAAGCAAAAAATAGGCAATTCAAATAAGATGGCTTCAGTTGTTGAAGGATTATGATATGAGTGTGTTGTACCATCTGAATATAGCAAATATGGTTGTCGATGCTCTTAGAAGATTCTTAATGAATAGTGTAGCCCATGTTGAGGATACAAAGTATTTAGTTCATGATATTCATAGATTAGCATGTCTGGGTGTTCGATTGGTTGATTCTAAGGATGGTGGTGTTATTGTTCAAAGTAGTTTTGAACCGTCTCTTGTGGTGGATTTTAAGGCCAAGAAAGATAATGATCCCACTTTTGTTTAGTTTAAGAAAGCAGATGGTAAAAAGCCATTGAGGCTTTCTCCCAAGGAGTAGATGGTGAATATAGATATTAAGGTCGATTGTGTATTCTAGATGTTCATGGTTGGAGAGAAATAATATTATCTAAAGCTCATAGTTTGTGGTATTCTATTCATCTGGGTTCCACAATGATGTACAGAGACCTGATGTAATGACCCTCCATGTTATTTTTGAATTTAAGCATCTATTCTATCATTTAGAGCATTCCTGTAGCGACCCCAAGTCATTTATGACTTATTGGCACTGATTGTTCATTCGCTTGGTCACTCCTATGGGTTTTAGGCTCGTTTCCCTATTTTGGAGTTGTTATAACTTAAAAAATTAACTTTGATCATAACTTTAGGAAAACAACCTCAAAACAAAATTTTGACAGTTCTATCAGCTTTAAAATAGCCAAATTAGGCTAATAGCATGGTCGACATGAGTACTGACGCAATCAGTTCAACTTTAAAACCATTTGGCTCTTTTGCATTCAAAATTTGGCCTATAGTTGACTTTCATCAACATTCTTGGAAAATGCGCTTAGATTAAAATTCTAATAGCGCAGTTAGTTCCAAAATATTGAATTTGGGGTAGAATGACCTTTTGTTCGCTTCCCAAGGCTTCTAATCTAATCCTGAGGCCCATTGTGGAATTTATCTCATAATGGACTTTAGGTGTGGGACCCACTTTCAGGATCTCATATGGAAATTTTGACTACGCCATTGAGTTTAAAATATTGAATTTAGTGGGGTAACATATCTCGTCTACGCGCACGAGATTTCAAATGAATTCCAAGCACCACATTAGAATATTTGAAATTTGGAAATATCATCTTTTTAGTTGAAATCTGGTGTAGGTGACTTTCCTCATCGCGTTTGCGAAGGAGCCATCGCGATCTCAATAAAGAGTTGACTGGGGTTTGACATAGTTGTCTTTCGAATCGCGAGACCTTAACCTTGCGATCGTGATGGTCTATTTGGGAGCTGGTTGCGATAGTGACATGTGTCCCTACGATCGTGAAGAGCAACTATCTGGTCTTTTAAATAAGACCAAAAATACGAATTCAGCCATAACTCTCAACTTTAAACATCGATATTTCCTTCATTACAAACTTAATTTAGCAGATTGAAAGGTCCAAATTCAAGAGATTTTCGTAGGGAATCTAGTGGTGAGCTTGAAAATTCAAGGGAAAGCTTTTTGTGAGGTAAGAATTTGTAATTAGCTATTGATTTAGTTATTTTTGGAGTGTTATTTTGTTGAACTTTGAAGAATTATAACTTGGCCAATTTAACTCCATCTTGAGTGATTCTTGAGGCAACATTATAGGGTATTCTATAAGGATCGTTGTGGTATGTTTTATTTAGATAATGGGGGTGTCATTTGTGAGAAATAGTTGATCAAAGTTGCTGCTTTCTTTCACCTTCTTAGTTCAAATTATGAGAATTTTTTTGCATGCCCGTCTTGTATTATTTTCTAACCCCGGACTATTTATCAAATTGATTTGTGAGTTTGGGGAGATGGTTAGAACCTATTCATGGGGTCAATTCCAAAATTTCAAATACGGGTCCCATATTTCCCATTTTAACCTCTGAAATTGGTCTGTCTCCAAATTCTATAATTTTAGTGTCATAACAACTGTATTAACATTATGATTCCATTATTGATAGTGTAGCAGCATTCGGAGACTGTTGGGAAGGGAAAGGCTCTGATTTTATGAGTTGAAGCGCGTATAATTGGCTTACAGGTAGGCTTCGGTTTTCCCCTCATAAGACAGAGCATGTTTAGGCAATTGTTTATTTATTTTTATGAGTTTGGAGGAGTTTGGGTGTCGGCCATTTTAAATTCCAAGATTTTATGCCCTAGGTGTTATTTTGGGTATTGTTGGACTGTTTAAGCATGGCTCATATGATTTTTGGTTGTTCCTATCCTGTGATGAATATTGTGCATGTGGTTATATGTTTGGAAGCATGTTTGGCCGTAGTCTAGGCTTAGACTAGTGTTGCCTTAGACTTGCACGATTTTGGTGTCGTTGGTCCTTAGAACTTCTCTGACATTGTTTTGGATGGTAGTTCCCTGTAGACTGAAATAGTAGAGTTAAGTCTTATAGGCTGAGCCTTAGCTAGGTAGTAACTCAGCTTTGACGTTACAAAATTAATGCCTTATTTTCCTATCGGACCTGTATCACTCAGTTCTTGATTTTAGAGGTTTTCTCAGTGATTCGAGTTATACTTGGTTTGGGCTAGAGTGGTGCATTAATGACACTCAGTTTAGGGGACTCCCCATGATGCACGGTTGGTAGAAGATTCTAATTCGGTTTAATCCCTTAGCTACACTTACCAGGTTAAAGTCTGTGGTCTAGCTTACTAGTGTTCGGCTCCTTAGCTACAGATACCCGATCAAGGTCCGTGGTCCAACTTACCCGTGTACAGGCTTCCCAGCAACAGATACCCAGTTAAAGTCCGCGATCTAGCTTACTCATGCTCGACCTTTGGCTACAGTTTCCTAGTTAAAGTCCGTGGTCTAGCCTACTTATGTTGACTTATTATCTATAGTTAATCGGTTGCAGTCTTTGGTCTAGCATGCACATGGTTAAATTCCAGATTCCTTGATGAATCTTCAGTTTATTTCTTTATTTACTCTCAGCTGTGGGTTAAGGTGTTAGAGCTTGGGAATGGTTCGGTTCAAGTCTGGAAAATAGTGATATTATTGAAATCCTTTGGTTTTGTTCATTTTCTTTAAGCTATTCTTACATCTGTCGGGCTTATGGGAGTCCATGCAGGTGTTTACTCTTTATTTGGGTATGAGCGTACCCGTCAAGTTTATGGGAGCCCGACGGGGTTATTTAGAATCTTTCTCTTTGTTTACTAGCATGCTCATGTACATACCGACATTTACTTCTCGCCCTATCGTTGGTTGTAATCTTTTACTCGCATTTTAGTTTACTTTTTCTTATCTCGCTAAGTTGACCTATGATGCTTATTTGGTGCCTGTTATTTTGGTACTTATACTATACTCTGCATTTGTTTTTATGATGAAGGTCCAAGTACTACTTACCAACATTGATTCGATCTAGCTGCGGTCTTGATCAGAAGTGAGGGTGAGCACACTGCGTTCTAGTTTCACCTGTCTCCTTCTATACAAATACTTTCCCTTTCTTGGCTTTTTGAGACAACTTTGTTTCCCTGGTCCACTTTTGGGACTTGTATTATTTTATTAGTATCTCTATACATGTGACTTTTAGTTTTAGGAGGGATCCTTTTTGTTTGTATATATATTTAGTTGCTTTCTCCTGTTCATTATATGCTCCTACTATTACTTTACTATTTTGGATTAGATCTCTGGTCTTCTACCTTGACATCTCATTACTTGCAGTTTTGGGGTATGCGTCAGCTTGCCTACTGGTGGATAATAGTAGGCACCATCATCACTTGAGAAATTAGATCGTGACAAGTTGGTAATAAAGCTAGAATTACCGGTCTCACTTATATAGAGCTAATATCTAGTAGAGTCTTACGGATCGGCATGGAGACATCCGTGACTTTTCCTCGGGAGGCTACATGATGTCTTTAGGAATGTATCTCTTTTGTATCACTGTCGTACAATGTGTATCTTATTGGTTTCTATAAATCTCACTTCTTCCACTCTTTCACAAGATAGCTCGCACGCACGCTAGATATAAAGGCCGACCTTGGGGTAGTGCTAGGGCTGCAGCACTAACTCGGGACCGAGAGCAGACTCCAAAGCCGGAGGTGAAGCCACTAGTATCTCTAGTACATCACTAGTCAGTGGGCTCAGGACTAGCCCAACCACCGCCCTAGCCAGCCGCAGCTCCAGACTTACAGGCGATGTTTGCCTAGATTTTGGCTGCTATTTGGGGTATGCGTCAGGCTCCGACTCCAACCGCTCTAGTGTTGCAGGACAAGCCTACACCAAAGGCACCAGTCGATCAATAGCCTTCGGTACCTGTTGCTCAGTCAGATGATTTGGAAGGCATCATGCCATTAGGTAGGAGAAGATACTCAGGAGTTCCTTAGACTATTACCGCCGAGGTTGTCTGGGATTATGGGTGAGGATTCCCAAACGTTTCTACTTACTAATGATGAGCGGCTATTGACATTGAGTTTACTGGAGCCGAGAGAAGCTGACTTTATTACTTATATGGTAGACTATCCCACCCAGCAGTGGTGGCATACATATTTCAAGACTAGGCCAGCTAGGTCTCTATCGGTCATATGGGTTGAGTTTTCAGAGGCCTTGTTGGCCCAATTTATCCCTAGAAGCATCAAAGATTAGCTCCGAGATCAGTTCTCCTGATTGGATTAGGGCTTCATGACCGTATCAGAGTACGAGGCCCAATTCCATAAGCTCTACAAGTATGCCTCCATGATATTACCCAAAGAGGAGAAGAGAGTTTGGTGCTTCATCAGGGGATTGAGGCTCCAGCTAAGGATCGAAACTTAGTCTTTAGTCTCAGTGGGGCGCTCATTTTTGGAGGTAGTAGACCATGTCCACACGCTCAAGCAGCTCTGACTCTAGGCCTAAAGGTATAGAGGCAAGAGAGCTACATAAGAGGATAGCCATGATAGGTGTCGTTTTAGACCTCAGAAGTCCTATGATAGATCTCGCTAGAGATTTCAATCGCATCAGTCTAGTCACCTCTTCCAGGCCTTTCTTCAAACTTTGGAGGGTAATCAGTACCATTATTTTGGTTTTAGTGCCAGTCTGAGTCATGGTTGAGGTAGTTCGTAGAAGGGTTCATCAGGTCGAGCTGGCCAACCTCCAACTTTCAAGCGATATTCTTGGTGGTGCTATGAGTATGGGGAGATAGATCATTGGTCCCGTGAGTGCCCTCACACAGTCTAGCCTTGCTAGATCCACAGGTAGGTAGACCCATGCCAGTACCTGCACCTCTAGTTAGAGGCGAAGGCCAAGGTTAGGACCGCAAAAGTGGTCATCAGGGTGAATAGGTAGGTCCCCGAAGAGGAAGGTCAAGAGGTATAGTGGATACGCAGGGTAGAAGAGCTAGGCCCATTTCTATACAGCTCCTACTAGAGTAGAGGCTGAGGCCTTGGATGATGTGATCACGAGTATGGTTTTATTAAGCCATTAGCCCATATTTGCATTTTTTTATCCAGACTCCATATATTCTTATATATATATTTATTATTCCCCTCAACTGAGTATGAGACTAGAGCCATTAGTTGAGCCATTGTATGTTTCGACCCCGGTAGGTGATTCTTTAGTAGTGAATAAAATATTTAGATCCTGTGTGGTGACTATTCAGGGGCGTGACACTAGATTTGATCTCATTTTGCTATATATGGAAAAATTTGATCTAATTCTGGGCATGGAGTATTTATCCCCTCACCGTGCGGTCTTGGATTTTTATGCCAAGACCGTTACCATAGCCATGCCTGGAATCTTATCGGTGGTGTGGTAGGGCACTTGTAGTGTCACACCAGTTGGGGCAATCTCTTTTGTTCGGTCCTGAAGGTTAGTGGCTAGCGGGTGTTTGGAGTACTTGGATTATGTTAAGAATATGAGTAGGGAAGGCCCTATAGTGGATTCAGTACCTATAATTTGAGACTTTGCAGATGTGTTTCCTACCAATCTTCCTAGCCTGCCTCCTGACCATGATATTAACTTTACTATTAATGTATAACTGGGTACTCATCATATTTCCTTCCTACCATATCATATAGCCCCTACGGAGATCAAGGAGCTCAGTGTTCAGCTTCATAATCTCTTGGATAAGGGATTGATTCGGCATAGTATATCGCCTTTGCATGCCCCAGTCCTGTTCATTAAGAAGAGAATGGTACTATGCAAATGTGCATTGATTATAGGAAGCTGAACAAGGTGACATTGAAGAACCATTACCCCATGCCTAGGATTGATGACCTATTCGACCAGCTCAAGGGTGACATGGTGTTTTGTAAGATCAATTTGAGATCCGGCTACCACCAATTGAGGATTAGGGTAGCGGACTTCCCTAAGACCATATTCAAGACTCGTTATAGCCACTATGAGTTCCTGGTAATATCTTTTGGATTGACTAATGCCCCTTTTGTATTTATGGAATTGATGACTCGGGTGCTTATGCCGTATTTGGACTCATTTGTCATAGTCTTCATGAATGACATTCTGGTATACTCATATAGCTGGGAGGATCATGATCAACATTTGAGAGTAGTTCTCTAGAATTTGAGAGATTAGTGGCTTTATGCTAAGTTCTGAAAGTTCTAGTTTTGGCTTGAGTCCGTAGAATTGTTGGGGAACATGGTGTCCAAGAATGGCATTATGGTAGATTTGGTGAAGATTTAGGCTATTCGGGATTAGGCCAGGCCCACTTCTATGATTGAGATTTGTAGTTTCGTCGGGTTGGTAGGGTACTACAGGCATTTTATTATGGGGTTTTCTACTATAGAAGCGCTTTTGAATTGATTGACTCGTGAAGATGTCCTATTTGTATAGTCGGAGGAGTGTGAGAGGAGATTTTTTAGTCTCAAGGAGTTGCTTACCACCGCTCCTATATTGACTCTTCCACTTGAGGGTAAGGGTTTCACTCTTTGTTGTGATACATCCGATATTGGTTTGGATTGTTTACTAATGTAGCACAGGTGGGTTATTGCTAATGCGCTGAGTTAGCTTAAGTTGCACGAGTGCAACTACCATACTCATGATTTAGAGTTGGCAGTGGTATTTTTGCGCTTAAGATTTGGAGGCACTACTTGTATGGAGTTCGATGCGAGATTTACAATGATCATGGGAGCCTTTAGTACATTATGAGCCAGAGAGATCTTAATTTAAGGTAGGGCCACTGGATTGAGCTCCTTAAGGGCTATGACCTCCCTATTCTTTACCTTCTGGGCAAGGCAAATATAGTAGTGGTCACTTTGAGTCAAAAGGCAGCGAGTATGGGTAGTCTAGCCTTTCTCTCTACTATGGTGCGACCATTAGCTTTGGATATCCAGTCCTTAGCTAATAAGATGATTCGACTTGATATTTCTGATTCTCGGTACGTGTTAGCTTATGTGTAATCACATTTATCTTTGTTATATTGGATTTACAGCCGTCAATTTGAGGATGAGAAGTTAGTTGCACTATAAGGTCGAGTTTTGGAAGGTGACGCCAGTATGTCTACCTTCGATTCAGATGGGGTTTTGAGGTTTGGTGGCCGTCTTTGTGTTTTGAGATTTGGGGATTTGATTTAGTTGATCCTTAGCGAGGCTCATAATTTTAGATATTTTATCCATCTGGGCACCACTAAGACGTATCGCGACTTGAGGCAACACTATTAGTAGAGTGGAATGAGGAGAGATATTATGGATTATGTGTTGTGTTATTTGAGTCATCAGCAGGTTAAACAAGAACATTTGAGGCCTGGTGGCAAGCTTCAGAGATTAACCATTCCCAAATAGAAATGAGAGCGGATCACCATGGATTTTACTGTGGGGTTGCCTCACACTTCCCATGGTCTTGATAGTATTTGTTTCATCGTGGATCGATTGACTAAGTCAGCACACTTCCTTCTCATTCATACTTCCTAAAATGCTGAGAGGTTAACCTATATCTATATTCAGGATGTCGTTTGTCTTCATGGTATGCCAGTTTCTATCAAGAAGACTTTTCAGGAGGATCTGGGTACCCTTGTCGAACTTAGCAAATCTTTCCACCCGCAGACTAATGGTCATCCATAGCGCACAATACAGGTTCTTGAGGACATGCTCCAGGCTTGTGTTATGGATTTTGGGGGTGAAGGAGAATAGTTTTTGCCTTTGGCGGAGTTTACATACAACAATAGCTACCACTCCAGTATATAGATGGCCCCATTTAAAGGCTTATATGGTAGGAGTTATCTCTCTCCAGTTGGTTGGTTTGAGTCTACGGATCCTAGACCACGTGGTACAGACTTGATACAGGAGTCCTTACATCATCGGAGGGTGATTCATGATAGGCTCAGGATAGCTCAGAGTTGACGCCAGAGTTTTGCATATCGTAGGCGTCAGCCATTGAGATTTGCATGGGTGACAGAGTATTCCTCCATATATCTCCCATAAAGGGCGTGATAAGATTTGGGAGTCAGGAAAAGCTTAGCCCTAGGTATATTGGTCCATTTGAGATATTAAGGATAGTTGGCGAGGTTGGATATGAGCTAGCTTTGCCACCGGCCTTTTCAACAAATCATACAATTTTCGATGTTTTGATGATGCGCTGGTATGTTCCAGATGAGTCCCATGTGCTTTAGTATGATGAGGTTAACTTGGATGATTGTTTGAGCTATATTGAGGAGCCAGTTGCTATTTTGGCTAGAGATGTTTGACAGTTGCATTTCAGAGCCATTCTTGTGGTTAAGTTCTATTGGAGACATAGTCCAATCGAGGAGCCTACCTGGGAGACTGAGCATGAGATGTGGGCACAATTCCCCGGCTTATTTGAGCCTTCAGGTACTTCTTGACTCTTACTTTTGCGAATGAAAGTTCTTTTAATAGTGGATGCTGCAATGACCCTCTAGGTTATTTTTAAATTTAAGCATTTATTTCATCATTTAGAGCATTTCTATAGTGACCCCAAGTCATTTATGACTTGTTGGCACTGACTATTGGGTCGCTTGGTCGTTCATTTGGGTTGTACGCTCGTTTCCCTATTTTGGAGTTGTTATAACTTGAAGAGTTAACCTCATTCATAACTTTAATAAAATGACCTCAAAATGAAATTCTGATGGTTCTATCGTCTCATAAATAGACAAATTAGGCTAGTAGCATAGTCAGCACTAGTACCGAGGCAATCAATACGAGTATAGGACCATTTGGCATTTTTGCCTTTTAAATTTGACCTATAGTTGACTTCGATCAACATTCTTTGAAAATGCACTTAGATAAAAATTCTAATAGCATGATTAGTTCTGGAATGTCGATTTTGGTCTAGAACGACCCTTTGTTTGCTTTCTCATGCTTTTGGTCTAATCCTGAGGCCAGTTGTGGAATATGACTGAAAATAGCCCTTGGGGGTAGGAACCACTTACAGTCGCAATGACCTTGTATGGAAATTTTGACTGTGCCATTGAGTCCAGAACATTAAATTTGGTGGGGTCGCATATCTCGTTTGTTTGCACGAGGTTCCAAAGGAATTCCAAGCACCCCTTATAAATATTTGAACTTGAGAAATATCATCTTTTTAGCTGATATCTGGTGCAAGTGGCTTTCCTCATCACTTTCGCGAAGGAGACATTGCGATTGTGATAAAGAGTTGACTGGAGTTTGACCTAATTTGCCTTTGTAATCACGAGACCTTACCCTTGCGATTGCGATGGTCTGTTTGGGAGTTGGTCGCTATTGCAACACATGTCCCCGCGATTACGAAGATCAACTACTTGGTCTTTCGATTAAGACCAGAAATATGAACTTAGCCTTAACTCTCAACTTCAAAAATAGATATTTCCTTCATTATAAGTTCAATTTAGGCGATTCAAAGGTCCAAATTAAAGAGATTTTTGTGGAGAATCTAGTGGTGAGCTCAGAAATACGAGGGGAAAGGTAATAATTCATAATTAGCTATTGATTTAGTTATTTTAGGAGTATTATTTTGTTGAACATTGGAGAATTGAAACTTGACCAATTTAACTCTATTTTTTGTGATTCTTGAGGCTAGATTGTAGTGATTTTCATAAGGATCATCGTGGTATGTTTGGTTTGGGTCGTGTGGATGTCGTTTATGAGAAATAGCTGATCAAAGTTGCTTCTTTCTTTCATCTTCTTAGTTCAGATTATGAGAATTTTCATGCATGCCCATCTTGCGTAGTTTCCCAACCTCGTACTATTTATCAAATTGGTTTGTGAGCTTGGGGAGATATTTAGAACCTATTCTTGGGGTCAATTCCAGAATATTAAATACGGTCTCATATTTCTCATTTTAGACCTCGAAATTGGTTTGTCTCTAAATACAATGATTTTAGTGTCATAAAGACTGTATTAACATTGTGATTTCATTTTTCATAGTGTGGCAGCATTTAGAGGCCACTCGGAAGGGAAAGGCTTTGATTTTGTGAGTTAGAGTGCGCTTGATTGGCTTATAGGTAGGCTACGATTTTCCTCTCATGAGACTGAGCATGTTTAGGCAATTGTTTATTGATTTTTATGAGTTTGGAGGAGTTCGGGTGTCAAGCATGCTAAATTCCTAGATTCCATGCCTTAGGTATTATTTCGGATAATTACTGGACTATTTAAGCATGACTCCTGTGGTTGTTAGTTGTTTCTATCCTCTGATGAATACTGTGCTTGAGGTTATATGTTTGGAAGTATTTTTGGTCTAGGCTTAGAGTAGTGTTGCCTTAGACTTGCATGATTTTGGTGTCGTTGGGCCTTAGAACTTCTTTGACGTCATTTCGAACGATTAGTTCCCAATAGACTGATGTAGCAG
Organism: Solanum dulcamara; assembly: GCF_947179165.1. Classification (NCBI taxonomy): domain Eukaryota; kingdom Viridiplantae; phylum Streptophyta; class Magnoliopsida; order Solanales; family Solanaceae; genus Solanum; species Solanum dulcamara. The sequence continues at coordinate 20,735,997 of NC_077237.1, read as the reverse complement.
AGTTGGGTATGATAGTTTGAGCCTTATCTAGGCAGTAACTCAGCTTGTGACCTTACCTCTATGATGCCCTATTCTCCTATCTGTCCTGTATCGCTCAATTCTTGATTTTGGAGGTTTTCTCGGTGATTTGGCTTATATATGGTGCTTGTTGGAGAAGTTCATTGATGATATTTGATTTGGGGGTACTACCCATGATGCACGGTTGGTCGTAGATTCTAATTTGGTCTGATCCCTTATCTATAATTACCAGGTTAAATTCTAAGGTCCAGCTTAGTGGTGTTCGGCTCTTTAGCTATAGATACCCGATAAAAGTTCGTGGTCCAACTTACCTGTGTTCAGGCTTCTTAGCTATAAATATCCGGTTAAAGTCCGCAGTCTAGCTTAGTCATGCTTGAGATTTGGCTATAATTACACAATTAAAGTCCTTGGTCTAGCCTACTCATGTCGACTCATTAGCTACAGCTACCCAATTGTAGTATGTGATCCAGCTTGCCCGTGGTTAAATTCGTGATTCCCTAATGAATCTTTGGTTTAAGTCTTCATTTACTATCAACTGTGGGTTGAGTTGTTAGAGCTTGGGAATGGTTCGATTCAAGTTCGAGAAATGGTGATATTATTGAAATCCTTTTGTTCTACTCATTTTATTTCAGTTATTCTTGCATCTTTCAGGCTTATATGAGTCCGTGCAGGTGGTTACTCTATATTTGTCCACAAGCGTACCCGTCTGGTTTATGGGAACCCAACAAAATTATTTAGAATCTTTCTCTTTCTTTGCTAGTACCCTCATGTACATACCCATATTTACTTCTTGCCCTATCATTTGTTGTGATCTTTTACTCGCATTTCAGTTTACTTTTGCTTGTCTTGCTTAGTCAGCCTATGATGCCTACTGGTACCTGTTATTTTTGTACTCATACTATACTCTGCATCTGTTTTCATGATGCAGGTCTGAGTACTAGCTACCGTCGTTTATTTGAGCTAGTTGCAGTCTTGATCGGAGGCGACGGTAAGAACACTGCATTCTAGATTCACCCATCTCTTTCTATACAAATACTTTGCCTGTCTTTGTTTTTTGAGACAGCTTTGTTTTCCTGGTCCACTTTTTGGACTTGTATTATTTTATTAGCAGCTCTTTACATGTGACTTTCAAGTTCTGGAGGGATCCTTTTTGTTTGTATATATATTTAGTTTCTTCCATCTGTTCATTGTATGCTCCTATTATTACTTTATTATTTTGGATTAGATCTTTAGTCTTCTATCCTGACATTCTATTACTTGCAATTCTGGGATATGGGTCATCTTGCCTACTGGTGGGTCATAGTAGGCGGTATCATGACCTAAGAAATTGGGTCGTGACACCTGAGGGAAGTGTATTGGTTGAATGACATGAAAAGGAATATTGCAGAGTTTATGGTAAAGTACCCTAATTTTCAACAAGTGAAAGTTGAGCATCAGAAATTGGGAGGTTTAGCTCAAGATGTTGAGATTCCTACTTGGAAGTAGAAAGCCTTGAATATAGGCTTCATTACATGTTCACATTGTACTCATAGGTAACATGATTCTATTTGGGTGTTTTTTGACCGGATGACTAAGTTGGATCATTTTCTTCCTTTTAAGACATCTTATTCAGCTGAGGAATATGCTAGGTTGTATATTCGAGGGTCGGTTAAGGTACATGTTGTTCCATTATCGATTATATCAAACTAAGGTACTCACTTTACATCTAAGTTTTTGAGGTCTTTCCAAAAGGGTCTTGGTACTCAAGTTAAGATTAGCAAAACTTTTCATGCTTAGACTGATGGTCAAATTGAGCGCACCATTTAGAGATTGGAGGACATGTTACGAACTTGTGTCATTGATTTCAAGGGTAATTGGGATGATCATCTTCCATTGATTGAGTTTACTTACATTCCAGTATTCAGATGGCTCTATTTGAGGCATTATATGGTAGGAGGTGTAGGTCTTCTGTTGGTTGGTTTGAAGTTGGTGATGTTTCCTTGATTGCACTCAAGTTGGTGCATCAGGCTATGGAGAAGGTTAGAGCCATTAGAGAAAGATTGAAGACACCCTAGAGTCGACAAAAGTCCTATTCAGATGTGAGGAGAAGGGAGCTTGAATTTTTGGTAAATTATTGGGTTTACTTGAAAATTTCACCCATGAAGGGTGTGATGTCTTTTGGAAAGAAAGGGAAGGTTATTCCCAACTATATGAGTCTATATCAGATTTTGAGGCAGATTGACAAGGTTGCATATGAGTTGGATTTGCCTTCTGAGTTGGCATCGGGGCATCCAATGTTCCATTTGTCTTTGTTGAGGAAGTTTGTTAGTGATTCTAGCTCTATTGTTGTCATGACCCAAGCTATGCCCTAGGTGAGACATATGGATTAGAATCTTGAAAGACCCCAATCAAGTCTCTTAGTATATCATACATGAGAATTCATAAGGTATTTAAAGCAATAAAGCTAAGACATATATCCGAAAATATAGTCTCAACAAAAATAGACTCATCAAAGAGAATAAGTCTCAAAGCTCGAAATGAAAACTTAACATAGACTTCTTGACAACCAACATGACTCTACTAATCTACATTGGGGCATAAGACAAGATCCTAGATAACCCAATATAATTGATGAAAAACTCTTAAGAACATAAGAAAAAGTAATTCATTACGTCCTTGGAACATGAGGACTCACCACAAGTGAAAATGGTAATTCCCTAGCCATGATCGGGAGGATGGCATGATCGTGCAATCCTATATTTTGATACAATCTAGGCAATGTAGGCAAAAGTATACATTGGTACATAGAAGTCACTATGTATGTGAGGATATGCATGAACAATGAAAATAGTACATAACCAATATGAAGAAGGGATGCCTTAAAACATGAGTAAAACCATGAAAACATTTAAACATCATAATCATGTGGTTAATGAATCGAAACATTATCATGAGAACTTTATACCTTTTTCATACACCTTAATGTGGGATAGGACCTTTAACTGATATAAACGACCATAAAACTTATAACATGGAATTCGATGTAACTCCCACATTGAGAAGGAAGATGCTACTTTTCCAAGGTAGACTCTATGAGAACATCATAATGATGATCTATTTGTAGATCCACTAGCTAGCCATATTGGCATCATAAACCAACATGGGTAACATCGCTAGGGACTAAAGGTTGCTACTAGAATTCTCTTGGGTAGCAACTTTAACTACTAGATCGAACCCAACTTTAAAGTCCTCTCGGTACTTAGTCATTATTCCAATGGTAGTCATAAATCATATTCATTAACAACATTAGGAAATACAATAAAAGATATCAATCCTCATCATAAAGTAATTATAAGAGTAGCTCATTAACATGCTTGATTCATAATAATCCATGAGTTGGTGAGAATATCCTTTTATGTCTTTAACATGATTGTGTAAGAATTACCTTTCACACTATAAATACTTGTTTGAAACATCATTCATAACTTTTCATTAGTCATTCATAAGCCTTGATAATCATTCATAAAACATCTATTGAAATCCCTTGAAATTCATGACCAAAATTCAATGAAAAATTAGTTGAAAATAACATATGGCATGGATTATTGAAATTCAACTTGAAATCACGCAATTTAATGAAATTTATGGAGGGTTGGATCAAATGGAGGCCACCATGGTTAATGGTGACAACCATGGGTCATGGTCCCTATTATGGTCCTCACCCTACCCAAGAGACTTGAGGGGTCAAATTCACGAAAGGGATTATGATTTGTGAACCTTTACCCAACTTCCAAATGCACCAGGCCTAGACCACGCTTCCTCTTCACAACTCGTGGTCCTCTTCATGGCTGGTGAAGGGCTCCATAAAGTCCACTTAGTGCCCAAAAAGCTGTATTTTCCATGGTTTCTCTTTTTAAACTCTATTTTCCTCTTTCCAACCTCTAGGCCTTATAATATATCCCTCTTGAGAACATTCATCCTTGAATGAGACTCAAATTAGCATGAATGGGAAAGGAAAGATACATAGTAGCCAACATAAATAAAAATATACTGAAAATGCATAAAATATGGATGATTCAATCTCAAGCTAAAACATCACTTTAAAACTCATTTTATGAACATGAACGTATATGAAAACATGAGAATGACTTAAACACCTGAATTGGATGGAGTGGCTCATGAAGAAACTCAATACCTCATCTAGGAACGGAAGGAAAGAGATGAGGATATCGTGATATCATCTCAACTTTGTCTTCCCATGTAGCACCTTCAACCTCTTGGTTCCTCCATAACACATTAATTGAATCTATTTCCATGTTCCTCAAATTTCTAGCCTATCGGTCTAGGATCTCAATCGGGGCCTCCTCATATGAAAGACTCTTTTACACCAATGATGTATAAAGGCACAATGGAGTTAGTATCACCAACAAACTTCCTCAACATAGACACATAGAACACCGAATGCATCGATACCAACTCAGAAGGCAAATCCAACTCATATGTCACCTTGTCAATCCATCTCAAAATCTAATATAGACCCACATAGCATGGACTAAGCTTCCCTTTATTTCCAAAATGCATCACACCCTTCATGGGTGAGATCTTCAAGTAAACTCAATCATTTACCTAAAATTCAAGCTCTCATCTCCTCACGTCTGAGTAGGACTTTTGTTGACTCTGGGCAGTCTTAAATCTTCCTCTATTCAATCTAACTTTTTCCATAGCCTTATGCACCAATTCGAGTCCTATCAAGGCAAATTAATCAAATATGAACCAACCAATATGAGACCTACACCTCCTACCATATAAGGCCTTAAATGGAGCCATCTGAATACTGGAATTGTAACTATTATTATAGGTGAACTCTATCAACGGCGAATGATAATCATAGTTTCCTTTGAAATATAGGACGCAAGATCTCAACATATCCTCCAAGGTATGAATGATATACTCAGCTTGACCGTCGATCTGCAGGTGAAAAGTCATACTAAGCTTAACTTGAGTACCAAAACCCTTTTGGAAAGATCTCTAAAACTGAGATGTGAACTTAGTACCTTAATTCGAAACAATAGATAGTGAAAACCATGAAGCTTAAAAAATTCTTTGATATACAATCTAGCACAGTCCTCGGACGAATAGGAGATCTTAACAGGAAGAAAATAAGCTAACTTAGACATTCGGTTAATGACCACCCAAATTAAATCATGTTGCATATGGGTATGAGGTAAACATGTAATGAAGTCCATATTCAAGGCTTCCCACTTCTAAGTAGGAATCTCACTATCTTGAGCCAAACCTTTCGATTTTTTATGCTAAACTTTCACTTGTTAACAATTAGGACATTTAGCCACAAACTCCACAATATCCCTCTTCATGTCCTTCCACCAATACACTTCCCTCAAATCACGATACATCTCTCTGGAACCCGGATGAATAAAATACTGTGAGCTATGAGCTTTGGACAATATCATTTTCCTCAAGCCATCAACATCGGGAACACACAATCAACCTTGATATCTCAAAACACCTTCTCTCTCTTAAGACAAAGCCTAAATTGCCTTTTCGGCAATTGCTTTCTTCAACTCAACCAAAGTAGGATTATTTTATTGCTTAGCCTTAAAATCTGCTACAAGAGATGATTCAGACCTAGTTTGAACAAAAACAACACCATCCACAGAATCAACCAATCGAACACCCAAATGGGATAATCTATGAACATAACAAAAATCTATGAAACCATGAACTAAATCTATCTTTTTGTCCTCAATATGGGCAACACTATTCATGGACTAATCTACAAAGAGAGTCTACAACCATATTCACTTTTCTTGGATGGTATAACACACTCATATTATAATCCTTCAACAACTAAAGACATCTCCTTTGGTGAAGATTCAAATCCCTTTGGGTGAACTCATATTGCAAACTCTTATGATCAGTGAATACATCAACGTGGACACTATAAAGGTAGTGTCCCAAATCTTCAAAGCAAAAACCATCGCCACTAACTCTAAGTCATGAGTTGGATAGTTATTTTTCGTGCACTTTGAGTTGCCAAGAAGAATAGGCTATAACCTAACCATTTTGCATCAAGACGTAACCAAGACTAACTCTTGAAACATCACAATACACAACGAACCCATCAAAACCTATTAGTGAAGTCAACACCAGAGCAGAAGTAAGCCTATCTTCCCACTCTTGGAAGCTCTTCTCACATGCCTCGAACCATTGAAATTTCATCTTATTTTGAGTAAAATTATTCAAGGGTGATGCAATGCAAGAGTAACTTTTTACAAACCATCTATAATAATCGGCTAAGCCTAAGAAACTCTAAATATAGAAAGGAGACTTCTTAACCGCTTCGATCTTCTTAGAATCAACCATAATAACTTCGTCAGAGACAATATGGCCAACAAAAAAGAGTGACTTCAATCAAGACTTACACTTTCTGAAGTTAGTGAATAATTAACGGTCCTTGAGGACTTGTAATATAATCCTCAAATGATTGGCATGTTCCTCTTCACTTCAAGAGTAAACAAAAATACCATTAACGAAAACAATAACAAACATATCTAAGTATTGCTTGAACACCTTGCTCATCAAATCCATAAAAGTTGCAAGAGTATTCGTTAGTCCAAAAGACATAACTAAGAATTCAAAGTGACCATATCGATTTCTAAATGCCATTTCAGAATTTCACATTCCCTTGCTCGAAATTGATGATAACCTAATCAAAGATCAATCTTTGAAAATTAGTTTGCTCCTTAAATTTGATCGAACAAGTCATCAATCCTTAGAGTGGGATACTTATTCTTAATTGTGATCTTGTTCAATTATCGATAGTCAATACATATAAGGATAAAACTATCTTTCTTTCTGAAAAAAAAGAATCAGAGAACCCCATGGAGAGATACTAGGTATAATGAAATCCTTATCCAACATATATTTCAACTGATCATTTAACTCTTTCAATTCCGCCGAGGCCTTTCGATATGGTAGAATATAGATAGGTTGGGTATCCGAGAGAAGATCAATACCAAAGTTTATTTTCCTTTTGGGAGGGATACTTGGGAGGTCATCGCGGAAAACATCTAAAAACACATTAATAATAAAAATTGACTCAAGAGTAAGAGCTTCAGAATTTGTATCTCTAATCTAGACTAGATGATAGATACATCCCTTAGAAATCATTTTCTGAGCTTTCGGGCATGAGATGAATTGACCTTTAATCATGGAATTACTACCTTTTGCATTCTAAAACTAGCTCATTAGAAAAATAAAACTTACCTACATGGGTTTACAACATATAGAAGCATAGCATGCATGAAAACAATCCATATGAATAATTATATCAAAATCAGTCATATCAAGATTTACAAGATTAACTAAGGTGATTTTATGGAAAACTAAAACTGAGTAATTTCAATAGACTCTTTTAGCAACAACTGAATCACCAATAAGAGTATTGACCGAAATTGTCTCTAACAAGATCTTGGGACTAACAATAAAATTCATAGCAAGGTAAGGAGTAACAAATGACAGAGTAGAACATGAATCAAACAATGCATAAACATCAAAGTCAAAGACTTTTAACATACCAGTCACTACATCGGAAGAATCCTCTAACTCTTGATGAGTTTGTATGGCATAAATTTTGTTTTCTCACTAACCACCACCTGACAACATATATCTTGAATCTGAGCATAGGGTCTAGCACCACTCCAAGAATCCTTTGCCTGAAAACCTAGATTTCCACACTTATAGCATACATTCGTTCCCACTAAACATTCTTCCTTATGGATCCTTCCACACTTTTTGCATGGAGGGATGACATGACCACTCAGAGCTCCTTGTTGAACCTTAGGGTTATGCGTCATATCCTTATCAAACTTTGGAAATAGAGTGTTTGATGAATTTTGGCTGGAATAATTTTGACAAAATTTAGGACAACAACCATTCCCGAACTTACCATATAAGAAATTAACACCATCGGTTCGAGCCCTTTTAGACTCCTTTCTAGATCTCTCATTTAGTTTCTCCTCCTCTATTTTTTTTATATATGTCACGAGCCTAGATATGTCCATCTCCTTGACAAGCATCGCAGTTCTACATTATCACCACCGAATTGGACATATTCGAAACAAACTTGCTCATGCGAGCCCTTGGATCGGCGACCATAAAAGGAGCATACTTTGATAATTTAGTGAACTCATACTACCTCACACTCATATTACATTGGCGCAAATTAATGAACTCTTGCACGTTGGCTTCTCTTAACTCCAAAGGAAATAAATAACCAAGGAAAGCACCCTTGAATTCCTCCCAATCAATGGGACCATTTTAAGACCCCGGAAGTTAGAAAGTCCCAATACGAGGAATAATGGATGAAATCTCTGAAAAATATAGGAACTGCCATAAATGCTGACCACGAAAGTCCATCAAGGGTCGTGGTGAGCACCATAGACCATGGGGAGCGACCGTAGGGGAGATTCAGAGACTCAGACTGCATGGAAGGGACCACAAGGAGGGACCACGGACCGTGGTGAGCACCATGGACTGTAGTGCCCTCTGTGGTGACCCCTCCTCTATGACCCAGGAAACTTTCCATGGCATGGATCACAAACGACGACCATGGATCGTGGAGCTCTTCATGAACTGTGGTGTGTTTTTATGGTAGTCACTCTACAGGTCTCCTACAGGACTTGCACCAAGACCACGTTTTACTGGCTGTGATTCCCTCTACAGACCATGAAGGTCTCCGTGGAGAAAGTTTAGAGACTTTAACTGCAACCCCAAGATTTCTTTCCCCAATTCATTTATCATTGGACACCATCACGGGCCGTGGTGATCACACGGACCGTGAAGTGTCCTTGTGAAGCTAGTCCGACAAGATTTTAAAGAGGGCATTTTGGTCTTTTCCTGTGTTTTAATATTGAAGTGTGGTCATTTTGGGAACTGAATTGACCCTATCTAAAGATCCTAAACCTTCTAAAGCCATATTTTCTAACACTTAGATTAAAACCCAAAATTTTCTTCCTCTCAAAGTTCTCCCAAGGGTTTCAAGAAAAGCTAGAGTTCCATTCAAGGTTCTTCAAGTCTCCATTATTTTCAGGCTCATTAGGAATTTATTTACGATGGTCTGTGGGTCTCATTCATGGGTTTTTCCACCCATGGAGTCCAAGTGAATTCTAAACTTAATATTTTAATTTCAATTGATGAATGTTTATGGGTTTTCATGTTTTGATTTCAAATGTATAGATTCTTGAATATTTGAAGTTTATTTACCTATATTAGCTCTTATTTACATGAAATTGATGGTTTTATTAAAGATCCTTATATCAAGGCATGAAATGATTTCAAGGTATTTTGGTGGGTTATTTCAAAGATATCATAAGTGATGCATTTCATTACTCTCATGCATGCTATCATCATTTTAAATGATTTGAAGGCTGAAATGAATAGAACCCACCTAGTTCTTTTATGTTCTCAATGAAGTTTAAATGAAAGCTTTGACTCCAAAATGAAAGTTTATGAAAGCAAATGTTTATGATCAAAGGGAGTCTTATGAAATGAAAGAATGATGAAATAATTATGAAATGATGTATTCCACTTTTAAAATGCCAATGCTCACTTGTGTGAATCAAATGAAAGGTTTTAATGAGCTATTCTACTGAATGATGTTTTGATGATACAAAATCTATGTAAATGACTGTGTTCTAATTATATGAACTATTCCATGGAAATGACTTAGCATTGAATAGGGCATTGAGGTGGGATTCGATTAGGGAATCCTTGTAGCAACCCCTTGCCTCATTAATTATGCGTCAACATAGGATCCTTTATAGGCTTAGGCTAGTGGATCCAAAAATATCCCTAAAGTTAAAGTTGAAGAAATGAATGAAGTTGACGAAATTCTATTCGGAAAGTAGTCTCTCTGTGCCAACGTAGGAAGTTATGTTGGATTTCATGTACTAGCTCGCATAGTATAAAATTTCGATTACGGTCATCTTCCCACAAAAAAAAAGAATGTTTCAAATGTTATTCTCATGATTGATTATGCATGCATTACATTATGCTTCATACAACATAAATGTCCAAATATTTCACTAATGTCCATGCATGCCTACATACTTAGTACATTAAAAGTACTAATGCATACTCTATTGCCTACTTGATATCACCATGTAGGGATCGACATCTCTCCACACTCACCTCCACATGGCTAGTTTGATCGTTGAAGGCTACTATCTTGGTGAGTTCCCATGTTTCGGGAATAACACCCCTTTTACCTTTTTAGTTTATTATTTGTAAAGATGTATGGATTCCTTTTGGGTAATTATTTCTATTTACTATTAGGGTAAGTTAGGGGCATGTCTTAGCCCCTATCAAGTCTAAATTAGTAGAGGAGTGATGTAGTTAATTACTCTTATGCTAGGTTGCGTTTCCCTTAGCCCATTATTCCCTTTCATTTCCGCTTATTGTTAAATTTCATTACCTATGAAAAGCTAAATGAATGCTAAGAAGCTTAGATGAAGTACCTCTGGGTGTCTCACTCGTTGTGTCACATCTAACCCTATTCTTAGGTCGTGACAACCATCATCTCTACCTCTTTCATCCTTTCATTGCTCGTACCACACTTGTGCAACTCTTTTAAGTTGATAGGATGCTAAGTCTGCCTTGTCCATCATGCTAATACTTATGACCCCAACAATCTTACAAATACCCTCATTAAATTCTTGTAGATCTCATCCACCTTAGAGACATGGAATTTGTCAGGGTTCATCCTAGTGCATTCACGAACTCGGCTAGCCGTCGTATCCATATTTTGATTCATGGGAGCTAAAACTTTCCTATTATCTTGAGTGGTTACATCTTGGGCAAGAATTTGAAATGCAGCCCAAAACACTGTATGAGAGACTTTCTCTCTCAAAGGGTCATTTGGAGATTGTTTCCCCTCCTCGGCATTTATTCGAATGAGGTTTATTCAAGGAAGCATATTTCTAAAATCGCAAAGAGAAAATATTAAAGGAAAAGGCATTAGAGTGCAACTCTATCGCACAAATGATCATGAAAAAAGTGAAGTTTTTCCTAACATGGAATTTTGACGTCTCCCCATACAATGAAAAAAAGGAGAATCTACTTGCCAAGGTAGACTCTACCCTGCTAGGGGGGGTCATGTACATATGTTATATATGGATCCACTAGCTAGGCCAAAAGGCAACCCTATGGTGGCACATAGTTATAAGACAAGAAACTTCATATAAAGACCCCGTAAGTCGATCCCCACCTCAAGTCATCATTCGGTGCTAAGTCAAATCCCACAAAATATATATCATAGTAATCATACATATCATATAATCATAAACTTGTTCATAAGTTCCATAAATTCACAGAATATCTAATTTTCATATCATACTTGCAATGTGAATAAAATTATTTCAACATTGCAATATCATACTTACATAATTCATGTCATTAGTTTTCCAGGTCACCAATTAAAGATCCTAAGTCACCTCTTATCAAAACTTGCATGAAATTCATATCTTGATCGTAATTGAAATCCGTAATCATAATTCATATATGGATTTAGGTTAAAACTTAAATACATAGTCAATTTGATTAAAAACCATGAAATACTTGACAATTATTGAACTTTGTAATCATAATTCATGTAAGTCACCATCGAAAATAGCTTCATGCATGGATATTCATAATTTAACGTGAAATCATGCAATTAATGTAAAATCATACTTATAACGATCATTAAGATTAATGAATTGATAGCAAATGCATTGAGTCGAAAGACAGTTAGCATGGGTAGTTTAGCTTGCTAGTTAGCATAGGCAGTCTGGCATACTTGGGGATGAGCCGAAAGATAGTTAGCATGGACAGTCTGTCTTGTTTAGGGGAAGTTTGGCTTTCTTGGGGGCTTGCTTGGGGTGTTTGGGGAAGAAGTCTTGCTTGCTTAGATAGAGAGATTTATTCTTTGGATTCTAAGTTCATACAGTATGGCATCCCAACAAAGAGTATGGTGTTAGCTAGTATTGAGGTTAGACCAACTTTTATTGAGGAAATTAAAGCTAAGAAGTTTGAAGATGAAAATTTGATTAAGATCTAAATTAAGGCGGTGTCTAGTAAGACTCAGGATGTCACTCTTGATGCAGGTAGTGTGCACAATTTTAGGGGAAAGATTTGTGTTTCTGAGTTGATGATTTTATCCAGTATGTGTTGGCAGAGTCTCATGGTTCTCGATATTGAATTAATCCGGGTGTAACCAAGATGTATCAGGGATTTGTAGTGCCTTTATTTGTGGTTGGGTAAGAAGAAATACATAGCATAGTACGTGTCTAAGTGGTAGAACTTTCAACAGGTAAAATATGAGCATCAAAGGATGGGCGGTTTACTTCAGAGAATTCCAATTCCTAAATGGAAGTGGAAAAGGATAGCCATGGATTTTTTGGTGGGTCTTTCCAAGACATTGGAGAAGTATGACTCAATCTATGTTAAAGTTAATAGGTTGACGAAATCATCCCACTTTATTCTAGTCAGATTCAGTTATAATGCTCAAAATTTAGCGAAGATGTATGTCAATAAAATAGTAAGGTTGCATGGGGTGCCCCTTTCTATCCTTTCAAACTGAGGGTCAGTAGGAAAGAATGGTTCAAGTATTGGAGGAAATGTTGAGAGCATGTGTGATGGAATTTGGGGCCATTGGGATTAGTTTTTACCCTTGTATGAATTCTCTTATAATAATAGTTATCACTGCAGCATTGATATGGCACTCTTTGAGGCCCTTTATGGAAAGGGATGTAGATCTCCTATAGGGTGGTTTGAGGCCAAAGATGTGAAATCTTTGGGAGTTCACTTGATAAGAGAAACTCATGATAAGGTAAGGGGTATACAGACCAAGTGTTTGGCAGCTAGAGAAGAGAAAAGGAGAATGCAAACCGCAAAGTAAGAGACATGATATTTCAAGTTGGTGAGGAAGTCTTATTGAAGGTGAAACCTTTTAAAGGATTCATGAGGTTTGGCAAAAAAGGTAAGCTTAACCCTTGTTACATCGATCCCTTTGAGATGTTTGATTGTTCCAGTGGCTTATAGATTAGTCTTGCTACCTAGTTTTTCCGGAGTCCATCCAGTGTTCCATTTATATATGTTGAAAAGGTAACATGGGGATGGAGACTACATTATAAAGTACTTGATATTCTTGGACAAGGATCTTCAATATAAAATGGAACCGATTAAAATTCTAATTCATGATGTCTGAAATTTGAGAACTAAGGAGATCAAATAAGTAAAGGTACAAGAAGCATCGTTTGATTGAGGAAGCTACATGGAAAATCGAGAAGGACATGCAGGACAAGCACCCTCACTTTTTGAAGGATTCAGGTACTACTCTATTCTTGACTTAGCCCATTTTTTTGATTGATCACTTGGCGACGAGTGGTGGCTAAATGTTATCTATTGTAATGACCCGATCTGGTCATTATGGGCAGACCAGATAGTGAAATAATAAGGCCAGAAAACTTCTTGGGTAGTAACTCAAATATTCCAACCTAGGCCAGTCTTAGATAAAATTTGATCAAGGTAAGGTCTAAGGAAATTTAGGAATAGATTGGGGTCAATGTCTAAGCTTGGTTTTAATTTTATGATAGATAAGGCATTAAGAAATCGGTAGGGCTTTTTAGAATTGAATTCGGGTGAGTAGAACTCCAGATATTCAACTTGGCGTGAAAGGGTTATTTAAGAACATCAAGGTTTGAGATTGTATTGCGAAATAGGATTTGGGGGGAGAATTTTTGAGTTTCTATCTTTGTGAAAGCCACTGAGGCGAGTTAGCATAGTAGGATGGTGACCGCTATAGTGCTCCAATCACGGAATTAACAGGAAAAAGTACCAAATCATTTTTATTTCTGCAGTTTCATTTTTGGGGAGGAAGAGACGACTTAGGGCTATTTTTCTTCAGTTTTCCACCAAATTCTTTGGTAAAGGTAAGTTGATTACTCCTTTAACTTGTAATTGAATTCTTGGACCTTAGAATCTATAAGGATTACCTTAAGGGAGAGTTTTTGACCTGAAATTAATAGTGGGAAAAAGCCCTGATTGGGTGGGATGATCATGAAATTGGCCAAGGGTTAGTATTTGCATTATAATACGGGTATTTTAAGACATTATTCATTGATTATTGTATTTTATAATTGTTTAAGACATAGAATAAGCCAATACACTTCAAAAAGAGAAAGCTCACGTTCTTTAGAGCATTCATGTTGGATTAAAGGTAGGTAATGGTTGTTGTTTTCTTGTTTATGTTATATGTACTTGTTAACTACTTCATTTGTATTACATGCATAATATATGATTAGGGAAAAGGGAAAAAACATGAATCAAAATGGTAATTGTGATCAAATTGCGTGCAATGAATGTATTACTTGTCTGTACAAGTGTGATTGGTATTCATTATAGTTGTGATTATGTGATTTCTTGTGGTTCAGGTACCCAATGGGTACAATTGGATCGGATACCACACCGATACATTTGGATCCAGTACCACGCCAGTACAATTGGATTGGATACTACACGAGTATGCTAACTATGTTTTGGATTGGGTACCACACCAATACACTAACAGTTTATGTGTGGATTTCATGAAGGAACCAGGTTGATTGTGGTAATTTTGATTAATCATGTTTATTGTGTGAAATGATTCAAGTTAAGGATTGGGAGTCTAAAAAAGGTTTTTCCTTGCTTGATTTTCAAATTTTCTTAGGATTTGGTCTATTCCACACATTAATGTGGTAGTGTTTGTGATGTAATTATGTATAGTCTATTTTATCGGTTATGGTCACCTGTTCATATTTCATATATCTAGAATTAGCTGTGTGATCTTACTAGTACATTATGTTTGTGTATTGATTCGGCACTTGCTCAACCAGAAAAACCTCAATTGTGAGATCTTTATCCATTTTTTCGAACAAAGACTTTCAGACATATAGTTTATTATTTTCTTGATGGGTTGCATCTCTTTATTTCTAGAGTTCGATATAGTTTTGATACAATAACTTTTAGTTTTTAGGGAGTTTATTTCCACAGTATTTATTTTAAATCCATATTGAGTTTATGGGAACTCAACTTTTTAATTGGTTCTTAGCTTGGTGTGGTTGGGTTAGTAAATAGTTCTCCCACCAGAAGATATGGGTGTCACTCAACGTGGGTCAAAGTCATGACACTTGTGCCGCTAGTGTGCTGGCGCACATCACATTGTGCATTCAACACACCCAATGCACAATAAGGGGATGAGGAAAATTGGTTTGCAAGTTTATTGGAAGCCTTGTGCGTACCTCATGTCGCTTTCATTTTTCTCAAAATGGGTTTGCAACGAAGCAACTACTCTTTTTAGAATTTTAAAAGAGAAGAGTCGCCACCTAACGAATTAAAGGCGCGTTAGGGCACCATTCTATTCTATATTAATTTTGAAAGGGTCAATTGCTACTAAAGTTCAGTTAAAGGTTCAAATTACTTCAAAAAGAAGGTGTTAGGCACCTTTCATGGTCCACAAAGATGGGTCCCGATCGAATCTTATAAAATATGTGGGGATTGAAAGAATATAGCAAATAATGGTCTCTTATTTTATTAAATTAAAGGACCAAGATGATAAAGAATATGTAAAGAAACAAATAAAATTAATTAACTAAATATAATAGACAAGCGAGAAGACAGAAGTTGCACAATTAATTAGAGAAGAAAGATCATTTTCATCTAATTAAACTACCCAAATAAATACAGACAAAAATAGTAAGATTTAAAGAACTAAAGATGTGACTAACTTAATTCATGTCCTACTCGAATCAGCATCAGACTTGTTAATCGAAAAACAAAATCCATAAAGTAGGCCCGAATCACCTTTCATCATTTTCGAGGGGCATATCTACCCCTACCCATCCTAAGTTAATTTATTATTAACCTAAGATGCGATCTAAACAAAATATAAAAAAACTAACATCCTAAAAAGTACCTATCATCCCACTTAATGTCCAAGAGGCATTGAACTTACTAATTTGATAGGTTCAAGACTTAAAAGAAAATTTCAAGACTCCTAAATAGACATTTCGTCAAACAAAACAAGTAGGACAGACAATTAGCATATAAAGTCTCAAATTTGCCTCTAAATTAATTAATTAGCATGCTTAAAAATACATACAAATTGTGAAGACCATGATAAATTGTGTGTGCATACACAATCAAACATATAAAGCATAATATTAAACTTAAAGGACATGGAGCTTAATTCTATTATGAGACATGCGAAGGCAATTTTTACTTAATAGATTAATTAGGATAAAAGAAGGCATTATTGTCAATTTCAATTTTATCATGCTAAAATAAAATGTAAAATTCCATGAGCATAATTTCAAAACAGAAAAAAATGGTGACATCATCTTATATATAATATAATATAATAACTTATTAAAATCCTATAAACATGATTTCTAAATAAAATAACATTCCTAAGATATTTCTTACATCTAAATAACATGCTGAAAATATTAAATATATCCTATGAACATAGTTTCTGATAATGTGACATGTTGAAAATATTTATGAAAATTTTATAGGCATAATTTCTATACGATAAACATGCTGAAAATTATGAAATTTTATGAATATGACTTTTTATTCATATGATGTACCAAAATATTGATTTAAGCCTACATACACGATTTCTATACCCAATAGCATACTTTGATCTTAGAAATTACTTAACAATTCCTATAGACATGATTTCTATATAAATAATAGATAATATCACAATTATTAGGCATGATTTAATTGGCAAGGTTAATTTTAACATATAGACATGATTATGAAAATAACATTTTGAAAATATCCAAACATCATGCTAAAAAACTTAATATGACATATGAATACTAAGTATTCAGCATGTTGAGGTTATTACATAGTTCCTATAGACATGACTTCTATGTGAAATGATACGTTGAAGGTTATATTAACAAAGGCCTACAACCAATTCAATATGCTGAAGTAATTTTATATAGCACCAAAAATATGATTTTTTATTAATATGCTTGAAATATACATTAACCCAATAGGCATGATTTCTATAAGATAAGCAACATTCTTAAAATCCTATAACAAGTCTCCTAAATTGGCAAGAAATATATATTGACATACAACTATAGGCATGATAGAAGGGGAGCCTTGAAGTAATTGGTAAAGCTATTGCAATGTGATTAGAAGGTCACAAATTCAAGCATTGAAAACAACCTCTGATAAAAATGTAAGATAAGGTTGTCTACAATAAACCCTTATGATCAGCCCTTTCCCAGACCACACACATAGCGAAAACTTTAGTGCACCGGACTGCCCTATTATACAACTATAGGCATGATAGAATAATGACAAATTATCAATTTGAACTTACGAGCATGATATCTAATATTTAAATATCAAGGAGATGATTTCCGATTCTTAGCAATGTGTATATTTTGGGAAAAGAATTTAACAAGTATGGTTGCATATTCAAATACTTTTGAACACATGGTGATGGTTAATTAACTAGTTTAACATGCTTAGGACAACATCAATAGAAAACTATTTCAACAACAAATCTAACAAGTACAAATAATGAAACATGTAGCACATAAATCCCCTAAGGAGACTAGCTCCTTAGGCAGTCCCCCAAATATTTATTATTATTATATATAACAGTGTCTTACGTATAAATTATTACAAAACCCAAGAATAATTAACTTTAAAATACATAAGCTTGTCAAAAACATTAAAAAATAATATTAAATAGCTCTATAAACATCTCATCCCAGCAATCTTCTTATCTTGAAGATGAAGTTCAAACCCTGCTAAAGACGGAGAAAATACAAACGTCGTGTATGTACGAGACATGTCTTATAGGATTTCGATTTATACACAGGGAATATTATTAGAAACAAATTAATCAGACATCAAACCAGAGAGTCACAGAAAGATAAGAGGACAAATAACAGAGCATCACATAGAAGAAAAATAAGATAGCATCATACAAGAGGGGTAATTAACTGACCTGAGAGCTTCCTTTCCAATAACATGAACTTAAAGTAAATAAACATGCAAGAAGTAATATTACTAGTCGAGATTACTAACCAGTTGAGAAGTTAACTAATTAGCACAATAGACCTTTGAATTAACTGAAGCAGTAAGACGAACAATTTAACTATTGAAAACCAAAATAGAGAGAGCAGTAGTATAAGAGTTCTTTTGCTAGATGATTAATGCCTGAGAGGAAAAGCTCTCTTTATATAGCAGTGTATTCAATCAGTAGAGAAAGTGTAAGAGGTAAAAAATAATTCTCCTAATCTAATATTACCATAAATAAATGAATAAACAATACGGATAATTAAGCACGAGATTTAGTCAACATTTACCCAAGTTAAATTAGTAGGAGAGAACAAGAAAATAAAAATATACCATAAATACTTGTTAAGAATCAGTACATGATATAAAGAGATTTATTTTAGGCAATATTTTATATTATTTAAAAACAGGCAACTAACAGGAGTGGTCACAGAGAAGGAAAATAACCAAGCAAGCCAATCACATACCAATATTTATGTATTAACAAAACAATTTTAGCAAAAATTACTCCTTACCGCAAATTAGGGAGTAAAACAGGTCAAGACAACTAAAATTTCAGACTAATTCAGGAGAATAATCAAATTAGAGGCAACCAAACTTAGAAAAATCGATTAATTATCACATCAAGTCTTAACAAATTGAATCGAGATGATAACGATTTCAACAAAGCCCAAAACTCATAGACATCCATAAAGAAGAAAACAATTATACACATTACTACCATTATTTTTTTCAAATCAAATAGTCAATGAATTTTATGCCATAAGTGAGCTAGCTATACAAACTTCAGAATCAAAATAAAAGAGAGCAAGAAATATATCTAATATTGATGAGTAACACCCGAGCAGCCTAGAATATGAAAAAAAATATCCAAATTAACAGAGATAATCAAGAAGATTCATAGTCATATTATACAAAGAGATTTTATGATTAGCATTTTGAATATCAAAAGGAGTGTGAGTAAGAATCAGTGAGCCAAGAATCTGAAATTGCAAGAGTTCATGTTTGAGACAAAATCCACAACTAAATGACCTTTTCGCACAGGGCGACATGCATAAACAATCAAAGTCAGAAATAAGAAATTATTCTTAACAATAAGAAACAAAGCTGGATGGATCTGTAAAGATCCATCTTTAGTAGGCCGAAATCTCGGATTTTGGTCTTCACCTGATCTGGTGGGAAGGGGAGAAGAGATGGCTTGAGCAGTTGAGTTGAGTGCTCTCCGCTACTGGTTCGTCGGCGGGGAAGGAGTCCCCGGTGTGCCGATGGGCTTGTTCTCGCCAACGCCTGGCGAGGGGATGACAGAAACAGAGCTCGGCGGTGGCTAATTTGTATGTCTCCACGATAAAATTCGTCGGAGAAAGGAGAGACGAAGGATGAGAGATGCGAAGAGAAAAGGGAATGTCTTCATCTCTGTCTCAGAAAAGAGAGGAGACAGAAGCGGCGAGACGGCGCCGAACTCGACGGAGGAAGCCAAGAGGCAGTGAGGGATGTCGCCGGCGAAGGAACTGAGGTATCGTGAGAGAGGGAGAGGCTGAGTGTGGCGAATTCATAAAATAGTTAAATAATTATATAAATAATAATACTAATAAAATTAATAATAATAAAATTAACAATAATAAAATTTTATAAATTATGCACACCAAGATATGTAATTAATGGGATAAAATTAAACATAAAAATAAAAAGTAGATAAGTTTTAAAATACTTACTCAATCAAATAGAGGTCGATCAAAATTGAGTGTCAACACTACACGCCTCCCTGCCAAAGGTCTTGAGGGGAATCTCTATTTAAGTCAATTTTCATCCCAAAATTTCATTTTGATGATATCCTCTGAACCCTAGGATGGTTTTCTATCCTCTACTTATTTTCCATTCCAAAGGTAAGTGTCTTCCATGAAATTCTACGAAATCCAAGTATTTCAATCATTCATTTTTTAGATTATTAAAGAATTTCTATACCATAATCTTAAGGTTTTAAAGAAAAAGTCAATCAAAATTGTAAGAATTACTCAAGTTAGGGTTCTTTCCATACTCATACCAACAACTTCAAGAACTTTTTATGTAGAATATTAAAGTTAGATTTTTTTACACTATGGTTAAAAAGTTATGAACATTTCATGAAAAGGTAGCGATCTGACTGGCTCTCTGGAAGCTTTGTGCAGTTGGTGTGCGACTGCACATCACATTGTGAATTACACACACCCAACGCACAATAAGGGGCAAAGGAGAATTGGTTGGCTGATTAATTGGAAGCCTTGTGTGGACCGCACACCTCTCTGCAAAAAGTCCCAACGGAAAACTCTATCTAAGTCAATTTTCATCTGAAACTTTCATTCTTTCAATATCCTCTGAAGTCCTTTCCTCATCCTCTGTTCCAAAGGTATGTTTCTCCCATGAAATTCTAAGAAATTCCAAGTATACCAATCATTCTTTTACTTATTTTTAGTGAAATCATATAACATATTACCCTAGGATTTTCAAGAAAAACTTAATAAAAAATTCGAAGAATTGAATTCTTGAAACTACTTCTTCAAGCTAGGGTTCTTCCTTGATCTTTTAGAAAAAAATTAAGGTATGTAAGAACTCAATGAGAAATTTCTTACATCCTCATGCCAACAACCTCTAAAACTTGTTATGTATAAGAGTAAAGTTATGATTTTTATACCCATGTTTATATTTTCCTTGTTCTACAAATTGGGTTGATTTTATTGATGCTTAAATTTGAAAAACTAAAAAATCATATGAAAGTTTGAATCTTTTACACCTATTGATATCCTCTCATGAGTTTGAAAGAGTTTTGTATTTAGAATGTTCAATTGGTTGCCCTTTTTTTAAATTTGGGTATGCTTGTCATGTAATTTCCTTGATTCTTATTCATCGCATGTTTTGAGAAAGATTTAGTTATCACGAAAGGATGATTTTTGAGTAAAGACTTATACTTTATCTTCAGATAGACAAAAATTCTTACATTATATGAGCATATGTTCCACCTTCTCTTTTTTTGCACGCCACAACATATAGTGTGTGCATTTTTTTTAGTACCCACCATAGCAAGGACTATCTCCCTTGAGGAATCCTTCAATAGTAGTGCACAAAACGACAACCCTTCCCCTGAAAAATAAGGTTCTCTTCCAACGAACAAAATACATAATTATCTATATTCATTCTGATTCTAGTACTACTAACCTCAAAAATAGCAAAAGTTTGTTGCTTTATGAAGAAACAGGGCCTCAAAAAAAAGGCAAAGAATACGGAGGTGGGTTTTTTGATCTACAAATGGTGATGATTAGGGAACAGAACCGTGCACGCACTCCCTCAACAATATAAAGTAACCCTAGCATTCAAATAGAACACAAATGGCAAATTGCCAACAGAGGAAGAAATTAAAAGTCATCAAAGCAAATGGATGTTGTTGATGAAATGAGTTCTTTTTTTTTGTGACATTTTTGTTGTTTGGCTAAAAGGTCTATGATTTCCGTGCTTAATTTTCCTTAAATTATTAAAAATGGATTGGATCTAGTGGTAATATTTAACTGAATATTATTGGAGTCAAGAATATATCGGAAACAACCTCTCCACCTCTGAGGTAGGGATAAGGTTGCATACATTGTATCCTCCTAGGCTCCACATTTTGAGATTACACTCAGTATGTTGTTATTTTTGTTGTCACTACTTTGGTATTTCATTGTAATAAAAAGCCAAATTTGAAGTCCCTTTTATTCAGACACCAATTTATGCATTCAGTGATTTATTTTGTCAAACACGTTGAGAACGGTTAAAAGTAATTTGCTCATCTGTCCCTCTTTCTATTTTTGAGAGTTTCAATTTTATTAGTAAATAGTAGATAGAAGAAATCAAAAGTGTATCTTTTCAAAACTCTAAATGTTGTCAGAATATTGTTTCCATATTTCAACAATGAAGTCTTTTCAATTCTTGATGGTTATATGCACACTAGTCTATGGATATGTGCAATGCATGTGTATCCTATCTAAATTACCATAAAATATTCTAAATTATTAGTGTGTTGAAAAATATTTTATAATTAAACAGGAATATATGTTCATTTCTTGACAAGAAAAATTAAAATATTATAGTTCTACCCTTTGATATCAACCTATAAGGTAACAAATTAAAATATGATGGCAGATTATATACTCTTCCCCAAATGAAAAGAAAGATAAAAATATTTACTCTTTTATAATGAGGGAAGAAAAGAAAGATAAAAATATTTACTTTTTTATAATGCTATAATTATAAAGTCAAACTAATAGATGTATATTCTAATATGATACATGCGATCTGCAAAACAAATTTTGGAGAAAAGGGAAAGAAAAAAATGAAAAGATTTTGGTAGTAATATCATAGGATTAAAGCATAAATAAAAGTTACATCATTGAATCCTTCCAAATTAAAATTATGTATTATTAAAAATCTTCCGTAGTCATCATGGAATTGCATATTCAGCAATATGAGAATTTACATTCTGATAACTTAATTAGAATAATAATATTAAAATCTCTACTCAATTATCTAAGCTAATTGAAAGAAATAACAGATAAGAAGTTTAGCTAAAGTAGAAAATTTACCGTTTCTGTAAAACGCATGAATGCTCAAATCTGTCGTCATATTTTTGCGAAGGCCTCTCAATCTAAATATGAGCTAAATAAATAGCATTTGGAATTAGTAGGAGTTCAAGAAGTATAAGGGAATAGGAAAGGTTGGAGCAATATATATATAAATATATATATATATATAATTTGTTAAGTTTCTTACCATGATTCAATCACTGCATCCATTTAATATTTAATAAAGCAAAGAAATAAAAAACAGTTTCATATGGCCATCCGGAAAGGCTCTCCCACATTTTATCTCTTTAATTATTTTATATAATTTTAGTTTTATTATTTTAATTAATTTATCTTTGCAATTGTGCACAAAACACACTTGCATGAAGGGTAAAACAGTCATTCAAATAGATATTTTATAACACTTTTATTTAGTGTAGGGGCAAGGGGAAGTAGGTGGTTCTTGAAATCGTTTACCTGCTCCATTTCTTGCTGCTGGTAAGTCCAGAACATCTCCAATTGCTTTTCATGCCGCTTAAGGAGACACTTGTCCTAAAATATGAATATCCTTAACGAAAATCTTGGCTCCGCCGCTGTACCTACCAGACTAACCCAACGATTGCTTACAGTTGTTTTCCATGGTGTTTTGGACGAGGGGTAATATGTTAGTCTATCCTTGTTAGAAGTGTCGATTAAAGTGGCCATTATGGGATCAGAAAGTCAAGTCCTAGTGACCAAATAGAAAAAGGCAAACACCAACTTTCCCAAAGATAAAAATAAAATTTCCAAGCAGACTGGTTGGAATCCAGCTTGTTGAGCCATAATATATGTCGTCTTTTGATGTTGGTGACAACTTAGAGGTTCTTTTCCAGGATAGTGGCATGAGAGCTACTGGTTCAGGTGTAAGGTCTCACAGGTATCCCAAAAAACTGTCTGAAAGTTCAATATGATAACATCTAGGATTGTGATGGTCCCAAAACGCTTGAGGTACCTTAAACACTACACTATAACATAAGTTTATATGTTATAACTTATGATCTACTCATACATATTGACTTGTCAGTTCTCCGCTTCACCCTGTTTTCTCAGCACCTTTGCTTGATTTATAAGAAGAGATTTCTTTCTACAGCGGTGCAAGCTCTGATAAACTAGGCATGAGATGCACAAGATGCCTCAAAGATCGACCCCGGCTTTTGTAGGATTATTCTGGCTATTCTTTTAAAGTACGAGCTGCAGTTGATGCTTTGTGGTTTGATGGGTGGTGGGAAGGTGTTGTTGCTGGATTTGAAGTCTATGGAAGTGGTCATGTTCAGATTTACTTTCCTCTTAAGAAAATACAGTCCCAAGAAAACTAAAAAGTTAAAATAAAAATAGAAAACAAGGAATAAGTGGAGAATTCTTGCTTGTTGCTTGATGCATAGCAACTTCACCTAAGGATAACCGAACAACCAATGAATGAAAAATTGGAATCTCTAATTATTTTCAATTATTACCTGAATTCAGATATCTAAACTCAACATTGTCATACATTGGCTTTCTAACTCAACTGTGGAAAAAGTTTTAAATAGTAGGCCTAGCTTTTGCTAATTTGTTGTCCAGAATTTTGAATGATCAATGTTGGACATATCCTGATGCCCCAAGGTGTTTTTTTCTTTCAATAATAAGCGAGAAGATATTATTGAAGATACAAAGGAAGAACGTGAGGACTTCAAGAGATTTGGTAGATGAAATATGGGTTGAGGTTAAGGGAAAAAAAGATATAAATTCATTCATAAGCTTTAGTTTAACTTATGTATCTAAGTGCAACACCAAAGAACGGGGGAACTGCGAAAATTAGACGACTGCAAAGCTTATGAAATTTATGGTACTAGGCCTTAATATCTTAAGCAAGGTCAACATTACATCTCTAAAGAGACCATGTACCATCAATTCCATAAGCTTGGGAACCATCTAATTTTCGCAGTTCTCCAATCTTTGATACTACACTTAGTAACATAAGATAAACTCGGGCTTATGAACGACTTTATGTCTTTCTTTCCCTTAACATCAACTCATTTTTCACCTACACAATCTCTTGACGCTCCCACATTCTTCCTTTGAATCTCCAATAATATGTTCACTATTATTATTGAGAGAAACAAATACCTTGGGACATTAGGCCATAACCAACATCGATCATTAAAAATTCTGGACAACAAATTATACAGAAGCTAGCCTACTATTTAAAACTTTTTTCTCAAATATATGACAATGCTGAGCTTAGGCATATGATTTCAAGCAGAATTGGAAATAATTAGAGACTCTACTTTTACATCCATTGGTTGTTGAGTTATCCTTATGCAAAGTTTCTATACATAAACCGATAAGCATGAATTCTCCTTTTATTCCTTGTTTACTATTTCCATTTTAGCTTTTTAGTGTTTTGACATTGTTATTTCTTAGTAGGGAAGTAAACCTGAAGATGAACGCTTCCATAGAAATCACATCCAGCGAACAATACCTTACCACCACCCGTCAGACCACTAAGCATCAACTACAGCTCCTACTTCAAAAGAATAGTGAGAATAAACCCCCAGAGGCTGAGGCCAAACTGTGAGGCATCCTGTGCATCTCATGCCCAGTTTATCAGAGCCTGCAACTCTATAGAAATTAATCCATTCCTATAAATCAAGCAATGGTAGTGAGGAAACAGGATGAATCAAGAACAAACAAGTCAATATATGTAAGTAGATCATAAGGTATAGTATATAAACATAAGTTATAGTGCAGTGGTTAAGGTACCTTGAGATTTTGAGGACCATCGCAACCCTGGATGTCATCACATTGAACTCTCAGTTGTTTTTTTTGATACTTGGAAGACCTTACACCTGAACCAGCAACCTCTCATGCCATTATTGTGGTAAAGAACCTCTAATTTGTCACCAACTTCAAAAGACAACATATATTGAGGCTCAACAAAGCTTACTTCCAACCGGTCCTATGCTTAGAAATTTTATTTTTAATTTCAGATAAGTTAGTCGTTTGTATTTTGCTATTTGGTTACCAGGAATTGACTTTCTGATACAATAATAGCCACCTTCACCGATAGTTCTACTCCCACTAGGCCCTTGCAATGAAGAATTTTCTCGGATTATATTTTCAGAGAACTCATCAAATATGTGACCAGTCATTAAAGCACTTCTTCTCTTTTCGCTTCTTGGGGTAGCTACAAGAGAAGGAAATTCAAATTTAATATAATGTAAAGTAAATTTAAGTTGAGATAAATATAATTTATAACATTCTTTCCACAAAGATCCAATTGTGTACAACTAAACAAGGATGTCTAAGGATTGTAATTCCATAAGCCGACAAGCTACTATGGGGTAGATCATATATTAGGTGTAATCTTAATCTTTATAACTACATAAGTTTTAAAAGTTCTAAATGTGCCTATAACCATCAACAAGAACAAAGAATTCAGTGATGAAATATGCAACAATATTATAACATTTACTAAGTACATCAAACCAAAGACTAGTATAAATGATCCAGAGCTATAATTTGAGGACTTAATTCAAAAAAGTTCAGCCGCATGGCCTACAATTCTTTAATGACAATCTACTCTAAAATAGGCTAGTAATTGGGATCTACATGAATATCAATAAAGAACACAAAACAAAGGAAGTTGAAAATGCATCAATATTAATAAGGATACCAAATATGGATGATATTAAGGATCACATATAAATGCATAAGGGAAAATGAAAAGGGGAAGAAAGATATAAAAAGAAGATCCAAACTGCATACTACAAATTCAACACAATAGATTCTTGCAACATTGAGACATCAAATAAAATAAAAGATAAAGGAGTAAGAAGCAAGGGGTAGACTCGTAATGATCAACTAGGTCTATTAAAGATTCGACCCTATTTAGAAATTCAACAAATTACAACCAAATAGAAGCAAGATCACAATGAGACATTTTTGACCTCATTATTATTACATTTTTGATAAGGATGACTTCATTATTTATTGAATGGTATATAAAAATCCTATTGCAACAAAAACAACAACATACCCAATGTAATCCCACGCCTCTCTTAACTCTACCTCGTTGAGATAGAGAGTCTGCTTTTAATATACCCTCAGCTCCCTTGCCCCCACTACCTAGCTTAAGGGCCAATTTACCTTTTCTTTCTCCAAGAAAGTATTTCCCTCTAGGATTATTTCCTTGCATTTAACCCCATCTCCATTCAGGATAGAAGTTGAAAAGAGGTGGGACTGCATCTTTGCACGTTAGAGCAAGGATGCCTCAATATTTATATTAAACCCACACAGAAGACTTACAAATGTTATCAAGACTAACAAAGGAGAATAGCATAAATATTATATTTTATTCATCGGGTAACTCACCTATCAATGAGCAAAAACTGATTAAATAAAAGGCCAAAAACAGTAAATAACCTTACCCTTTTCTGTCAAAGAGCTAAAATTTAATATATCAGGAAAAGAAAAGCTTACATTCTAGTGTTCTATTACATAAAGAAAATGATGACATGGATATAGAGCAAACTTTTACCTCAATATTTCTTTTTAAATCATTATATGCAAACTCTTACAAGATATGACTCTCTCTCTCTCTTCTTTTACCTTTCTAATAGCTCGATCTATCTGCAAATGCTATTAAAATCGACAATAGAAACATATGCAAATGAAATCCTCCTAAGTTTTGTTGAGGACTTGGTCGAACAAACAAAAATGGATGTAACTAAGAACATTAGACAGAAAGAAGAGATTTTTCCAACGATTAGCTCCTGATGACCATATAAATAATTATAAACCAACATCAAACCATAACCCCAAATGAAACACGAACATAATTTTGCTTAATCCAATGATAAACTAACCTTGATTCAAGAAAACTCTCAATACATATCAGTTACGAAGAACAAATCTTTTTTCAAGAATTACCAACCAAGGACAAATAAAGCCCAAACCCCCGTGAAAAAACAAAATGAGATTTGCTTCTTTTCAAAGATTAACCATGTATAAGAACAAAAATTGTTCCAACTAAAATACTTGTAATAATTATACCACTTCTACTAGGTGTCGCCTTTTTAGTGCTAGCTGAACGTAAAGTAATGGATTTTGTGCAACGTCGGGATTTCACCCCTACACACGAAATTCCACTCTCTTCTATCTCACTTAAATGAATTGGTTTCGAGAGCATTCCGCCAGTTTTTGGTGGCTTTTACTTTCTTACAATATTGAACCAACGTTGAGAAGAAATCAAGTGATCACATTTACAACAAATAGCTTAAGGTGAAGCAAAAAAGTACCTGGGTTTTTAGGAAAACAAGCTAAGCACGTGATTAGTACCAACTCACCTCAAAAATAGCAACTTTTGTTGCTTTATCGAAAATAGAGATTGAGAAAAAAGCCAAAGATGCTGAGTTGGGTTTTTAGATCTACATGAGGTGACAGTTAGGGAAAACGTTAGATTAAAGGGTTAAAGAAAAATATTATGACACATTTACCAAGTATATCAACCACAAGGTTAGTGTAATTAATCTCGAGATATATTTGGAGGATTTAATCAAAAATGTTCAGCTGCTTGGCCTAAATATCTTTAAAGAAAATATACTCTAAAATCTGCTAGTAACTAATTGGGTTCTCCATGAACATGTGTCAATTAAAATCAAAGCATACAGAGGAAGTTGAAAAATGCATCAAAATTAACAATATTACGAAACATGAATGATATTAAGGATCACATGCAGATCCATAAGGGGGAAATGAAAAAGGGGAAGAAAAAGATAAAAAGAATATCCAAAATGCATACTGCACATTCAACACAATAGATCTTTGTATCATCGAGACATAAAATAAAAATAAAAGAGCAAGGTTAATAGTTCAAGTGAAATTCCAAAATGGTGTAACAAGCAAAGGGCAGACTAGCTCGTACTGATTAATTAGGTCTATTAAAGATTCAAATGCAATAGATCACAGTCGAACAACAACAAGATGATTATCAGGCATTTTATTACCTCATTATTATTACCTCCTTGATAAGCATGAATTCATTATTCGTTGAGTGCTACATTAAACACCCCATTGCAACAACAACAACATACCCATTTTAATTCCACACCGCCTTTAACTCTACCTCGTAGAGATAGAGAGAATATTTTTGATTGACCCTCTACTCCCTTGCCCCCACCATACAACTTAAGTTCCATTAGTTGAGTCAGAATCCAATCTCAAAACTCCTGCGGACAAAATCATTGATGTAGAAGTACTATCTATTCTCTTGTGGCAGGATTTCATAGCAAAAAGTTGGGTGTATCAAAATCTAGAATATTATCACAAACCGTGATAATAGAAAAGCCATTGCAAAAACATTTGATTGTTCTATACTCTAGTTTATAATTTGAGGTGAATCAAGTTTTTATACGTCCTCAACCAGTTGAACCGACAAAAAAGGACTAGAAAGGATTGAAAAAAATATAAAATCCTTGTGTCACTTCTGGCAAATAAGAAATTTTAGGAATTTTTGTCATTCTTGGCATATTTGAGATGCTTCATCTTAAATTAATTAAGACAAATAGATCAATGTTATTCAAAATTTGTAACATATTCGAAAAAAGAAGAGACCGCACATGTAACCTCTAGAGTATATCATCAAGTATTTCCTCTGGGAAGTGAACTACCATGACTTAGATAGGAAAATAAAGAGTGATCATAATACTCTTTTGCTCTTGAATCTTTCCTTTTTTATTTTTACAACAACTCAAACAATTCATTAATTTTACTTCTACAAATTTATGAGAGAGAACAAATTTGGAATGTCACAATCTCTAACTTTGATCTTTTGACAGCCTGATCTGAGGTCTATCTTATAGAAGAAACTGGCACCCTAATGATTGAATAAATCATCATGGGATACTTATACTTGATTGTGACTTTGTTCAACTAATGAAAATTAATGCACATTCTGAGAGAACCATCTATCGTACACATGAAGAGAACTGAAGCATCCTATAAAGAGATACTGGATCAGATGAAACCTTTATCTTGAAGGTCCTTTAACTGATCTTTCAATTCCTTAAGCTCAGCTAGATCCATTTTGTAAAGAGGGATAGAGATAGGCTAGGCATCTAGAATTAGGTCTATGCAAAAGTCAAATTTTCTTTCGGGAGGGACTCTAAGAAGATCTTTGAGAAACACTTCTAGAAACTCATGTACGACTCGAATAGATTGAAGAGTTGGGATTTCAGCAATAGAATCCTTAAGTAGAACTAGATAATAGATACAACCCTTGAAAATCATCTTTTTGAACTTAAAGTAAGAATCAAACCTACATATAGGATTTGAGGTACTACCCTTCCTTTCAATGAATGGCTCATTTTGGAATTGAAATTTAACGACTTTGGTTCTATAGTCGACTAAATTATAATAAGAGTATAATCAGTCCATACCAAGAAATATCAACTGAGGTAATTTTCTAAAAAACTGAGATCGAGCAATTTTTATATTCCCGCTTAGCTAAGACTGGGAAAGGTTCTAACAAGATTTTTGGACTGACGTTAAAATTCATAGTAATTTAAGAAGTCACGAAGGAAAATTTTCTTCTTAGATCTAATAATGCATAAAGATCAAGATGGAAGGCTCGTAAAATAGCAGTGACCACATCAGGGGAATCTTCCTAGTCCTTTGAGTCTAAAGAGCACAAAATCTGCCTTGACATTGTTCGTCCCCAATACTATATGAGGTACCATACTAAAAGTGTTGAAGCACTAGGATGAGTCTACTGGCGATCATCCTTAGACTTACTTTGGGCAGATGGGAAATTCCTCAATTTGTGACCAGTCTTACTACATCCAAAGCAACTACCAATACCCGCCATACACTCCCGCGGGTGGTTCTTACAACACTTCTGACAAGTAGGAAAAATGCACCCACTAAAAACATTACAATAAGACTTAGAGTATATAAAGAACTGTAGTAGAAGCAGAATATGGGGCGAGGCCTCAATATTTCTGTCGAAACGGAGAATGACTACTACCTACTAACCTCTGAGGAGATTAGTTCACATTATCAGTCTGAGCCCTCTTGTTATCCGGAGCACTCTCCTTGAGATTTTCCTCCTCTATCTTTTGAGCATGATTCATTAAATAGGAGATATCCATCTCCTTGATCAACATGAAAGTTCTACACTTATTCACCACCATCTCAGAAACACTAGAGACAAATTTACGCATGTGAGCCTTAGAGTCAGCCATCATAGTTGGGGTATACTTTGAATGTTCGGTGAACTTCAAAGACCACTCCTTCACATTCATGTTCCCTTATTTGAAATTGATGAACTCTTGAACATTTTCTTCCCACAACCCAAGCGGAAAGAACCTATCTAGAAAAGCACCCTCCAACTTATCCCTATCAATGGGGCTGCATCATCAACCCTTTCATCTTTCCATTGCTTGTACCATATCTTAGCCACTCCTTTCTAATGATAAGTGGCTAAATAAGAACTCTCAAATGGTGTGAATCCCATGATCTTAGTAATATTCTTGATACCCTCAATGAACTCTTGTAGATCCTCATCCACTTTCAAACAATGAAATTTTGAAGGGTTCATCTGAGTAAAGTTCTAGACTTCATGCTCTTCATTTTGATTCCTTCTAACATAGGTTCTTCTTTGAGGCATTATGTTGCAAACATGTAGAGCGTGAGTTAGAAGGAAACAATATAGAGTTGTACCCTATCGAATGAATGAGAGTACGTAACAAGAAGATTATTTCCTAAAATATTTCATGGCCTCCTATTGATAGATGTGGTGCACTTTACATTCATAAATAAGACTCTACTAAACTCTTCTTTCAAACACCCTAAGAAACTTGAACCGGATGCTCTGATACCAATTTTTTCATGACCTGAGTCTACCCCTAGACACAACATAGTGCTTAGAGATGAAAATTCTCCAAGCTAACTTCATGGCATGGCATGCCACTAAGATTCACAAATCAACATAAGAGATAATTGAAAGTGCAGAAGACATCATGGAATAGTCTAATAAAAGTCTAACATATTGAAAGACAATATCTGAGGACACATGTAGAATCTAACTATTTGAAAGAAACAACAGTAGAAGTAATATAAGACCATCTTTGAAAAATGAGGACTCACAAAAGTGGCTCAAGTGTTGATCAGATATTTATAATACCCGCGGGCGTGATGTAGAACATCAAAACCTATATTATAAAATAATATAGAAAGAAAGTATGTGGTTAGTACAATCATGTGAGCTACAACATAGAGTATGGTGGGAGGTACCATTAACAGAAATATAACCATATGAGCTGCAAAAAGGAGTATGGTGTATTGCCACACCAAAAAGGCCCTATATATTTGCCAAGGTATAAATACATGAGTAAATATGGATCCACAAAGCTAATGTTTAATCAGGACAAATCATATGGTGGTACGTAGTTTTGGAAAGTAGGGATTCTACCAAAGGACCATGGATTCTTACTAGAATCTTCATCCTTAAGTCCACTCGATGCTAAGTACTACTCCCATGGAAATCATGCATAAACTAAAATAGTAATAATATGAAAATACTGTAATTCGGATAAACTAATAATACTGAGTTTCTCCTGAATAATGATTTCAAAACTGATAATAACTGAAGATACTTTATCTAAAAGCATCATAAATCATGATAAATGATATATACTAAAAGAAACTTTATCTAAAAGCACCTAAAATCATGCAATTTTGATAATTTGAGACATGCACTTCAAATTACATAATTCTAGATCATGAAAATACTTGTATGCTATGGGTTCTTGAAATTATCATTGAAAACATGTAATTATAAATGAAATCATTCAATTAGAGATTATAATTGAAGAGTGACTGAAAATCAACAACAAACCTAGGTTTGGAGAATCATAGAACTTAAGAATTAAAGTTTTCTTTGGGATTAAATGGGTGAAAGAAAAATCCATTAATGAAATCCCACATACCTGAAATGAACAATCTAAGATTGAATCCTTCAATGAGACTTGAAGCTTGAAACCCTAGTTCTTGCCTTGAGAGGAAGCTTGAGAGAGAATAAACTTAATTTGTGTGAGTTATAAGAGAATGAGAGACTTAGGCTGATAGAAATCCCTTAATCCCACTTTGAATAACTCAAAATGAAATATTATATGAATTAAATGAATGGGAAAAGACTAAAAAAACCCTGATTAAAATCTGCCAGAGGTCTTTTACAGATGACCTCTATGGATCATGAAACTGTATGCTGACCGTGAAAGGGTCCGTAGAAATCAGAGAAGAATTATCTGAATTTCTGAAGTTCACCTCTACGGACCCTTCTAAAGTTTGTAGAAATTAGTACGCCTCATACAAGTATCCGTAAAAGGAAAAGTTTCCCTAGTTATGAAGTCTCTTTGTACGAACTGATCTACGGACCATAAAATATTCTACGACCCGTACTGATTTTCTGTGAAAGTTGGGGAAATTCTGAGTTTCTTTAGGATTTCAAGACTTTGGTTCACGAGGGTTTTTAACAGCCTGCAAAACCTTTTAAGACCCATGAAACTTATTCTTCCTATTCAAGTCCCAAATCCAACTTTCTAAAGTCTGGTCTACGACCAAGTTAATTTATCATAAAGGATTTTATGACACGTACTTATGCTCGTAAAACTCAAATGCAATTCTCTTGATTCTATAGTCTTATCTACGAGACCCATCTATAATCCGTAGATGGTCTCCGTAAAAGTGAAGTTTTTCTTTTTTTTTTGTAGATTTACATTTCTAAACTCTCAAGGTTTGATCAATACTTTGGAACTTTTGGGGTATGACATACATGACCCATTATTTCATGGATAATTTCATTCAAAATTGTGATGGAGGACATAGCTTACACTCATAGTTTTTTTGACAATAGGGAATGTATTTATTTATTCTTAACAGAAAAAATTAAGAAAACCTAGGGGTTAGAACTCTATTCATATAATAGAGAATAAATTAAAAGTTAAAACATTAAATAGCAGTCCACATGTCTTAGATAGATAGTAGGAAGTATAGCCTGAGACAGACTAACAAATATTTATTGATCGGATAATAATCCTAGCATGATGAATGCCATTCACCCTTAATCTCCTTATCTTTGTTTAATATTATGAATCTTATAATTTATTGCTACCACTAGGCCACACTCTTGGTTGTTAATCTCGTTATTTTTTTTACTTGATTATAGTGAGGAAACCCTAATATGTATGACTATGTGTCTATTTCCTGGTGAAGAGAGTACAGAAGAGCCTCTCAACAAGGGCAGGAAAAAAATACCTTATGAAGGCTTCTTTTAAGGTGGTTTGCTTTTCTTGGCTGGTAGGAAGAAATAATTGTCTCACACAGGACATACTTTAAATAAGAGGATATCAACTGTGTTCTTAATGCGTTTTGTGTGGAGCTACATGGGGAAATAACAGTCATGTATTCATTCATTATCCTATTACTTGGAAATTATTGCAATTTTTCTTGAGCATAGTAGGAATTTGATAGTCAATGCCAAGAAGTGTTGATTTACTAAATTGTTGAAATTAGAATGATCAGGAAGTAGGTCAAAAAAATTGGTGAAAACTTGTCCCTACATGTATATTGTAAGACCCCAAAAGTTGGAAAGTTAGAAAATAGAGGTTCAAAGAAATCTTCTCATAAAAACCCAGCTTTTGGCACTAGGTGGCTTTCCATGAAGACCTCCATGAGTCATGGCGCTCTTCACATGCTATGGAGAGCACCCGTGAAGGCCACTGGTGATAAGGAAAGGCTGGAGGCGGGACCATAGATGGTTCACAGCCCATGGTGATGACCACGAGTTGTGGTGTGGTCCGTGAAGCCCAGCTCTTCAGAGCCCATCCTGAAGGTGCCTACAACGGAAGGCACCATGATCTATGGTGAGAACTATGTGCCATGGTTCCCTCTTTGGAGATCACCCCACATAATCCCCAAAATTTCAAGAACTCAATTCCTAGACCACGATCACAACCATGGGCCGTGGTGAGGTTCAGGGATCATGGTGGGTCCCCCATACAGGTGTAGTTTCAATTTTAAGTTGGGGGTATTTTGGTCTTTCCTATGTTTGAATTAATAAATGTGGTTGGTTTTTGGAGTTTATTTTAACCTATTAGCTATCCAAAGCTTCCTAACTCTCTCATTCTCACCCTAACATCCTAAATCAAAATCTTATCTCTAAAAGTTTGCTCTCCAAGTCTCCTTCTTCCTCAAGCAAATTCTAAGGATTTCTTCAAGGTCAAGAATTGGTCAAGCATTGATTTTCTTCAATTTAGGGCTTCTGAAGGTCAAGGTATGTGGGATTTCATCCTTGGGCTCTTTCGCCCATGGAATCCCAAAGTTTTCTTCTCAAATCTATTATGATTTCTTCTTCTAAAAGCTTTAGTTCCATCATTTGCATTGGGTCTTCTTAATTATGATATATTTTAGTGGTATTAACCTAATTATGCATAATTTATATTACATTGCATGATTTCAAGATGAATTTCAATGACTTATGTTATATACTAGTTTCAAGTATGTTTTATGAGTTGTGATTATTATTTTCAAGCATGATTTATGAGTTATGATCATGATGTTCTGATTATTTCAATAAAATATTTATGAATGATAAGTCAATGATGCTACAATCAAAGTTATTGTACAATAATGATAATTCTTGCACAATCACGTTAAAAGAGGTGACAAGGACAATTCTCACCAATTAATGGGTTTTATAAGAATCAAGCAAGTTAATAGATGAGCTATTCTTATATTATTTTATAGATATGAATTGATATCTATTATTATCTTTTCTAATGATGTTAATGATTATGTTTTCATAAAAATTTCATTGGGATAATGACTTAGCACTGAGAGGACTTTAAGGTGGGGTTCGGTCTGGTAGCCATCGTAGCTACCTAAGGAAATCATAGTAGCAACCTTTAGTACTAAACTATGTTGCCTGTGTAGGTTTAGCGTAGTTAGGGACAAAAGGTTGCTACTAAAATTCCCTTGGGTAGATACTCTGGCCATCGGACCAAACTCCACCTTAAAGTTCTCTCGGTGCTTAGTCATTATCCAAGAAAAAGTCATAAATCATAGTCATTAACATCATTAGAAAAGAAAATAAAAGATATCAATCCTCATCATAAAATAATAATAAGAGTATCTCATTAACATGTTTGATTCCTAAGAATCCATGAGTTGGTGAGAATGTCCTTTCACCTCTTTAACATGAGTGTGTGAGAATTACCTTTCACACTATGATATTTTCTTGAAACATCATTTATAACCTTTTATGAGTCATTCATAATCCTTGATAATCATTCATAAAACATTCATTGAAATCCCTTAAAATTCATAATCACAATTCCTTAAAAACATACTTGAAAATAACCTATGGCATCGATCAATGAAAATCAACTTAAAATCATGCATTTGATGTGAATTATGCATAATTTGATCAATAATCATAAGAGAAAACATAAATAGGAAGACACAATGCAATTCCATGGAAAATTAGGGCTTAGAAAAGAATTCATAAAAGACATTTGAAGAAAACCTTGATACTTTATGGATGAAAGGATCCATGGATTAATTCCCACATACATTAGAATTTAGAAGCCCTAAATTTCACTTGAATTGGAGACTTGATCTTGAAACCCTTGAATTTGCTTTGAGAAAGAAGATAAACCTTGTGAGAGAGGATTTGTAATTTAGGTGTTAGGGAGGGAATGAGAAAGTTTGGAGGTTTTAGGGTAGATAATAGAATAGGATTTAACCCAAAACCATCCAAAGACATTAATTAAATAATAGGGAAAAGAACATAACAATCCTTAAACTTAACTGAATTGGGAATTTGCATGGGAGGGCATCATGGCCTGTGAAGCTCACTATGTATCATGGTCTAAAGGTTGGACTGGGTTACAAGGGGTTGACTTCACGGTGGTCATCACAGCCCGTGAAGATCACTACGGGTCATGGACCTTGCCATGGTCCTCAAAGGAACTTGGGGTCCTAGCAGTTTGGGTTCACAGATGGTATCACGGTCCGTGGTGAGAACCATGATACGTAGAGCACTATATGGACCTTGTATACCGATTTACTATTCATTAGTGTATCTTTAAGGTTTCTCTCCATGGAACATTAAGAGCACCACAGCCCGTGAAGGACCACCTGGTTCCAAAAGCTGCAATTTCCTATGATTTCCATCTAAAACCTCATTTTTTGACTTTTCAACTTCTGAGCTCTTACAATATCTCTCCCTTGGAAACATTTGTCCCCGAATGGAAATCAAACTAGAAATAATGGATTAATAAAGACACATAAAAGACCAACATGAATTCATGACATATCGAAAAAAATGCCTAAAACATGGAATAGTAAATCTCAAGTTAAAACAAGACTTTAAAGCTCAATTCATGAACATGAATAGATATGAAAATATGAGAGTGACTGAAAGATATGAATTGCACGGATTTGATCATATAGGAACTCAATACCTCAACTAGAACTGGAAGGAAAGAGATGAGGACATTGTGACTTCATATAATCTAAGTCTTCCCATGGAGCACCTTTGACCTTTTGGTTCTTCCATAAACTTTAATGGAAGCTATTTTCTTGTTCCTCAATCTTCTATCTTGCCAATCTAGAATATCAACTGGAACCTCCTTATATGACCGACTCTCTTTCACACCAATGTTATCCAAAGGCATAATTGTAAGACCCCAAAACTTGGAAAATGGAGTTTAAAGGATTTCTGCAGAAAATCACAACTTTTTTGCATTAGATGCCCTTTAGTCCTAGTTCACGAGGTGTGAACTTGACCATGAGCTATAATGGGCTTCATAATGGAGCCTTGGAAACTTAGAGAAATAAGGGATAGGAATACGAGAGGGACTACGACTCATGGTGAGTACCATAGACTATAGACCTTTCTATGGAGTGGAACCCTAAGCAATAGTGAGGACCACGTCAAGGTCCACGGTCTTGGATCCCTATACGCACCATGGTTCCCTATGTGATGGAAACCTCCCCTAAGTCAAATTTCACCCTCAGGATCATGACCACCACTACAGACTATAGTGAGCTTCACGGGCCATGGTTGCCCTTCAGTACAAGCACCCAATTTAGTTAAGTTAGGGGTGTTTAGGTATTTTCACTATTGATTCATTAATGAATATGGATGGTTTTAGGGGTTTATTCTATTCTATTAACTACCCTAAGCCCTCCTAACTCTCTCATTCTTACTTTAGAACCAAAATGCCAAAATCTTCTCTCTACATCTCTCTCTCAAGGGTCTTCTTCTTCCTCAAGCATATTCCAACATAAATCATGGTCAAGACTACAATTTATTGCAATTTAGGGCTTCTAAAGTCTAAGGTATGTGAGATTTCATCCATAGGGTCCTTTCACCCATGGAGTCCCAAAGTTTTTTCAAATTCTCTTTTATGAATTCTTCTTCTACAACCCTAGTTTCCATTGAATTGCATTGTCTATTCTTAATTATAATGTATTATATGGTTATTGATTGAACTACATATAAATTTTATTATATTGTATGATTTTAAGTTGAATTTCAATAACCCATGCCATATGATATTTTCAAGTATGCTTTAATGAATTATGATCATGAATTTCAAGGAATTTCAATGGATGTTTTATGAATAATTATCAAGGCTTATGAATGACTCATGAATGGTTATGAATGATGTTGTAATTGTGTTTCAAGCAAGTATTTATAGTGTGACAGGTAATTCTCACACAATCATGTTAAAGAGGTGAAATGACATTCTCATCAACTCATGGATTCTTATGAGCCAAGTATGTTAATGAAATACTCTTATGATTAATTTATGATGAAGATTGATATATTTTGTTGTATTTTCTAATGAAGTTAATGACTATGATTTATGTATTTCATTGGGATAATGACTAAGAACCGAGAGGACTTTATGGTGGGGTTCAGTCGGGTAGTCAAAGTAGCTACCCAATGGAATCCTAGTAGCAACCTTTAGTCCCTAAATATGTTGATCGCATATGTTTATAATATAGTATGACCTAGCTAGTGGATCCACAGATAGGTTAAGCTTCTAATTTTTGAGTCTACCTTGGCAAAGTAGCCTCTCCCTTCTTGTTTCTAGGAGTTATATCTGATTCCATGTTATAGCTCGCATGGTCTTATATATTGGGTAAAGGTCCTTTCCCACACCAATGTATATGGAAAAGGCATAAAGTTCTAATGATGATATTTTGATGCATTGATCACATGATTATGATGTTTAAATGTTTTCAAGGTTTTACTTATGTTTTAAGATGTTGGTCATGCATTCCATGTTCATGTGTACTATTTTCATTGTTCATGTATACTCCTCACGACTTAGTGTATTTCATGTACTAACATATACTTTTGCCTACATTGTATCATAATATAAGATCCGCTGATCACATTCATCCTCCCGTTCATGGCTAAAGCTCTTTACCATTTTAACTTGTGGTGAGTCCTTATGTTCCGAGGACGTGTTGGTTTACTTTACCTTATGTTCTTATGATTTTTCATCATTTATATTGGGTGAGCTAGGAGATTGTCTTATGCCCCTATCTATATTAGTAGAGGTATGTTGGATGTCTATTTTCATTGTTCATGTATACTCCTCACATACTTAGTTCATTTCATGTACTGACATATACTTTTGCCTACATTGTATCATAATGTAGGATCCGTTGATAACGTTCATCCTCCCATTCGTGGCTAGAGCTTATTACCATTTTAACTTGTGGTGAGTCCTTATGTTCTGAGGATGTGTTGGTTTACTTTACCTTATGTTCTTATAATTTTTCATCATTTATATTGGGTGAGCTAGGAGATTGTCTTATGCCCCTATCTAGATTAGTAGAGGCATGTCTATATTTTCCTTGCATTTTCCCTCGTTCCAACCTTTCAACTTTTGGGGTCTCACAGTTATCAGTAGTTGCATGATCAAGTATTTCAGTTTATTAAGTTTAGTATCAATTTCCATGTTATTTACTTGACCATTGCATTAGCATATTTTACAGATTTAGTATATTTAGATATCATGATATTTATGCATATTTCTCATACTCAGTATATTCAAAGTGTTGACTACAAGCTTTATTCCCATATTATTTTATAATATAGGATCTGACGCTCTACATCACGCCTGTGGATACTACAAATATTTGATCAACACTTGAGCCACTTTTGTGAGTCGTATTTCTTTGAAGATGTTCTTATGTTTCTTTTCATTTACAGATTTTGGAGTTATCTAGGGGTTTATCCTGCAACTCATTTATGTATTAGAGGCTTTCAAATAAATAGTTAGATTCTGCATATGTATCCTCAGATAATTTTTTTTGATATGCTAGTCATGACCCAAGCTAGATCCTAGATGTGACACGACATCCAGAATCTCGAGATATCCTAGAGAATCCTCTTTGCATATATAGCATGACATAACATACAATGAAATCAAGAGTAGGTGTAAATGCAGAACATAGTCTCAAACATAGAAATCTGAATAACAGGGAAATCCAGAACATAAGCATTCAAATGAATAAAAACATACTCGTCTAGTCTGACAATGCTTCTACTAATATAGATGGGGAATCGAAAATACCTAGCTCACCCAAAACCTAAGAAAGTACATAAATCTAAAAATGAATAAATGGCATAACGGGTTTGCCCTCAAAGCATGAGGACTCACCAAAATAAGCAACTATGAGGGGAATTGAAAGACCCCCAAAGTTGGAAAGTCGAAAAATGAGGTCCAAGAATAAGTTTCTCAAAAAATTCTCAAATTTTGCCTCAGGTGATCTCCATGGGCTTGAAGCACAATACGAGCCGTAGTGGCCACCGTGAGGAAAGTTCTAAAACTTAGGTATGTAGGATCTGGGTTCACGATTGGGACCACGGATCGTGGTGAGCACCACGAGCCATGGTACCCTTCATGGTGGACACCCTCTAAACCCTCAGAATCCTAGTCCAAGTCACTCGTCGGATGACCACCATGGGCTATGTTGGCCATAACATACCGTGGTGAGTCTCATGGTGGGTCACTTTTCATGTAACCTTGTCTATAAAATTAAGGCCATGACCAAACCCCACCACCATGGGCCATGGTGATGTTCACGGATCGTGGTGATCCCCAGTCCAGGTGTAAATCTAGTTTTAAGTTGGGGGTATTTTTTTCATTCTCTATGTTTTCATTAATGAATGTAATGAATGTGGACGGTTTAAGGGACTGTATTCTAACCTATTAACTACATATTCTCTCCTAAACCTCTCATTCTCACCCTAACATTCCTAATCAAAATTTCTATCTAAAAGGGTGCTCTCCAAATCTTCTTCTTCCTTAAGTGACTTCTAAGGGTTTCCTTTAAGATCTAGCTTCAATTCTCTTCAATCTAGAGCTTCTAAGGATTAGGGTATGTGAGAAATCATCACTGGTGTTACACCCCAAACTTTTAAACTCAGAATGTCTCATAAGTTCCTTAGACATTATCATGTGAGCCGGATATGCTACGACACTATCAAATGACTCTAAGGAAGGGAGAATGTTATACCCCATAGTAGAGAAGGTCAAAAATAGAGTCATAAGAATCCGGAAGGAATTGGAGGCCAAGTGATGAGTTGTAGGACTCGACTTACCTATGTAAGCTATTAACTTAGAAGTCTTACGTACTTCAGCTACTTGAGGACATACCAAGCTTATGTAGCATGGATTACATAGGCTCTTAAAATAGGAAGAGATTATGAACCCACGAGGAAGGGGAAAAGACGACACGTGGCCGCCAATAGAGGAGTGACACGTGGCAGCACCTCAAGTAAGCAGGTGAATCACCTGCTTGGGGTCAAGTAGGTGACCCACCTGCTTGGGGGGATGTGGACCCCACGCCTTGTGGCAGCCCCTTATTGGCAGCATGTATGTGTTAGCCCAATAGGGGCCGAACACGTGTCACCTTTAGGGGCCGAACACGTGTCACCCTTAGGGGATGACATGTTTCACCCCCTAGGAAACATATATCTATATGCAAAGTGACTCTTAGTCAAATTTTTCTGTCCAAAACAGCAGCCAAAGAGAAGGAAAAAAATGTGAGAGAAGAAGAAGAGAAAGGCAACCATGTTTTGGAGAAATTAAGGTAAGTTTCCAATTTTTCCTCCGTGAATTAATTATCTATGGTGTTACTCAAAAACGTGGAGGTTTATACATGTATATTACGATGTCTATGGAACCATAACTTCATCTCTACACTTGGAACAAACAAGAGGAAGTTGAAAGGAAAACTCTAAGAACAAGAGGAGGGAGCTACGGGTTTGGCCCTTTGGAGGTGAGCCTCCGACTTTCGTTTTGTGAATTGATTATTTTAGGTGTCCCACGGTTATATAATAGTGTTTTATAACCAAAAATTCCAATTTGGGTCAGCGGAGAAGGGACATAAACAGCCCGCTCAATCTCTGCACGTTTGGAGAAGTTCCGAGTTGCAATTTGGCAGTTTTGGCCAATTTTGGGTAAGGTAAGGTTTCTTCTTTTAATTTGGAGTTTATGATATTTTTAAGAAGTGTAATATATGTTGTTTAAGTGGCTGTAAATGCGAAAACATCATATATATGCTTGACGTTTGAAATAAACTAAGTTGGAGTAGTTATAGTTGAATTGTTGTTGAAGTAAAGGGTTGTGCTTGTGGTGTACTACTGCAGGTGTGTGGAGGTGTGTTACAGGGCCTAAATATATTCTAAAAAGGGTTTGGTTTCTTCTAGTTTCAGCCACACGACCCCTTGTTTCGTATAATTAAAGGTGTTACAAAATAAAGGCTAAACACCCTATTATGATATCGTAATTTTGAGCGAGTCGTTTGGAGCTTATGTTGTATATTGTTGGTGTGAATTGCTTAAAAATATGCTGCAGGTTGTTGTTGTTGGTTGGATGTAGTGTTTAGGGATCTAATTGGAAATTTGGATAGGGCACGTTATAGGGGAGGTGCTGCCCAATTTTCGTTAACGCCTTAACTAATTAAAGAACTAGTTGAGGAGACGAACAAGGAAATAGGTTCCATGAATACTAAGGTACAACCTAAGATGTTGGAAAGTTAAGAGTGGTTGATATTCATATTACTTTCATGTTGAATAGGTTCAAAGGATGACGAGGTGAACGGGATAAAAAGTAACTCATAAGAGGTATGTAAAGCTTTTTCTTGGCATGTTTTTGTATAAGTACGTAAAGCTATCTTTCTATCCATTTGGCAAGTCTTAGACTTAAGTGAATTGTATGTGGAATGTGGGGATAATTCCATTCCAGGACTCCAGGTACGCCTCATAATCCCTAACTGCAGTTAGGTGTTGACACCCCTACAAGAATTGAGCATTGCCTGTTAAGGCTTTTACGTGCTAAAGAGTAGTGTATGGGAAACTATCTTTCCTTTCTCTTGATATGTACTTGGTATGAAAATGGGATTATGATGCCATAGTTGTTCACCGATACCCAGGATGAGCCGGGTACGATATATATATATAATGACCACCTGAAGAAAAGTACAGACTATATAGAGTTTACTCTCTTTCTTTTCTGGCATGTCTTAGTTGTAAGTTAATTATGATGTGAGCTCCGGAGGAACTCCTTTCTTAACATCTCCTATTTATTTTTGAATATCAAACTCTGATAGTAGTTGAACAATTTCCCTGGAAATTTCTATATGTTAAAGAGGTACCAAATGTCAAGGCTCCAAGTCTTAAAGACTATA
Source organism: Solanum dulcamara (assembly GCF_947179165.1). Classification (NCBI taxonomy): domain Eukaryota; kingdom Viridiplantae; phylum Streptophyta; class Magnoliopsida; order Solanales; family Solanaceae; genus Solanum; species Solanum dulcamara. The sequence continues at coordinate 20,692,486 of NC_077237.1, read as the reverse complement.
CGAGACTAATTGTTTTTGATTCCATAAATGATTTGGCCCTATGTTAATACATGTCTAGGGTCCCTGAGATTACTTTTTAGGAAGCTCATAATGGCATTTAGAGGACACTCGAGATGACTACACCGTTACTTGGGTCCTCAAACAAAAGCTTAACTTTCTTATTTTGTCGAGTCTCTGATAATGATTTAAATTTCATATAGTTACTCACTACTCTACTCATGTATACTGTAACCCTTCTTTCACCGAATCCCAGGCAGCGTACGTTATCATGCACAATTCACTGCATTGTCCACCGAGCCCCTCACTAGAGGGCCAGGTACATATATATATATATATATGATGTGTTGTAATAAGGTGGTGATGGCATAGGGCCTATGATGGTTTCACATATGTATTCACCAGATCCCTAGTAAGGATGGCTATATGGTATAATTTGAACATGCATGCTTTTGTAATTCACACAGTTCAGGTACAAATTTCTAATTTGATATTTTCCCCCTATTCCTCTATCTCATATATGCTTCTAGTTGTATTATGTTATGTTTTACATACTCAGTACATATATCGTACTGACCGCCTTTCTTCGGGGGGCTGTGTTTCATGCTCGCAGGTACAGATGCAGGTTTTGGGAGTCCGTCAGCTTAGGATTCCGCACAACTCAGTTGGAATAGGATCCATTGTATTGAAGCCTAGTTTTTGATACTGACCACTGATGTATAAAATTGTGTTATCTATTCAGGGGTACGGCGGGGGCCCTATCCCGCCACATGTTGTCGTTAATATTTTTAGAGGTATGCAGACATATATATATGGATTGTGTATATCACTTTGATTCAGCTGGGTCTACATGATGTATAATATATGTTATTATGTTATGGCAGCCTTGTCGGCTTGCATTCCCTTTCATGAGGTGATATAAATGAAAGAGACTACAGGTTTATAAAAATGTTATCGCCCAATAGGGCTCTGATGCATGGCGTTGTATTGTTTGTAGTCTGATTTGACTACACTTGATTTATATGCACTACATGTCTATAGTTCGACTTGACCACAACTGATTGATATGTATACGATGGTCTAGGTCAGACCCCATTCTTGGCCTACAAGGTTGGGTCATGACAGAAGTGGTATCAGAGCAGTTCGTCCTTGGATTGTGTACAGACCGTGTCTAGTAGAATCTTATGTATCGATGTGTTGTGCGCCACATCTATAAACAGGAGGCTACAGGACATTTAGGATGTTACCTTTCTTTTACGTCTGAGATAGTGATATAGATCCGAGTCATAGGACAATTCCTTATACTAACCTTAGATCTTAATAGAAGAACGACACCAATAGAAGGAAGTAATTGATGATATGGGAAGTTACGAAGCACGCAGGTAAGTAAAGTAAAGGCCCAAAAGATATCTGTTGGGTAAGGTATTGACATATGATTGAAATATAAAGTTGAAACCTGAAAGGAAAGCAGAAAAAAGTGCAACAGATGCAGTTTGAAGTTGGACATATGAGGTAAGTCCATTACTTTCATACTATTGTTAACATTGAAAGCCCTGTGTGGCTACGATATGAGATGATATTGAAAGCCCTGTGTGGCTGTGATATAATATGAATATATATATATATATATATATATATATATATATATATATATATATATGTGTGTGTGTTGGCCATATGAGGCATTGTTGGTATTTTCTACGTGCAGGTCTGGGGATAAGTAAGAAATATAGAGGAAATTTTGCCAAAATTTTCCTAGAACAAGAAAAAGGAATGGAACATATAGTCTTAAGATGCCTTGGAAGTTGATACCAAGTACCCCCATTATGGTTAACTAAAGCTGTAAGAGGTACCCTTTAGGTCGTCAATAAGAGATACCCTTTTCACTCGGGGAAGTTTATTATGGAGAAACAAAAGTCTATCTGAGTAGTATAGTTCAGACCACAGTATCTCCAGCCGTAATTGTGCTGTAGGAAAAAAAAGAGAAGCTCAGGATGAAAGGTAAGATGTCCAGTAATTAAGATTCACTCATTTTGAAAATACCATGTCCCCGACTCCTATTGTAAATTAGATGAGTTGTTCATAACTCGAGGATAAAATCGGAAGGAGACCAGGTAAGTCAAGTATTAAAAGAAGTACTGTGATGTTTAAGAGATTTTGGTTTCTTCCAACAATGGTCAGGAAATCGTTTATGATAATAGTTTATAGTTCTCCACCGACTAATTGGGGAAAGAACTTCTAAACAGAAGCACCTCAAAGAGATGTCAGGAACTAAATATGAGTATGAATTAAACGTGTAGTATAGCAGTACAGGGACAAAGTGAAACCGCTAATAAGATGCACTTGGTAGATGCTAACTAAGTTAAAAGCCTGCGTAGAGTATGCAGTAAGAGCATGGAGCTTAAGATATAAAGGAATGACGCGTGTACACAACGTCGCCCAAAAATAGTGGAACCCTTAAAAGACAAAGACGACAGACTTAGGGAATAAATGGTGCAACTTATGTTCATCCCAAGAAACAAAGGATATAGGTTGGGACAAAGCCACTACTTCAAGAAAACCTGGAATAGTTATCGTTGGGATACTATTACTGCCTAATTGAAATTGGAACGACTACAAGTACTAATTAATTTTTGACAAAGATAAGTAGAATGTGGCCTCAGATGAGTAGTCCCATTTCTCAAGTACAGAGTAATAAATGAGGTGTCACACTATGTATGAAAAGGTTCTCATCCTTTCATAATTTAGCCAAGATTCTATACGCGGATAACCAGGTTGTAAAATATACAGGAAGACGGGGACCTGATGCAGTACCAAGTAGATTGGAGAAAGAGATTGGACGAAATTAAAACTGGACATAGAGACATAGATCAAGGTACAAGCAGATGAAAGTACGAGTACCCTCTAAGGGGGGGGGGGGAAGTTAATGAGAAAATGGCAAAAGTAGGATGAGGCAATTGATATGGAAATATATTTGAGATAGACAACTAAACTTTAATAAAATATCTGGTCGAACCAAGTTAGAAAGGTCCGGAAGCCACCAATAATTGGATGGAAGCTAGAATGCTACATAAGGCAGCGCTAAGAAGTTTATGACGAGACCTTGAGCAATATAACACTAGAAAGAGGCTGCGTATAAAAACAGAAGAGTGTAACCATGAAAAGATATCGAATAACTCAAGAGACATTATGAAGGATAATGACAGCATGCTAGACCAAAAGCCAAAATATTGGCTATAGAGTTAGTCGCAAATGACGTTGCTATAGATAAATAACCAAAGAAAAAGGAATAGAAAGCCTCCTATGGTAGAAAATGAGAAGAACACAGAGTGAATAGGGGAAAAGAAAGAAGTGTGACAAGGGGGGACGAGTGGGACAACGCTAAGATATCTCTTAGGTTAAGTTGAAAACCTTCTCATATCCTTGTAAAGGTAAAGAATGACACAAATATGTGTCAAGAGGATTACAAGCGGGGGTAAGGAAAATTTTGAAATGGTTTTAATAAGACAAACAGGACTAGCTGGTTGCAAGATAACAGAGGAAAGGACAAGGCAAAACATAAAGACTCGCGAGACGACTCTTAGATTTTATATTGGGCTAAGTTGATTACCCCGCACATTATTGCAAGGATTACCATGAAACGCGACATGAGGACTTCCCAAGGAGGTCACCCATCCCAGTATTTCTCTCACCCCAGCACGTTTAACTTCGAAATTCTAATGGAACTTAATATGTTAGTGCTGGTATGATCACGCGAGATAGAAGAATCTGAACTAGTGACGGGGGAATGATATGAGATTATGTACCCAGAGTATTATAAGATACATTAAGGCAATTGTAACAAGGGCTTAAGGAAAACTAGTAGGATTAATTTATTACTAACTGATGGCACACTTGAATGCCACAGTTGTTCGACATAGTACCAGTTAATGATAGGCAAACGACCGAATGGATATATGGTCCAATGGGCGAGGGAATTTTGACACTACTTGGCAGCCAACTCTAAGGATTGAAAAGAAAAACCCAAAAGTTAAGGGTACCAGTTGATGTAATTTACGGAAGCCAGGAAGTAATACCCGAGGTCGAAAATTCCACAATATGACCAGGGCTACAAGACTCACTTTGCACTCTGTCAATAGATGACTTTGGAGGGAATGTTACCTAGGGATTAACGATATTAGCCCACGCTCCTTCAATCAAAGGCTACCTACTCAGCCGAGAAGGTGTAAAATTATAGGGTAAAAGAGTGGTAGGACCTTACAGAGTCCCCATAGCTATTATCCCAGAAGAACGAGCCCAAGTTACAGTTAACTACCGAGGATCAATCCGCGAAGAAACTGGGAAGACAGATAAGTCTTTTTACACTACTTTACCCTCAAATCTGATGAACAGGTTAAAGCTTACCATTTAAATGCTAGAAGATATGTCATGAGCTGGTGTTGTTAACTTCGAAGATAGCTGGGATGATTGTCTATCACTTATCAAGTTACGTACAATAATAATTACTACTCCAGTATCCCAATGGCCCCGTATAAGACTGGTAAAGCAAGACGTGTACGTCCCCTATTGGATGGGTCGATGTTAGAAAGACTAAGCTAAAAAGGCCCTGACATGATTAAGCAAACTATCGAGTAACAGCCTAGAGTCGGTAGAAATAATATACAGATAATCGACATCGACATATAGAGTTCAAATTGATGATTGGATGTTCATAACAGGGTCACCTAGAAAAGGAAACTTAACCCAAAATATATTGGATCTTTTCAAGTTGCTCATAAGGTGGGAAAAGTTGCCGGTAAGTTGAGCTTACCACCTAATTGGAAAACTATATGCCCAGTGTATTAGATAAGGATGTTTTGCAAAGGTACTGGTGAGCCACCCGAAGTATGTTCCATTGATGATGTCCAGGAAATGGAACCTGCGAGGAACAACCTATCGCCATCCTAGATCGGTAAACTAGAAGATTGTAGACTAAAGACGTGCCTTCCGGCAAGATACTGTGGCAAAACAAAAACCAGAAAAAGGATGACCAGGAAAGCTGAAGAGAACATGAAACACAAGTATTCGCACCTATTCCCGATGTCTACAGGTAACCCCAACTCCTGAAACTCATATATTAAGTACTTGGATAGAAGTATGGGTGATGGAAACAGTAAAGAATCTCCCTACGATTTGTCTAAGGTGATAAGGGAAGTTTTGTTTAACATTTGGGGACGAATGTTCTAAAGGGGGGAAGGATTTACACCCCAAACTTTTAAACTCAGAATGTCTCATAAGTTCCTTAGACATTATCATGTGAGCCGGATATGCTACGACACTATCAAATGACTCTAAGGAAGGGAGAATGTTATACCCCATAGTAGAGAAGGTCAAAAATAGAGTCATAAGAATCCGGAAGGAATTGGAGGCCAAGTGATGAGTTGTAGGACTCGACTTACCTATGTAAGCTATTAACTTAGAAGTCTTACGTACTTCAGCTACTTGAGGACATACCAAGCTTATGTAGCATGGATTACATAGGCTCTTAAAATAGGAAGAGATTATGAACCCACGAGGAAGGGGAAAAGACGACACGTGGCCGCCAATAGAGGAGTGACACGTGGCAGCACCTCAAGTAAGCAGGTGAATCACCTGCTTGGGGTCAAGTAGGTGACCTACCTGCCTGGGGGGAGGTGGACCCCATGCCATGTGGCAGCCCCTTATTGGCAGCATGTATGTGTTAGCCCAATAGGGGCCGAACACGTGTCACCTTTAGGGGCCGAACACGTGTCACCCTTAGGGGATGACATGTTTCACCCCCTAGGAAACATATATCTATATGCAAAGTGACTCTTAGTCACATTTTTCTGTCCAAAACAGCAGCCAAAGAGAAGGAAAAAAATGTGAGAGAAGAAGAAGAGAAAGGCAACCATGTTTTGGAGAAATTAAGGTAAGTTTCGAATTTTTCCTCCGTGAATTAATTATCTACGGTGTTACTCAACAACGTGGAGGTTTATACATGTATATTACGATATCTACGGAACCATAACTTCAGCTCTACACTTGGAACAAACAAGAGGAATTTGAAAGAAAAACTCTAAGAACAAGAGGAGGGAGCTACGGGTTTGGCCCTTTGGAGGTGAGCCTCCGACTTTCGTTTTGTGAATTGATTATTTTAGGTGTCCCACGGTTATATAATAGTGTTTTATAACCAAAAATTCCAATTTGGGTCAGCGGAGAAGGGACATAAACAGCCCGCTCAATCTCTGCACGTTTGGAGAAGTTCCGAGTTGCAATTTGGCAGTTTTGGCCAATTTTGGGTAAGGTAAGGTTTCTTCTTTTAATTTGGAGTTTATGATATTTTTAAGAAGTGTAATATATGTTGTTTAAGTGGCTGTAAATGCGAAAACATCATATATATGCTTGACGTTTGAAATAAACTAAGTTGGAGTAGTTATAGTTGAATTGTCGTTGAAGTAAAGGGTTGTGCTTGTGGTGTACTACTGCAGGTGTGTGGAGGTGTGTTACAGGGCCTAAATGTATTATAAAAAGTGTGTGCGTTCTTATGGTTTCATCCAAACTACCCCTCATTTCGTATAATTAAAGGTGTTACAAAATAAAGGCTAGACACCCTATTATGATATCGTAATTTTGAGCGAGTCGTTTGGAGCTTTTGTTATATATTGTTGGTGTGAATTGCTTAAAAATATGCTGCAGGTTATTGTTGTTGGTTGGCTGTAGTGTTTAGGTATCTAATTGGATTTGAATAAGGCACGTTATAGGGGAGGTGCTTCCCAATTTTCGTTAACGCCTTAACTAATTAAAGAACTAGTTGAGGAGACGAACAAGGAAATAGGTTCCATGAATACGAAGGTGCAACCTAAGATGTTGGAAAGTTAAGAGTGGTTGATATTCGTATTAATTTCATGTTGAATAGGTTCAAAGGATGACGAGGCGAACGGGATAAAGAGTAACTCATAAGAGGTATGTAAAGCTTTCTCTTGGCATGTTTTGGTATAAGTACGTAAAGCTATCTTTCTATCCATTTGGAAAGTCTTAGACTTAAGTGAATTGTATGTGGAATGTGGGGATAATTCCATTCCAGGACTCCAGGTATGCCTCATAATCCCTAACTACAGTTAGGTGTTGACACCTCTACAAGAATTGAGCATTGCCTGTTAAGGCTTCTACGTGCTAAAGAGTAGTGTATAGGAAACTATCTTTCCTTTCTCTTGATATGTACTTGGTATGAAAATGGTATTATGATGCCATAGTTGTTCACCGAGCCCTAGGATGGGCCGGGTACGAGATATGTATATAGGGACGACCTGAAGGAAAGTACAGACTATATAAAGTTTACTCTCTTTCTTTTCTGGCATGTCTTAGTTGTAAGTTAAATTTGATGTGAGCTTCGGAGAACTCCATTCTTAACATCTCCTATTTACTTTTGAATATCAAACTCTGATAGTAGTTGAACTATTTCCCTAGAAACTTCTATATGTTAAAGAGGTACCAAATGTACAGGCTCCAAGTCTTAAAGACTATACGAGACTAAATGTTTTTGATTCCATAAATGATTTGGCCCTATGTTAATACATGTCTAGGGTCCCCGAGATTACTTTTGAGGCAGCCCATAATGGCATTTAGAGGACACTCGAGATGACTACACCGTTACTCGGGTCCTCAATCAAAAGCTTAACTTTCTTATTTTGTCGAGTCTCTGATAATGATTTAAATTGCATATAGTTACTCACTACTCTAATCATGTATACTGTAACCCTTCTTTCACCGAGTCCCGGGCCGGGTACGTTATCGTGCACAATTCACTACATTATCCACTAAGCCCTTTACTAGAGGGCCGGGTACGTATATATATATATATATGATGATGTGTTGTAATAAGGTGGTGATGGCATGGGGCCTATGATGGTTTCACAGATGTATTCACTGGATCCCTGGTAGGGCCGGCTATATGGTATAATTTGAACATACGTGCTTTTGTAATTCACAGAGTTCAGGTACAGATTTCTAATTTGATATTTTTTCCACTATTCCTCTATCTCATATATGCTTCTAGTTGTATTATGTTATGTTTTACATACTCAGTACATATATCGTACTGACCTCCTTTTTTCGAGGGATTGCATTTCATGCCCGCAGGTATAGATGCAAGTTTTGGGAGTCTGTCAACTTAGGATTCCGCACAGCTCAGTTGGAAGGGGCTCTATTGTATTGGAGCCTAGTTTTTGATACCTACCACTGATGTATAAAATTGTGTTATCTATTCAGGGGTACGGTGGGGGACATGTCCTGCCACATGTTGCCGTTAATATTTTTAGAGGTCTACAGACATGTATATGTGGGTTGTGTATATCAGTTTGATTCAGCTAGGTCTACATGTTGTATGATATATGTTATTATATTATGGCAGCCTTGTCGGCTTGTGTGCCATTTCATGAGGTGATATAAATGAAAGAGTCTACAAGTTTATAAAAATGTTATCGCCCAATAGGGCTCTGATGCATAGTGTTGTGTTCTTTGTAGTCTGATTTGACTACACTTGATTTGACCACAACTGATAGATATGTATACGAGGGTCCAAGTCAGACCCCAATCGTGGCCTACGGGGTTGGGTCATGACAATTGGGTACCTTTTACTCGTGGAATCCCAATATTTTCCCCATTTTCTTTAGAATTTGTATTCAAAAAACCCTATTTCTGTGATTATTGATTAAACCATGCATTTAATTGATATTATTTTCATGAATTGAGTATGGGCTTATATAAAGTATATAATCATGCATGTTTTCAATCTAATTTCATGATTTCCAAGTAACTTGTTCATGTATTCAAGATTCTACCCTAATTTCAAGTATAAGCTATGATCATAAACTTCAAGTATGCAATTATGTTTTATGAATTAGAGTGACTCAAGACCCTAATGATGTTTTATGAAAAGGATTCGCAAACTTGATTTCGTTCCGAAATGCTCGAATTTTATATTTTGAAGATCAATAAAATAAGAGGTTTTGTCGATGCAAGGACTACACCCACATTACATGAATGACATGATAATGAGCTATTTTAATGAACAAGTTTATGAAGTATGATTATGAAAGACTTATGATTTATGACAAACATGATTTATGATTTTGATATGATATGTATTTCATGGTATTTTGACTTAGCACTGAGAAGACTTTGAGGTGGGGGCTCGACATAAGTCTTAGTAGTAACATCTAGTCCCTTAAACTACATTTCCATTGTAGGTTTGCCAGTATGTCTTAGCTAGTGGATCCACATACAACACATGATGATGATAATGCTGGTCGGAGTCTACCTTGGCAAGTAACCCCCCCTTTTCGATGTGGGGATCATCGAGTTGCAAGTAATAACTTGCATGGTCTTAATATTGGTTATGGTTATCTCTTATATATATATGGTTCTTATGATGACAAGGTTTTTGATGCATTGACCAATGAATTTAATGTTTTAATGTTTTCATGAATTCATTCAGGTTTTAAAGATATTGGTCTTGCATCCCATGATTCATATTGAATATATTCTTTTTTATTGTTTATGTGTCTTCTCTCATATTTAGTGCATTTCATGTACTGACACATACTGTTTCCTGTATTGTATCATAATTTAGGATCCGACGAACACATTCATCCTTCTCCCACTTGTGTCTATAGTTTATACCTTGTACTATTGGTGAGTCCTCACAGTTCGAGGATATGACATTATTTTATTTTGATAGTTGACTTCTTCATTACTCTTATATTGTCATGGGTAATCTAGGAACTTGTCTTATGCCCCCATATAGTTAGTAGAGACATGTTAGGTATTCATGAAGTCTATGTTGTCTCTTTTGCTCATTTTGAGACTTATGCTCCTTTTATTGAGACTATGCTTCTGTATCTTTGATTTACCTTTTATTGATATATAAAACTTATGAATGCTAATGAATAATATGTAAGAGACTTTGTTGGGGTCCTTTGGGACTTTAATCATCATGTCACGGCCAAGCCCTAGTTCAAGTCGGGATAAACTTTGTATTAGAGCACAAGGTTTAAAGTGTCCTAGGTAGTCTAACATGCCGCATCGAGTAGAGTCTTGATCATTAATGTAAAATTTCCACACCTATGAATAGAAGTGTTGTTCAAGTGTGGTACAATCAATGGAAGATCGAAGGGGTTGAAAAGGGTTCCATAGGTTGGGAGAATTTTAAAGTTGCATTTTGCCACTTCTTCCCACTTGAGGGAGGCAAAGGTGTTGGAATTTATCAATCTCAAGCAAGGAATCATGAGTGTGAGGAAATATGCCCTCAAGTTCACAAGGTTTTCCAAGTATGCTCCTTCTTTAGTGATTGACTCTTGCGCCCGAATGATTATGTTTATTTTGGGTATGTCGGACTTAGTGATGAAAGAGTGCCAAACCGCTATGCTCATCAAGGAGATGGATATTTCTAGGCTCATGACTTATGCAGAATAAATTAAAGGGGGAAAACTTAAGGAGAGGAAGGAGAGGGAGTCCAAAAGGGCTTGATTTGAAGGTGGGTTTTCTCAATCAAAAATCTGGGGGTGGTAATGGCTGTTTCCAACAAGGCCAAAGGCTTCAAGGACAAGGTTCTTCATAAGCTCCAAGTCAAAGATTTTATAAAGATTGGGCCTGCAATCCTAAAGGCCCAAGGTGGTAGTGCTAGAGGACCTACTCTTCCTAAGTGTACCAAGTGTAGAAGAAACCATGGAGGTAAATATTTGTTTGGAATGGGTGCATGCTTTGGATGAGGTAAAATGGGGCAAAAAATCTCCGAATGCCCTAACAAAGGGAGACAAGGGAATCCTTAAGGTTAAACTACTCAAGGTGGACAAGCTCCACAAGGTGGCTGTCCACGCCAAAATAGGTTCTATTACCTCCAAGCTAGGCAAGAAGTGGAAGAGTCTCCGGATGTGGTCACGGGTATGTTAAAAGTCTTCGACTTTGATGTATATGCATTGTTAGATCCGGGTTCTACTCTATCATTTGTACTCCTTATCTTGCTATGAGATGCATTTTTAGTCTCAAATTTTGTTAGAACCTTTTTTCAGTCTATACTCCTATTGGTAACTCCATTGTGGCTACAAGAGTCTATATAAATTGTCTAGTTTTAATATTTCATATTATGGTCGTGACAGGAGTTCAAACTAATCAAAGAATGGGTAGGAGCGTCGTGACCTATATTATGAAATAATATAGGCAAAAGTATGCGTTAGTACATGGGATTTACTAAGTATGTGAGAAATATTCATAACATGCATAAGGTCAATGTATGACCTTATACATGAGCATAAACATGAGATGCATGACCAAAGATTGCTTGAAAAACATGAATTGAATCATAAAAATCATGAGATAAGGTCAATGTATCATAAAAAGACATCATTAAAAGCTTGTAAGAAAACATATTAATTTTTGTTGGATATAGACCGTAACGGACAATAAGACCATTTGAGCTATATCATGAAATCCGATGTAACTCCTATCAAAAGGAGAGGCTACTTGCCAAGGTACGATCCATTTCGGATCGACCGAATTGGTATAAGAAATCTATTGATCAATTCCGATTCTAGAGGCTACTTGCCAAGGTAGACTTTGTATAATTATCATCATGAGCAGTTTGTTGATCCACTAGCTAAGTTATTTATGAAAACCTATGGGGGCACGTAGTTTGGGACTAGAGGTTGCTACTAGAGACTCTCTTACCAAAAATCCACCTCAGGCCCTCTCGATGCTAAGCCAAATCACAACGGAATAGATAAAATAAATTATTAACATAACATTAGGAAAGGGAATAAACATCTACCAATCCACATCATTAAATCGTATAAGAGTAGCTCCTTTCAACTAATGATTCATAACATAATTCATGTAGACAGTTACCTTCTAAGAATCTAAATCATGATTTTATTCATATTGTGAGAAAATATTTCCGAATTCATTTATACATATGTGAACATATCCTTGAAGCATAATTCATCATATTCATAAACATGCATAATTCTTTAATCAATTTTATGATCAAAATTCATAGTTGATAGAAAAAAATCAAAGGCATAATGCATGGGTCCACAGGAAATCAATTGAAAATCATGTATCTTTGTAAATTCATGCATAATAAAGTACAATAACATCAATTGAATCAAATTAAAAAGAACTCATGAGAATTGATATAAAACCCTACTTGAATTGGATGAAATTGAACTTGAAGAAATGAAATCTTTTGGGACCCAATGGATGGAACGAAATCCATTGGTGAATTCCCACATACTTGGATATTCAAAGCCCAAAAATTAAGCTCTAGCAATGGAGACTTAGACTTGACTTGAAACCCTAGCCTTGACTTGGAGAAAAACCCATGGGAGAGAATCGTGGGAGCCTTAGATATTTTTAGGAGATAAGGAAAGAATAGGGAGTGTTTTAAGAGATTAGGTAGTTATAGGTCATCCAATTTAACCAAAAATGACATAGTTTAGGAGTTAACATGGTAGGAAGTGTCTAAAATAATTTAATAAAATCTGTCAAAACCATCCTATAGACGGGACGTACAATCCGTAGAACATTCCACGTGTCGTCAAACCAATCCATAAAGCCATGTCCAAAATCAAAGGCTTCTGGAATTTGCATCTCAACCCTACGATCCCTTCTTTACTAGTTGTAGAGAGTCCTATGGGTCGTAGAATAGTCTCATAGAAGTCCCGCACCAAGATAGAAACCACTAAAATCATGCCTCAACCCTAGGACCCTCTCCTATGAATCGTAGAAAGCTCAACGGGTCATAGTACCCAGTTATCCTATACAAATCTTAAAATCCCAAAAACTCGAGTCTCTAAAGCTCACTTTACGGGTCATCCTATGCCCGTAAAACTTCCTATGGTCCGTAAGATCCTGTCATAGAGTTGTATAATACTTAGCCAATTTTCCCAACCTCAGGCCATTTCCTACGGCCCCTTTCTACGAACCATGGGATCTTATACAGTCATAGAAGACACTCATCCTTATCACCGAATAATAAGGAAATTTCCAAGATCGAGTACCCTTCGTACGAGACCTTTTTATGGTTGGTAGGAATTCCTACGACTCATAGGTTGTCTCGTGGGAACTAGCACCAACACTATTTTTGCAATTTTCATTTCCATTTCAACTTTCCAATTTCTGGGGTCATAAAATATCTCTCTTTTTGGAAATGCATCCTCCAATGAGACTCAAGCTAGCATGAATAGAGTAGGGAAAGAGATATAACAATCCAACAAGAATATAAAACACATCAAAATATATAAAAATAAAGGAGTAATCAACCCCAAGGTAAAACATGACTTGAAAAACAATTTCATGAACATGCATACATATGGAAACATGAGAATGACTAAAACGCACGAGTCTAAAAGAGTTTACATGAGGAAACTATATACCTTAATCTAAAATGGAGGGAAAAATATGAGGTTAATGAGACATCATATCGGCTTCCCGTGTAGCACCCTCAACTAGTTGGTTCCTCTAAAGGAATTTGACGAAAGCAACTTCCTTTTTCCTCAACTTCTGGACTCAAAGATCTAAAATCTCAACCGGAACCTCTTCATAAGATAGACTCTCTTTCAGACCAATATTGTCCACTAGCATAATAGAAGTAGGATCACTATTACACTTCTTCAATAATGAGACATGAAACACCGGATGTACTGATACAAATTTCGAAGGCAAATCCAACTCATAAGATACCTTGCCATAGCACCTAAAAATCTAATATGGGCCTACATAATAGGGACTAAGCTTCCCTTTCATACCAAAAAAACATCACACCTATTAGAGGTAAGATTTTCAAGTAAACCCAATCATCAACATTAAACTCAAGCTCTCTTCTCCTCACATCCAAATATGAATTTTGTCAGCATTGGGCAGTCTTCAACGTCTCCCTAATGAGTCGAACGTTCTCCATAGCTTCACAAAACCAACTTGTCCCCTATCAAAGAGACCTCACCTGCCTCAAACCACTCAATATGAGACCTTCACCTCCTACCATATAAATAGAGCCATTTAAATACTCAAATGATAATTGTTGTTATAGGAAAACTCAATAAATGGAAAATAGTCATCCCAATTACCTTTGAAGTTGATCACATAAGCCCTCAACATATCCTCCAAATTCTGAATAGTCCGTTCGGCTTGATCATTGGTCTGAGGGTGAAAAGCTGTACTAAGCTTAACTTGTGTAACAAAACCCTTTCGAAACAACCTCCTAAACTGAGATATATACTTTGTACCTCAGTTTGAAATAATAGATAAAGGAACACCATGCAACTTGATAAACTCCTGAATGTAAAGTCTAGCGTAATCCTAGATTGAATAAAAAGTCTTAACAAGAAGAGAATGCGCTAATTTAGTCATTGAGTCCATAACAACCAGATAGAATCATGTTTCCAACAAGTACGCCGTAAACCCTTAATGAAGTCCGTATTCAAGTCCTCCCACTTCTAAGTAAGAATCTGAATGTCTTGAGCTAATCCTCCTGGTTTTTGGTGCTCAACATTCACTCGTTGACAATTAGTACACAAGCAAAAAATTCTGCAATATCCTTCTTCATGTCATTCTACCAATATACCTCCCTCAAGTCACGATACATCTTAGTGGATCTCGGATGAATAGAATATCGGGAACTATGAGCTGTGGACAATATCATCTCCCTCGAGTCATCAATATTGGGAACACATAGATGAAATTGGTAATGACGCACTCTATTTCCCCTTTGGGAGAAAGACTAAATGGATTTTTCGTAAGCTATTTACTTCAACTCAACCAAGGTTGAATCATTATCTTGCTTTGCCTTCACATCAAAGACAAGGGATGATTCTGCACCATTTTGCACAACCACACTACCATCCTCATAATCAATCAAATGAACACCCAAATGGGCTAGTCTATACATAACACGAACTAACTTTTTCTTCTCACCCTCAATATAGGCAAAACTATCCCAGACAACCTACTAAGAGCATCGAAAACAACATTTGCTTTCCCTTGAGGGTATCATTATCCTTCAACAACTCAAGCTATCTTCTTTGTCGAAGGTTCAAATACTCTTTCTTAAACTTATATTGAAAACTCTTATGGTTGGTGAATACATCATCATGAACACCGTGGATATAGTGTCTCCAAATTTGCAAAGCAAACACAACCCAATAACTCCAAGTCATTTATCGGGTAATTCTTTTAATGCACTTTATGTTTGCTAGAATAATAGGCTATCACTTTACTATTTTGCATCAAGACACAACCAAGACCAGTTCTTAAGGAATCACAATACACAACAAACCCATGGGATCATTTTTGTAAAGTAAAAATTGGGATTGAAGTAAGTCGATTCTTCAACTCTCAGAAACTCTTCTCACATGCTTTGAACCATTGGAATTTCACCTTTTTTGAGTCAACGTATTCAAAAGTGAAGCAATAGAAGAAAATCCTTCCACAAACCATCTATAATAAATGGTTAAACCTAAGAAACTCCAAATATTTAAAGTAGAAAGGGGTCTTAGCCAATTCTTCACTGCCTCAATTTTCTTAGGATCAACGTGAATACCATCACTGGACACAATATGCCTAAGGAAAGCTACCGACCTCAAGTAAAACTCACATTTGATAAACTTGGTAAATGATTAACGATCCTTAAGAACTTCTAAGACAGTTCTCAAATGATTGACATGCTCATCCTAACTCCGAGAATAAATCAATATATCATCAATTAACATGATGATGAATGTGTCCAAATATTTCTTCAATACCCTGTTCATCATATTCATAAAATTTGCTGAGCATTTGTTAGCCTAAAAGACATAACCAAAAATTCTAAGGACCACACAAAGTTCTGAACGCCGTCTTCAAAATGTCACATTCGCTCACTCAAAGTTGATGATAACTTGATCGAAGATCAATTTTTGAGAAATAGCTTGCACCTTCAAATTAAGTGAACAAGTCATCAGTCCCTTGGATGAGATACTTATTTTTAATTGTGACCTTGTTCAACTGTCAGTAATCGATATATATGCAAAGATAACCATCCTTCTTTCTTACAAAGAGAACTAGGACACCCCATAGAGAGATACTCGGTCTAAAGAAGCCTTTATCTAACAAGTCCTGTAAATGATCTTCAACTCCTTAAGTTTTGCCATAGCCATTCTATAAGGAGAAAAATAGAGATAGGGTGGGTATCGGGAAGAAGATCAATATCAAAGTCTATTTTCCTTTAAAGAGGAATACCTAGAAGATCATTGAGAAAAACTTTTGAAAACTTATTCACCACAAAAAACTGACTCAAAAGTAAGGGCTTTGGAATTCATATACCAAACCCATAAAAGATTGACCCTTAAACACGGAATTACTACCATTTATTCTAAGACAAGCTTATTTGGAAATTGAAATATAACCACTCGGGTTCTATAATCAATAGAGGCATAATATGCATGATGCCAATCTATACCAAGAATAATATCAAAATCAGTCATATCAAACTCTACTAGATCAATCGAGGTAATTTTATGAGAATTTTAGTCGGACAATTTCTATAGACTTGTTTAGCCAAAATTGAATCATCAACATGGTATAGACTGAGAAAGGGCTCTAATGAGACTTCAAGACTAACATCAAAATTCATAGCAAGATAAGGAGTAATAAAAGAAAGATTTTATCTCGAATCTAACAAAGTAAAAATATCAAACTAAAAGACTCGTAACATACTAGTCATCACATCTACAGAATCCTCCAACTCCTGACGAGTCTGAGGAGAATAAAATATATTATGGCACTGACCAGCTCCAAAACCTAATGAAGTATCTTGCTGAACCAGATGATTGAAAGTAGTAGTCTGAGTATGAGGTCGACCTCCACCACCTCAACCAACACCTAAAGAACAATCTCTCACTCTATGACCCCTCTTGCCATAACTATAACAAGCATCACAACCCCCAAACAAAATCCTCAATGACTCTTCCCATACTTATTATATGAGGGGATAGTATGACCACTTGTAGCACTCCCTTGAAACATAGGGTTAGACACCCTATCCTTGTTGAACTTTGAAGCAGGAGTACTAGAAGAATTATGGATGGATGTAGAAGGTATTGTTGGACATAGTAAAAGATGTTATGTTATATTTAACTCTTATAAATATGAATCCCTTAGCCCCTATATCCCTTATATTTCCTCTTTATTTGTTTATCATTACTAATGAAATGCTTAATGAATGCTAAGAGGCTTGGGTGAGGTACCTCTGGGTGTCTCATTCACCATGTCACGTCTAGGCCCTAGACTTAGGTCGTGAAAAGAACTTTCTATGGTCCATAGGACCCTTTCATAAAGTGGTTTGATACTTAGCTAATTTTTTCAATCTCAAGGCCTCTCTTACTACTATCTTCTATGGACATAGATCTTATAGGGTTCGTAGAAACCATTCATCCTTCTCACCCAATACTTAGGAAATTTCCAAGCTCCAGTACCCTTCCTACAAAACCTTTCTATGTTCCAAAAGACTTTCTACGACCCGTAGGTAATCTTGTGGAACTAGCACCAAATACTATTTCTACACCTTTCCTTACTGTTTAAACTTTCAAACTTTTGGGATCTTATAGTTATCTTTTATTAAACTTTTCCATGATTTCTTCCATACTTGCAGTTATCTATTATATTAATTTGTGTATATTAGTGTCATGCTATGGCATGAAGTTAGCTTGGGGACTTTTGCATTTCTAATCAATATGTCGTATCTAGGGGTAGAGTCGGGTCATGACAAAAGTATTCGAGCATCCGGTTCAAGTGACTTAGGTTGTTTAAAAGCTGAATTAAATAGAGTTTTGTTCATGGGTATGAAGTGTGTCACATCTATGAATAGGAGTCTATGAAATGTTTTAGGAAATAATTTTCTTCTTCTATTTTCTTGGTTGTGCGATAGAGTGAAACGATATATAGTTTTCTTCTAACTCACGCTCTACATGTTTGCAATATCATGCCCTAGGGAAGAACCTACATTAGAAGGAATCAGAATGAAGAGAAAGAAGCACCACCAGCTCAAGAAGACCCATTGGCTAAACATGTCTCTTATGCCAAGTGTAAGGCTGCTTTCTATGTGCTATCCCAACCTATGATTGCTCAGTCCAATTATGAGGTCATAGCCCCAGTTAACCAAAATACTAACACGACTACTATTAGAGTTTGAGACTTAACTTGGATGAACCCTCTGGAATTTCATAGATTGAAGGTTGATGAGGATCCACAAGAATTCATTGAGGGTATCAAGAAGATTAAATAGATCATGAGTATCACACCGATTGAGAGTATTGATTTATCTGCTTAGCAGTTAAAAGGAATAGATTTGATATGGTACAATCAAAGGAAGGATGAAAGGGCTGATGATGCAGGGCTTGTTGATCAGGACAAGTTTGAGGGTGTTTTTCTAGGCAGGTTCCTTCTACTTGAGTTGAGGGAAGCAAAGGTTCAAGAGTTCATCAATTTGAAACAAATAAACATGACAATGAAGGAATACTATTTGAATTTCATCCATGTCTATAATATGCCCCAACTATGGTGGCCGTCTCTAGGACTCACATGAGTAAGTTTGTCTCCGGTGATTCTAAGACAATGATAAAAGAGTGTAGAACTTTCTTGTTTATCAAGGAGATGGATTTCTCCTATTTGGTAACTCATTCTCAAAATATTAAGGGAGGAAAATCTCAAGGAGAGTGCTCTATATAACAAGAGGGCTTAGACTGATAGTGTGGACTATTCTCATCAGAGGTCAGGAGGTGGTAGTCATTCTCAACTTTGACAGAAATATTCAAACCTATCCCATCTTCTACTAGTGATCTAGTTGCCAATTTCAATAAGGATAAAGTACCATACTCTATTTCTCATGGTAGTATTTCTAGTAGGAGCACTTTTCCTACTTGTCAGAATTGTGGTAAGAACCATCCAGGAAATTGTATGGCCATTATTGGTAGTTGTTTAAAATGTGGTAAGTGTCACGGCCTAATCTAAGGCCTATTCATAAATGGTGATCGAAACCCCAAAGTTCTCCAACCAAGCCTCGTGATATATCATAAAGATTATATAAAGTAAAGTAAATACGGAATCAACATAAGAGAGTCTAAAGCATGAATCATAAACAGAGAGTGTGACTTGACAACATAGACTCAAACATATGTCCAACTAATGCCTCTAATAATGAAAGTGGATGGGGGATACGACATCTCCCTAGCTCACCCTCAACTAAAGAAAATAAATGTCTTTGAAGGATAAAATAACTCATAAACTGCCCTCGATGGATAAGGACTCACCAATACTTTTCCATACGAAATCTACTAGCCACAGGAATGGATACGATCCTCAACCTCAACCCCTACATTATGAGAAAATATAGGCAACAATATGCGTTAGTAATTCTGAATGTACTAAGTATAAGAGCATGTCATGCAATGTTAATCATAAGGTGCAATGATCAAGTAAAGTACATGGTAAGAAAAGATAAGTAAAGACATGAGAGAATCATAGTGATCAAAGCACTTGAAAAGCATAGTTGAAATCATGAAAGTACATAAGAGGTCATATATATAAGGGATAAGAACTATAACCAACAATAAGACCATGTCAGCTATAACATGAAATCCCTTTTTCTCCCTATACAACGAATAAAAAGGGGAATCTACTTGTCAAGATAGACTCTACCCTACTGGCGGGTCATGTATATATGCTATATGTGGATGCACTAGCTAAACCATGAAGGCAACCTACGGTGGCACATAGTTTAAGAGATATGAGGCTTCTACTAAGGCTTTTGGTAGGGCCCCCACCTTAAATCCACTAGGTGCTAAGTCAAATCTCACGGATATACATAACATAGTATACATACTTAGCATATATCATAACTTGTTCATAAATTTCAAATTTCATAGAATAGCTAATTTCATAACATAATTGCAATGTGAGAATTGGCCTTTCATCATTACAAATAATACTTGCATAATTCATATAGTTAGGTCTTAGGTCACCACACAGGGCCCTTAGTCACCTTACTTTATAACTTGCATGATATTCATATCTTGAACATACTTGAAATTCATGATCATAATTCATACTTGAATTTAGAGTAAAACTCATATACAAAGCAATTTGAATGAAAACCGTGATAATACCTTGAAATTATTGAGTTCATGATCATCTCATAATATCATCATCGAAAATAGGTTCATGCATGGGCAATCATAATTCAACTTAAAAGTCATATAATTCATGAAGAAAAATACTTATAGTGATCATATATAATGATTCAAAACATAACTGAAACAACCCAATAAGATTCATAAAATTAGGGTTACAAACCCAATAGAAATTCATGAAATTGTGAGAAGATACCTTGGAACTCCATGGGTGAAAGGGACCCATGGATCAATCCATACATACCTTGATTGAATTTGACTTTAGAATTGAAAAGGGAGACTTGTTTTTGAAAAAACCCTAGTCAACTTGATGAAGAAGATGAATCCTTGGATGAACATTGAGAGTGAGGATTCTTAAAATTGATTAGGAATTAATGAAGGAAAAGAATAGGTTTAGAAGTATTTAGGATATTTTCGTAGTGAATCTAGTCCCAACAACGTCCACATACATTAATAAAGAATAGGGAAAAGACGAAATCATCCCTCATTAAACTATACCTGAGACTCACCATGGAGGACTCATCATGGTCCGTGAGGCTCATCACGACACGTGGTGGTTTCCATGATATTTTACTTGGACTTGGATTTTTGGGAGTTTTAGGGAAAGGTTTCAGAACCTCCTCCACGGAACTCTTCACAGTCCATGGAGTGCATCACGGTGTGTTAAGCATGGGCGTGGTGCAAGACTTGTAGGTGGATCTATAGGAGTGACCACCATGGAATCCACCATGGTACGTGAATAGCTACACGACCCATAGTTCCCAGTCGTGGTCCTAGACTTGGGATCCTATTTTGCGGTCTAAGGAGAGGGGTCACCACAGAGGGCTTCATGGCCCGTGGTGCTCAGTATGATCCATGGTGCCCTGTCATGGACCACACTCTATAGAAGTGAATCTCAGAGTCACCACCACGGTGGCTCACCATGAGGCATGGTGCTCACAGCGGCCTGTGATGGCCTTTGTGGTAATCTCCAGGTGCCAAAATTTTAGATTTTCAGTAATTTCATCTTTTGATTCTCGTTTTCCAACTTTTCAAATTCTGATGTCTTACAATATCTCGCCCTTGGGAATATTCATCCTCGAATAGGACTCAAGCTAGAATGAATGGAATATGAAAGGAACATAGCAGCCTAACATGAATACAAAATACCTCGATAATGCATAAAAACACATAATCTTTAATATAAAGAAAAAACATAACTTTAAAACTCATTTCATAAACATGAATGCATATAAAACTATGAGAATAACTGAAATGCATGATTTGGGCTGGTTGGGTCATGAAGGAGCTTAATAGCTCAACTAGGCATGAAAGGAAAGAGATGAGGATATCAGGACATCATATCGGCTTCGGTCTCCCATATAGCACCCTCAACTTCTTGGTTCCTCCACAATACTTTAACTGAAGCAATTTCTTTAACTTTCTAACTTGCGGGGCAAAAATCTTCACTAGAAACTCTTCATAAGAAAGAATCTCCTTGATCTCAATGATGTCCAATGTTATAGTGGATCTAGAATCACCTATAAACTTCCTCAATAATGACACATGGAACACCACATGCACCGATGCCAAATCTAAAGACAAATCCAGCTCATAAGATACTTTATCAATTCGCCTCAAACTTTAATATGAGCCAACATAGCGGAGGGGACTTAGCTTCCCTTTCTTACCAAAATGCATCACACCCTTCATGGATGAAATTTTCAAGTAAGCCCAATCTTTAACTTCAAATTCAAGTTACCTTCTTCTCATATCTGGATAGGACTTTTGTCGGCTTTGGGCCATTTTAAATCTTTCTCTAAAGAATCTAACTTTCTCCATAGCCTCAAATACCAACTTGGGTCCTATCAAAGAAACTTCACCTACCCCAAAACATCTAATAGGGGATCTACACCGCCTACCATATAAAGCCTCAAATGGAGCCATTCCAATGCTAGAGTGGTAGCTATTATTATAAGAAAGCTCTATTAACAGCAAATGGTCATCCCAGTTTCCCTTAAAATCAATCACACATGCCCTCAACATATCCTCTAATGTTTGAATGGCACGTTTGGCCTGGCTATCCGCATGTGGGTGAAAAGTCATACTAAGTTTCACTTGGGTACCAGGACCCTTTTGGAAGGATCTCCAAAACTGAGATATAAACTAAGTCAGAAAAGATAGTCAATGGAACACCATAAAGCTTTACCAATTCTCGAATATACAATCACCATGAAGCTTGACCAATTCTTGAATATCTAATCTAGCATATTCCTCGGCTGAATATAAGGTCTTAATAGGTAAAAAAGAAGCCAACATAGTCATTCGATTAACTATCACCCAAATGAAATCATGTTTCCTACGAGTACGAGGCAAACAAGTAACAAAGTCCATATTTAAGGCTTCCCACTTCCATATAGGAATCTCAATGTCTTGAGCCAAACCTTCCAATTTTTAATGCTCAACTTTCACTTGTTGACAATTAGGACACTTAGCCACAAATTCTACAATATCCTTTTTCATGCCATTCTACCAATATACTTCTCTCAAATCTTGATACATTTTTATAGAACCAGGATGAATAAAATATCATGAACTATGAGCCTCAGATAATATGATAATTCTTAAGCCATCTACATTCAGTACACATAATTGGCCTAAATATCTCAAAATACCATCTCCCACTTAGGGGGAAGCCTCTATGGCTTTTTCGGAAACCACTTTATTCAATTTAACCAAAGCGGGATCATTATCTCTCTTTTCCTTTACACCCGCCACAAGAGAAAAATCAGAACCATTTTGTACAACAACACCACCATCCTTGCAATCAACCAATATGACACCCAATCGGGCTAATCGATGCACATCCCAAACAAACTCTCTCTTTTCATCCTCAATATGAGAAACACTATTCATGGACAATTTACTAAGAGCATCATCAACCACATTTGCCTTACTCGGATGGTATAGTACAATCATGTCATAATCCTTCAATAGTTCAATCCATCCTTTTTGTCAAAGATTTAAGTCCTTTTGAGTGAACACATATTCCAAACTTTTATGATCGATGAAAACATCCACATGGACACCATAGAGACTGTGTCTCCATAATTTCAAAGAAAATACCACCGCCGCCAACTCTAAGTCATAAGTTGGGTAATTTCTCTCATGTACCTTGAGTTTGCTTGAAGCATAAGCTATTACTTTTCCATTTTTCGTTAGCACACAACCAAAATCAACTCGTGAAGAATCACAATACACAACAAAACCATTAAAACATTCCAGTAAAGTTAACATCAGAGCGGAGATAAGCTTATCTTTCAACTCTTGAAAGCTTTTCTCACTTGCCTCAGACCATTGGAATTTCACCTTTTTTTAGTCAAAGCAGTCAAAGGTGATGCAATGGAAGAGGAACCTTCCACAAATTGTCTATAATAACCGACTAAGCCTAGAAAATTCCAAATATCAGAAGGACTCAACAACTTAGGACAATTCTTAACAACCTCAGTCTTCTTTCGATCCACCATAATTCCTTCTCTAGAAATAATATCACCAAGGAAAGAAACCGACCTTAGCCAAAAGTCACATTTGCTAAACTTTGCATACAACTGTTGGTCTTTGAGAATTTTCAACACAAGCCTCAAGTGATCGGTATGCTTTTCTTCTCTCCATGAGTAAATCAAAATATCATCAATAAAGACAATAAAAAATATATCCAAATACTGCCTAAATACCCTGTTTATCAAATCAATAAAAGTTGCAGGGGTATTTGTTAGTCCAAAAGACATAACTAAAAATTCAAAACGACCATACCGAGTTCTGAAGGCCATCTTTGGAATGTCACACTCCCTTATCATAGGTTATGATAACTCGATCAGAGGTCAATCTTTGAAAAGTAACTTGCCTCTTGAAGTTTATCAAACAAGTCATAAATCCTTGCAATAGGATACTTGTTCTCAATTGTGACCTTGTTCAGTTACCGATAATCTATACACATTCGGAGTGACCCATTTTTCTTTCTTACAAATAACAGAAGAGTACCCCAAGGTGAAATGCTTTGCCTTATAAAACCATTATCCAATAAATACTTCAGTTGTTCTTTGAACTCCTTAAGTTCCGCCGAAGACAAATGGTAAGAAGGAATAGAGATAGACTGCGTATCGGGTAGGAGATCAATACAAAAGTCTATTTCCCTTTCGGGGGGAATACCTATGTGATCTTTGACAAAAACTTCCAAAAATTTACTTACAACTAAAACTGACTCAAGAGTAGGAGTTTTGGTATCAACATCCCTAACTCGCACTAAGTGATGATGCACCCTTTGGAAACCATTTTTCGTTCCTCAAGAAATGAAATGAATCAACCCTTAATCACTGAATTATTACTCTTCCACTCAAGCGTAGGCTTATTAGGAAATTGAAATTTAACAACTCGAGTTCTACAACATAGAGAAGCATAAGAGGCATATAACCAATCCATGCCGAGAATAATGTTAACATCGGTCATGTTAAGTTCAACAAGATCATAAGGGATAATTTTATCCAAAACTATCACGGGACACTTTCTATAGACTCTTTTAGCCATAACTGAGTCGCCTATGAGATTATAGAGAGGAAAAGGTTCTAGCAATACTTTGGGGCACACATCAAACCTTGTAGCCACATAAAAAGTAACAAAAGATAAATTTGCACCCAGATCAAGTAAGGAATAAACATTATAGTGAAAGACCCGTAATATACCAATAAAAACATCAGGAGTCTCCTCCACATCTTGCTTACCATAAAGAGCATAAAATTAACTGTTGCATTGACCACCCTTGGGTTGAGCTTGGGCACCTTGAGAAACTTGGTTTTGAGGATGACCTTCTCCATCCTTGTTGGTAATATGAGGGAACTCAAATTACCTCTGGCCCATTTTTCCACATCCAAAGCAAGCATCCATTCCCATCAAACATCTTCCTCCATGATTCTTTCCAAATTTTGCACACTTGGGAAATGAAGGGCTAGTAGAATTTGCACATCTTCCTTGAGTCTTAGGTTATGTCACCCTATTATTCACAAACGGCTTCCCCAAACTTTTTCCTTGTTGAGAATGACCATTACCACCACCGGAGTTAGCATTTGAGAAGCCACCTTCATACCGGTCTCTCTTGGAATCTCTCATTCTTATCTCCTTGAGTTTCTCTTCTTCAATTTCTTTGGCAAAAGTCATAAGCCGAGATATGTCCATTTCCTTGATAAGCATGGTGGTATGATATTCCTTAGCAACCAATTCCAATACCCCTAATATGAATTGAATTATTTTGGCACATAGATCGGTAACCAATGAAGGAGCATACTTAGGGATCTTGGTGAACTTGAGGGCATATCCCTCATACCCATATTGCCTTGTCGAAGATTTATGAAATCTAACACCTTGGCTTCCCTTAGCTCAAAAGGGAAAAAGCAATCAAGAAAAAAAAGTTTGAAGGGGTCCTATTCAATCGGTACTTCGTCCACCCCTCTATCTTCCATTGAAGCACTCTTAAGTTGATAAGTCGCTAACTCCACTTTCTCTTTGGAGGACACCCCATAATGATCATTATCTTGTAAACCCCATCGATGGATTCTTAAGGATTCTCATCACCCTTTGAGCCATGAAACTTCAGAGGGTTCAACCTTAAAAAATCCCTTGCCCTTGATGCCAGAATGGTTTGGAACTCTGTGTTGGTCACTTGGTTAGCCATAACTTGGGCTAGACTAGTAATAGTGGTTTGGAACTCTGTGTTGGTCACTTGGTCGGGTAAGAGACTATTTTCTTGAGGAGATGGAGGAAATTGGACTTCATTAGTATTGTTCCCCCTTGGCAAAGGTAGTCTTCTTGGAAGCATTTTCTAAAAATCACAAAGGAAGATAATTAGGGAAAAGAAGTCTTAGGGTATACTCTAAACCTTATACTCTGATACTAAGTTTTTTATGACCTGACTTAGGGCCTAGTCATAACATGGTGATCGAAACCTCAAAGGGCTCCAACCAAGCCTCTTGACATATTATAAAGCATACATAAGATAAAGTAAATGCTGAATCAATATAAGAGAGTCTAAACTATGAATCATAAATGGAGAGTGTGACTTGACAAAATAGACTCAAACATTTATCCAAATAATGCCTCTAATAATGAACGTGGGTAGGGGTTGATACATATACCTAGATCACCCATATATGAAGAAAATAAATATCCTTGAAGGATGAAACAACTCATAAACTGCCCTCGATAGATGAGGACTCAGCAAGACTTTGCCGTATAAAATCTACTAGCCAGGTGGAGGGATACGATCCTCAACCTCAACCCCTACATTATCTCATAATGTAGGCAACAATATGAATTAGTACTTTTGAATGTACTAAGTATAAGGGTATGGCATCAAATATAAATCATAAGGTGCAACGATCAAGTAAAGTACATGGTAAGAAAAGATATGTAAAGTCATAAGAGAATCGTAATGATCAAAGCTTTTGAAAAGCATTGTTGAAATCATTAAAGTACCTAAGAGGTCATATATATGTGGGATAGGAACCATAACCAACAATAAGACCATGAAAGCTATAACATGGAATCCTGTTGTCTCCCCATATAATGAAGAAAATGGGGAATCTACTTACCAAGGTAGACTCTACACCACTAGAAAGGTCATGCACATATGATATATGTGGATCCACTAGCTAAGGCATGAAGGCAACCTATGGTGGCACATTGTTTAAGAGACATGAGGCGGCTACTAAGGCTTTTGGTAGGGCCCCCACTTCAAGTTCACACAGTGCTAAGTTAAATCCCACGGAATACATAACATAGTAAATATACTTAGCATATATCATAACTTGTTCATAAACTTCATAGTTTATAGAATAGCTCATTTCATAACATAATTTTAATTTAAGAATTGGAATTTCATCATTACAAATCATACTTGCATAATTTATATAGTTAGCTCCTTGGTCACCACATAGGGCCCTAAGTCACCTTACTTCATAACTTACATGAAATGCATATCTTGAACATACTTGAAATTCATGATCCTAATTCGTACTTGATTATAGAGTAAAACTCATATACAAAGTCAATTTGAATGAAAACCATGATAAAAACATGAAATCATTGAGGTCATATTCATATATCATAATATTATCATCGAAAATCGGTTCATGCATGGGCAATCATAATTCAACTTAAAAGTCATGTAATTCATGAAGAAACATACTTACAGTGATCATATATAATGATTAAACATATAATTGAAACAACTTAATAAGATTCATAAAATTAGGGTTACAAACCCAACAGAAATTTATAAAATTATGAGTAGAAACCTTGGAACTCCATGGGTGAAAGGGACCCATAGATCAATCCCAATATACCTTAATTGAATTTTACTTTAGAATTATAAAAGGAGACTTGTTCTTGAAGAAACTCCAACCAAACTTACAGGATGAATCCTTGGATGAACCTTGAGAGAGAGGAGTGTTAAAATTTATTGTGAATTAATATGGGAAAATAATAGGTTTTTCGTACTAAATCTAGTCCCAAAAATGTCCATATACATTAATAAAGAATATGAAAAAGAAAAGATTATGCCTTATTAAACTGTAACTAGACTCACCACAGAGGACCCATCACGGTCCGTGATGCTCATCATGGCCCATGGTGGTGTACTTGATGTTTGAATTAGGATTGGAATTTTGGGTGTTGCAGGGAAAGGTTTCAAAACCTCCTTTAGTGAACTCTTCACAGTCTGTGGAGTGCATCACGACCCATTAAGCATGGGTATGGTATAAGCCCTGTAGATGGGTTTATACGAGTGACCACCACGGAATCCATCACAGTCCATGAACAGCTACATGGCCCGTAGTGGCCGGTCATTATCTTAGACATGGGATCATATTTTGAGGTTTCATGAGAGTATCACCACGGAGGGATTCACATCCTGTGGTGCTCACCATATTCTGTGGTTCCCTATCGTAAACCTCACTCTGTAGAAGTGAACCTGAGGTTCACCACCATGGTGGCCCACAATGAGGCATGGTTCCCATCATGGCCCATGATGGCCTTTGTGGTTATCACCTAGTGCCTAAATTTTAGATTTTCAGTAATTTCATCTTTTGATCCTTGTTTTCTAACTTTTCAAATTTTGGGGTCCTATAGTAAGACTAGTCATAAATTGAGGGATTAGCATCCACCCAAGGAAAGGGAAAGGATAATCAGCACCAGAGTAAGACTAGTGCTTTAGCAACTACAGCAAGTCGCCCGACACAACATCGTATCTCATCTAGTACTAAGGGCGGATAGCGCCATGACATGTTTTATGCTCTAAGGCTCAATAGGATCAGGAAGATTTCCCTAATGTGGTCACTTATATGTTAAGAGTTTTCCATCTTGATGTTTGTGCATTGTTAGATCCAGGAGAGAATCTTTCCTTCATGACTCCTTACGTTGCTATGAATTTTAATATTAGTCCCAAAATCTTGATAGAGCCTTTCCTAGTCTCTACTCTTGTTGGTGACACAATTTTAGC
Organism: Solanum dulcamara; assembly: GCF_947179165.1. NCBI lineage: Eukaryota > Viridiplantae > Streptophyta > Magnoliopsida > Solanales > Solanaceae > Solanum > Solanum dulcamara. The sequence goes on along the minus strand of NC_077237.1, from coordinate 20,663,746 downwards.
TAAGCGAGTATGTAGAAATTGTCAGGTCTCACTATTTTTGGAAAATCACCTTAGTTGACTTTTAGATCTAGACATGCTTGATTTTGATATTATTTTTAGCACAGACCAGCTACAATCATGTTATTCTTTAGTCAAATGTAAAATCGAGCTAGTCAATGAATGGAACGATTATACCGTAACTCCTATAGTTCATTTTGTTTCTTACCTTAAATCTAGAAAGATAATATCTAAGGTTTGTATCAATCATCTAGTTCGATTAAAGGATTTTGATGCCAAAAACCCAACTCTTCAGTCTATTCTAGTCGTACATAAATTCTGGTAAGTGTTTGTCAAAGATCTTCCTAGAGTCCCTCTCGAAAGGAAAATTGACTTTGGCATGGACCTTCTTCTAAATACCCAACCTATCTCTATCATTCCTTACAGAATGTCTCTAACTGAACTTACAGAGTTGAAAGATTAGTTAAATAACCTTCTAGATAAAGGTTTCATTAGACCCAGTTGTTCTCCATGGGATACTCTATTTCTCCTCATGTGAAAGAAAGATGGTTCTATCAGAATGTGTATAGATTATCATCAGTTAAACAAACTCATCATCAAAAATAAGTATCCCACCAGCTTCAAGGTAGTAGTTTCTTCTATAAGATAGACCTCAGAGTGAGGGTGAGCACATAAGCCACTTGAGGATTGTCTTGCAAATTCTTAAGGATTACTAGTTGTTTACTCAATTCAGTAAGTGTGAATTTTGGTTGAGGTTAAGATCATTCCTTAGCCATATTTTTTTTGAAGATAGCATATAGTTTGATACTCAAAAGAGAAAAGCAATTAAGAATAGGAGTAGACTTCTTTCTCTCTTAGATGTTAGGAGTTTCTTGGATTTAGTAGGTTATTACAGATGATTTGTGGAAGGTTTTTCCTATATTGCTTCTCCTTTGACCAAGCTGACTCAATAAAAAGTCAAATTTTAGTGGTCGGTTGCTTGTCAGAAGGATTTTTAGGAATTGAAGACTCGACTTACTATAATCCCAATTTTGACTCTACCATAAGGTTCAGATGGTTTTGTGGTTTATATTGTGATGCTTCTAGAATTGGTCATTATATTTGTTATGCAATATGGTATGGTCTTATCTTATGCTTCTAATCAATTTCAAGTTCATGAAAGGAAAAACCCGACTCATGATCTTGAGGTTGTATCTATAGTATTTTCCTTAAAGATTTGAAGGAACTATATTTATGGTGTTCATGTGGATGTATTCACTAATCATAACAGTCTTTAATATGTGTTTAATCGGAAGGACTTGAATCTTTGCCAAAGGAGATGGCTTGAGTTGTTGAAAGATTATGATATGAGTATTTTGTACCATCTGGTTGAGGCAAATATTATAGTAGATTATCCATGGGAAGTACTGCTCACATTGAGGATAAGAAAAAGTAGCTAGGTTGTGATGTTCACAAACTTGCCATTTGGGAGTTTTTTTGGTGGATTCTAGAGATTGTGGAGATATCATTTAGAATGGTTCAAATTCTTCTCTTCTGATGGATGTTAAGGAAAACCAAAATGAGGATCCACTCTTGGTTGAATGAAAATAAATAGTTCTCAACAAGACAATTAAGGCTTTCTCCCAAATGGAAGATGTTGTGCTTCGTTATCAGGGTCTTGTGTATTCGAGATGTTGATGGTTTGAAGCAACAAATTTTAGCAAAAGCTCATATGTCTAGATATTCTATTCAATTAGGAGCCACTAAGATGTATCAAGACCTATAAGAAGTCTATTGGTGGAATGTTATGAAGAAGGATATTGTGGAATTTATGGTTAAGTGTCCAAATTGCCAACAAGATAATGTTGAACATAAAATAGAGTGGTATGACTCATGATATCAGTATTCCTACTTGGAAGAGGTAAGACTTGAATATGGACTTCATCACAGATTTGCCTCGCATGCATTGACAACATGACTCGATACGAGTGATTGTAGACCGAATGACTATGTTGGCACATTTTCTTCTAGTTAAGACTTTGTATTCAGTAGAGGATTATGCTAGAATTTACATTTGAGAGATGGTGAAATTGCATAGAGTTTCGTTATCTATCATCTCAAATAGAGGTACTTAGTATACCTCTTAATTTTGTAGATCATTACAGAAAGGTCTTGGTACTTAGGTTACGCTTAGTACAATTTTCTATCCATAGACAGACGTCTAGGCTGAAAAGACTATTAAGACTTTGGTGGATATTTTGAGAGCTTTGTGGGATCGACTTTAAAAGTAATTTGGATGATCATTTGCCTTCGATTGAGTTTGCTTATACTAATAGTTACCACTCTAGTGAGTTTGCTTATATTAATAGTTTCCACTGTAGTATCAGATGGCTCCATTTAAAGCGCTCTATGATAAGATGTGTAGGTCTCTTATAGGCTTATTTGTGGTTGGTGAAGTTCCTTTGATAGGGCCTGAGTCAGTTCATAAGTCTATGGAGAAATTTTGAATCATTAAAAAGGGGTTGAGAACACCCTAGAGTAGGAAGAAATCTTCTATAGATGTAAGAAAAAGAGAGCTTAAATTAAAAGTTGATGATTGGGTTTATCTAAAAATCTCACCTATAACGAGTGTGATGAGATTTGATAAGAAAGGTAAGCTCAGTCTTAGATATATTGTCCCCTACAAAATTATAAGGCATTTTGTAAGGTGGCCTGTGAGTTGGATTTGCTTGTGGATTTAGAATCAGTGCACCTAGTGTTTCATGTGTCCTTTTGAAAAAGTGCATTAATGATCCATCATGAGTTATTCCTTTAGAGAGTGTTGGTGTGAAGGAAAGTGTCTCTTACAGAGAGGTCCCAGTTGAGATTCTAGACCATCAGTTTCATAAGCTGAGAAATAAAGAAGTGGCTTCATTGAAATTCCTTTAGAAGAACTAATTACTTGAGGGAGCTACCTAGGAAGTCGAAGCAAATATGATGTTCAAGTTTCCCCATCTCTTTCCTTCCAGTTCAGTTCCACATGAGGTAATAATTTTTCCATGATACTCTCTTTTAGATTCATGTCTTTTTAGTTATTCTCATGTTTCAGTAGACATCCATGTTCATGAAATCAGTTAAGTATTCATTCATGTTCTAGCTCAGATTTAGTCACTCCATCAGTTTTCATGTTTTTCTTTTTAAATTGGGGTGCGGATTATTTTCCCTACATAATTCAACCTTTTTAGACTCTATTCAAGGATGAATATTTTCAAGGGGGAAGTATTTGTAATACCCCAAAATTCCTAAATATAGATCAGACCTTGAGAGTTTAGAAATGTAAATCTACAAAAAACCTTTGAAATTTATGGACACCATATACTAGTTCTAGAAGGAACCACGACCTGTAGATGGTTCCCTTAGATAAGACTTCAGAATCAGGAGAATTGGGTCTAATTTTTATGAGCATAAGTACGGGTCGTAAACGTCTTTACTGTTCGTAGACTTGGTTGTAGACCAGACTTCAAAAAGCTGGATCTGGGACTTGAACAACATGAATAGGTTTAGTGGTGTAAATAGTTTTATAGGTCATGGAAAGGCCTTTTGAGCCAAAGTCATGAAACCCTAGAGAAATTCAATTTTTTTTGTCTTTTATGGAAAATCAATATAGGTAGTAAAACGTTTCTCAGAGCATAGATCAGTCCATACAATGAGACTTTAGAACTGAGGCAACATTTCCTTTTATGGGCACTTGTATGGGGCGTACTAATCTCTACGGATAGTAAAAGGGTGTGTAGAGGTGAACTTCAAAATATCTAGAAAATTACCCTTCGACTTCTACGGTCCCTTTTGCGGTCCATATATTGTTTCCTAGTTCGTAGAGGCCATCCATAGAAGACCTTCGGTAGATTTTAATCAGGGGTTTTTCAATATGTTTTCATTATTTTAATCCATATAGTACATCATTCTGGACTATTTTAAGTGGTATTAAGTGACTTTAATCAGCATAAGTCCCTGATTCTCTCTATCCAAATCAAGTTTCTTCTCTCTCAAGTTTCCTCTCAAGGTAAGAATTAGGTTTCCAAGCTGGAAGTATCCATTGAGAGATTGAAGCTTAGATTCTTTATTCCAGGTATATGGTATTTCATCAATGGATTTTCCTTTTTACTGAGTGAGTCCCATAGAAAACCTCAATTCTCAAGTTCTATGATTCTCCAATCTTAGGGTTTCTCTGATCTTTATGGATTCTTATTGACTTTCGGTTATTCTTCTAGTTTGATATCTAATTACATGATTTCTATTGTAATTATATGTTTTCAATGATAATTTCATGAACCCATAATATACAAGTATTTTCATGATCTAGAATTATGTAATTTGAAGTGAATGTCTCAGATTTCATAATTTTAGATGCTTTTAGATAAAGTATCTTTCAGTAATTATCAGTTATAATGATTTATAATGCTTTTCAATAGTTATTATGAGTTTTTAAATTATGATTTAGGATCCAGTCAGTATTATCAATTTATCATAATTACAGTATTATCATATTATTATTGTATAGATTTTATGCATGATATCCATAGGAGTAGTACTTAGCACCTAGTAGAATTATGGATGAAGGTTTTTGGTCAGCGTCTGTGGTTCTTTAGTGGAAATTCCTAATTTCTAGAACTATGTGACACCATAGGATTTATCCCAATTGGACATTAGCTTAGTAGATCCACATCAGCTCATACGCATGCCTTTTTAACCTAGGCAAGCATATTGGACCCTTTTCGTAGGTGAATACACCATACTCTATATTGTACCTTTGATCGCAGAGAAAAATTTTGCCTGGTCTTTTAAATAACAGACCAGACACGATCACCCTTATCCTTGGTTCAAGTCCTTGGTTGATCCAAATCTTGGTTCAAGTCCTTCATCCTCTCATTTCCATCCAGTTCAAGTCCTTAGCTTTTTTTTGTTGCTTTGGTTAAAGCTTCTAGCTCATGTAATGGTTCAGTTCAAGTCTGAAGAAAGTGGTGGTATTGTTTGAACTTTATCGCATTCTCTCTTTTCACCTCAACTCATCTTTTTTCCTGTCGGGCATTTAAGAGTATGTTCGGGTTTTACTTTTAACTTGTGCATAAGCATACCTATTGGGGGAGCCTGGAAGATTTAGTTATCTACTATATTTCTCACTGTGTGTGAATATGCTCGTATATATACTAATTGTTTTTCTCATTCTTTTCTCAAGTAGTTTTTAGATTCTCGCATTTTATATTACTTTTATTTTTCTTACTCAGTTGACCTATGATGCCTACTGGGTACCTATTATTTTCATATACATACTACACTCTACATGTGTTTTCACTATGTAGGACCGAGGACCAGCTATCAACATTCATCTCGAGCCAGCTTCAATCTTATTTCAAGGCGAGGGTGATCATACAACGTTTTGGATTTACCCATATCCTTCTGTATATACATTGACATGTCTTTTTCTATTTGATATAGTCTTATTTCTGTGGTCCACTTTAGGGACTTGTACTTATTTTGTTAGTAATTCTATCAGGACTTGAAAGTTAGAATGTTGGGGAAAAAGGTATTGAAAGAAGTTTTCAGAAAATTTGTACCAAATGTTGACCACAAGAACCCTTCATAGGCCGTACTCTACTTCATGGCTCATGGAAAGGGACCATGTATGTGTCAGAGATTAGGGGAGTTAAGAGGGAGGTCAACGGAGGACTCTACGTCCCATAAAGCATCCCATGAACTGGACCCCGAAGACTCTTGGATCAGGGTGAGGACCATAAGGGGGACTACGACCCATGGTCGCCTCCATAGAAGTCACCCCTCTAACCCAAATCTGATCTTCCACTACCACGATTACCATCACGACCCGTGGTGAGCTGTAGGGCCATGGTGGGGCCTTCCATGCAGGTGATGATTTAGTTAAGTTAAGGGATGTTTTTGTCTTCCTTCTTAAGTTATTAATGAACGTGGATGGTTTTAGGGGTCTATTCTATACTAATAACTACCCTAAATCTTCCCAACCCTCTCATTCTCATCCTAACACTCAAATCCCAAAATCTTCTCTCTCAATAGTCGTCTTCTTCCTCAAGCTAGTTCCAATGAGAATTCAAGGTCAAGCCTTCAAGTCAAGAGAAAATTAGGACTTCTATCTAAGGTATGCGGGATTTCATCCATGAGTCCTTTCACTTATGGAGTCCCAAGGTTCTCTCAAAATTATCTTATGAATTCTTCTTCTAAATGCCTAGTTTCATGAATCTGCTTTGGGTCTCCTTACTTATAATTTATCTTATGATAATTCAAGGAACCATGTTATATGCTATTTCAAGTATGTTTTCAAGGAAATATAATCATGAATTTCAAGTTATTTCAGTGAAAGTTTTATGAATGACTACCAAGATTAAGAATGGTGTTTTAATCAAGAAATTATAGTATGAAAGTTAATTCTCACACAAGCATGTTAAAGAGGTCAAATGATATTCTCACCAATTCATGGATTCTTATGAATCAATCAAGGCAATGAGCTATTCTTATAATTTTCTTATGATGAGGATTGATATCTTTTATTGTCTTTTCTAATGATGTTAATGACTATGATTTATTACTTCTTTTGGGATAATGACTAAGCAATTAGAGGACTTTAAGGTGGGGTTTAGTCCAATAGCTAAAGTATCTACCTAAGGGAATACTAGTAGCAACTTTTAGTCCCTAACTATGTTGTCCACATAGGTTTATGTTGCCAATATGGCCTAGCTAGTGGATACATATAACTCATGATTATGATTCTCCCACGGAGTCTACCTTGGCAAAGTAGCCTCTCTCTTCTCGATATGGGAGTTACATCGGATTCCATATTATATCTTGCATGGCCTTATATGTCGGTTAAAGGTCCAATCCTATATCAAGGTATATGTAAATGTATAAAGTCCTAATGATGATGTTTTGATGCATTGACCATATGATTATGATGTTTTAAAGTGTTCAAGTTATTACTAATGTTTTAAGATATTGGTCATGCATCTCATAATTCACATTGATTATGTCCTATATTTATTGTTTATGCATACTTCTCACATACTTAGTGCATTTCATATACTGACACATACTTATTGCCTATATTGTATCTTAATGTAGGGTCAGAAGACCATCGCGCACCTCCCACTCATGTCTTTGAGTTGAACTTTACATTTTTATAGTAGGTGAGTACTCATGCTTTAAGGACAAGACTTTTATATTTTCATCACTCTTTAATGGGTGAGTACTCATGCTTCGACAATAAGGCTTTTAACTTTTCATCATTCTTATGACTATCATATGCTGTCATAGGTGAGCTAGGAGCTTGTCTTATGCCTCCATCTAGTTTAGTAAAGGCATGTTGGATGTCATGGAGTCTATGTTGTCTTTTCATTTCAAGTTTGAGATTTGTTCTCTTTTATTAAGACTTTTCATGTTGAGACTTTATTTCTGTATCTATGCCTTAGCTTTGTTGCTTTAGTTATCTTATGTATGATCATGTATGCAATATGTTATTTTCAAGTACGATCATGATTTATAAAGGATTTCTATGAATGATTAATGAATGATATCAAGAACTTAAATGTCTTGTGAAAGTAATGAATGATGACGAACTATGTTTTTCAAGGATGCTTCTATATGAAGTATCAGATCCAGGTTTAAAGTATCCTAGGGAGTCTAACATATCTCGCCAAGTAGAATCTTATTCATCGGTGTGAAGCACAAAATATCTATGAATAGGAGGCTATGAGATGTTTTAGGAAATGTCCCTTCTTTCATGATCTTATTGACCAATAGATTTGAACTCTAAGGCTTTCCTTCTAATGCTTGTTCTTTCCAATTACAAAACAATGCCTCCACGATGAGCTCCCGTAAGAAGGAATGTTGGAGAAGAGCAACACGCACCAAATGACCTAATGGCAAAGACAAAGACTCATGTGGAATTTAGGGAAGCATTTCAAGTGCTTTCCCAAGACATAAGGGCACAAGCCAATAGAGAAGTATTTTCTCCCATGAGCCCAAATATGGGTATGGCAGCGACAAGAGTTCGTAACTGTACTAGAATGAATCTTTAGAGTTTCATGGGTCTAAGTTGGATAAGAACCCCCTAGAGTCCATTAAAGGGATTCAAAAGATTATTGACATTATGGGAGTGAAATTGAAGGAGAGGGTGGATTTGGCCGCATATTAATTGAAGGTTGTTTGTCAAATTTTATTTAGTCAATGGAAGGGCGAGAGAGCTAGGGATGCCAGTTCCGTGGATTAGTAGGAGATCAAGAATAATTTTCTGGAACACTTCTTACCTTTGGAGTTGAGGGAATCTAAGATCCAAGAATTCATCAACTTGAAACAAGGGAACCTGAGTGTGAGGTAATATACCTTGAAGTTCACACAATTGTTAAAGAATGCTACTTTCATGATTGCCGACCCTAGAGTTCGTATGAGCGAGTTTATCTTAGGAGTTTTGGAGTTGGTGTTCAGTGAATACAAAACTGCCATGTTGATCAAGGAGATGTAAATGTCTACACTCATGATACATACCGAGCAAATAGAGAAAGATAAGTTGAATAAGAGGCCTAGAAGGGAGTCCAAGAGAACTTGAATTGATGGTGGTTGATCTTTTGCTACTGATTTGGTGCCTAAGTTCAACAAGGATAGATCTCATTTTCCTACTTATTAGAAATTTAATAAGAATTACCTAGGGGATTGCATGGCTACTAAGGATGGTTTCTATAGGTATGATGGGGGATTTGTCATGACCCAACCTCGTAGGCCGCGACTGGGATCTGACCTGGATCCCCCATATATATATCTATTAGTTGTGGTCACATCGAATAATAAACATGCAATGTATATAAATCAAGTGTAGTCAAACTGGACTATAACAACATGATACGTACATGAGAACCCCCATGGGTCATAACATTCTGTATATCTATAGCCTCTTTCATTTGTATCACCTCATGAAAGGGAACGCAAGCCGACCAGGATGCCATAACAAAACAACAAGTACAATATATCATATAGAACCAGCTGAACCAAATTGACATATACAACCCACATATACATGTCTATAGACCTCTAAAATATTAATGACAACGTATGGCAGGATAGGGCCTCCGCCGTACCCCTGAATAGCCAAAAATAATTTATACATCAGTGGTCAGTATCAAAAACTAAGCTCTGATACAATAGAGTCTCTTCCAGATGAGTTGTGCGGAATCCTAAGATGACGAACTCCCAAAACCTGTATCTATACCTGTGGGCATGAAATACATCCCTCCGAGAAAAGGGGGTCAGTACGACATATGTACTGAGTATGTAAAACGTAACATAATACAACTGGAGGTATATCCGAAATAAAGAAGAAGGAGAATAAATTATCAAATTATAAGCCTATACCTATACTCTGTGAATTACAAAAGCATGCATGCTCATATCATACCATATAGTCGGCCCTTTTAGGGGTCTGATGAATCATACCTGTAAAACCATCATGCCCACAGTGCCATCACCACATTATTACAACACATCATCATATATATACATATGTACCCGACCCTCTAGTAAGGGAACGGTGAAAAATGCAGTGAATTATGCATGATTACTATTCCTGGTTGGGCACGATGAAAGAAGTGTTACGGTATACACAAGTAGAGTAGTGAGAAACAAAACACAGTTTAAATCATTAATGGAGACTCAATGAAGTCATCAGGTGAATCATCCCTGGAGATTATGTCAAAAAGTATCTGACGTATACCCTCTAAATATCACTAAGGACTATGTAAAAGGTAGTTTTGGAAATCTTAGACATATACCAGTATGAAATATCTTATAGAAGTTCGAGCGTTGGTTATCTCAGAGCCTTTCTTTTTTTACAAAAAGAGCTTAGTCGAATCAATTGTTATACAGTCATATAGAAAACTCGAGGAGTAGGAGTTTAACTACTTTAAAAGTCTTAACATCCAGAAGTGATCAAGAGTCCTGATGTCATATTCAGAACCTAAGAGTAAAGTTGCCCCAAAGCTTTCATCATAGATAGCCTACATCTAAGACATGCCAAAAAGGAAGAGAAAAGATAGGCTTTACATACCTATGTCAAAAACATGCCAAGAAAGGGCTTCACATACCTCTTATAAGTTACTCTTTATCCCATTCGCCTCGTTGTCCTTTGAACCTATTCAACATGAAAGTAATACGAATATCAACCACTCTTAGCTTTCCATCCTCTTAGGTTGCACCTTAGTATTCATGGAATCTATTTCCTTGTTCGTCTCCTCGACTAGTTCTTTAATTAGTTAAGGCGTTAATGAAAATAAGGCAGCACCTCCCCTATAATATGCCCTATCAAAATTTCCAATTACATGCCTAATCACTACATTAAACCAACAACAAAAACCTGCATCATATGTTTAATAAATTCACACCAACAATATACAACAAAAACTCCAAATGACTCGCTCAAAATTACGATATCAAAATAGGGTGTCTAGCCTTTATTTTGTAACACCTTTAATTATAAGAAACGAGGGGTCGTGTGGCTGAAAAAAGAATCACCCAAACCCATTTTATAATACATTTAGGCCCTGAAATACACCCCCACACACCTGCAGCAGTACACCACAAGCACACCACTTTATTTCGACGACAATTCAACTCTAGCGACTACAATTTGGATTGTCTCCAACGTCAAGCATTCCTATACCATTTTTACGTTTCCAGAGACACAAAAGGCGTATACTATACTTCATAACAACACAATAAAGTCCAAATTAAAAGGAGAAACCTTACCTTATCCAAAATTGGCCAAAACTGCCAAATTGCAACTCGGAACTTCTCCAAACGTGCTGAAATTGAGCGGGCTGTTTATGTCCCTTCTCCGCTGCCCCAAAATGGAATTTTTGGTTATAAAACACTATTATATAAACTTGGTACATCTCAAATAATTATTTCATGGAAAGAAACTCGGAGGCTTACCTTGGCAGCCCCAACCCGTAGCCCCTCTAGCTTGTACCCCTAGCATTTTCCTTCAGCTTTCTCTTATTAGTTCCGGGTGTGAAGCTGAAGATATGGTTCCGTAGATATCATAAGGTACATATATACACCCCCACGTGTTTGATTAACACCTTAGATAATTAATTCACAAAGAAAAATTAAAGAACTTACCTTTAATTTCTCAAGACCATAGCTGCCTTGTTCCTTGTCCTTCTTCACGTTTTTTCTCAAAGTTCTTGGCTTATTTTTGGAGAATGAACAATTTAAGAGTCACATAATACATATATATACACCTCTTCAGAAGGTTCCACATGGCATCCCCCTAGGGTGACACGTGGTAGCCTCCTAGGGTGACACGTAACAGCCTCCTAGGGTGCCACCTTAACTTGTTCGGCCAATCACATGCTGCCATGTGGCAGTGGGGTCCACCCCATGATGATATGTCACCTACTTGAACCTAAGTAGGTGTATCACCTACTTGTCCAAGTAGGTGCATCACCTACTTGCTTTGAGTAGGCGCGTCGTTTCCTTATTTCTCTCTCATGAGCTCGTAATATCGTCTTACTTCAAGAGCCTATGCACTCCTTTCTACTTAAGCTCGACATGTACTCAAGTAGCTTAAGTGTGTAGGACTTCTAAGTTAGTAGCTTACATAGGTAAGTCGAGTCCTATGACTCCTTACTTGGCCTTCAACTTCTTCCGACTCCTCATAACCCTATTTCCACCCTTCCCTACTATAGGGTATCACATTCTCCTTTCCTTGGAGTTTTTTAATATCGTTGTAGATTATCCAGCTCACATAGTAACTGCTAAGAAGCTTAAGAGACATTCCGAGCTCCAGAGTGTGGGGTGTAATATCCTTCCCCCCATTAGAACATTCATCCCTGAATGTTAAATAAAACTTCCCTCAAGACCTTATACCGATTGTAGGGAGATTGTTTTTCTATCGCGATCACACATATTTTCATCCAAGTAATTAATATACGAGTTTCAGGAGTTGGGGTTACTTGTAGACATCAGGAATGGGTATGAATACTTGTGTTTTATGTCCTCTTCAATTCCTCAGATCATCCCCTATTCTGGTTTTGGTTTTGCCACAATATCTTGATGAAAGGCACGTCTTTAGTTTACAACAGGATTCCATTTCCTGGACATCATCTATAGAACATACCCTGGGTGGCTCGTCAGTACCCTTGTGAAGCATCCCTATCTGATGGACTGGGCGTATAGTTTCCAAATAAGGTGGTAAGCTCAGCCTACCGGACACTTTGCCTACCTTACAAGCAACTTGATACCATCTAATATATTTTGGGTTAAGTTTTGTTTTTAGGGTGACCCTGTTATGAACATCCAATCATCAATTTAAACTCTATATGTCGATGGCGATTATCTGTATATCATTTTTTTGACTCTGGGCTACTAATACTTAGCTTGATCAATCATTTCGGGGCCTTTTAGCTTAGTCTCTCTAACATCACCCCATTCAATAGGGGACTTACACATCTTGCTCTACCAGTCTTGTATGGGGCCATTAGGATACTGGAGTAGTAGCTATTATGGTGGGCAACTTGATAAGTGATGGACAATCATCTCAGCTATCTTCCAAGTTAACAACACCAGCTCATGACATATCTTCTAGCATTTAAGTGGTACGCTTTAGCCTGTTCATCAAGTTTGAGGGTAAAGTAGTGTACAAAGACTTATCTGTCTTCCTAGTTTCTTCACGGACTGATCCTCGATAGTTAACTGTAACTTGGACTCCTTTGTTTGGGATAATAGCTATGGGGACTCCGTAAGGTTCTACTACTCTTTTACCCTATAATTTTACACCTTCTCGGTTGAGTAGGTAGCCTTTGATTGAAGGAGCATGGGCTAATATCATTAATCCCTAGGTAACATTCCCTCCAAAGTCATCTGTCGACGGAGTGCGAAGTGAGTCTTGTAGCCCTGGTCATATTGTGGAATTTTTGAACTCGGGTATTACTTCTTGTCTTCCGTAAATTACATCAACTGGTACCCTTACCTTTTGGGTTTTGCTTTTTTGCCCTCAGAATTGGCTACCAAGTAGTGTCAAAATTTCCTCGCCCACTGGCCCATATAGCCATTCAGTGGTTTGTCTCTCATTAACTGGTACTATGTTGAAGAACTATGGCATTCGAGTACATCATCAGTTAGCAATTAGCTAATACTTCTTGTCTTGCTTAAGTTCTTTTTAAAATACCCTTAACGTAACGTATAGTACTCGAGGAACATAATCTCATGTCGTTTCTCCACCGCTAGTTTAGATTCTTCCATCTCGTACGACCATACCCGCACTATCGCACTAAATTCCATCAGAATTTAGAAGTTAAGTGTGCTTGGGTGAGAGTAATACTGGGATGGGTGACCTCCTGGGAAGTCCTCATATCGCGTTTCGTAGTAATCCTTGCAATAATGTGCGGGGCACTCAACTTAGCCCAAGATTTATCTTAGCATCGTCTCACCAGTTTTTATGTGTTGCCTTACGCTTTCCTCTATTAACTTGCAACCGGTATAGGGGTAGATCTTTAGTTCCACTACGACTATGTCCTTTTTTGGTCATTTTGGTTTAAATCCTCCTATTGTATTCACCCCTTTTTGTACGCACCCATTCATTAGAGTTGGCTACCGAGTAGTGCTAAAGTTCGTTCATATAGTGACCTTTAGAGCCACTTTGAGTTCTGTCTATCCTTAGATGGCATAGTTTTAAAGGAATTTTACATATAATCTTGCCAATCCTGTAGTAACCAGTTAGTCCTGTCCGTCTTATTTAAACCATTCACAATTTTTCCTTACCCCCGCTTGTAACCTTCTCGACACATTCTCGTGTCATTCTTTACCTTTACGAGGATATGAGAGAGTGCAAGAAATACCTTGTCGCACCTATTTCTATTTCCTTATTTACTCCTTGCTCGTTTTATCTCCTACCATAGGAGTCTTGCTATTTCTTTTCCTTGGTTATTTATCTATCGCAATATCATTTGCGACCAACTCTACAGACAACATGTGGCTTTTGATCTAGCATGCTGTTATTTTGCTTTGTAGTGTCCCTTAAGTTATTCGATATCCTTTCATTGGTATATTTTTTTGCTTTTATACGTACCCACCTTCTAGTGTTATATCATTTAGGGTTTTGTCAAAACTGCTTAACGCTATCTTACATACCATTCTGACTTCTATCCAATTACTGGTGGCTTCCAAACCTTTCTAACTTGGTTCAGCAGGGGATCTTATTGCAGTTTAAACATCCATCTCAAGCATGTTGCCCCATCAATTGCCTCCATCTTACCCTTGCATTTCTCTCACTTGCTTCCCCCCTTTAGAGGGTACTTATACTTTTACCTGTTTATACCTTGCTCTATCTCTCTAGGTCTAGTCTCAAATTCGCCCAGTTTCCTTCCCTAGTCTACTTAGTACTGCATCATGTCCCCATTTTTCCGTACATTTTATAACATGATTATCCACGTACGGAACCTTGGATAAATCACAAAGCGACCGGAACCTTTCCATACATAGTGCGACATCTCCTATATTAATCTTTACTTAAGTAATGGTACCCCTAGAACAACTCGCCCAAGGCCACATTCTACTTATCTTTATAAAAGTTAATATACACTTGTATCCGTTCTAAATTTTCTTTTAACTATGCAACATTTGTATTCCGACATTCATTGTCCAAGGTTCTCTTGGAGTAATGGCTTTCCCAACCTATATCCTTTGTTTCTTCGGATGAATGGAAGTTGTGCCATTTATTCCTTTAGTTTGTCTTCTTTGCCTCTTCAGAGTTCCATTATTTTCGGGGAGACGTTATGTATACGCATTACTCCTTTATACCTTATAACCTAACCCTTACTGTGTACCCAACACAGGCTTTTAACTTAGTTAACATATACCAAGTACGCCTTACTAATGGTCCTACTTTATCCCTGTATAATTGTATCACACCATTAAATTCATACTTACATATCCCCCTTTTAGTTCGTACTCATATTCAGTTCCTAACATGTTTTTGAGGTGCTTCTGTCCGAAGCTCTTTCCCCATTTAGTTGGTGGAGAACTATAAACTGTTATCGTAAACCATTTTCCAACCATTGTTGGAAGAAACTAGAATCTCTTAATCATTACAGTACTTCTTTTAATACTTGACCTACCTGGTTTCCTTTGTAAGTTTATCCTTGAGTTATGAACAACTTATCTAATTTACAATTAGGAGTTGGGGGCTTGGTACTTTCAAAATGATTGAAGCTCAATTACTGGACATCTTACCTTTCAACCTAAGCATCTGCTTTTTTTCTACAGCACAATTACGGCTGGAGATACTGTGGTTTGAACTATACTGCTCAGACAGACTTTTGTTTCTCGGTAATAAACTTCCCCAAGTAAAAAGGGTATCCCTTATTGACGACATGAAGAGTACCTCTTACAACTTTAACTTGGCATAATATGGGTACTCGGTATCAATTTCCAAGATATGTTATAAAGCTATGTTTTATTCCCTTTTTCTTGTTCTGGAAAAATTTTGGCAGAGTTTCCTCTATATTTCTTACTTATCCCAAACCTGCACGTAGAAAATACCAACAATGCCTCACAGGGCCAACACATATATATTCATATCATATCACAGCCGCACAGGGCTTTCAATACCATCTCATATTACAACCACACAGGGCTTTCAATGTCAATAATAATATAAAAATACTAGACTTGCCTCGTATGTCCAACTTCAACCTACATCTGTTGCATTTTCTTGTCTACTTTTCCCTTCAGTTTCCGACTTTACATTTCAATCACATGTCAATACCTTTCTTAATAGATATCTTTCGTGCCTTTACTTTACTTACCTGTGTGCTTTGTAACTTCCCACGTCATCAATTACCTCCTTCTGTTGGTGTCGTACTTCTGTTAAGATCCAAGGTTAGTATAATAAATTTTGCTATGACTCGGATCTAAAGCACGATCTCAGATGTGAAAGAAAGGTAACATCCTAAATGTCCTGTAGCTTCCTGTTTATAAATGTGGCACGCAACACATCGATAACCAAGACTCTAATAGACACGGTCTGCAGACAATCCAACCATTAACTGCTCTAATACCACTTCTGTCACGACCCAACCCCGTAGACCACGACTGGGGTCCAACCTAGACCCCCTATACATATCTATCAGTTGTGGTCACATCGAATTATAAGCATGCAATGCATATAAACCAAGTGTAGTCAAACCGGACTACAACAACATGATACGTACATGAGAACCCCCATGGGTCATAACATTCTGTATATCTGTAGCCTCTTTCATTTGTATCACCTCATGAAAGGGCACACAAGCCGACCAGGCTTCCATAACATAACAACATGTACAATATATCATATAGACCCAGCTGAATCAAACTGACATATACAACCTACATATACATGTCTGCAGACCTCTAAAATATTAACGACAACATATGGCGGGACAGAGCCTCCGCCGTACCCCTGAATAGCCAAAAACAATTTATACATCAGTTGTCAGTATCAAAAACTATGCTCTGATACAATAGAGTCTCTTCCAGATGAGCTGTGCGGAATCCTAAGATGACGAACTCCCAAAACTTGTATATATACCTGCGGGCATAAAACACAGCCCTTCGAGAAAAGGGGGTCAGTACGACATATGTACTGAGTATGTAAAACGTAACATAATACAACTGGAGGTATATCCGAAATAAAGAAGCAGGAGAATAAATTATCAAATTAAAAGCCTATACCTGTAGTCTGTGAATTACAAAAGCATGCATGCTCATATCATACCATATAGTCGGCCCTTTTAGGGGTCTGATGAATCATACCTGTAAAACCATCATGCCCACAGTGCCATCACCACATTATTACAACACATCATCATATATATACATATGTACCCGACCCTCTAGTAAGGGAACGGTGAAAAATGCAGTGAATTATGCATGATTACTATTCCTGGTTGGGCACGATGAAAGAAGTGTTACGGTATACACAAGTAGAGTAGTGAGAAACAAAACACAGTTTAAATCATTAATGGAGACTCAATGAAGTCATCAGGTGAATCATCCCTGGAGATTATGTCAAAAAGTATCTGACGTATACCCTCTAAATATCACTAAGGACTATGTAAAAGGTAGTTTTGGAAATCTTAGACATATACCAGTATGAAATATCTTATAGAAGTTCGAGCGTTGGTTATCTCAGAGCCTTTCTTTTTTTACAAAAAGAGCTTAGTCGAATCAATTGTTATACAGTCATATAGAAAACTCGAGGAGTAGGAGTTTAACTACTTTAAAAGTCTTAACATCCAGAAGTGATCAAGAGTCCTGATGTCATATTCAGAACCTAAGAGTAAAGTTTCCCCAAAGCTTTCATCATAGATAGCCTACATCTAAGACATGCCAAAAAGGAAGAGAAAAGATAGGCTTTACATACCTATGTCAAAAACATGCCAAGAAAGGGCTTCACATACCTCTTATAAGTTACTCTTTATCCCATTCGCCTCGTTGTCCTTTGAACCTATTCAACATGAAAGTAATACGAATATCAAACACTCTTAGCTTTCCATCCTCTTAGGTTGCACCTTAGTATTCATGGAATCTATTTCCTTGTTCGTCTCCTCGACTAGTTCTTTAATTAGTTAAGGCGTTAATGAAAATAAGGCAGCACCTCCCCTATAATATGCCCTATCAAAATTTCCAATTACATCCCTAATCACTACAGCCAACCAAAAACAACAACCTGCAGCATATGTTTAAGCAATTCACACCAACAATATACAACATAAACTCCAAATGACTATCTCAAAATTACGATATCAAAATAGAGTGTCTAGCCTTTATTTTGTAATACCTTTAATTATACGAAATGAGGGGTCATGTGGCTAAAACTAGAAGCACACAAACCCCTTTTAGAATACATTTATACCCTTCAACACACACTCACACACCTGCAGCAGTATACCACAAGCACAACACTTTATTTCGATGATAATTCAACTCTAGCGACTACAATTTGGATTGTCTCCAACGTCAAGCATTCCTATACTATTTTTACGTTTCCAGAGACACAAAAGGCGTATACTAAACTCCATAACAACACCATAAAGTGTAAATTAAAAGGAGAAACCTTACCTTATCCGAAATTGGCCAAAACGGTCAAATTGCAACTCAGAACTTGTCCAAACATGCTGAAATTGAGAGGGCTATTTATGTCCCTTCTCCGTTGCACAAAATTGGAATTTTTGGTTATAAAACACTATTATATAACCATGTGACACCTCAAATTATTAATTTACAGAAAAAAACTCAAAGGCTTACCTTGGCATCCCCAACCCGTAGCCCCTCTAGCTTGTACCCCTAGCATTTTCCTTCAGCTTTCTCTTAATAGTTCCAGGTGTAAAGCTGAAGATATGGTTACATAGACATCATAAGGTACATATATACACCCCAAGTGGTTTAGGAACACCCTAGATAATTAATTCACAGACAAAAATTGAAGAACTTACCTTTAATTTCTCAAGACCATGGCTGCCTTATTCCTTGTCCTTCTTCACATTTTTCTCTCAAAGTTCTTGGATGATTTTTGGAGAATGAACAAGTTAAGAGTCACATAATACATATTTATACACCTCTTTAGAATGTGCCATGTGGCATCCCACTAGGGTGACATGTGGCAGCCTTCTAGGGTGACATGTGGCAGCCTTCTAGGGTGACACGTGGCAGCCTCCTAGGGTGCCACCTAAACTTGTTCGGCCAATCATATGCTGCCATGTAGCAGTGGGGTCCACCCTAAGCTGATGCATCACCTACTTGACCCTAAGTAGGTGCATCACCTGCTTTTCCAAGTAGGTGCATCACCTACTTGCTTCGAGCAGGCGCGTCGTTTCCTTATTTCTCTCTCGTGAACTCGTAATATCGTCTTACTTCAAGAGCGTATGCACTCCTCGCTACTTAAGCTCGATGTGTACTCAAGTAGCTTAAGTGTGTAGGACTTCTAAGTTATTAGCTTACGTAGGTAAGTCGAGTCCTACGACTCCTTACTTGGCCTCCAACTTCTTTTGACTCCTCATAACCCTATTTCCACCCTTCCCTACAATAGGGTATCACATTCTCCTTTCCTTAGAGTTGTTTAATAGCATTGTAGATTATCCAGATCACATAGTAACTACTAAGAAGCTTAAGAGACATTCCGAGCTCCACAGTGTGGGGTGTAACAGGCTTGTTCAAAGGCTTTTAGGAGAGAGGGGAGATTCGTCAATAGACTTAGCATGGTAGTTCATCGGTTATGTTGTGAGATCTTCGGTTTCAATGTTATTCCTTGTATGGATCGACTTCATGTTCTTTATGCCATGATTAACTTTAGAATCTTGGTGGTTGAGTTTCTGTATTAATTGAAGTGTTGGCTCCTTATACCAACTCTTATGAATCCTTACATTTCAACTTTTCCTTGTCTTTTCATATACATGCATGTTCATTAAGTTGATTTTAAGCTATGTTTTATGTTGAGTTGAAAATCTCATGGTTTATGCATTTTAAATATGTCATTAGCATTCATTATGGGTTGAAAGTCCTATTTTCATGTCCTTTTCATGCTAACTTGCACCCTATTCAAGGAGAATGTTCGAGAAGAGGGACATTGTAAGACCCCGAAAGTTGAAAAGTTGGAAAATAGAGTGAAATGGGAAATTTGAGAAAAATTTGCACCAGATGAGGTTTACAAGGCTATTCATGGGGACTTACTTGGCACCACAACCCATGGAAATAAACTATGGAGGTGACATGAAATAAGAGGAAAATCAGGAGAGGACCACGATCGGGTCCATGGCCTATAGTCTTATTAAAGGACCATCAAGTGGTCCGTGGAAACCAAACTTCAGAGCTATTAATGTGGTTCAGCTTCACGAGGGACACCATGGCCCATTAAGAGCTTTACAGCCTGTGGAACCCTTCCATGTAAATTCCTCGCCCAAACTTGACCAAGGTAATTTTCACGGGCCACTCCACGGCCCATGGAGCTCTTCAAAAACCGTGAAGATGGTCCATCCAGGGGTCTTGTTAAGTTATTTACTTAGGGTTTTTTTGGTAATTACCTACTCTTTGATATTAGTAGTTGGAAATTTTTAGGCCCTTTTCCTCATAACCTATAAATACCCAAATCCCTCTTTAATCCCTCATTCCCTCTAAAATACCTAGCACAAAAATCATCTCTCCCAAAGATCTTTCTTCTTCCTCAATTCAAGTTAGGTCTCCAAGGTCAAGATCAAGTCTCCATTCTAGAAGCTTGCAATTAAGACTTTGAATTACCAAGGTATGTGAGAATTCATCCATGGATCCTTCCATCCATGGAGTACTATTGTTTTTCTTCAGTTGTTCTTCTACGAATCATCTTCTAAATCCCTAACTCTTATGATATCACATTAAGTCATCTCAATTATGGTTTATATTGATATTATTGAACTAATTATGTATAATTCAAGGTTACATTGCATGATGTTAAGTTGATTTTTTGTAGACCTATGCCATATTCTATTTTCAAGTATGATTTAAGGATTTATGATCATGATTTATAAAGGATTTCAATGAATAATTAATGAATTATATCAAGGGCTTATGAATGTCTCATGAAAGTAATGAATGATGATGAACTATGATTTTCAAGGATGCTTCTAGATGAAGTATCAATATGCATTTTATGAAAAATCTTATCGTGACTTGATGATTTAGATAAATATCTTTATGATTATGTTATGATGTCATGATATGTTGAAGGCGCCAATTCTTATAATTTTCAAGTATTATGTTGAACTTGGTATTACTAGATTCTTACCATCTTCAAAGTTTATGGCATATGTTATGTGTGATATAGCACTGAGTGGACCTTGGTATAAGAGGCTCTTCGATTAGTAGAGCCATGAGACTATTTGTAAAAATTCCATTGTCCCATAACTACGTACCACAGTAGGAAGAAGGATCACCCTTTAGTAGAGGCTTGAATCCTTAGAAAAGGGTCACGTGTTAGTTGAGGCATGATTCCTTAGTAGCTTAATGGATACACTTAGGCATCACGACGTCTACCTTGGCAAGTAGCCTCTCTCTTCTCGATGTGGCAGTTATGTCATAACATCATATTATAGATCATATGGTCTTAAACAACGGTTAACAGTATCTCTCATAAATAGTTATGGTTCTCAAAATAACTTTTAATATCCCACATAAGTATATGTTTTGTTACAAGTTCTTATGATATTTATGATGCATTTACCACATAATTATAATATTATTTAAATGTTTTCCAGTTTTACTCATATTTTCAAGATATTGGTCATGCATCAAATGATCATATTATTTATGTCCTATTTTCATTAATCATGCATGCTTCTCACATACTTAGTACATTTCATGTACTAATGCATATTTTTTGCCTACATTGTATCATAATATAGGTTCTAACGACCAACACGCACCTCTCACTTGTGGCTAGAGATTTTGTACTACCTCTATTGTTGGTGAGTCCTCATGCTTTGAGCACAAGACACTTATGTTTTCTTGTTCCTTATGACTTTTCCTTTCATATTTTGGGTGATCTAGGAGCTTATCTTATATCCATATCTACAGTAGTAGAGGCATGTTATATGTTTATGAAGTCTATATTTTCATGTTCTTTTAGAGTTATCTTCTCTTTTATTGAGACTATTCATGTTGAGACTTTATTTCCATTCTTATGATTAGGTATTTTGTTTTATTTATCTTATGTATGCTCATATATGCTATGCTAAGAGGCTTGGTTGAAGTCTTTTAATATTCTAATTATCGTGTCATGCCTAGGGCTAAGCTTGGTTCGTGACAAACATGATATCAAAGTCAGGTTTAAAGTGTCTTAGGGACTCTAACATGCCGTGTAAAGTACATTCTTAGTCATCAGTATGAACTGTGCCATATCTATGAATAAGAGGCTATGAGATGTTTTAGGAAACATCACTTCTTTAATGATCTTATCGTGCAATAGAGTTGAACTCTAAGGTTTTCATTCTAATGCTTATTCTTTACAATTATAGAATCATGCCTCTACGAAAAGCTCCCCTAAGAAGGAATGTTGGAGAAGAGCAATAAGATCCTAGTGACCCAATAGTCGAGGAAATGTCTCATGCAGTATTTAGGGTGGCATTTCAAGTGTTTTCCCAAGATATGGCGGCACAAGCCAATAGAGAAGTAGTTGCTCCCATGAACCAAAATGATTGTAAGGTGGAAGAGTTCATGACTTTACTAAAATGAATAACCCGGACTTTTATAGATCCAAGTTGGATAATACTCCCCAAAAATTCCTTGAAGGGACTCAAAAGATTGTTGATATCATAGTAGTGGCATTGGTGGAAAGGGGCGGATTTGTCTGCATATCAATTGAATGGAGTTAGTTAAATTTGGTTTATTCAATGGAAGGGTGAGTCAAATATCCCCGGTTTTTGAAGGTTGGAATATGATATTATATGATTAAGCATTCCAAAAATGGTCTCAGTGGATTTTTAGGACCCGTATATCGAAAATAATTAAGAAATTGAAAAAAATAGTAGGGTGCGTGGCAAGTCTGTGTTGCAGACTTGCTCCCCCATAATACAATATTTCCCCAAGTCAAAATCTGGCCAAAATCTCATTCGCTCAAAATTGGTCTATCTGGGAACACATCCGAATCGTGTACTTGGCTTGGGTTTTTTGTTCTAATTCACTTTTTTAAGTGGGGACACCTTAGATATTTTCCTAATTACTAGTTAATGAACTTGGACTCTTTTAGGACCTAATTCTACTCTATAAAGTAACTTAAACCCTTATTCTTCTTCATTCACCCACAATTCACGTATTCAAATAATTTTCTCTCTATAAAAGCTCCCAAAGACTCCATTGAAGATCCTCAAGGAATTATCTCAAGCTCTCCATCGAACGTCCAAGTTTTTTCTAATTTATGTGGTCTTCTCACTCAAGATATGTGGTATTTGATCCTAGGGTACTTGTAGACATGCAGCCCAACAAATTCCCTACTTTTTCAATCAATTAAAGTGTATATTTTTATGGATTTTTTGGTATCTATTTTAATTACATGAATTATGATTTCTAATTATGATTATGATCGTATTTCAATATAAATTAATGCTTATTGCATAGAATTAAAGTGTTTTTCTATGAATTTTACTACATTCATCTTTGGGGTTCATGATGTAGATTATGGATATTTTCAATTATACTTTGAATTGATGTTATTTTCGTAAATTATGTATGGGTGGATATAAAATATTTGATCATGCATATTTTCAAGTTAATTTCATGATTTCTAAGTCAATTGATCATGTATTCATATTTCTACCCAAATTTCAAGTATAAGCTATGATCATGAATTTCAAGTGTGCAAATAAGTTTTATGAATGAGGGTGACTTAAGACCTTAATGATGTTTCTGTGAAAAGAATTCATAATGATGGAAGACCTACACCAACATTAAATGAATCACATGATTATGAGTTAATGACTCATGAAAAGTAATGAATAATGATGAATGAGCTATTCCTATGATATGTTTACCAATATGATATGACATGTACGACATCTAGATATTCCATCAATACTTTTGAATATTTTTCTTAAAAGCGGGTCCCAATTAGTATGGTACTCAGAATACCATCAATGATCGTGAATCAATTTTCTTATAAACCAAAGTCCATTAACAGTATGGAAATTGCGTATGGCAACCATGATGATATATGATATTATAAGATTTTTATTTCTTGTAAAACTAAATCATGATTATGATATGCATTCTATGGGATATTAACTTAGCACCAAGAGGACTTTGACGTGGGGGCTCGACCTAATCATATAAGAAACCTCTAGTCCCTTAACTATGTTGCCACTGTAGTATTATTGCCAATATGGCCACTTATTAATGTTCATATTATACGGAGTCTACTTGGTGTCACGACCTAGGCATAGGGCCTAGACGTGACACGGCAATTGGGATTACGAGGAATTCCAACCAAGACATCTTAGCATACAATGCATACATAAGGTAGAGGAAACACACAAAAGAAAAATAAGCGGAAGTATCAACTCAATGTAGAAGTCGAAGATGATAAACTTCAGCATAGGTCCAAAATGGACTACATCACTTTGAACGTCTAATCATGCCTTTATTTTAGACCTTGATGGGAGTTTAGGACATGCTTCTAGCTCACCCGAAACATAAGAGAAAGCAAATGTATCAATGTGAAGGAAAAGCTTTGTCCCCGATAAATGAGGACTCACCAACATTTGAAACCATAAAAAACTCTAGCCATGAATAGGATGGTGGTCGTCCTGTCCTATATTATGAAACAATGTAGGAAAAATATGTGTTAGTACATAGATTGTACTAAGTATGTGAAATATTCATGAATAAGTAAAGAAATGTGAGAAATATCACATAATATGCATGACCAACATTATAAACATGAATAAGGCTTAAAAGCATCTAAAAACATATTGAAACTTATGGTCAATGCATCATAAACCTTCATAGTAAATGTCATATCTTTTGACTCGACTTGTATGGGATAAGACTTTTAACAGACATCTTAAGACCATACAAGCTATTACATGGAATCTGATATAATCCCACATCAACAAGAGAGAGGCTACTTGCCAAGGTAGACTCCGTGAGAAACAACTTTAACTTAATAGCTATATGTGGATCCACTAGCTGAGCCATGAAGGCAACCTATATGGGCAGCATAATTTGGGACTTTAGGTTGCTACTAGGATTCTATTGGGTAACTAACTATATTATCGGACCGAACCCCACCTAGAATTCCTCTCAGTGCTTAGTCAATATCCTAATGGAACTCATTAAAACATAATCATAAACATAATAGGACAAGATAGTAACTACCTATCAATCTATATTTATAAAACATAATAAGAGTAGCTTATTAACTTTAGTGATTCATAAGAATCCATAACTTTGGTGAGAATTGTCCTTATGACCATCTTTAAACATGGTTGTGTAAGATTATCAAACCATAATAACTATATTGGATCATAATTGATCATGATTAAAACTTTCATCATTAAATTATCATCTCAACTTCATTCGTGAAAACTTTCTTTAAACATCATTGAACTCATAATCAACTCATAAAAATTATCCTTAACTTTATAATCATAATTAGAAATAGCTTTAGGCATGGACATTCATAATTCAATTTGAAATTATGCAATTCACGTAGAAACATGCTTATAATAATTATTGATAAAAATTTAAAACGAATTTGAAACAGCCCAATGCAATTTATAAAAACTAAGGTTAAATAACAATTGAAATTGAAGGAAACCTTGAAGAGGCTATGGGACTCCATTGGTGAAAGGAATCCATGGATAAATTTCCACATACCTTGGTGAAATCTACTCAAAATTGATGAATAACCTTAGAGAAAAACCCTAGTTTGAAACTTGGATAAGAACCTTGAGAGAATTTGTGTTCTTGCCTTAGGAGAATTTAGATGAATGATTTAGAATGGGGGAAATTTCGAAGAGTTAGGTTGTTATATGATTGAACATTTCCATAATAGTGTATAGGTTCATTGAACAGAACTTTGAAAAAAGACACAATTGCCCTTATTTAAAACTCGAATTTGACCTTACGAGTGCAGTTCTACGAGTCGTCCTCAAGTCACGTCGTGCAGGTTTCTGAGAAATACCTAAAAATTGAGCCTTTGAACTTTACCTATAAGTCATTATTATGACTTGTACTCACTTCTATGGGCCATAGACCAAACTCATCTTGCAGGGTTAAAAATCTAAATTTTTCCATTCTCTAAAGTCGTATTGAAGATTCATTTCATGACTCATCATCTTGGTTATGAGTCATCAATTGGACTCATTCTACAGATCCAAAAGCCTGGAAATATTTGGTCTCTGAAGTTTGGGTACGAGTCATCTTTACGACTCGTGAATAAGATGATGACTCATCCTATTGAGTCGTAGGACCTCTCTTGAGGTTTAGTTTTGGTTAGACCCTCAAGATTCACTCTATGACTCATCCCTATGAGTATTAGAAGGGACTACAATTCATAGAGTGACTCATTATCTTGAGGATAGGCCAAATTTTGAAAAATTCTTTTTGGTACCAACTTTCTAACTTCCGGGGTCTTAAACTTGGCAAGTAGCCTCCCCCTTCTCGATGTAGGTATCATTGGATTCCATTTTATGGATCACATGGTCTAACTATCGGTTATGGTTATATCCCACACATGTATGGTCTGTAAAAGGTTTTAAATGACTAATCCCCTCTTTACTTTCATATGATACACTTCTGTTTTATTATGCATTGGTCCTTTTTATGACTACATATGATTTTTACTACATGTCTTATCATGCTGTTTTGAAATGGTCATTTGCACAACATGGATTTTGATTATGCATTCATTGCCTAAATAGTTAGTATGTTGAAATGTACTAACAAATACTTTGGGCCTACATTGTATCATAATGTAGGGTCGGACGATCACTCGTGGCTAAAGACTTAGTACTACTTCTATTGTTGGTTATTCCTCATATTCCGAGGACAA
Organism: Solanum dulcamara; assembly: GCF_947179165.1. NCBI lineage: Eukaryota > Viridiplantae > Streptophyta > Magnoliopsida > Solanales > Solanaceae > Solanum > Solanum dulcamara. The sequence continues at coordinate 20,637,159 of NC_077237.1, read as the reverse complement.
GACACTTGGATTTTTGTTATTTGTTATGATTTTTACTTTCTATGAGGGTGAGTGAGGAACAAGTCCTAGTCCTCGCCTATGTAGTCATATAGAGGCATGTTTGGCATATGTGTAAGGAGTCTGTGTTATCTTGATTCTCTCTATTTATACTTTGTCTTCTTGGCCTTTTATGAGTTTCCACTTATTTTTTACCTTATGTATACTTATGATATTCTAAGATGCTTGGTTGGGATTTCTTCAAGGATCTTCAGTGATGTGTAACATCTAGGCCCTAGTTTGGATCGTGACAAACTTGGTATTAGAGAACATGGTTTTGAAGTATCCTAGGGAGTGCAATATGCCACGTCAGGTAGAATCTTATTCATGTGTATGAAGCGCCCCATATTTATGAGTAGGAATCTATGAGGTATTTTAGGAAATCTTCACTCTTTCATGATCTTATGGTGTGATAGAGTTAAATTATACAAGGATTACTTATAACTTGTGTCCTACGCATTTCAGAACATGTCTCATCAAGAAAACATGAACAAAAAGATTGATCGAGATGGTAGCCCTTCTATTCCGGCTGACCCACCCTCAAGTGTTGATATATTTAATGTGGAGCTTTGTTATGCCCTCATATTATAGACTTGAGCTGTTACTACTTATTGAATTATCAAATAGTAACCCCTTTGAGCCCGAATGTGAAGAAAAGAAATTGGGTGAGTGAAGGGAATGTTAGGAGACAGAATGAATTCAATCATCAGAAGATATCAAAAGGGGAAACATCTAGGTCGAATACGAGGAAGAGTAATGGAAAGGAAAAATACCACCTCTTGTGCTACTGGTGTAGTATGAATTATTTAGTGAAGTCCTTGGCTAGTATAAAAGGGGTTCTACTGGTGTGACAAGAGTGGATATAAGAAGAGGGATTGTCTAGTGGCTTCTAGGAAAGGGAGGAAGTGTAACAAGGATCGATTTGAATGTGGGTTTTCTCAATCAAAACTTAGTGGTGGTGTTAGCCGGTCTACTCTTCCTAAGTGTTTTAAGTATGGGAGAAGTCATGGAGGTAAATGTTTGGTTAGTATGGGTACTTTTTTTCGATGCGGTGAACTGGGCATAAGGTCTGCAAATTCCCAAATGTTTCAAACAAGGGAAGAGAAGGACGTTCTCAAGGGCAAACTACTCAAGATGGATAAGTTCAAAAAGGTGGCGTACCACGCCACAATAGGTTCTATACACTCCAAGCTAGGCAAGATATTGAGAAGTCTCATAATGTGATTACGGGTAAGTTATGAGTCTTTGACGTTGTTGTTTCTACTTTACTTGATCTTAGTTCCATACTATCTTTTGTTACTTCTTGACTTGCTATAAGATTTGAAATATGACCCAAAATCTTCCTAGAGGTTTTTCGGTAATACCCTATTGTGATTCGCTATTTAGGGGTATGGTTGAATGATGCTAATGAGGGTGGTGTTGTTGTTTGAAATGGTTTAGAATCATCATTTGTAGTGCATAATAAATTGATGGTTGATAAGGAGATTTAAGTTCTCTCACAAGAGGGAGAAGGAGTACTTTATTACCAAGGTTGGTTATGTATTCCAGGTGTTGATGGCCTATGAAACATGGTACTGAGTCGAGCCCATTGCTCTCTATGTAAGAGTTAGGAAAGATTGGGAAAGAAGTGAGATTTATGTATTGTGATAATTGTGGCATGCTATTTCCATATAAGGTTATATATATGGAGGATGAGAAAGATGGGGTCTTGTTGTATGCAATAGATAGGTAAGAGTATATTGGTGTGTCCTTTGATAAGAGTTGATGCCAATGAGGATATAGAGACAAAGTAGGATTGAAAATTCTTAAGTGATGTTGACTTCAAGAGAGCCATAAAGTGGTTAGAATGGTAGGCTTGAATGTGTGGTTGTAGATATGTGAGTTATTGTAGTAGGCTATTGATGACTTCTTGCTAGGGTTTCAAGTGAGTGTATTAGAATGGTTATAGAACTAGGCTTGAATGTGGTGTTGATTTTATGTGGTTGAATGTATGGTGCATTGGGTGCTTCTTAATTAGGTTTCTAGGTTAATTGAATGTGGTGGTGAGGAGTGATATATGATCCTAAGATATATTGGTAAGATGGCCAATGAACTTTAATTACTATTGGAGTTATTCTCAGTTCATCCATTATTCTGTGTATCAATATTGAGGAAATGTGTTGGTGGTCCTAATGACATGTACCTTTGGGTAAGGTGAGTGTTGAAGAAAAATTAATTTATGAGGAAGTTCCGATTAAAATTCTGGATCCCCAAGTTAAAAGGTTGAGAAATAAGGAAGTTGCATCCGTTAAAGTATTGTGGAGAAACCAAGAAATTGAAAGTGCTACATGGAAAGTGGAAGCATACATGATGAAACAATACCATTATCTCTTTCCTTCCCTCCCGACCTAAGGTATTTAGCTCTTCATGCTTGAATCCTCAAAACTCTCACGTCCAACCTCTCTACGTCTCATTACAAGCATGCATGCTCATGAACCTGATTTTTAAATGATGTTTTAAATTGCATTATTGCATTCATAATAGGTTGTTAGTTATACACTCTACTCTACTCAAGCTAGTCCTACCTCATTTGAGGATGAATGTTCCCAATGGGTAGATATTGTAATTTCCTAGGTTTTGAAGGTTGGAATATGATATTATAAGGTTAAACATTCCAAAAATGGTATCTTTGGATTTTTAGGACCCGTATATAAAACAATTGCACAAAACAATAGGGTGCGCAGCAAGTTCGCAACGTGGACTTTCTTCCCCATAATGCAATTTTTCCCCAAGTCAAAATTTCAATCGCTCAAAATAGGCCTATCTAGAATACATCTGCATCATGGACTTGGCATGGGTTTTCCGTCTGAATACAATTTCTTAAGTAGGGACACTTTGGACATTTTCCTAATTAGTAATTAATGAACCTATACGATTTAGGACCTATAAACTAACTTAAACCCCTATTATTCTTCATTGTCCCACAATTCACCTATTCAAATAATTCTCCCTCTACAAAATCTCTCAAAGACTCCATTAAAGATCCTGAAGGAATTTCCCCAAGCTCTCCATTGAAAGTCCAAGTTTCTTCCAATTTTTTGGTCTTCTCACTCTAGTTATGTGGGTATTTGACTCTAAGGTACTTTCACCCATGGAGCCCAATAAATTCCCTACTTTCTCAATCAATTAAAGTGTGTATTTTATGGGTTTTATGGTCTCTATTTTAATAACATGAATTATGATTCCTAATTATGATTATAATCCCATTTCAATATAAATTAATGGTTATTGCATCGAATTGATGAGTTTTTCTAATTTTACTACATTGATCTTTGGGGTTCATGATATGAATTATGTGTATTTTCAATTATACATCCAATTGATGTTATTTTCATAAATTATGTATGGGATGATATAAAGTATATGACTTTGCTTGTTTTCAAGTTAATTTCATAATTTTCAAGTCAATTGATCATACATTCATGTTTCTACCCAAATTTCAAGTGCAAGTTATGATCATGAATTTCAAGTATGCAAGCAAGTTTTATGAATGAGGGTGACTTAAGACCCTAATGATGTTTCTATTAAAAGGATTTGTAATAATGGAAGGCCTACACCCACATTAAATGAATCACATGATAATGAGTTAATGACTCGTGAAAAAGTAATGAATGATGATGAATGAGCTATTCCCATGATATGTTTACCATTATAATATGACATGTATGACATCCCAATATTCCATCGATGTTTTTGAACTTTTTCCCTAAAAGTGTGTCCTGATAAGTATGGTACATGAAATACCATCAATGATCGTTGATCAATTTTCTTATAAACCAAAGCTCATTAGTAGTATGGAAATTGCGTATGGCGTCCATGATGATGTACAATATTATAAGATTTCTATTTCTTGTAAAACCATATCATGATTATGATATGTATTCCATGAGATGTTAACTTAGCTCTGGAAGACTTTTAGGTGGGGGGCTTAAAATAAGACTTAGTAGAAACCTCTAATCCGTTAACTATGTTGCCACCGTAGAATTATTGCTAATATGGCCTCTTATTAATTTTCATGTTATACGGAGTCTACCTTGGCAAGTAGCCTCCCCCATCTCTGTGTGGGTATCATCGGATTCCATGTTATGGCTCGCATGGTCTTAATGTCGGTTATGGTTATATCCACGTATTGTCCAAAAAAGTTTTAAAATGACTAATCCTCTCTTTACTTTTATATGATACTCTTATGCTTTATTATGCATTGGTCCTTATTATGACTACTTATGATTTTAACTACTTCTCTTATCATGCTATTTGAAATGGTCATTTGCACAACATGGTTTTGATTATGCATTGCATTTCCTACATACTTAGTACATTCTAACGTACTAATACATACTTTTTGACTACATTATATCATAATATAGGTTTGGACGATCATGTACATTCCACTCGTGGCTAGAGACTTAGTACTACTTAAATTATTGGTGAGGTTTCATATTCAGAGGACAATACGCTTGGCTTTTTGTTGCTTCTTATGAGTTTTACTTTATTTGAGAGTGAGCTAGGAAAATGTACTAGTCCCTGCCTATGTATTCATGTAGAGGCATGTTGGGCATATGTGTAAGTAATCTATGATGTCTTGGTTCTCTCTAGTTATTCTTTGTCTTCTTGGACTTTTATGAGTTTCAGCTTATTTTTTACCTTATTTATGATTATGATATGCTAAGAGGCTTGGTAGGGGTTTCTTCGAGAATCCTAAGTGTCATGTCATATCTAGACCCTAATTTGGGTCGTGAAACTGAAAAAGATAGGTATGCGGGTCCCATTGATTGGGAGGAGTTCTAGGATACTTTTCTAGACCGCTTTTTTCCTTTGGAGTTGAGGGAAGCTAAGATCCAAAAATTATTCAAATTGAAACAAGGGAACTTGAGTGTGAGGGAATATGGCTTGAAGTTCATGCAATTGTCAAAGAATGCTCCATTCATGGTTGCCAATCCTAGAGCTCGTATAGCAAGTTTCTATCAGGAGTTTTGGAGTTGGTATCTAAGGAATTCAAAACTTCCATATTGATCAAAGAGATGGAAATATCTAGTCTCATGACATATTCCAAGCAAATAGAGGAAGAGAAGTTGAAAGAGAGGCCTTTAAGGGAGTCTAAGAGGGTTCAAACAGATAGTGGTACATCTTTTGCAAGTGATTTATTGCCTAAGTTAACAAGGATAGACGTCCTTTTCCGACTTATCAGAAATGTGGTAAGAATCACCTAGGGGAGTGCATGGACAACAAGTATGATTTATATGGGTGTGGTGAGGTTGGACATAAGATGAGGGATTGTCTGATGGCTTCTAGGAGAGGAAGGGAGACTTGCCAACAAACTCAGCATGGTACTTCATCCGATATGTTGTAAGATCTTTGGTTTCAATGTTATCCCTTGTATGGATTGACTTCATGTTTTTTATGCCATAATTGACTTTAGAATACGAGAGTTGAGTTTTGTGTTAGTTGAAGTGTTGGTTCCTCATGTTTACTCTTATAAATCCCTATGTTTTATCTTTTCCATGTTTTTTCCTATACATGCGTGTTTATGAAGTTGATTTTAAGTTATTCATAAATGTTGTGTGCTTCATACCCATAAATAAAATTGTACTTGATGCATCATTTTAGACTCCGTATGAAACCTTAAACCTTATGCTATGATATGAAGTTTATCATGACCCAAGCTAGGCCCTTCGTGTGACACGGTGATTTGAATCCCGAAGGACTCCAACCAAGCACCTTAGCAATATCATACATGAGCATACATAAGGTAAATAAGGGATAAAATTGTACATCATGAGTGCAGAAAAGAAGTGTCAACATGAAGGTCTCAATCTAAAAGTAAACCATATTAAACTCTGAAGCACCGGGACAACATTAACTCCATGACAAATCTAATGTGCCTTTACTAGTCTAGATGGGGAATAGGACAAGCTCCTAGCTCACCAATATAATGAATAAAGGTAATAAGGAACATATGAAATGATAAATGTCACATCCTCAATAACATGAAGACTCACTAACAAGAGAAAGTAATAACTGAAGCTCTAGCTATGAATAGGATGCATAGACTGATCATCGAACCTTATATTATGATAAAATATAGGTAAAAATATACGTTAGTACATGGAATGCACTAAGTATGTGAGAAATATGTATGAAAAATGATAATGGGACATAGTCAATATGAGTATGTGATGCATGACCAATACCTTGAAAATATGAATAAAACTTGAAAGCACTTGAAAACATTTCATAAAGTTCAATGCATCATAAAATATTATTTAAACTTGTAGATATTGCATATACATTTATGGGATATTAATCTTAACGACATGCAAGACTATGTGATCTTACAATATGGAATCTCATATAACTCTCATACCGAGAAGAGAGAGCCTACTTGCCAAGGTAGACTCTGTATCATAAATATAACATGAGTTGTATGTGGATCCACTAGCTAAACCATAAAGGGACCTATGGTGGCATGTAGTTTTGGAACTAAGGATTTCTACTAGGATTCACTTGTGAATCCCCACCACAAAGTTCACTCGGTCCTAATTTAATCCTAATAGAAAAACATAAACATAGTCAATAAGAAAGGTAAATCAACCAATCCAAATATCATGAAAATACATCATAAGAATAGATACTTGAAAACCATGGTCATAAATTGAACTTGTGGTTGCTTAACTTTCTTAGCATCTAATTCATGATATCTTGCATTTTACAATTCATGGTTTTATACTTGAAAATGTACTTGAATCATAATACATAGCTTTTATAAATCATTCATAAACATGGTAAAATCCTTGATCATAAATTCATAGTATAATGCATCCTTGTAAAATTGAATAGACCATTATGATTGAATGAAAGCATAATTTGACTGACCCAATGCAAATTGATCAAAACTAGAATTTAGGAGGAATTGTTGAAAGAGATAATTGAGGAACTTTTGGGACTCCATGGATGGAAGAAGATCCACGGATGAATTCCCACATACCTTGGTTCATCGAAGCCCTAGAAGGAATTTGGAACTTGGAGACTTCTAGTTGAAGATTTTTTTTATGTAACGGACCTTACCCAAGGATCTCACCCCTCGTAGTGGTCAGGGGTTGAGCTACACACCCCAAGCCTTATTATAAATAAAAAATAGAAAATACATGGAGGGCTACATAAACCTAACCTCCAATCCTATAGTAATTCATAAGTCGACCATCCTTCTAAAGTCAGCCAACTCATACTCGATACAAGAAGATGAATCCTAAAAGCTATGCACCTAAAGAAAAGGAGTCCTCTCTATACAATAATTCTAAAAAAGCGTAATAAGGGAGACTCTCCCCTTACATAAATATAAGAAGAAATCTATGCAATATAGGAAGCTCCATAACCAAGTCTTGTTTGATCCTTCTCTTGAATTAACCTTTGGATTGTGTATGATCCTAGATCTGGTAAGAACCTGCAGTGTACCTACACAAAAGAAGCAACATATAGGAACCTACACTAGTCCTTACATCTAGTCGTAGGTTTTTTCAATAATCGACTAACCTACTAAGGTTGGCTACGATTATTTAATGAGTCGGCTAACCTATAAAAGCACTCCTCTCAATATAATAATTCTAAGAAAGCATAAATAAAAGAGACTCTCCCCTTACAATACAAGATTAAAATACAATAAATTCTTCATAGAAGTTATAACTAATACTAAGATACAAGCTAAATGAAGATCTCCAGCTTGCTGCAGCAACACTCATGGAGGTTTTTGTATTCTTTTGAGTTTCCTCGTTTTGAAATTGACCAAACCAACCTTGTTCAATTCATAGTATGCTCTTGCTTCCTTGGGTAGTTGACTTGACTTGAAGTAGACCTGTGAACTGGTGCATTTGTGACTTTGTTTAGAAAGCTGGTCTGCAATAAAATTGGCTTCCCTATACACATGGTAGCATCTAAAGTGTTGGAAAATATCAATGGTCTTATATAATTTATCCATTTGACTTCTAACTGACCATGGAGGTTTAGTACTCTGATTAATCCAATTAAGGAGTTGCTCAAAATCTATTTCCAAGATAACCTTCTTGTATCCAAGTTGAAGGAACCATGTCAGACCAAATAGAGTTGCTTGAGTTTCATATTGATTATTAGTCCCCTCCCTCATAGGTAAAGCAAATGCAAAAATGATCTCACCCTGGCTATTTCTGAGTATGCCTCTTGTTCAAACTCTTACAGGGTTATCTAAGGAGCTACCATCAGTATTGAGCTTCATAATATTTTCTGAGGGTGCTCTCCATCTAACAGTGATGATCCTAGTTACATGCACACATCTTTCAGTCAGCAAGATCAGGTCCTTCCAGCAACTAGGACATGGAGCGAATGTTGATATCCCTCTGAACAGAGTATTTAACTCTAATAAGGATAGAGCTTTTCCCTCCATATTTGCAAGAACATCTATTCTTCCAGATGTTCCAACAAATAAAAATGGGTATGGCATGAAGTATAAGCTTATGAGATGCATTGTTATCCTTGGAAGTCCACCATCTCATCACTAAATTTGTAAGAGGGGTGTACTCTTTATTCATGCCAACTGAATTAGCAAAGAAACTCCAGATGTTTCTAGTAAAGTTTCCAGCCACAAAGATATGGTCAATGGTGTTCAGACCTGGTTGATAACAGCAGTAACAATTGAAGGGATTATATCTAAAGCTGCATATCTTCTTATTTGTTGGAAGCTTCCCTCTTAAGGTTCTCCATAAGAGGAAGGAACATTTAAAAGGGATCAGCTTATTGCAAGTATTACTATTGATGGTTGTGACAACTTTTTTTTTCCTGATTTGCTCCCATGCTGAAGAGCAGGTGAATTCTCCAATAGAATTAGGTTTCCATATGGGTTGATCATCCAGGCCATGTTGATAACTGACCTGTAAGTCTAGAATATTGGCTACCATCTGAGAAGGAGCTATTCTAGATATTTTTTCAACCTCCCATTGAACCTCAATCAATAGTAACTCAACAACTAGTCCCCGATAAATAAGGACTCACCACAACGCCGCTGAATAGGGAAGCTTAACTAGCCACGTAGATAAGTATGATCTTCAATCTCAACCCCTATATTATGAGACAGTGTAGGCAAAAGTATGCATTAGTACGTTGGAATGTACTAAGTATGAGGGCGTGACATGCAATATAAATCATGGAACACAAAGGTCAAGTAAAATACATGATAAGATGGAATAAGTAAAGTCATGAGAAAATCATATTGACCAAAGCATTTAAAAGCATAAATTCAAAATCATAACATACTTAGGAGATCATACATATGTGGGATAGGAACCATAACCGATAATAAGACTATGCAAGCTATAACATGAAATCCCGTTATCTCCCCATATAATGCAAAAAAGGGGAATCTACTTGCCAAAGTAGACTCTATCCCACTATGTCGGTCATACATACGCTATATATGGATCCAATAGCTAGGCCCTGAAGGCAACCTATGGTGACATGTAGTTTATGGGACATAAGGCTGCTACTAAGGCTTTTGATAGGGCCCTCACCTCACGTCCACTCAATGCTAAGTCAAATCCCACGAAATACATGCATAGCATAGAAATCATAATTACATATATCATATTCATTATCATAGGTTTGAAATCATAGAGTATCTCATTTTCATAACATATTTTTAATGTGAGAATTGTCCTTTCATCATTACAATCATATTTGCATAATTCATATCATAAGGCCTTAGGTCACCACATAGGGCCCTAAGTCACCTTACTTCATAACTTGCATGAAATTCATACCTTGAACTTAGAGTAAAACTCAATTACATAATCAATTGACTTTGAAAATCATGTAATTCACTTGAAAACATGCATGATCATAAACTTTATATCAGCCCATACATAATCATATATATAATATCCTTTGAAAGTATAATTCAAAATACTCATAATTTACATCATGAACCCTAGATATCAAAATAGGAAAATTCATAGAAAAACTCTTCAATTCAATGCAATAACCATCAATTTATATCAAAATAGACTCATGATCATATTTTGAATCATAATTCATGCAATAGGAATAGAGATCATAAAACTCATAAAATACCATACTTTAATTTGATAGAAAACCTTGAGAAATTGATTAGGCTTCATGGATGAAAGAATCCATAAATCAATACCCATATACCTTAAGTGAAAATGCCAAATAATTTGGAAGAATTTGAGAGTTTTGATGGAGATCTTGAGTGAATTTACTTGAAGTCTTCAATGGAGTCCTTGAGAGTCTTTTGTAGAGAGAAAAATATTTTAGTAAGTGAATTGTAGGAGAATGAATAGAATTAGAGGTTTAGGTCAATTTATAGAGTTGTATTAGGTCTTAAAAATGTCTAGGTTTAGCCAATAATTAGGGAAAAGTCTAAAATGCCCTTATTAAAAACCTAACTCGGCCAAAAAATCCTTGCCAGGCCTACGACGCGGACCTGTCGCAGACTTTTCTATTTTTTGTAGTTTCTTCAAAAACATATCTTCCGACATACGGGTCCTAAACATCCATCGAGACCTTTTTCCCACAGGTTTTGACCCCCTGATCAATATTCTAAACTCGTATTTTCCAAAAATATTAAGGATAATGCATTATATAAGCGACTTATTCCCAAGGCATTTCTCAAGGCACTTGTGCATTTTGAGGAACGTTATATATAAATTTCCCCAAATTCATTTTTGGACTAAATGCTAAGAGTGGAGGCCACTCTTTTCAGCTTTTGATGAAAGATCCACATAGGATCACCTTCCATATTCTGTTCCAGTAGGCCTTCACTGTCTCCAAAAAGGAGGCTTGCTCGGTCCAATAGTTAAGAAACTTGAAATATTTAATGGGAGTAGTATGTTGATTTTCCATTTCCATTAGAAGAGGGAAATGATCAGATCCCATAGAAGGTAGGTGAGTGATAGAAGTGTGAGTCATGATCTCTAACCATCTGTCATTAACCATAGACCTATCTAATCTTTTCCAGATTCTAAAAGAAATACCTCTCTTGTTTGACCAAGTGAATTTTTGATCACTAAATCCAATATCCATCAATCTACAGGCTTCAATTACTTTGATGAATGCTATGCTTTTTCTCATAGTGTAAGAAAGGCCTCCCAACTTTTCTTCAAGATTTATGATCATATTAAAATCACCAACAGATCCCCATAGAAGAGTAGTGTTAGAGTGTTGCACTAGCTTGGTCTTCTCAATGGGTCCTTGCATTTTGTATACACAAAAATAATTTTGTATAAGTGAGGAGACAACACATGGCTAATCTCACAAGTAATCTATTAATCATCCTTGTCTAACATCTCATACACCACATCCTTAGTCCATAGGATCAAGATTTTACCATTAGGATTATGATCAGCATAGTCCATATTGAATTGAATTCTAACATTGTTGAGATAAGAGTTATCAGAAAAAGGTTCAAGCAAGGTGATGAAAGAGAGTTGGTGAATTTTGGTAAGGTTCTTAAGTCTTTCCATGACCCCCTGGGTGTTGACACTCCTTACATTCCAAATAATGGTACTAATCATTGGGGATTTTTGGATAAGAAGAGCCTAGTGTTTGGTCTACCAATAGAGGCAGAAATTGTTGGACTAATAATCTTGGGATTGAATTTGGTTTTGTGCAGTCCTCTAGGTGATAGACCTTGGTTGTTAGTGATTTGTTGAAACTCATCATCAACTCCCATGTATTTAGGGTACTTATGTTGATCTTTTTATTAGTAGATATATCTGGGGGTTGTTCATCAGGAGGCTTGGCACTGTAATGAATTTGAAGAGGGGTTATATCCATTCCAATTCTATCATCCTCTAGCCCAAGTTGTTGATATTTTTCAATTTGTTGTTGTTCTTATTGAGAGGCACTCATCTGAGAATTTAGATCCTGACTAGTGCATGTCATCTGCTCCTCCATTCTCTTCTGAAGAGCCTCTCTTTTCTTTTTACTAAGTTTGTTTTTCTTACTAATCACACCATGTGCACTTGTGCTAGGCACTAAACCCAAGTCTTTATCCATAGCTCCCATATAAGGAATCTGAACATTCTGAACCTTATCCCTATCACGAGGATTGCTAAGATGTGGGGATATTTGAACCTGATGCCCTCTTTAGGACCTGTAGTTTCATTATCACCACTCCTGCAACTCTAATTTCCACTCACAAAATTTTTGTACTCTGTCTATCCTCTAAATCATGTTGACTTATGTTTTGAGGGGTAATAGGGGCTCTAGAGTCACTCCTAAGGTCAGCCATTCGGTCCTCATGTAAGACATGGGACCCTTCCCCCCACCCTTTGGATACCCCTTCTTGCAAGTTAGTAGGTTCCTCCTTATTCCCTTCCTCCATACCTCTAGGAACTTCATCATCCAGCATAGTAAAAAAATTATTAATGGGTGCTTGGGGTTGTGGGATCATTGAGTCAATACCTGTCTTTTCTCATGATTCTTGTCTTTGTTTCTATTCTTTTGTTGAATGGTAGTAGCTAAGCAATTTTGATCAGATTTATTCCAGGGGTAAGGGGATGGGAGAGATAAGTCAATACCTGACTGCTTCTCTTGTTCACAAGCTCATTACTTCCTTGCTAATTTACTTTGTTGGTTTTTTTTATTAGATTGATTTAGTTGAGCATTATTCTGATGCTCTTTATTTCTTGTTTTTTTCTAAACTTGCCACTCTTCTTGTTCTTGTTTTTCCTGGTTTCTAACTTGATGCTTTTGTTGCTTTTGATCCAGGTTTTCTTTTGTACCTGCATTGATGAGAGGTATATTATTTGTAGTTTGTTGTGAAGAGTTTGAAGGACTTACCTGATTTTCTGCATAATGGTTGGACTTGTTCTTCCTTGCTTCCTTTGTTTCTTTTCTTTTTTTGTATTCCTCATCTCTCTTTTTAACATTGCAGCCAATCATATTATGCCCTTGATTCTTATAGTATGAATAGTAATCAGGTATACCTTCATACTGTATAGCCTGCCATCTACCCTTAGTGTGATCCTCTTCATCAAATCCTAGCCAAATATAAGGGGGACTTTATTTGGTGATATCCATCTATATCCTCACTTTTGCAATACTTCCTCTGGTTTTTTAGAGTGAAACTGCATCCAGGTACAAATTTTTACCAATAGGTGATAGAAAGAGAGTTATGAACTCCTTATTATAACAATGCCAAGGTAGTTCAGGTAAAATGATCCAAACTGGAACTATAGGTGTTTCCTCTTTAGGTTTGAAAGTTGGAGTCCATAATTAAAGTCTCATAAGTTGCCCTTCAATATACATCTTCTATTTATTCCATATGGAAATGTGATCTTCTTCATTATCAAGATCTATGTAAATGTGTCTCGCATTAATGTAACCAATCTTAACACCTCCTATGAGTTGGGTTTGAAGAATAAAACTTTTTCTAATAAGATTTGTCTTGGGCATAGTATTAGTAAATTTACCTACCAATGTGTACTTGCATCTGGTAGCCAGTTTCACCAAAACATCTTCCTTTTTAAATATTACAGTTGGTATTCCTTGTCTTGTTGTAATAATAGGTGTTGAGATAGCAATAGTCACCTCATTTCTAGCTTGGTTGGCACCCAATCTAGTCGCATAAGTTTGTATGACCGTGAAAGGCCCTGGTTCAGGGAAGATGCCTATTTTGGGACTATGAAATTGAGATGGATGTTTTGAATTTTTTGATTTTTGGGAGGTTTATCATTGGAGGTATGCATGTGTGGTTGATGAAGGGGAATCTGTTTGTCAAACTTGGATGTAATCTTGGTGAGATCATGAAGAAGATGAGTATTGGTTGTTGTAGATATGATGTGGTTAAGGATGATGGTTTTACCTCCAGCAGCTTCATCACCCTTAGTGTGACTGCTATCATTTTCAATGGAGATAGGATTATGTTTATTTTCTCTATTGGTAACCGTGGTATCCATAACTTCATACTGCTTAGAAGGAATCAACTCATACAGATTACGATTAATTGCATTAAATTGCAATTGACCAGTATTATCAATATCAGAGTTAAGCATAATACCTTTTAGATGAGTAGGAACAGCTAATATACCTGGTTTCACTTGTATTGAATTTTGGACTTAGGCTTGCACTTGAATTTTATTCAAATTAATTTCATCATTTTTCCTCTCAGTAACTCTTTGATTTGTCATCAACTCTTGATTATATTGACCATCTATATTATTCAAGTCCCCTCCTTCAGTGTTGGCCTTCAGCTGATCCAAATTCACTTTCAATGGAATAGTGATATCAACTCCAAAAGAGACATTCGAGTTTCTTAATATTCTGTCGACTAAGTGTTGCTCACTAGCTACTTATTCAACCACTTGGTGACCTCCTCAATCATGTACTCTTTGTTCCTCCATACTTAACTGCATAGCATCACTATTTTGCTTACCATTTTGATTGATCTTTACATTCGAGAAGTTCTAATCTGATTTAAGCAAAATTGTTGGCTTTGATGATTGTATCTCGTTCCTCTTGACATTTTGGTAGTTTGTTTGACCTTGCTGTTTTTTCTGAGCTCCGGCGCACATGTCAGTATTCCGGCCACCAACAAAATCATTCTTAGAATTGATGAAAGTTGGTTGTAAAGATAGCTCTTTACTAGGTGAAAAATCCCTGGTATCCAAACACCTCGAACATCACCAGAATTTTTTCAAATTTGGAGGCTACCGCTGGATGATTCTCCTACAATTCTCTCAGAAATTGCCGATCTCTTGATTGGATGAATGGAATGAGTCAAACTTCTGTGTGAAGATAGATCTTTAGGTGCATATTTCGTCCCATTACTTTAAATTAATGAATCTTTCCAGTTTGAGAGAAAGAATTGATCTTTTGTGCCTAGACTAGCTGCTCCTTTAAAATCGCTAAAGGGATTGCCACACTATAATCCAAATCCGAAAAGCTAGGAATGGAATTAGGTATTGATTCTAGTTGGATTTTGTTCATGATAGGAAAGCGCTCATGTTGGACTAAGTTCGGCATCCTGGAGTGCTCCACTAGTGGCGTATCATCCATTCAGGCAGACCTGGGCACTGATCACGCATGTCTACCTGGGCACTATTCTGGCAGACCTAAGTACTGTTCCAGCAAAGTTCACTAGTGTTTTCCGACGGTTGTCTTAAATTCTGATGGTATTATGAAGAATTGTCTTAAAGTTGAAGATCCTTGAGTTCTTAACTTAGAGAAGAAGATGCACTTGTGAGAGGAATTCTAGAGAGATAATTTTTGTTTACGGTGAATAAGAGTGAACGCGGGATTTAAAAGGGTTTGGGTAGTTAATTGACTAGGACACAACCCCAATAACAGTCCAAATACAATAGTAAACTAATGATAAAAGACCACAACACCCCAAGTAAAAATTGACAACTGGGTATTGGACGGACGGCCTTCATGAACTGTCAAACCCTCTACACATTGAAAGTCATTTCTTCTTCATTATCCCAAAATTTAAGTTCACCACTTTCAACATCTACCAAATCCCTTTCAGTAGCCAAAAATGGTCTATCCAATATTAATGAAATTTCCGCATCCATCTCGCAATCGAGGATGATAAAGTCAGTGGGAAAAATAAACTAGTCAAGCTTCACTAAAATATCATAAAGAATTCAGATGGGCATTTTGCTTGATTGGTTTACTATGAGGAATCTCATCGTAGTCAATTTTGGATCTGTCAACCCAAATTGCTTCAATATTATGAGAGGCACGTGGTTAATGCTTTCCCTAAGATTGGACAAAGCTTTTGCAAATTGAAACATCCTAATTTTCATGACCCAAGCTCGACATTAGATGTGACACAGTGAATAGAATCCCGAAAGATCCAAAAACAACCCTCTTAGCATACTTAGCAAGACTTAAAATAACATGATAATCAAGAGTAAACTTAAATACACAAGATAAGTCTCAAAAGTAGAAATCTTGATAAAATAGAATCCAAACATAGCATCCAAAAGCAAAAGGCAAATCATACTAGTCTAGTCTAACAAGACTATACTAATCATAGACATGGGTATAGGATAGGCACTAGCTCACCCAACAATCTGAAACTAATAAAGTTGGAAAAGAAAGATGGTAGAAAGTTATAAGAAGTTTTCACCCTCAAAACATAAGGACTCACCAATTAATGCAATGTAGAAAAGAAGTTGGTACTATCAGGAGAGTGATGAATAACACCGAAGCCTACGTTATGAGAAAATATAGGAACAAGTGTGCATTAGTCCATGTAATATACTAAGTATGTGAGAAATATGCATAGCGTAGATATGAGATCATAATGGGAATAAACATGAAACGCATAACAAAAATTCTTTAAGAACATAAAAGTAAATCATCAATCATGAGATATGGTCAATACATTATTAAAAGACATAGTGAAAAGCTTTTAAGGAATACATGGTTTATTTTATGGAATATTAACTGTAACAAAAAAAATATCATATGAGCTATAACATGAAATCTGGTGTAACTCCTACACTGAAAAAGAAGAGGCTACTTGTCATGGTAGACTCTGTATCATTTTATTAATACTATTGTGGATCCACAAGCTAAGTCAATTAAGACAACTTATGAGGGCACGTAGTTCGGGACTAGAGTCTGCTACTACAGAATCCATTACCAAGCCTCCACCTCAAGGCCTCTAGTGCTAGTTCAAGTCCCAACGGAAAAGATAAATTTGATTTTTAATACATAACATTAGAAAAGACAATAATCAATTACCGATCCACATCATAAAATTGTATAAGAGTAGCTCATTTCAAATCTTAATTCATAACAAATTCATATAGAAACTTACCTTTCTAAGCATCTAAATCATGATTTACCTCATGTTGTGAGAAAACCGTTCAAAAATCATTGATACTATTCCAAAGCATCATTAAAACATACCTAATCATTTTTATAAAAATATGCAAAAATCCTTCATCGAATTCATGATCATAGTTCATAAGTGACATTCAAAGCACAATGCATGGGTCCATATGAAGTCAATTATAAATTATGTATTTTAATCAAATCATGCATAATAAGGTAAAGCAACATCAATTGAATCATAAAAAGGACCCATGAACATTTGACATAAACCCTAATTGAATTGGATAAATAGTGCTTGAAGGATTGATATCTTTTAGGACCCAATGAATGAAAGGAATCCATTGGTGAATATCCAAATACCTTGATAATCAAATCCCAAAAGCAATTGAGGTTGGACTTGAACCCTAGCTGGATGGAGAGGAAAAAACTTGGGAGAGAAATCCTTAGTGCCTTAGAGGGATTCAAAACTTTTAGAGGGAATGGGGAAGGATTGAAGGTCTTGGGTAGTTATAGGACGTCCAAAATAATCTAAAATGGTGTAGTTTAGGAGTTATAAAAATCTGAAATATCCAAAACATCCCTAGATTAATTATGTGGGATGACCCTGTAGACAGGACTTACGATCTGCAAGAACCTTTATGGTTCATTAAAAAGGGTTTGTAGAACCTGTCCACCAAAATAGAAGCTGCTAGAATTATACTTCAGTCCTATGAATCAAGTCTACGAATCAAAGAAAACTCTACTGATCGTCAACCCAATCATCTTGCACAACTTTATAATTCTCAAATCAAACTCTCAAACCTCACTCTATGAGTCATCCTTCGAACCATAAGATTTTCTACAGTCTATAGGACCCCTCGTGGAACTCAAACTGAGCTACTCGAAATTGACATTTCTCAGGACCTTTCCTATGATCCCTTTGTATGGATGGTAGGACCTTATACGGTCCATAGAAGCTACTTGTAACTTGAACCCTAAGCTTAGTCAATTTTTCAAACTCCAGGCCCTACCTGCTAGACCATTTTATGGACTATAAGACATCATACGGCTTGTAAGTCAGCTCATAGGACCTGCACAAGTGGCCTTTTCTGCAATATTTCTTTTTCGTTTCAACTTTTTTAACTTTTAGGGTCATAACAGATCTTCCCTTGGGAACATTCATCCTTAAATGGGACTCAAGCTACCATGAATAGAGTAGGGAAAAAGATCAAACAACCCAACATGAATGCAAAAACACATAAAAATACATAAACAAAGGAGAAATCAACCTTATGTAAAACATGACTTTAAAATTGATTTCATAAATATGCATGCATAAAAAAATATGAGAATAGCTAAAACGTGTGAATTGGAAAACAGTGAACATGAGGAATCTAAATACCTCAAGCTGAAATAGAGGGAAAGAGATGAGGATAATGAAACATCATATAGGCTTTGGCCTCCAGTGTAGCACTCTCAACTAATTGGTTCTCCCAAACTACTTTGACGGAAGCAACTTCCTTATTCCTATACTTCTGGACTTGAAGATCTAAAATATCTACTGAAACCTCTTCATAAGATAGACTTTCCTTCACACCAATAATATCTAATAGCATAATAGAAGTAGGATCACCAATACACTTTTTCAACAAGGGGAAAGGAAACACCGAATGAACTGATGTCAACTCTGAAGGTAAATCCATCTCGTATGCCACCTTAATAAAACACCTCAAAATATGACATGGGCCTAAATAACATGAACTAAGCTTTCTTTTCTTGCCAAAATACATCATACCACTCCTGTAATGACCTTATAAGGCATTTTTGAATTAAAGCATTCATTCCATCATTTAGAGCATTCTAGTAGTGACCTCAAGTCATTTATGACTTGCTGTCATTGATTGTTCGGACGCCTGTTCGTTCATTTAGGTTTTAGGCCTGTTTTTCTGTTTTGGAATATTTATAACTTGAAAAGACGAGTTTAGTCATAAATTTAGGAAAACAACTTTGGAATACAATTCTGATAGTTCCACCAGCTCTGAAATAGCCAAATTAGGCTAGTAGCATATTCAGCATGACTGTCAAGGCAATCGATATGACTTTGAGACCATTTGGCGCTTTTACCTTTGAAATTTGGCTTATGGTTGACTTTGGTCAATATTCTTGCAAAATAAACTCAGATGAGAATTCTGATAGCGCGGTTAGTTCCAAAATATTGAATTTGGTATAGAATGAGCCTTCATTTGCTTCTCGAGGCTTTTGGTCTAATTCCAAGGCCTATTGAGAAAATAGGCTCAAAATGACACTTGGGTGTGGGAGCCATTTTTCATTAAAATAACCTCGTATGAAAATTTTAAAAGTGTTATTAAGTTTGGAATGTCGAATTTAGTGGGGGTAATATATCTCGTCTACACGCATGGGGTTCCAAACAAATCCTGAGGACCCCGTTAAAGAATTGGACATACCATAGTCTATTTTACACAAACTGTGTCTTGCGTTATTGCTAAAGAAACTCATGGATGCTAAAGTGACTGTCACTAAAGTGGTTAAGAGATTGCTAAAGCGACCAGCCCTCTTGGGTAGGTGTCACTTAAGAGACAGACCTATCACTAAAGCGATGCCCACCTCTTGGAGGTGGTCACTTAAGCGACCAGTGGGTGTTCGCTTTTGTGAAACCTGAGGCCATTTCCTTATTTGAATTTCAGTTGAAGTTTTATCTTTAAGAAAAAAATTCTCCTTCAATATTTGGGTGATTTGGACATTTCAAAAGGCTATTTTGCACGATGTTTTGAGAAGATACTAGTAGGGTGATCAGAATTAAGGTTTGAGGTTTTCCTTGAGGAAAATTTCCCTTTTCCCCTCCATTTCTAAGTTCATGGGCTATGAAGTTGATCATGAATGCATATTCGGTTTGGGACTATTTTGGTGTATGAATTATGTTCTTTTTTGGAATATAAGCTGAGGGTAGTAATTGGAGCCCATTATCAGAGTTAATTTCATAAGTTAGAGCGGATCCCACAATTCCTAATTTTTGACTTTGAAATTTGCCAGTCTCTAAATTCGATAATTTTAGTGTCATAACGACCATCTTAATGTTATGATTCTATTTTTGATAAGTGGCAGCGTTCGAAGGCCATTCGGAAGGGAAAAGCTCTAGTTTTGTGAGTTAAAGCGTGTGTGGTCAGCCTACAGGTAGGCTACGATTTTCCCCTCATTAGACTAAGCATATTTAGGCAATTGTATACTGAATTGTATGAGTTTGGAGGGGTTTGGTTGTTGAGCATGCTAAATTCCTAGAATGCATGCCCTATGTGTTATTTTCAAGGTATCGTCGGACTGTTAAAGCATGTCTCTGGTTATTTTTGATCATCCATACCTTTTGGTGTGTGTTATGTCTTGGTGTATATATGTTGAAAGCATGTTTGGCATTAGTCTAGGTTTAGACTAGTGTTACCTTAGACTTAAGCAATTTTGGTGCCATTGGGCCTTAGAACTTCTTCGACATTGTTTCGGGAAACTTAGCTCCCTCTAGACTGATATAGTAGACTTCAGTTTGATAGTATAAGCTTTAGATGGGATGTAACACAACTTTGGGAATCTTAATCCATAATTCCCTATTCTTTTATCGGTCTTGTATCTCTTGGCTATTGGTTCTGAAAGTCATTTTCGACAAATTCTGGTAGGATGTGGGTTAGGAAGGGGTGACTCATTAATGGCACTCAATTTGGGGTTACTTATCATGATGCTAAGTTGGCTGCTGATCCTAATTCAGACCGACTCACCTATATTCATGGTTCAAGTCCCCATTTCTCTCCACTTGGCCGTGGTTTGAGCCCACCGCCTTTATATAGCTTCAATTGAAGTCTGATCCTCCTTACTCACTTTGGTTCGACTTCTTAGCTACAGTTACCCAGTTTAAGTCCATGGTCTATCTTACACGTGATTTGTCTCCTTAGCTATAGTTACCTGGTTCAAATCCATGGTCTAGTTTACACGTGGTTCGGCTCTTTATCTATAGTTACCTAGTTCAAGTTTGTGGTCTACCTTACACATGGTTCAAACCCACTATTATCCATCACCTGGTTCAATTCTTTCATTGCTTTCAAATCGCGATTCAGATTCCTGATTCTTTGATGAATCTTTGGTTCAAGTCCTTAACTACTCTCAGCTTTGGGTTAAAGTTTCAGGCTTTTAGGATGGTTTGGTTCAAGTCTGGGAAATAGGTGTCATTATTGGAACTCTATTGGCTCCGTTCTTTTTATGACAACTATCTTTGCTCATGTCGGGCTTATGGGGGTCTGTTAAGGTTGTTTCCTTAGACTTGTACACGAGCGTACCCATCGAGTTTATGGGAGCCCGACGGATTTATCTAGTTTCTTTCCCTTATGTGTCGAGTATGATCGTGTACATACCCACATTTACTTCTTACTATTTCCTTGTTTGTGATTATTTTTTTGCATTTCAATTTACTTTTGCTTATCTTACTTAGTCGGCCTATGATGTCTATTGGGTACCTATTATTTTGGTACTCATACTACACTCTGCATCTATTTTCGTGATGTAGGTCCAAGTACTAGCTACTGATGTTGAATCGAGCCAGCTGTGGTCATGATAGGAGGAGAAGGTGAGAAGATTGCATTCTGGATATACCCGTCTCCCTCTGTACATATATTTTTCGCCTGTCTTTTGCTTTTTGAGACAACCCTATTTTTTATGGTTCACTTTTGGGACTTGTACTCTTTTTTTATAGTAGCTCTGTACATGTGACTTTTAGGTTCTGGGAGGTTATCTTTTTACTTGTATATATTTAGCTTTGCTTCCGCCCATTCGTTTATGTTCCTATTATTTCAATACTATTTTTACTTGAATTATTGGTCTTCTACCCTGACATCTCATTACTCACAACTCTAGGATATGGGTCAGCTTATGTACTGGAGGGCCATTGTAGGCACTATCATGACCTGAAAAATCGGGTCGTGACACTTCCAGGGTTAGGTTTTTCCAATAAATCCCATTATCAACCTCAAATTCAATCTCTCTCTTCCTCACATCCGAATAGGATTTCTGATGACTATGCGCAATCTACAACCTATTTCTAATGAGTCAAACTTTGTCCATAGCTTCACATAACAACTCATGCGCTATCAAAGTGACATCACCAATGTCAAACCATCCAATCAGAGATTTATACCCCCTACCATATAATGCCTCAAATGTAGCCATTTAGATACTCAAATCATAAATGTTGTTAAAGGCAAACTCAATCAATGGTAAGTTGTCATCCTGATTTCCATGTATGTTCATTACACAAGCCCTCAATATATCCTCTAAAGACTGAATAGTCCTCTTAGCTTGACCATCAATCTGAGGGTGAAAAGCTCTATTAATATTCATTTGAGTACCAAGACCCTTTTGCAATGATCTCCAAAACAGAGAAGTAAACTAAGTACGTCGGTATGAAATGATAGAAAATGGAACACCATGCAACTTGACAAACTCTCAAATGTAAAGCCTAGAATGATTCTTGGCTAAAAAATAAGTCTTAACAGGAAGAAAATCTAGCGACTTAGTCATCAGGTCCACAATAACCCAAATCAAATCATGTTGCCTATGAGTACGAGGCAAACCTGTTATGAAGTCCATAGCCAATTCTTCCCAATTCCAAGTAGGTATCAGAATGTATTGAGCTAAACCTTTTGGTTTTTTATGCTCAACCTTCATTTGCTAATAATTAGGACACTGAGCCACAAATTTTACACTATCCTTTTTCATGTCATTCCACCAATAAACTTCTTAAATCATGTACATCTTAGTACATCTCGGGTGAATAGAATATTGGAAACCATAAGGTTCAGACAATCTCATTTTCCTCAAGACGTCAATATTAGGAACATATAAACGCCTTGATAATGAAGTACACCATCTCTTCCTTGGGAGAAAGCCTCAATGGCTTTTTCTATAACCGTTTTCTTCAATTTAACCAAAATTAGATCATTGTCTCGTTTTGCCTTCACATCCGACACAAGAGACAATTTTGAGCCATTTTGCACAGCAAAACCACCATGCTTGGAATCAACCGAGTGATTAACCAACCTAGATAGTCTATGCACATCATGAAATAACTCATTTTTCTCATCCTCAATATGAGCGAAACTATCTATGGCTAGCCTATTAAGACCATCGACAACTATATTCGCATTTCCTAGATGATACAAAACACTCATGTCATAGTCTTTTGACAATTCAAGCCATCTTGTTTGACGAAGGTTCAAATACTTTTGATTGAAAACACATTGCAAACTCTAATGATTGGTGAACACATCCACATGTACACTATAGATATAGTGTCTCCAAATCTTAAAAACAAATACCACCGCCGCTAACTCTAAGTCATGAGTCGGATAATTTTTTTCATGTACCTTAAGGTGCCTAGAAACTAGGTGATCACCTTACTATTTTGAATCAACACACAACCAAGACCAATTCTGGAGGCATAATACACAAAACAATTATTGGATCCTTTCGATAAAGCCAAAACTACAGCGGAAATAAGTCGATCTTTCAAGTCTTGGAAACTCTTCTCATTTTCTTCATATCATTAGAATTTCACCTTATTTTGAGTCAACTTAGTCAAAGATGAAGCAATAGAGGAAATTCCTTTGATAAACAATCTATAATAACCAGCTAGACCCAAGAAACTTCGAATGTCGGATGGAGAAAGAGGTCTAGGTCAATTCTTAACCGCATTGGTCTTCTTAGTATCAACTTGAATATCATTACTAAAAACAAAGTGGCAAAGGAATGCAACCAATCTCAACCAAAACTCACACTTGCTAAACTTAGCAAATCACTAACGCTTCTTGAGAACTTGAAAGATGATCCCCTAATGATCGGCATACTCATCTCACTCGGAGAATAGATCAAAATATCATCATTTAACATAATAACAAATATATCCAAATATTGTTCAACACCCGGTTCATCAAATCCATAAAATATGTAGGAGCATTTGTTAATCCAAAAGACATAACAAAAAATTCAAAGTGACCATACCGAGTTCATAAAGTCATCTTTAGAATGTCACATTCTCTTATAAGCTGATGATATCTCGATCAAAGATCAACCTTTGAGAAATAACTTGCACCTTGAAGTAGATAAAAAAGGTCATTAATCCTTGGGATATGATACTTATTCTTGATTGTGACTTTGTTCAACTTTTGATAGTCAATGCACATACAAAAAGAACCATCCTTCTTTCGAATAAAGAGAACTGAAGTAACTCATGGAGAGATACTATATCTAATAAAACTCTTATACAATAGGTCCTTTAACTAATACTTCAACTCTTTAAGTTCTATCGGAGTCATTCTATAAGTAGGTATAGAGATAGATTGGGTATCAGGAAGAAGGTATATGCCAAATTCTATTTCCCTTTCTAGATGAATAGCCAGAAGATCATCGAAAACCACTTTCAAAAATTTATTAACAATAGAAACTGACTCAAGAGTAGGGGTTTTGGAATTCGTATCCCTAACCAATACTAGATAGTAGAGAAAACCTTTAGAAAATAATTGAGCTATACGACATGAGCTACCCTTCCATTCTAGGACTGGCTCGTTAGGAAATTAAAAATTAACCACTCGGGTTATAACTCAATAAAGGCATAACATTCATGACGTCAATACATACCAAGAATAACATCAAAGTCAGTCATATCTAACTCCACTATATCAACTAACATAAATTTATGAAACATGAGACTGGGCAATTTCTATAGACTTGCTTAGCCAAAATTGAATCACCAACAGAAGTATAGACTGAGAAAGGTTCTAACAAGATTTTGGACTGACATTGAATTTCATAGCAAGATAAAGAGTTACAAAATAAATATTGATCCTAGATCTAATAAATCATAAACACCAAATTGAAAGAGTCATAACATTCCAGTTAGCACATTGGGCGAATCCTCCAAATCTTGTTGAGTATGAACATTATAGAATATGTTCTGGCACTGACCACCACTAAAATCCAATAAAGTACCATGCTAAGCTGGATGCCTGTTATAGTAGTAGTCTGATTCTGAGGTTGAGCACCTCCACGTCTACTAGCACCTGAGGGGAAATCTCTCACCTTATGACCCATCTTGCCACAACCATAACAAGCATTAGAACACGCCAAACAATCTTGTCGATAGTTCTTTCCACATTCCTACATGTGGGAATAGTCTGACCACTTAGAGCACTCCCTAGAGGCTTAGGGTTAGACACCTTATCCTTTTTAAATTTTGGATCTAGAGTAATAGAAGAATTCCATTCAGGGAACTTTTGGTGAAACTATGAATGGCCACTATAATCGAACCTCGAATATGAAAAGTCACCACTATTGGTCTTTGTCCTCTTTGATTCTCTAGCCTTCTCCTTAAGATTTTCCCTCTCAATATGTTCAGCATGAGTCATCAATATTGAGATATCAATCTCCTTGATCAATATTTCAATTCTATATTTTTTGACAGCCAAGTCTGTAATGCAGGAAACAAACTAGCTCATGTGAGTTCTATAGTCAACAATAATAAATAAAGCATATTTGGGTAATTATGGTGGATGATGAGGCATACTAGATGCGGCATGTAAGACACCCTAGAACACTTGAACCTTTTTCTCTGACACAAAGTTTCTCATGACTCAAGCTAGACCCTAGATGTGACACGGTAAATCAAATCCTGAAAAACCCTAAACAAGCCTCTTAGTATACTTAGCAAGACTTAAGATAACATGATAATCATAAGTAAACTTTAATGCAGAAGATGAGTCTCAACATAAATTGTAAGATAAGGTCAATGCATCATTAAAAGACATAGTGAAAAGGTTTTAAGGAAACATCGCTCATTTTGTGGGATACCATAGTTTATTTTGTGGGATATTAACCATAGCTGACAATAAGACCATATGAGCTATAGCATGGAATATGGTTTAACTCTAATAATGAAAAAAGAGAAGCTACTTTCCAAGGTAGACTCCATATCATTTTATTAATATTATTGTGGATCCACTAGCTAAGTCAACTAAAACAGCCTACGGGGGAACATATTTTAATATTAGAGATTGCAACTAGAGACTCCCTTACCAACCCTCCACCTCAATTCCTTTTGGTGCTAAGTCAAATCCCAACATAATAGATAAATTTGACTATCAATACATAACATTAGGAAAGGCATTAATCAAGTACCAGTCCACCTCATAAAATTGTATAAGAGTAGCTCCTTTCAAATCATGATTCATAACATAATCCATAAAGACATACCTTTCTAACCATCTAAATCATGATTTATTTTATTTTGTGAGAAAAACTTTCACAAATCATAGATACTTATTCAAAAGCATCCTTAAAGCGTACCTCAACATTTTCATAAAAACATGCATAAATTGTTAATCAAAATTCATGATCATAGTCCACAGTTCATAAGTGAAATTCAAATCATAATGTATGGGTACATATGATATCAATTATAAATCATGTATTTTAGTCAAATCATGCATAATAAGGTAAAGCATATCAATTGACTAATAATAAAAAGAACGCATGAAGATTTGATATAAACCGTAATTGAATTGGGTGAAATAAAGCTTATAGGATTGAGATATTTTGGTACCCAACGGAAAGGAACCCATTGATGAATTCCCACATACTTGGATAATCAAATCCCAAAAGCAATGGAGGTTGGACTTGAACCTTAACTTGATGGAGAGGAAAAATCTTGGGAGAGAAATCCTTAGTGCCTTAGGGGATTTGAGAGAATTAGAGGTAATGGGTAAGGTTTGAAGGGTTTGGGTAGCTATAGGATGTCCAAGATAGTTTAAAACGATGTAGTTTAGAAGTTCCAAGAATGGAAAATATCCAAAACACCCATGGATTGATTCTGCCAGAATGACCCCATGAATGGGACCTACATTATGTAGGAACTTCTACAATTTGTCGAAAAGGGTCCATAGAACCTATGCACCAAAATTGAAGCTACTGGAATCGCACTTCAGTCCTACAACTCAAATCTACAGTTCATAGAAAACTCTACGAGTCATCAACCTAGTCGTCTTGTACAACTTTACAAAACCCAAAACTCCAACTCTCTGAACCTCACTCTACGAGTCATCCTACGACCTATAAGATTTTATACAATCTATAGGACCCCTAGTGGAACTCACCCTGAGCTAGTGAAAATTGAAATTTCTCATGACCTTTCCTACTATCCCCTTCTATGGACCGTAGGATCTTATACGGTCCATAGAAGCTACTCATAACTTAAACCCAAAACTTAGTCAATTTTCCCAACTCTAGTACCCTATCGGTGAGACCCTCCTACAAACTGTAATACTTCCTACAACCCATAAGTCAGCTCATAGGACCTGTACTAGTAGCCTTTTCTGTAATATTTCTTTTCGATTTTGACTCTCCAACTTTCAGAATCTTACACCAATTGTGCATGGGATTGTGAATACTACTAGATCTTTCTCTTTCACTACTAAATTGCTTGACATTATCCCACTATAGTGGTGCAAGATATTCATGGTTTCAAATTCCATAGTTTGCTTCTTTATCACTCAGTCTTTCATGAACTAAGCGTATTCGGGCATTTCAAAGAAAGCATCCACCAATGAAATATTCAAGGATAAGATTTTGAACATAGACAAGAACTTTTTAAATTTCACATCCTTTTCTTTCTTCTTCAACCTTTAAGGAAAGGAAGGAGGAATTTCGAGTGGAAACTTCAAAGTTGGTGGTGTAGTCATATCCTCACACTTGTACCATTATCACTCCCTAGATTAGCACTTTCAAATTTGGCCTCAACTACTTTTGGATCATCAACCTTTACCTCTTCAGGAATTTCCTTTTAATCGGGCACTTTTGCTTTGCCTTTGCTTTTAATCACAACATCATCATTTTATTACTTCAGTCCCTATAGCTTTACCACTTATTGTAACAATTTATATACAATGAGAATTATCATTCTTTCGATTCATAAAAATATCACTTAGGAGTCCTCATTTTTTCCTTGGATTTAAATGGGTTAAAATCTTTCCCATTTGAGTTTCAAGTTATTTTATAGAGACGTAATGGGAAGTTACATTATGATTCAATGCAGAAAACTTAGTTTTCATCTTCTTGAGAAATTTATTGGGCCCTTCAGCTTTGTTAAGAATGTTAGTGAGTATATCATTTGTTCTAAAGCTTTCAAGATTGGCATTGGTATCTTCTTCTTTGGCCAATCATGATTGGGTACATAATAATCTCTTTTATTCGAACATTCCCTCCGACCACTATTTTGATCACGCCAATCTCTTTCACGATCTTTCCAATTCCTATTTTTTTTATTTACTCCAACCTTGACTCCCTCCTTGCCTTTGGAAGGTAAATACGAGGACCCCCTCCCCCCCCCCACTTAGTTTAACAAAAATTGCATATCTAATTGTATAAGGCATCAAACTTATAATCTTCATAACTTACACCCTCACTCGAGGCCACCACATTCACACTTTTTGAACCACCTCCCATCATGCTTAGTTAGGAGGTTCATTTGCGTCATCATCTTAGCTATATTTTCATCCCTCTCTTAATCCTTTAACCTTTGTTCCTTTGAAATAGATGAGAAGGAAGGAGAACATATTGCCACTTCAGCCTCTCTAGTGTGCAAAGCTTGATTTGTCTTCACCATCCTATCAAGCAAAGAGGATGCAATACCAAAAAGCTGAAGCATAATAGTACCACCGATAAGATTATCAGTGAAAATTTTATTCATTTGGTTAAGTGCCCTATATAAAACTTGCAAGATCACCTTATCTAAAAGACCATGAGTAGGACATGAAGAAGCTTTTTTTGAAAATATAAAATTCATAAAGTAGATATAATGGCGATTAGAATCCCAAAGGACCCCAACCAAGAGTCTTAGAATAACATTAATGAGCATACATAAGGTAAATGAAGCAATAAAATGAAATAATATACGAAAGCAAAATCTCAAATAGAATATAAGTCTTAAAATGAGAAAATGACAACGTAGACTCTTGACTATCTAATATGCCTCTACTACTAGATGGGGGCGTGGAAAAATCTCCTAGATAACCCAATATAAAAGATAAAATATATTCATAGACTTATAAGCAATTAAATATCTCATCCTCAGAACATGAGGACACACAAACAAAGCAACAGTAATGAACTCTAGCCATGAGTGGGAGGAGGATGAGCGTGATCGTCTGACCCTATATTATGATACAATTTAGGAAAAAAGTATGAGTTAGTACATGGAATAAACTAAGTATGTGTAACACCCCAAAAGTTAAAAAGTCAAAACAAAAGAGAATTTAAGAAAATTTTAACTACCCCAAGTTGTACGACTCATAGAGTTGCTTATGACTCATAGAAATGAGTCGCAGGGTAGTGTATGAGTTGGAATTTGGCCAAGTTAGGAAGAATGTTGATGATTTAGTTGACGATTTATAAAAATGAGTCGTCGTTGTAAAGTATGTGTTCCTACATATGACAGGTCTTCAAACCCAATCTACGACTCAACAGGACGAGTCCTAGAGAGATTGATAACTCGTAAAGGAGTTATAGGAGAACTTCAAAGACTCAAAATTTCAAAGTTTTCTCAGACTCTGTAGCAAAAATCGAATCTATGATTCATAGACCTTATTATGACTCGTAGAGTCCAAATCATAAGGTCTTCCAATGGAATTAATGAGATATATTTTGGGTCTTTTTCTATAAGTTCCTTAATGTATGTAGACATTTTTGGGACCTAATTCAACTCTATAAGCTAAACTTAATTACTTCTAAAACCTCTCATTCTCTTATTAACTATCAAATTCACAAACCTTCTCTCCCAAGGCTCCTCCCAAAGATCTTCTTCTCCATCAAGAAAGTGCTAGGGTTTTCTTCAAGATCAAGTCTCATTTTCAATTCCAAGGTCACATTTAATAAGGTATGTGGGAATTTATCCATGTTCCCTTTTATCCATGGATCCCCAAGGTTCTTTTCAAAATATCGTTATGATTTCTAATTCAAAAACTCAAATTTCAATGACTATGCATTGGGTTTTCTTATTCATGATGAATTACAGAACATTTGATTAAATTACACATCTAGTTGATATTATTTTCATAAATTATGTATGGGTTGGTATAAGTAGTATGATCATGAATCAAATTATTTATGTAGTCAAGCTTCTATCCTAATCTCAAATATAAACGATGATTATAGATTTCAATTATGATCAAGATATGAATTTCATGAGAGTTATGGAAAGAGGTGACTTAGGATCCTTAATTGGTGACATAGAAACCTAATGACATGTATTATGCATGTATGATTTGTATTGTTGAGGGATTTAACTCACATTATAATTATGATATGAAAATCATCCACTCTATGAGTTTTAAACCTATGAACAAGTTTATGATATATGTTAAAGTATGATTATTATGTTATGTATTATGTGGGATTCGACTTAGCACTGATATAGGGTTGAGTTTGAGGTCGACCTACAGGGTCCTTATATAAAGTCTCTTACGTGCCACCATAGGATTTTCCCTTTATGGCCTAACTAGTGAATCCATATATATCACATGATCATAAACCACCTAGCGGGTTAGAGTCTACCTTTGCAAGTAGATTCCTCTTTCTTCTGTTGTATGGGGAGACATCAGAATTTCATATTATAGCTCATATGATCTTATTATCATTTATATTTCTATCCCACGTATGTATTCTCTCTTTATGTATTCATTATGATCTCACTTATGTCTTTCAATACTTTGATTAACTATCATTTGCTCATGACTATACTTATCATCTTATATAGCATGTATGTTATTTGATCGCTGCATCTCATATTCTATATTTCATAGCATGCCCTCATACTTAGTACATTAAAACTTACTAACGCATACTTTATTTCTTACATTGTATCACAATATATGGGTCGAAAATCACATCTATTCTCCACATGGCTAGTTGAGTTCCTATACTACAAAGATTGGTGAGGCCTCATCTATTTGAGGGCGAGTTTATGAGTTTAATTCTTTCAAAAGACTTTTGTTATATTAATTTTAGGGTGAGATAGGGGCATGTCTAATCCACCTCCCATATTGAAAAGTAGAGGCATTGTTGGACACACTATGTAGAGTCTATGTCATCAAATTTTATACTTTTATAATTCATGTTCTTGAGATCTTGTTATGATTGTTTCCACTTTAATTATACCTTATGCATGCTTACGATACATTAAGAAACTTGGTTGGAGCCTTTCGGGTTTTTGATCACCTTATCACATCTAGGGCTCAGTCTAGGTTGTGTCAAACTTAGTATCAGAGTACAAGGTTTAAGATATCCTTGGGAATCCAATATGCCGCATAAAGTAGAGTCTTATTCATGGGTGCGAAGCGCACCACATCTATGAATAGGAGGATATATGGCATTTTTAGGAAATCCTCACTTCTTTCATGATCTATATCATGCCATAGAGTGTACTCTAAGACTTTCTCTCCATAACGATTTTTTTTTACAATTTTTAGAAAATACCTCAAAAAGAGCAGCTATGCAAGGAGGGGTCAATTCTAATAGTGACCAAGCCCCTCTGATCTCTCAAGCTAATAGTCCCCTTCCCGACCAAGAGACTAATATGGAGTTCTGGACCGCTATTACAATGCTAGCCCAAGTTGTGGCTAACTAAAGAGTTGTTGCTCCTCCTAATTCTCCTACTTTGGCTTTTAGAGTAAGGACCTTTGCGAGAATGAATCCTCCCAAATTCCATGGTTCAAAAGTTGATGAAGATCTTCAAGATTTCATTGATGAGGTGTATAATATAGTGGACATTATGGGGGTAACTTCAAAGAGAAAACAAAATTGGTGGCCTGCAAACTTGAGATTGTTGCCCAAGTTTGGTATGCCCAATGGATGCCCGAGAGAATTAATGAAGGTCCTATTGATTGGGAAGCCTTCAATATTTCTTTCCTTGATCATTTCTTTGCACTTGAGTTAAGAGAGGCAAATGTGTTGGAGTTCATAAATCTCAAACAAGGCAACATGGGAATGAGGGATTATGCCCTCAAATTCACCAAACTATCCAAGTATGCTCCTTCTTTTATTGCCGATCCATGTGCTTGAATGAGCTAATTCAAATCGAGGGTGTCCGACTTGGTTGCAAATAAATATCGAACCATTATGCTTGTTAAGAAAATAGACATATCTCAGCTCATGACTTTCACTAAAAATATTGAAGAAGAAAAATTTAAGGAGATAAGGATGGGAGATTCTAAGAGGGTAATGTATAAAGGTGGGTTCTCAAATGCTAGGAACGATGGTGGTAGTGGCCCCTCTCAACAAGGCAAAAACTCCCAAGGCCAAGGTTTGGGAAAGAGGTTTGATAAGGATATGGTATAATACCCTAAGGTTTATGGTGGATGTGTGAATACTAGTAGTCCTACATTTCCCAAGTGTGCTAAGTATGGGAAAAATCATGGAGGAAGGTGTTTGATAGGGAAGAGTGCTTGCTATGGATGCGGTATGATGGGCCATAAATAATCTGAGTTCCTTAATATTGCTAACAAAGGTAGAGAAGGTCCTCCTCAAGGACAAGTTGTTAATAGAGGGAAAGTACAACAAGGTGCCCAAACTCAACTAAAAGGTGGTCAATGCAATAATCGCTTTTATATTTTTCATGCTAGGCAAGATGTGGATGAGACTCCCGTTGTTGTTATGGGTATGCTATGAGTCTTTTACTTTGATGTTTATGCATTGCTTGTTTCGGGTAGCAACTTGTCTTTTGTAACTCGTTACCTTGCTATGATATTTGAGGTGTGCCCCAAAATTTTGATAGAGCCTTTCTCAGTATACACTCCCATTGGTGATTCGGTGTTAGCCAAGAGAGTTTATAGAAATTATCCTATATCGGTTTTGCATAAAGTTATTCCTTGTGATCTTATTGAACTTGACATGACTGATTTTTACATTATTATTGGTATGGATTCGTTACATGCATCTTATGCATCCATTGATTGTAGAATCAGTAGGGTTAAGTTTCAATTTCCTAATGATCAGATTCTTGAATGGAAGGGTAATAATTCAGTGGTTAAGGTTCGATTCATCTCAAGTCTTAAGGCCCGAAAAATGATTTTCAAATGGTGTAGATATCATATAGTGAGATTTAGGGATGTTGATTCCGAAACTCCTACTCTTGAGTTGGTTCCTATTGTAAATGATTTTCCCAATATGTTTTCCCATGAATTTCTTGGTGTTCCTCCCAAAAGGGAAGTTGGCTTTGGCATAGATATTTTTCCTGATACTCAACCTATTTCTATTCCTTCTTACCATATGGCTACGGTGGAACTTAAGGAACTGAAAGAGCAATTAAAGGATTTGTTGGATAAGGGTTTCATAAGGCCAAGTATTTTACCATGGGGTGCTCCCGTATTATTTGTTAGGAAGAAGGATGGCTCATTCCGAATGTGTATAGACTACCGACAATTAAATAAGGTCATCATAAATAACAAGTATCCAATTCCGAGGATAGATGATTTTTTTGACCTATTGCAAGGGGCAAGTTACTTCTAAAAGAAAGATCTCCATTCCGGTTATCACCAATTAAGGCTAAAGGAGTGTGATATTCCTAAGATGGCATTTCAAACAAGGTATGGTCATTTTGAATTTTTAGTCATGTCATTTGGGTTGACTAATGCTCCCACCATCATCATGAATTTGATGAATCATATTTTTAAGCCATACCTAGATATGTTTGTGATGTTTTTCATTGATGATATTTTGATTTACTCTCAAAATGAGGAAGATCATATGGTTCACTCGAAGATTGTGTTGCAATTGTTAAAGGACAAGAAACTATTTGCCAAGTTTAGTAAGTCCTAATTTTTTTCTAAGAGAAGTTGCATTTCCTGGCCATGTAGTGTTCGGCGATGGGATTAAGGTTGATCCAAAGAAAATAAAGGCGGTGAAGAATTATCCTAGACCATTGTCTTCTTCGGACATTAGAAGTGTTTTGGGCATAGCCGGATACTATAGAAAGTTTGTTGAAGGGTTCTCATCAATTGCTTCGCCTCTAACCAAGTTAACCCAAAAGAAAGTGAAATTCCAATTGTCGGATGTATGTGAGAAGAGTTTCCAAATATTGAAGGATTGTCTTACGTCAGATCCTATATTGACATGGCTCGAAGGTTCAGATGGGTTATGTCTTGATACAACATGGTAAGCGTATGCCTCTAGGCAACTCAAAGTGAATGATATCCAACCCATGATCTTGAACTTACGGTGATTGTATTAGCATTGAAAATTTGGTGTCATTATCTTTATGGGGTACATGTTGATATGTTTACTAACCACAAAATCTTGCAATATGTGTTTAGACAAAAGGACTTAAACCTTAGGCAAAGGAGGTGGCTTGTACTTCTAAAGGACTATGATATAAGTGTATTGTATCATTCGGATAAAGCAAATATTGTAACTGATGCTCTTAGTCGGTCGTCCATGAATAGTGTTGCCTATGTAGAGGAAGGTAGGAAAGAGTTGGTTAAAGAGATGCATAGTTTGGCCCGTAGGTGTTCATTTGGTTGATTCTAAGGATAGGGTTGTTCTTGTACATAATGTCTTGGAATATTCTCTTGTAGTGGATGTTAAGGCCAAACATGACTATGATCCGATCTTGGTTGAATTAAAGAAGTTGGTTGCCAAAATATTCATTGGGACTTTCTCCCAAGGGGGAGATGAGGTACTTCGTTACCAAGGTCGTTCGTTTGTGCCTAATGTGGATGGTCTAAGGAAATAGATATTAGATGAAGCCCATAGTTCTTAGTATTTGATTCATCCGGGATCTAGTAAGATGTATTTTTTTGAGGGAGATGTATTGGTAAAATGGCATAAAGAAGGACATAGAGGAATTCGTGGCTATGTGTCCTAATAGTCAACAAGTGAAAGTTGAGAATTAAAAATTGGGAGATTTAGCTCAAGGAATTGAGATTCTACTTAGAAATGGGAAGATGTGAATATGGACTTTGTGATGGGTTTGCCTCGTAATAGAAGGCAACTTAATTCTATTTGGGTTGTAGTGGACCGAATGACTAAGTCGGCACATTTTTTGTCGGTTAATATTTCTGTCGTCACATAGTCTTTGACTGAACATGAAGTCTTAACAGGAAGAAAATGAGAGGACTTAGTCATTCGGTCAACAATCACCCAAATAGATTCAGGTTCCCTACGAGTATGAGGTAAGCCAATAATGAAGTCCATATTCTAGGATTCCCACTTTCAAGTAGGAATCTCAATGTGTTGAGCCAAAACTCCCAGCTTTTGATGCTCAACCTTCACTTGTTGATAGTTAGGTCACTTAGCCACAAATTCTGCAATATCTTTTTACATTCTATTCTACCAATATATTTCCCTCAAATCATGATATATCTTCGTGGAACCCAGATGAATACAATACCGTAAACTATGAGCCTAGAACAATATCATTTTCCTCATTCGACCCACATCGAGAAAACATAATCGGCCTTGATATCTCAAAACACTATCTCCCTCTTGGGAGAAAACCTTAATGGCTTTTTTGGCAACCATCTTATTCAATTCTACCAACGAAGGATCACTATCTTGTTTTGCCTTAACATCAGCCACCAAAGATGATTTAGAACCATTTTGCATAATTACATACCATCCTCGGAATCAACTAATTGAACTCCCAAATGGGCTAATCTATGCACATCCCACACTAGTTCTTTCTTCTAATCCTCAATATGGGCAACACTATTCAAGGACAATATACTAAGAGTGTTGGCAACCATATTTGCCTTACGCGGATGGTATAGCACACTCAGATCAGAATCATTCAACAATTTAAGTCATCTTCTTTGTGGAAGGTTCAAGTCTTTTTGACTGAATATATATTGCAAACTCTTGTGATCGTTGAAAACATCCACATGGACACCATAGAGATAGTGTCTCCACAATTTCAAAGCAAATACCACTGTCGTCAACTCCAAATCGTGAGTTGGGTAATTCTTCTCATGTGCCTTGAGTTTCCTTGAAGCATAAGCTATCACTTTACCATTTTACATTAGAACACAACCTAAACCAACTCTTAAAGCATCACAATACACAACGAACCCTTCAGAACCTTCTGGTAATGTCGAAACTAGAGCGGAGGTAAGCCTATCCTTCAACTCTTGGAAGCTTTTCTCAAAAGCCTCAAACCATTGGAACTTCACCTTCTTTTAAGTTAAAGTAGCTAAGGGCGGTGCAATGGAAGAGAAATCTTCCACAAACCGTCTATAATAACCGACTAAGCCCAAGAAACCAATGGTTTAGGCCAGTTCTTAATTGCTTCGATCTTCTTTGGATCAACCATAATTCCTTCATCGAAGACAATGTGGATAAGGAAAGAAACTAACCTTAACCAAAATTCACATTTACTAAATTGTGCATACAACTGATGGTCCTTGAGAATTTGCAACACAATCCTCAAATGGTCGGCTTGCTCTTCCTTACTTTGAGAATAAATTAAAATATCATCAATGAAGACAATCACAAACATATCCAAGTATTGCTTGAATACCCTGTTCATCAAATCCATAAAAGGTGGAAGGGCATTCGTTAGTTCAAAAGACATAACCAAAAATTCAAAGTGACCATACCAAATTCTAAAAGCCATATTTGGAATGTCACATTCTCTTACTCGGAGTTGATGATAACATGATCAAAGATCAATCTTTGAAAAGTAGCATGCTTCTTAAAATTGATCGAACAAGTCATCAATCCTCAGAATGGGATACGTATTCATAATTGTGACCTTGTTCAATTGCTGATAATCAATACACATACAAAGAGAACCATTCTTCTTTTTGATAAAGAGAACCGGAGTACCCTATGGAGAGATACTCGATCTAATGAAACCTTTATCTAGAAAATCCTTTAACTTCTCCTAAAACTCTTTCAATTCTGCCAGAGCTATTTGATAAGAAGGAATAGAGATAGGCTGAGTATTGGGGAGGAGATCGATACCAAAGTCTATTTCCATTCTAGAGGAATTCCTAGGAGATTATCGAAAAAAACTTTTGAAAACTCATTAATAACTAAAACTCACTCAAGAGTAGGAGTTTCCAAATTAGTATCTCTAAATCAGACTAGATGATAAATGCAACCTTTGGAAATAGTTTTTTGAGCTTTAAGGCATGAGATGAATTGACTCTTAAATACGAAATTATTACCATTTCATACTAGGACTGGCTCATTAGGAAACTAACACTTGACTACATGGGTTCCTACAACATATAGAGGCATAACATGCATGGAGAAAATCCATACCAAGAATAATATTAAATTCGGTCATATCAACCTCTACAAGATCAACTAAGGTGATTTATGAAAAATATAAATTGGGCAATTTCTAAAATCTGTTTTAGCCACAACTGAATCACCGATAGGAGTATAAACCAAAAAAGGCTCTAGAAAGATCTTAGGGCTAACAATTAGTCACATAGAAATATAAGGAGTAACAAATGATAGAGTAGCACCCGAATCTAACAATATATAAACATCAAAGTCAAAGACTTTCAACATCCCAGCCACCACATCAGGGGAATCTTCTAACTCCTGACTAGTCTGAAGGGTATAAAATCTATTTTCGCACTGACCGCTATCCAAAGTAGTAGCACACTGATCCGGACGACTGGTAGCCTCAGTCTGAACTTGGGGTCTTGTCCCACTCCAACACTCCTTTGAATGATGACTCGACTTTCCACACTTGAAACAAATATCCAATCCCACTAAGCACTCTCCCCTATGTCTTCACCTACACTTCTTATATGGAGGGATGACTTAACCACCTAGAGCTCCTCCTTGTGCCTTAGGATTTGGCACCATGTCCTTCTCAAATCTCGGAGATAGAGTGTTTGAACAAACTTGGCCTTGAAAATTTAGACCCTATCAGAAATGAAAATTTCCACCATCGAGTTTGTTATGAAAAAACCCACCATCAATCTGAGCCCTTTTGGACTCCCTTACATTCCACTTATTGAGTTTCTACCCTTTAATTTGCTTGGCATAAGTCATAAGCCTAAAAATATCCATATACTTGATAAGCATAGTGGTTTGACATTCTTTCATAACCAAGTCCGACACTGACGAAATAAACTTACTCATTCGAGCACAAGATTTGGATACCAAGGATGGAGCATATTTGGACAACGTTGTGAACTTGAGGGCATACTGCCTCACACTCATGTTTCCTTACTTGAGGTTTATAAACTCCAACACCTTTGCCTCCCTCAACTAAAGCGGGAAGAAGTGATCAAGAAATGTAACTTTGAAATTTTCCCAACCTATGGGACCCTCTTCAACTCTTTCAGTTTTCCATTGGTTGTACCAAACTTGAGCGACATGCTTGAGTTGGTAAGCCGTCAATTCCACCTTTTTATCCAAGGACAATCCATAATATCCACAATCTTATACACCTCATCAATGAACTCTTGAGGATCTGGATCTACCTTTGAACCATGAAATTCAGGAGGGTTTATCTTTGCAAAATCTCTAACTTTAGAAGTCAGTGTAGCCACATTTGGAGAAGCATCTACCCCTTGATTCACTTGAGTAGTCACGGCTTGGGCTAGCATTTGAGAAGCGGCTTCAAACTCCACATTAGTCACTTGATTATTCAAAAGTTCATTCAGAGATTGTTGCTCCTCTCCCTCAACATTCATTCGGATGGGGCATCTTCATAGAGGCATGATTCTGCAATTGTAAAAAGAAAGCATTAGAGGAGGAAACCGTAGAGTTCAACTCTATAGTACCATGAGATCATGAAAGAAATGAGGTGTTTCCTAAGATGACTTATAGCCTCCTATTCATAAATGTGGCGTGCTTCACACCAATAAACAAGACTATACTTGACGTGGCATGTTAGACTCCCCAGAACACTAGAACCTTGTGCTCTGATATCAAGTTTATCATGACCAGATATAGGGCTCAACCATAATACGGTGATTAAAATCCTGAAGGACCCCAACCAAGCCTCTTAGCATAATATTTATGAGCATATATAAGGTAAATGAATCAATTAAACTAAATCAAGATACGAAAGCCAAATCTCAAATAGAACATGTCTCAAAATTAGAAAATGACAACATAGACTCTTTACTATCTAATATGCCTCTACTACTAGATGGTGGCATGAGACAATCTCCTAGCTCACCCAATATGAAAGATAAAAGAAAATCATAGATTTATAAGCAAGTAAATGTCCCATCCTCGAAACATGACAACTCACCAAAAAGCAAAAGTAATGAACTCTAGACATGAGCGGGAAGAGGATGAGCATATTCGTCTGACCCAACATTATCATACAATATAGGCAAAAAGTAGGTGTTAGTACATGGAATGCGGTGCATAAATAATAAACATAGGACATAGCCGATATGAATCACGGGATGCAAGACCAATATCTTTAAAACATGAATTAAGTCATAAAAATATTAAAATATTTATCTCACTGGTCAATGCATCAAAACTTTGTAACTATCATAAGAACTCATAAATCAACTGAAAATGTGTGGAAAAGGACCTTTAGCCGAAATATAAGACCATGCAATATACATGGAATGGATCATTGAAATTCAACTTGA
Organism: Solanum dulcamara; assembly: GCF_947179165.1. Taxonomy (NCBI): domain Eukaryota; kingdom Viridiplantae; phylum Streptophyta; class Magnoliopsida; order Solanales; family Solanaceae; genus Solanum; species Solanum dulcamara. The sequence goes on along the minus strand of NC_077237.1, from coordinate 20,597,599 downwards.
AATCATTCAATATGGTGTGAATTATGCATAATTAGGCTAATAGTATTGAAGTATATCATAATTGAGAAGACCCAAAATAAAGCATGAAATTAGTGCTTTTATGTGAAGAAATCATAAGAGAATTTGAGAAGAAATATTTGGAATTTCATGGGTAAAAGGTATCCATGGATGAAGTCCTACATACCTAGACCTTTTTGAGCCCTCAATTGAAGAAAATCGAAGTTGACCTCAAGAAATCTTTTGAATTGCTTGAGGGAGAAGAAGACTGTTGAGAGAAAACTTGGGAAAGAATATTTATCGTTTTGGGAATTATGGTGAGAATGAGAGGGTTAGGGGAATTTAGATTAGTTAATAAGTAAGAATCTAGCCTTAAAAACCATCCACGTTCATTAATAAAATATGGGGAAATGACCAAAATAACTCCAACTTAAACTGAATCCGAAACCCAGGACGGACCACTACCACGGACCGTTATAGACAATACAATCCATGGTCCCTTCTGTGGTGAGAGACTTAAGATTTTCTAAAATGGGACTTTGAAAAGGTGCCCACCGCAAGACACACCACGGCCCGTTATGGGCACTATGGTTCTTGGTGATCTTCCATGATGGCAGACTTGGACTTGAAGTTTTACGGATTGTAGAGAAGGTTTCAGGAGTTCCTCCACAGAGACCTTCACGGCCCATGGAGGACATTACAGTCTGTGAACTTGGAGAGTTGGAGATGGTCCCAACAGGAGCCTGCAGGAGGTGGTTACCATGGAGACCATAATGGTCCATGGACCACACCATGGTTCGTGGTGGCATATCGTAGTCATCACCTCAAGAACCCATTTGGTAAGGCATAGACCATGGTGGCCCTTCACAGCTCATGGTTCACGGCCCGTAGTGGGTCTCATGAAGACCACCTGGTGCCAAATGGTGAATTTTTCTGAGAAATCATCTATTAAACCTCATTTTAGGAACTCTCAACTTTCGGAGTCTTATAATCGCATTCTGAAGTTCCAAAATACAACAAGGTGGGAAGAATCTGTCATGTAATGCAATAGTCAATTCACCACACGATGTAATAGATTCCTCCGATAATTCACCCAACCAAGCGGTAGCTTCTCCCATAAGGGAGAGAGGAAATAGCCTCAAATGAAATGACTCTTGGGTTATGTTGGAAAAACTGAAAGGACCACACACATCAATGAGTTTTTTGAGACAATTATGTGGATCCTCAAGATCTTGTCCTCCATAGAGCCCATTCATCTGAAGCAAATGCAACATAGTGCTAGTGACGTGAAAGACCTTGTGTCCCACAATTTTTGGCAAACGAATGGAACTACCATGACCCTTGTCTTTGAATTGTCCTTAACCATCCTATCACCCATCATAATTGGTGGTATCATTCCCTTTGGTGCTCATCTTTTCACCTATATAATTAACAAAATAATAAACAAGGTAATAGTTAACAACGACAAAAGATTAGTGCAATAAAATATTTTAATATGGGAATTTGTATGCATCATTATCCGACAATGATGCCATTTTCTTATATTGTTCCACTACGCCTGCAAATTAGACGCATAAACGATCGATTATAAAAATCCAACAAGGAGTTGGGATCCATCCCACAGGGAATGGATGAATATAATTCACCGTAGAAAGATTTAATCTCACTAAAATATTATGCTTCCATAGATCTTAAGTGATGAATCATATTTTTATCACTATGAAACTCCTTTTCATTTTATGTCATTAATATAGACACGTGATTTTTGACCCTTCCCGAGTTTGAATCCATTTTTATCTTTCAATATTTACATTTAAATTTAATCATTATTTTTTATTTTATTTCATTCTTTGTTAGAGTTTAGTTGAGAAAATTGAAATCACAAAAAAGAGTCATGTTTGTTTAGATAATACTTTTGTTTTTTATTTGCGAGGAAAAGAAAAATTACAACAGATATGTTCTTTGAATTTGCTTATATTTAATATTTAGATAGTATTATATTCTTGGTTATTTTTTAAAAAAATAAAAGCAAACTCAATAGCATGTTGTCATTTGGTAAATTTTATCTCAATCTTTATCAAAGACATATTCCATTGGAGATGGGAATATTACACTTTTCCTCCCAAAGCTTATAAATCTTATCCAAAATTTATAAAAACATGGGATAATGCATAAATACTCTCTGAACTATGACCGAAATAGTAACGACATACCATAACTTAACTAGGGTCCTTTTACCCCCCAAACTCATTTTTTTTGCATTTTCGTGCATCTTTTATGCTGACATGGCACATTCAACCTAGTAAGTAGATTGTGTTTGTACATACGCGCCACCACGTCTATAAATAATATTTTTAATTTTTTTAAAAAAAAAAATAAAAATTATTTTTTTAAACTTTATTTAAAGTTTTTAATTCCTTTCAAATCTTTTTATTTTGTTTATCTTTTATTTAAATTAAGTTAATACATGTAAAAAAAGTTCTTGTATTTAAACTTTTTTTAATATTTTTTACCTTCATTATCTTTTCTCTTTTATTTTTCTATTGATTTTATTTACTCTTTTTATTTTCTTTGTCTTTCTTTTTAGTGCCCCTTATTTCACTAAAGCAAGAAGGGAGAAAGTTGACTTTGAGAAAGAAGGGCTTCTATTTAGATTAGTTTCTTAGTAAAAGATAAGGCAAGAAGCAAGGGCATAGCAGTTGTGCGAAAGTTGTTGCGCCTTAGCGCACTCCTTTTCTTGCTCGTTAGTACCCCGTACCCCTATTATTTAGATTATAGTCATAAAGGAACTAAAGAAAATTTGACAACCTTACTAATAGAAAGGGGATGCGCTCAAGCATGCGTAAAGAGTTTGTCTTATATTATAGAATGGTTTGTAGAAAGGAGATTCGTCAAATATCCCATGTTGTAGATCTGATTTCAAATGTAATTCCAAATGTTTTGTATTTTAAATAAGTTAATTTCGAATGAATATCAAAATAAGTAAAAAAAATCAAATAAAACATAAAAAAATTAAAACGCTAAAATTAAAGGACACTTATAAATTTTTTTAAAGAATCCACATAATTTTTTAAAATTATTAAAAGTGAAAAGATAAGAAATTAATGAAAGAAAAAAGTTTAATGTGAGGAAGAAATTAAAATAAATATTTTACGTAGAAAGAAATGATAATAGTTACATGTATATGTAAGCTTAATATCAATAATTATGTGTACTAACTAATTGTAAAATTATCAATTAAAAATTGATGTGTCCAAGTTTTTCATCCATCAATTGTCTTCAAGAGAGTGTGCATACTCTCTATGCCACATCAAGTTTTAGAGTGTATTTATTTCCTTTTAAAATGGTTCAGAAGGGTAACAGAATCCTAATAAAGTTAAAATGTGTTTTTGAAATTTCGGTTAGTTGAGGATGCTTATGCATTATCTGTATTTAATGTAAAATTATACCCAAAAAAATTACATATACCCTTAGATCACCCCAAAATTTCTAATTGCATTAAAAAAAAGAAAATTGGGGCGGAGTGCGGGTAGGGTGGGTGATGGGGGTAGGGTGGAGGATGGGGGGTGGGCAAATTTTTAAAAAAAACAATTGAGGGGAGGGGGGAGAAGGCTGGCGGGTGGGAGTGTGGGGAGGGGGTCCAGGTGGGGTGGGTGGGAAGGGGCCAAAAATTGAATTTTTTTTAAGAAATTGGGGGGTGGGTGGGGATGGGGGTTTAGGGTAGGGTGATGGGCCGGGGGGAGGCAAAATGTTTGGGGTTGACGTGGGGGTAGGGGAGAGAGAGGGTCAAATATATTTTTTTAGAAATTACTTCAATTTAAAAAAAAATGATTATGGTGGGGGTGAGGGTAGGTGGTCCGAGTAGGGGGTGCACGGGAGGGGGGTTGGAGTTGGCAAAAAAAAAATTTATTTATTTTTAAAAAAAAATAGGGGTGATGGAAATAGGGGTGGGCAAAAACTTTTGTTGATGGGTGGGTAGATGTGGGATGTGGGGTGCGGGTGAGGTAGAAGAAGAATTAAATTTTATTTTTGTCTGAAAATTAATTGTTTAAAAAATAATAATTTAGGGGTGGGTTGGGGGTTGTAGGGGTTAGACCATTAACAATTTTTCTTTTATTTAATATTTTTTTGGCTTTAGGAGATTAAAGTGGGTTAAAACCATTTTACTCAAACCATATTTGACCAAATTCATATTTATCCATATTTTATATGGATGGATTGTAATCCAATCTATTTTGCTTAATATGTATTTAATACATCCAAATCTGATCCAATCCAACCTTTTGTCACCCCTAGTTATATGCACATGAAAATTTTCAAGCTTATGTGTTCATAAAGATTATGATTAGAGCTTATACCTGATCTACCCCATAGCCGCCTATGGAATTGTAGGCCTTGAACATCCTTGTTTTTACCTGTATAAATTTGGATCTATGTAGAAAGAATGCTATAAATTATTTTAATTTTTACTTTAATCTACTTTACATTATCATAAATTTGACTTCCCTTATTCTGTTTATACTCCGAGAAGTGAAAAAAGAAGAAGTGCTTTAATGGTTGGTCACATATTTGATGAGGTCTAAAAAAGTATAACCTAAGAAGATCCTTCGACGTAAGGACCTAGGGGGAGTAGAAGCCTTGGTGAGAGTGGTAATTCTGTTATCAAAAAGTCAATTCTAGAAAACAAGTATCAAAAGTCAAATCACCAATCCGAAGTTAAAAATAACATTTCCAAGCATAGGATCAGTTGGAATTCAACTTGTTGAGCCTCAATCTAAGATGTCTTTTGAAGTTGATGACAACTTAAAGGTTATTTGCCACGACAGTGCCATGAAAGGTTGTTGATTCAGGTGTAAGGTCTTACAGGTATCACAACAACGTCTGACAGTTCAATAAGATGACATCCAGGTTTGTGATGGTCCTAAAAAGTTCAACATACCTTAACCACTATGACGATAACTTAAGTTAGATACTATAACTTATTATATACTTACATATATTGACTTGTTTGTTCTCCCTTCACCCTATTTCCTCATCACCTTTTCTTGATTTAGAGGAATGGATCGTTCCTACAGATTTGCAGGCTCTAATAAATTGGGAATGAGATGCACCGAATGCCTCACAATTCGGCCCCCACCTTTAGAGGATTATTCTAACTATTCTTTTGAAGTAAGAGGTGCAATTGATGCTTGGGGGTCTAAAAAGTAGTGGGAAGGTGTTGTTCCTAGATTTGATGTCTACGAAAGTGGTCATCTTAAGGTTTAGTTCCCTGGTAAGAAATAACAATCCCCCAAAACTAAAAAGCTAAGATAGGAATCGAAAACAAGGAATAAAGGAGAATTATTGCTTAGAGGTTGATGCATAGAAAATTTGCATAAGATTGACTCAATAGCCAATGGATGTAAAATTGGACTCTCTAATTATTTTCATTTCTTACTTGAAATCATACCTCTAACCTCGGTATTGTCATAAATTGGCTTTGTTACTCAATAGTGGATAAAGGTTTAAATAGTAGGCCTTTATTTTGGCTAATTTTTTGTCTGAAATTTTGGACGATTGATGTTGGTCATGGAGTAATGCCCCAAGGTGTTATTTTCTCTCAATTCAATTCAAAGTACGAATGTGAGGACTTCAACAGATTGGGTAGATGAAAATGGGTTAAAGCTAAGGGAAACAAAGACATAAAGTTGTTAATAAGCTCGAGTTCAACTTATTTATCCAAGTGCAATATCAAAGAACCAAGGAACTGCGAAAATCATATGGCTCCCAAGCTTCTGGCACCTAAAGACAACAAAATGGTGTCCACTTCTAAACACAGTTGAAAAATGCATGAACATTAAAGATAAAATGAAAATCCAAACTACATGCTGAACATTCAACACAATATAACCTTGCTAGAACGAGACATAAAACAAAATAAAATAGAAAAGGTTTAGTGAAATTCTAAAATAGTGTAAGAAGAAAAACTAGACTCATATTGATTAACTAGGTGTATTAAATATTTGACTCTATTTGGAAGTGCAACAGATCATAGCCAGGTAGCAATAAGATCACAATCAGACATTTTCTGATCTTATTATTATTATTACCTTTTTGAGATGGATGACTTCATTATTCATTGAATGATACCCACTGCAATAACATACCAAATATAATTTGATACCACGCTTAATTGTACCTCATAAAGATAAAGAGACTTTTTTTGATAGATGCTCAGCTCCCTCACCCCCACCACACAACTTAATGGCCAATTGACCTTCTCATTCCCAAGGAATGGATACACCTCCAAGATTATTTCTTTGCATTTAACACCTTTATCATTCAGTATAAAAGTTGAAAAGATGTGACATTGCACCTCTTCACGGTAGAAAAAGGATGCCACCAACTTTTATATGAAACCCATAGAAAAGATTTATAAATGCTATTAAGAAAAAAGAAATGATTATAGTATCAACACCATACATCTTTCATTTTTTATCTTGCCTATCAATTATAGCAAGAGCTGATTATATAAAAGGTCAAGAACTATAATCGCCTTTTCCTTTTTGTTTTAAAGAAGTAAAATTGATTTTATGAGGAAAAACAAAGATACACATTCTAGACTTTTCTCAAAAAAAAGGATGGCATAGATGTAGAAGGAAACATTCACCTTGATTTATTTTTTGAATAGCTAAATGCAAACTTTTACCTTGATCTCTTTGTAAACACTATTAAAACGGACAATAGTGAAAAGATGATTCAGAAGGTTAGATACACCATTGAGACTACTAAGATAGTAAGAACTTTTTTGGATTGGCTTATTTAAATGCTTCTAAGCCAACATATTTTTTAAGCACTTTTGGAGTGTTATTGTAAATTAAATAAGCAAAAAAACATAAGTTAGAATTTTAATTGAATTCATGTTCTCAAAATCCCTAGCTTCTTCTACATCATTCTTCTTTGTAAAAACAATCGCTAGTGTGTCCTAAGCTTCTTTGGGGCTCTTGTTATTCTTAATAATAAATCATCTTTGATTGTTATAGTGAGAGCATACATGGTCTTTCCAACCTTCACCTTTCACCTTTTTGTTGTTTTGGCATCAGTTGATAATGTAGTGTCTGATCCACCAACAATAGCCCATAATTCATGACAGATAAATTAGTATTGTATTCTCATGCTCCATAATTCATAGTTACTTGCATTGAGCTTCTCAACTCTATTGAGATTGCTTACAAAGTATGTCATTTATAAGTGCCTAATGACTTGTAGCCTCCAACTATAGCTTGTAGGATCTCCTTTTGAGTTACTACATCTTCATATATTCACCAAGGCTCTGATACAACTTGTTGGATATTTTTGGTGGGCCCAATCGGTTGCTCACAATTTTAATTTTACTATTGCAAATTAAGAACCCGCTTCGGTCTTACAATTTTTACACACAACTTTTCTTGCACTCGTAATCTTAAAACTATTTTTGTTGCTCTCTCTTATTACTCACTTGATCACTCACTATTAATAGCTTCAGCAATACTCTTTAATTGAGCAATCACTTCTTACTTGCTTGCTTGCTTCAGTAACACTCTTTACTTAAGCACTCACTCTTGTCTTAACCACAGATACTTTACACACACATCACAAATAAAACCATCTCTATTTATAGGTGGTGATAAGAGAATCTAATTAAGGATATTTACTACTTTATTCTAGAATGTTTCTCCAACTACTGAATTCTAGAACTGCCCTGTCACGCCCCGGAAGGATACCCTAGACGTGACCGGCACTTGAAAGCCATTTCTAACCTTCAAGCGAACCACCTGATTCAGTCACCTCATCATTCAATCACACTCACCCAAAGGAAGGGTCAATCATAGCATAATATTCACATTGCAGGGCCGAAGGCCAAACATATTCAACTCAACAAAACAAGTAAAATAGGACTCCTCAAAATAACAGTCCAACCTTACCATACTCTAGTCTATGAAGCCTCTATCAAAGTCTAGAAGGTGTCAATGACAAGCCCATGGCTACCAATAATCCAAAATAAGAGGAAACGACAACAAAATTGTACAACAAAGCTCAATATCCTCCGGAAAACTAGGAGGACTCACCAACTAGCTAGGAATATATCTGGATCTTCAACGGAGCGCCGGTTGATGACCCCTGGTACCTGTCTCTACATCATGAAATGATGCAGGCCAAATGGCGTCAGTACATGGAATGTACGAGTATGTAAAATGGACGGATGAAACAAACATCAAGAAGACATCAACATCAACTCAGCACCTCAACTCATACATATATATAAACATAGGACAACTCACTCAAATGTCCTAAGTTTAACAAGAATAGTTTAGATGGGACTAACTCATAAACCACTCAACTCAACTGACTCAGAGCACTATCAAGACCTAAATGGGAGTTTCTCTTAATCGACAACCATCACCTATGAGCCGGTGATAGTACAACAATCAGACGTTGTTGCCACGTCCGTCCATACCTTGTCAGGACATGAACGCCTCCCTAATCATGGATACCATCAATTAGTCAAGTCCTATCATTTTAGGACAATAAAAATAGGAAATATCCGACTTTAACGGTTCGATCCCAAGGGAAGCATCCGACTTTAACGGTTCCATCCCTACCTATGTTGGCAGCGTAGTTTCTGGGGTTCGAGTATGGACTGTACTCTCACCCGCCTCGGTGCTCGATACTCTTCCCATGACTCCATGCTCATAAAACTCCTCCAATCATCTCAAACAAGCCCTCACGGCTAGTTTCATGTGGTATATTTCCACCTCATCAACTCGGTTCTCATTTCAACTCAATTAAGTCATAATGGCAAGTCTCATTTAGGACCTTGTCCACTCGTCAATTACATCCTCAAATCAACTCAATCAAGCCTCATTTAGATAAACATTTATGACATCTCCTCAAGATTTAGCACAACTCTATGACTTCAGCTCAACAATTCAAGTTGAATAGCACATTTAAGGAAATTGACTTAAGCAACATAATCACATGGCTAAAGAGATCAACAAGATGTAACAACAAGTCATCTCCATCAACTCATACTAACATGAAGGATTTTAGGGACTTCTTAGCTCAACAACATCAACACATATAGCATCAAATAAATAGAAGACAAAGTTCATACAAACATAAACCATACCAAGAAACTCTATTTTCATGAACATCTAACCTCAAAGCAAGAGTAGGGCACATGGGTGGACTCAACCCATGTTTTGGATAGCCTTACTTACCTTAGTGAAGACTTGAACAAAACCTTGATGTTGGGTCTTCAATGGAGAACTCAAATCTTGAAGCTCTTGGAACCCTTCTTATTAGAAATGGGGAAGAAGAAGAAGAGAGAGAGAGAGAGAGAAGCTCCTAGGGCTTTTTAGAGAGAGAGTAAGGCTGAGAAAATATGTTCCCAAAAGACCAAAGAAAATACATATATAATTTGGGTAAGTTCCCAAATTGCCCCTCCTCAAAAGTTCTAGAAATAGGCTAAAAATGCACCTGGCGCGATAGTGGCGCGTCGCGCCATTGCAGCGCCAGGCCAATTACGCCTAAAACCTGTACACCTCGCAGTGGCGCACCACGCCAGAGACCAAACTACTAAGGCATGTTTCTGGCGCGATTGTGGCGCGTCGCGCCCTTATAGTGCCAAGGCCATATTTTCTGGGTTCTGGAAATTTGGTCTGAAAAACCCTGCACAACTTTTAGCGGCGCATCGCGCCAGGGGCCAAACTTCTGAGGCATGTTCCTGGCGCGATAGTGGAGCATTGCGCCACTACGGCGCCAAGCCCAGATTTCCAGTAGTTGAACCCCAGGCCTGAAAATCTCTGTTGTGCTCGTTCATCTTAGGATCGTCATATCTTTCGACTTCGAACTCTAAAATTTATATTCTTGGTGGCGTTGGAAAGAAGACTCGACGACCTTTAATTTCATAGGTCGTGGGCCACCTATAATTCCATCTCTCAAAAGATAGGGTCGTTAAAAGTCGACTCCTCATACAAACTCGTCCTAAAACTTAGCCACGACGAACCTTCTTGGTCTTAGCTTGGTCCTAGGGGTCCCCCGTGACCCCACATCACCTCCAAAACTTTTCAATTACTCAGGGACTCATCTTAACTCATGCATAAGCTCCTCAATACTCGAGTTCGACCCTACCCGTATATAAAAAGGGTTTGAATTTTTTTAGGGGAAAATTTTGAGAGGTGTTACATGCCCTTTCTAGAAAAAAATTAGATTTTTTTTCTAAAAGACTCATTGTAGAGATCTTCCTTCTTTTCTTCACTACTCTTGAATATTCTATTCTCCTCTTTGACATGACTTAGATATTAGTTGAGTTGGTGATGAAGTTATAGAAAATATAGGGTTTGGGACAAAGCTATTAGGTATGGCCAAATCCATTACAGAAGCTTTAATTTATCTCCTAGAAGGAGTTTTCTTTAGTACTTAGATACTTGAAGGGCTCAGATTATTTTAGTGGACATTTTGGACAAAAAGTGTGAAATTTTAAAAAATAAATGTAATATTTGAAAAAACATTTTGAAAAGTAATAATTGAAATTATCGTTGTGTTTGGACATGACTACAACTTGGGAAAATGTTGAATTTTGTGAGTGATTTGGAGTGAAAATGTGAAAACATGTATATTCTAACAATTTTATGTCAACATGATTTTTGAATAGTGTATCTAACCTTCTGAGTCCATCTTTCCTCTATTGTCGGTTTTAATAGTGTTTGCAGAGAGATCGGGGTAAAAGTTTGCATTTAATGATCATATAAGAAAAAAAAGAAATTGATGTAAAAGTTTCCTTCTACATACTCCATCCTTTTTTCCCTGATAAATGTCTAGAATGTATATCTATCTTTTTTCTGGTACAATCAATTTTAACTCTTTGACATAAAAGGAAAGAGATTATATAGTTTTCGGCCTTTTGTTTAATCAGTTCTTACTCTAGTTGATAGGTGAGATAACTATTGAAGAATGGTTTTAATGTTATTCTCCATTCTTTTTCTTGATAATATTTATAAGTCTTTTATGCGATTTTCACATAATGATGGCATCCTTTCTCGGACGTACAAGGGAATAACCTCACCTCTTTTAAACTTTTATATAAGGTAGAGTTAAGGGTGGTATGAGATTTCATCGGGTATGTTGTTGCAATGGGAGTGTTTATATAGCATTCAATAAGTAATAAATCATCCTTTTCAAAAAGGTAATAACAATAATATCACTAAATGTCTGATTGTGTGTGGGGGGGGGGGGGAGTCGAGATAGGAATGGGGTAAACAAAATGATATTTGAAATATTTTTCAAAAATAAACTCTTAATTATTTTGTTTGGGGGGTGGGTGCTTATATGGGGGTCGAGGTAAGGGTGGGATAAAAAATAAAATTTTTAAAATTTGAAATATTTTTCAAAAATAAAATAATTTTTTTATTGTGTGTGGAGGGAGGGGGGTCGTGGTGGTCAGGGGTAGGGGTGGGAATTGAATTTTTAAAATTTAAAGTATTTTTCAAAAAAAAATTAACATTAAATTTTTTGGAGGGTTTGGGGGCTGGTTTGGGGGTAGGGATAAAAAAATTGAAATTTTAAAAATTTTAATTTTTTGGATGGGTAGGGTCGGGATGCGGGTGAGGTAAGAAAAAAATTTATAATTTGTGGTTGGAGGAGAGTTGATAAAAATGTTTTCCCTTAATTTTTGGAGGGAAGTCATTCTCCTTAAGCTTCAGGAAAATAAATTAATTTGGAAAATATTTTCCAACACATATAAGCAAACCAAACATGAGAAAATAGAAAAACATTTTCCGAAAAATATTTTCCTTCATACCAACCACACCCTTAGTGTAGAATATTGTGTAGCATTAGTTGTAGAATATTATGTACATAAATTATGCTAGAAACTACAATTATTATAGAATATTGTGTAGCATTAGTTGTATAATATTATGCACGTCAATTTGTAGGATTTACAGTAAATGCAAAATATTTTATCTTGTGTATAAATATCATTGTATTATTATGTATTTGGATGAACAAATTGAGACAATCATTCCTCAGCTTCTCTCATGTTTTCGTTGTTCTTGACATGATATTAGAGCCTTCTCTTCCGTAGATTCATAGAGTCCTTGATCTTTGGTTACTTTCAAATTTTTAGTAGTTTCTGTTTTCTTGGTTGTTCATAAACAATTAGTCCAAAATACTTAGGGCTATTGGCCTTGGTTATTCTAGCTAATTTTTGTCTTATTATGTTTTATATTTTTATTTTTTGTTATTCAAAAATATGACTTCACTTGACTTTGAGTCCTTTAATGTTCATTTCTCGAGAAAAAATATACTGTTTGGGAATTTTAGTTTCAATTATTTGTCAATTACATAATGAGGCCATATAGATGGAAGTGATCCTACTCTTATTGAACCCATAAAGTTAGGTCAGTTAAAGGTCAAAGACGTTTGGGTGATGACATAGATTTTAGAGTCAATTGACCCTCTTATAGTCCTTAATTTTAGGTCATACAATACTACAATAATTTTAGTTCATACAATACTACAAAGGCCATGTGAGATTATTTACAAAAGGTTTACAACTAAGTCAATAATGCACGACGTTTTCCGCTAGAGCATGAAATTGCTAATTACTCTCAAGAAGGTCTCTCTATTTGGGATTATTTTTCTAGATTAAAGAATTATGATTTGAATTAACGTATATTGGTTATGCTAAAATACTAATTGAATCTCTCTCTATAATTCAAGCAGTTTATGAGCAAAACAAGTTATATCAATGTTTGATGAAATTGTGATATGATTTGGCAAGTATTCGCTCTAACTTGATGAATGGTGATTCGTCACCCTCCTTGAATATTTAATTTAGGGAATTACCTCGTGAAGAGAAACTTCGTCTCAAACAAAATGCTTTCAAGAAAGACAATATTTCACATTATTGCATTTGTTGCTTAAGAGAAAGGAAAGGGCAGGGATATGAGGAAAACTCAATACCACAGTTGCAAGGAATATGATCATACTGTTAGCAATTGTGGTAAGAAGTTTTGTAATTATTATAAACAACATGGTCATAATATAAAAGAGTGCCCCACACGTACTGAAAATTGAATCAATATTTTTCAAATTGGGATAAACGGTTCCACTTTTGATAACTCATCTTTAACTCAAATAGGTCTACAAGTTCTTTCTTCTAAAATGATACAACAATAAATAATCGTGTTAGCCTTTTCAGATTGGGGCTACAAGTAACAATATTACATCTAATTTTTGGCTTGTAGATTTTGGCGCTTCCAATTATATGACCAAATGAACCTGTACGCTAAAAATATTCATGAATCTCACAGTCCATCACAAACCACGATTGTCAATGTAGTAATTTACCTATTAGAAAGATTGGAGATATTACTAAAGCTTTCAAGAATATTTTTGTATCACCAAAGCTCTCCACTATATTATTTTATTTGACCAATTAGTAGATAACAATTGTAATATGATTTTTTCTCATAATGTTTGTCTTGTGCAGGATCAGGTGTTGGGGATTATAATCACGAAGGGGACTAAAGTTGGAAGATAGTTTCCTATATGTTTTTTCATTCCTTGTGTTCTATCTTTTCTTGTACTACTATAGCTATTAAGACTGAAGTTTGGCATAAGCATCTAAGACATCCAAATTCTTTCATGTTGTCTCATTTTTCAAATTCTGGTCTACTGAAATGTAAAAATCATATTTTAAACAACTTCCTTTGATTGTTCTACTTTACTACTAAATGTTTTGATGCCCCTCATAATGATTTTTGGGGTATTTCACGAATTACTTCTAATGTTTATTTCAAGTGCTTTGTGATATAGATGATTATAATCGGTATACTAAGGTGTATTTCTCCATTTCAAATATAAAAGTATTTTTCATACTAAAGACATTTTTGGCTTATATTGAGATTCAATTTTCTACCTGCATCGAAATGTTAAGATCCAAATCTGGTGGAGAATATATGTTTGATAAATTCAATAGTTTTTTATTTTAGAAAGGAATTTTCTCACAACACTCTTGTCCATATATGCCACAACAAAATGGGATTATTGAATGTAAAAAAAAATCATCTTTTGGATATAACTCATACTTTATTTATTGATTCTCAGTCTCATCTAAATACTGGATTGAATCTTTGTATAACATTTTAGTAATATACTGCTATCTAAAGTGTTAAATATTGACTCTATATTATCGTCTTTATCATCAAAATCCTAGACTTGATAATTTTCATACATTTAGTGGTGTTTGTTTTGTGAATATACCCTTCTCAACCCCATAAACGTTTTGTTCAGTCTACTAAATGTATTTTTATGGGTTATAGTACATCGTAGAAAGATTTTATTTGCTATGATCCAAGTTGTAATAAATTTCGTTCTTCTAGAAATGTTGTTTTCTTTGAGAATCTATGTTTCTTTCCTACTTTTGTTGAGCCATCTTCTATTTCTCCTCTTCATCCTACTGTTGATTATTTCTCAACTACTTATAAGCAGATCAAATTTGTATTTGTGTATAACGATGTCGACCAACTTTATCCCATTCGAAAATTGATTGGCCACCTGTACTTCTCATCAACCACTGGATGTAAATGCATTTTTACGTTTAAAATTCATTCGGATAGAACTTTTGATTGGTATAAATATCAATTAGTGGTCCTTGGCAACAAATATGAGTATGGTGTAGACTATGAGGAGTCTTTTGCACCGGCAAAAAAATGATACGATGAGAACTTTTATTGCCATTACTATGTCACAAAGTTGGTGGCCTCTTCATTAAATGGAAATATTTTTGATTTCCATGATGATCTGAAAAAAGATATTTATATGAAACCTCCACCTGGTTTATTTTCATCACCTACATCAGATATTTACAAGATGAAGCGGTGTTTGTATATATTAAAACAAGCTCCTAGATCTTGGTTCAACAAGTTTCTGTCTACTTTGCTTCACTTCTCTTTTTGAACAGAGTAAATATGTCTCATCTTTGTTTCTTCGAAAGATATCAGTTAGTTGTGTTTCTTTGAGTGTATGTAGATAGAAGTATTATCACAAGAACTGATTCTTCATTAATCTCTAAGCTGAAGCAACAACTTAAGGATTCTTTTTAGATGAAAGATATTGGTACTATTACATATTCTTTGGGGTCGGAAGTTCATTATGATTCTTTAGATGTATTCTCAAACCAACACAAATATACTCAAGACTTGATTGTTTAGGCTAGTCTTCAAGAATCTTCCTGTGTAGATACTCCATTGGAATTGAATAAAAAGGTTCATCGTGATGAAGGAAATATTCTTTCTGATCTAACTTTTTTACGATAATTAATTAGGAGCTTAAATTATCTTACTATTATTCTACCTGATATCTCTTTTTGCAATTCAACAAATCAATCAAGTGTGTTTTTCTCTCAATAATAGGCGAGAACATAATATTGGATATTCAAAGGAAGAACCTGAGGAGTGCGAACATCAAGAGATTGGGTCGATGACAAATAGGTTGAATTTGAGGGAAAAAATATATAAAGTCATTCATAAGCTTGAGTTTAACTAACGTATCCTAGTGCAGTATCAAAACAAAACCTGGAACTGTGAACATCATATGGCTCCCAAGCTTGTGGCACCCGAAGAAAACAAAATGACTTCAACTTCTAAGCACTCTGCAGAGAATCAAGACCCTGATGTGCTTAAAGTGAAAAAATGATTTGTATATTAATTTTCTTGCAGGTAATAAGAACTTATTTCAGACAATTCTACAAGTGATAATGTTGGTGTATACCAGTCGTTAGCTCTTTTCAATAATAGTGAAATGTTTTTGGTACTATGGGTAAATTTTGACTTGAAAGTAAATCTCAACAGTGCTCGATTTGACATTTAAATGTAAAACTATTTGACAACAAAATATGGAAAAGGCATCTTATAGAGCTATAGGAAAGCACTCTTTTTTTACCCCTACCTAGGAGCTCCCACCCTATCGCTCCCTTGGTGTTTTGAACTCACAACCTCATGGTTTAAAGTGGAGAGTTCTTACCTTCCGAGTACGCTCTTCTAGTTAGTATATGTATGTGTTATACTAATTGGCCAAGAAGTTGGTGTACTCTTGTATTGTACTCTCTCTCTCTCTCTCTCTCTCTCTCTCTCTCTCTCTCTCTCTTATCGGTTATGTATAAAAGCTGCAACTTTATGAAGTTTTCTCTGAGTATGGGTTTGCTATGTTATTCTGACTCTCCAAAAATATTGCCCCACTCATTTTTCAGAATTGTTTTTCTTGAAAAAACTATTAGCATTTTTTTTAATTTTAGAAGATGAGCAAAATGTTCTAAAAATTTAACTTTGGAAAAAATGTAGATAAGTATTTTACATTTTAATCTATTTATATAAACATATACCAAACCGTATATTTTACTCTTTCCTTATTTGCAAAAAGGTCTTCCATTTTTACCACTATCTCAATTGTTTTGTTTGTAAATTTTGTTGGTTCATCTTAGGAATGTGATTTTATATGCATCTTTTGACTCTATGGCTTGTAATTCAAAGTACGGAAAAAAGGACTAGAAATTTTCTTTTACTTTCCATCGAGTTCAGCATACAATTAGAAAAATTGCTCTTATTGAGAAATGAATGTCTTACTCCATAACATTGAGGAAACCATAGCCTAACAAAGAATTCAGTCCAATTTGAACGCCCATTTAGGAGGTGCCAAGTAGACCCCTTCATTGATTTGAGATCTTGATGAGGTGAATATCCGGTCTATTCACAAGTTTGTAGGAAAGTATAATATTTTGAGAATGAGGCCTTTTTCTTTGAAAGATTCGAACATTATGAGTCATTCAATCCTAAAGCCTAAATTACTATGTGATTTTGACTTCAACTTTTCCGACTAATTGTTGAAGCACAAAACTTAATATAGAATAATAGTTATGACCAATTTTGTGATGTATTAACATTATGTACCCAATATATTTTAAACTTGTACCATAGCAATGCAAAAAGACTTTACACAAAATTCCAATCAAACTTAGGCTACTACTTCACAAAGATCCTATCATATCAATTAGTGATTCAGCCTCCTCGGCATAGCTTTATTTATGCCAAAAAAAGAAACAAAAAAATACAATTCGTCTTGATCTTCTAAACAAAATCATATTTGTCTTCAAAACCTCTATTGTTCCTCTCTTATCAAATAGTCCACTATATACAAGTTTTGATAATGATCTATGGGCTCAAATTTGTCATACCGATATCATCAAGCACTTAACTTCCTCTCATGGGAAATCTTTCCACTCAAAATGACCTCATCAGATACTTTAGGTTCTTAAACTTATGTACTCAATAGTCAGGTTCCATCAAAGCGGCATACTAAAACCTATTGTGGCATGTAATTATAGGTCTTGAATTTTTCAAACCCGCATCGTATTGGAGCTAAATACTCCTCCAAAAATCATATACATATATTGATGCTCATATGTAGGTAAACTATTTGTCTATCTATAATCAAGGATGAAAATAAGCTCAAAATCATGTCAGACAACGGGTATATATATTGAAGTTTATCACACGCTAAATTCATACTTAAAAGCCATAAGAGTTAAAGGTAACATAAAAATAATGCAAAACCATTTTAATGAGGTTTAAAATTGAGACAACTGATAAAGAACATAAGCTTATAGGATAAGTCATCAATTTCATAGAAACCCTACCTTTATTCCAAAGACACAGCTTATAAAAATCTTGAAATTAAATGTAATTTAGGCATGAGAGTGAAGGGATACTCATGTCATGACCCAACCCCGTAGGGAGTGATGGGTGTCCGAACTGGACACTCGCATATACCCCTGCTAACTATAAGTAAACCTGTCTCCTATTTGAGGTATAATGTATTAACAGGTACGATAACATATAAGCCGAGAGGCTATCGTAACATATAGGGTCGTCCCATAATAAAACCTATGTGAGCCAATAAGGTTGTCATGACAAAGGGGACGTCCCAAAATATCTGTCTTATAGGCACAACTGCACATACATACATATACAACCCACATACATGTTCACAGACCTCTAAGAGTAAGAACGGTAACATAAGGCGGGACAGGGACCCCGGCGTACCCGTAAACAAATAAATATATACATTGAGGGTTAGTACCAAAATCTAGGCTCCAGCACAATGGAGCTCTTCTAAACTGCTGAGCGGGACTCCTACACTAGTGGATCCCCAAAGTGTGTATCCGTACCTGCAGGCATGAAACGCAGCCCCCCGAAAAAGGGGGCCAGTACGACATATGTACTAAGTATATAAGCATAGACATCATAAG
Organism: Solanum dulcamara; assembly: GCF_947179165.1. Lineage (NCBI taxonomy): Eukaryota > Viridiplantae > Streptophyta > Magnoliopsida > Solanales > Solanaceae > Solanum > Solanum dulcamara. Next base: position 20,579,271 of record NC_077237.1, on the reverse strand, counting down.
GAAATTATATTTGGCATAGGGATGCAGGGGACAAGTATAACAATTAACAAATTACTATACCTGTAGCTTAGAATTAAAGTCGTACATACTATTATCCTGTACCGTACCTGGCCCGTTCGGGGACTTGGTGTAACAACTACATCACTCTGTTATCATAAGCATCTATATACTATTAGTGCTATCTCATATAATAATGCCAAAGAACGTACGGCCCGATCCATATACCATTAGTAATACCAAGGAACATTCATCCCAATCCAGATATCATATAATAATATCGAGGAACGTTTGACCCGATCTATATATTATATAGTAATACCGAGGAACATTCGGTCCGATCCATATATTATATTATATATATATATATACTCGGCCCTCTAGTGAGGGACTCGGTGAATCATTACTGCAGGACCATCATAGGGCCCGACGCCATCACTACCTTATCACATCACATCATCATATATATATATATAAATACACACCCGTCTCTCTAATGAGGGACTCGGTGAGTTGTTCATATCATTGCATTATCATTTTCTCATATAACATACCCAGCCCTTTAGTAAGGGACTCCGTTGATAATGCAGTGAACTATGCATGATAACGTACCCAGCCTGGGACTCGGTGATAGGAGGGTTTACAATATACATGAGTAGAGTATTGAGTAATCATATGCATTTTAGATCGTATTTGAGACTCGATGGAATACTCAAAATGTGCTATCATTCAAAAACCAAGAGAATAGTCATATCAAGTACCTTTTGATTGCCACTATGGATTAGGTCAAAATGGAACTTTTGGAATCATATTCTCATATCAAGTCCATCAAATATCTTTTGGGAATCAAGAAGTTGACTATCCTAGTGGCTTTAATAAGAGGAACTTCCTTGGAATCGTATACACTTCATCTATTTGTTTCATAAAGATCATGTCAAAAAGAAAAGAAGATTAGCTTTACATACTTACTACTTTCCAATGTATAGAAAAACTTGAGAAGAAATAGCTCAATTATTGTAATAGTTCCAACTTTAGAGGATGAGTAAGAAACACTTAGGAATGGAGTCACCTCCGAGATTGTATCACTTTTATGTACATCTAGGACATGCCAAAAAGAAGAGAAAGAATAAGATTTACATACTCTCTACTTTCCCTCATGGAGTCATCATATGCATATATCATACCCGGCACATCATGGCTTGGTGAATAATTATAGCATAATAGCATCATACATATGTCAAAAGCATACCAAGAGGAAAGAAGTATAGCTCTATTTACTCATGCCAAAGACATGCCAAGAGAAAGGAGATAGCTTCACATACCTCTTATGGATTACCCTTAACCATGTTTGCCTCGTCGTCTTTTGAACCTATTTAACATAAAAGCAATACTAAGGTTAATACCCTTTAACTTTCCAATTTCCAAATCTACAACCAAGTATCCATAGGAATCGCTTCCCTATCCATTTCCCTCGACTAGTTCATTACTAGTTCCGAAGTTACTGAAAATTTGGCAGCATCTCCCCTATAACTTGCCCTATCCAAACTTCCAATTAAATGATTAATTAATATATCCAACAAACAACAACAATCAGAGCATATATACAAGTAAATCACTTCAACATTATACACTACAAACTCCAACCAACTCGCTTAAAACTATGATATCAAAATAGAGTTTTTAATCTTTGTTTCATAAAACCTTTAACCATACGAAATGGAAGGTCGTGTGGATGAAATCAGAAGTAACCACACCCCTTTTATAACACTTTACATCCCTGCAACACGCTATCCAACCATCTACAACCGCATCACCACAATCACAATACACTACTCGACTTCGATTTGACTATAACAACTTCAATTTAGTTTGTTTCTAACGTCAAGCATCCTTATACAATTTTTCCACTTATAGCCTAATTTAATACATGTAATATACTTAATAACAATATCATAAACTCCAATTTGAAAATAAAAACCTTACCTTGCCCGAAACTCGCCAAAACTCGCCTCGGAAGTTCTCCTAGCGCGGCTGAAACTTCGTGGCTGTTTGTTATCATTTTGGTGCTTATCCAAACCATAAATTTACATTAATAACACCTCCATACCCTATTGGTATACCCTAGATAATTAATTCATGAAATGAAATCGGAGAACTTACCTTTTTCTCCCTAAATCCGTAGCTCTCTCTCTCTAGCTTAAGGGTTTCTCTTCTTTTTTTCTAGAATTTTCTTGGATACGAATGAATTATTTGGATAAATATGACCATAAAACATATATATATTCTACCTTAGGGGGGTGGCACATGTTATCCCCTAAGTGGTAACACATGTCAAACCCTTATTGGTCCAACGCACCCCTCCTCCAACCATGGGCTGCCAGATGGAAGGTGGGGTCCACCCTCTTGCTTCAGCTACTGCCATGTGGCGCTTCCAGCTGCCATGTGGCACTCTCTATTGCTTCCATGTGGCACTTTCTTTTCCTCCTCGTGGGTTCGTAATTTCATCTTACTTTATGAACTTATGTAATCCTTAATATGTAAGCTTGGTATGAACGTAAGTAGCTTGAGTATGTAGGATTTTCAAGTTGGTAACTTACGTAAGTAAGTCGAGTCCTATGACTCATTACTTGGCCTCCAACTTCTTCCAGATTCTTATAACCCTATTTCCAATCTTCTCTATTATGGGATATCACATTCTCCTTTCCGTAGAGTTACTTGATAGCGTTATAGATCACCCGTCTCACATGGTGACTCCCAAGGAGCTTAAGAACCTTTCAAGAAACTTAGGAAGATTAAGAAGCTTAAGAACCTTATAAGGTACAAAAGTACGGGGTATAACATACTTCCCCCCTTTAGAACATTCATCCTCGAATGTGAACCAAAACCTTCCTCAAAATATTACACAGACTATAGGGAAAATTCCTTTCTATTGCAATAACACATACTTTTATCAACTTAAGAGTTTCAGAAGTTGGAATTACCTATAGACATAAGGAATAGGTACGTATACTTATGTTTCATTTCCTCTTTAGCTTCCCAAGTTACTTCTTTGCGATTCTCATTTCGCCACCACACCTTGACGAAAGCTACATCCTTAGTCCGTAATCTTCTAATCTACCAATCCAGGATGGAGATAGGTTTCTCTTTGTAGAATAACTTCTCTGTGACCTGGATATCATCTATGGGATATACTCAAGATGAATCACCAATGCACTTGTGAAGCATTGATACATGGAAGACTGGATGTACTGCTTCTAGATCCGCTGGTAGGTCTAACTCGTAGGCAACCTTGCCTATTCAGTGAAGGATCTGGTAAGGATCTCGGGCTCAGCTTCCCCTTCTTGCTGAACCTCATTACTCCTTTCATGGGAGATACCTTCAAAAATACCCAATCGCCCACTTAAAATTCCAACGGTCGACGTCGATTGTATGTATATGACTTCTGTTGACTCTAGGCAGCTAATAATCTCTCCTGAATAAGCTTTACCTCCTCCCCTGCTTATTAAACCATGTCTGGGCCTATTAGTCTTGTTTTGCCAATACTAAACTAACTAATGGCGACCTACACTTTCTGTCATATAAAGTCTTATATAGGGCCTTCTAGAGACTGGAATGATAGTTAGTATCATAAGTAATCATGACAGGTAGTAGGCAATTGTCTGAGCTACGTTTGGAGTCAAATATATAGGCCCGCAACATATCTTCTAGCATTTAGCTAGTAACTTAGTCTATCCATCGGTTTGAGGGTATAATGGTATTCGAAGACCTATCTATTTTCCCAATCTCTTAGTGGGCTGATCTTCAGTAGTTAGTTGTAACTCGGGCTCCGTCGTCTGAGACAATAGGTATGGCAACTCTGTAAAGTCTCACCATTCTATTGATCTATAATTTCACACAATCTCGGCTGAATAGGTAGTCCTTGATTGAAGGAACACGGGGATGATATTGTTAATTTATGGGTGACATTTCATATAAAATCATCCGTCCATGGAGTGAAAAATGAGTCTTATAGACAAGGTCATGTTGTGGAATCTTCGACCTTGTGTATTATTTCTTGCCTTCTTTAGATGACATCAACTGGTACACTTACCTTTTGGGTTTTGCTTTTTGTCCATCAGAGTTGGCTACCGAGTGGTGCTGAAGTTCCCTCACACAATAACCTTTATAGCCGTTTTGTGCTTTGTCTATCATTACTGTTATAGTGTTGTAGAACTTTGGCATACCAGTGCGCCATTTGTTAGTAACTAGTTACTCCTGCTCATTTTTCTTAAGCCTTTTTTACAACTCCCTTAACCCTACTTATAAAACTCTAGGTACATAATCTCGTGTCGTTGCTTCATCGTTAGTTCAGATTCTTCCATGGTCCTTTTTCTCAGATTTGGCTCTGATTTTTTTGTCACACGTTACATTGCAATTCTTACAATAATGTGCGAAAGCACTCAACTTAGCCCAATATTTACCTTAGCGTTGTCTCACTAGTCTTCAGGTTCTGTCTTGCCCTCTTCTCTTTTATCTTACAACCGTTATCGGGGTAGATCTTTAGTTCAACCATGACCATGTCCTTTTTGGTCATTTGATTTAACTTCTCTTTGCATTTCTCTGTAACGTATCCAAAATATCATAACCCCATTTTCCTCATATACTCCTCCGCTTGGTCTTATGCTGTATATATATATTCTTAGGTTGCACAACTATTTTTATACAACTGATATGAGGTAGACGTCTTTTCGTTTCCTGGTCCATCTTGCTTTACATATCACTTTCACACTAGAACTTGCTCGCGCTAACGTTATTCTATACTATCCCTTTCTTTTCCTTCCTTCGGGTACTCCTTGGTCTCCTCATTCCCTACCATAGGAGATTTTCTATTCTTTCTCCTCGCTACTTGTATGTCATATCTCAGCGGCCAACAACTCTATTTCCATATCTTAATCTTGACTCAACCATGGCCTTACACGGTACTTAGATCGCTCAGTCTTACTCTCTTATTGTGTTCACTCTTTTTTGTATACACCCATCCATTAGGGTCTTTGCTAATGGTTCTCCGCACGGTCTTAGATATCATGGCTTCTATCCATTTATCGCTAGCCTTTAGACCTTGCTAACTCATGCCAGCATAGGATTTCTCTTAAAGTTTAAGTGTTCCCATTAACATGTGATAGTGTCAACTGACTTCATCTCACACTTGTATTTCTTTTATCCACTCCCCCCCTTTAGGGTATACTCATGTCATTCTCTGTTTATTTTCAACTTTTCATATGCATAAGATTCTGTTCCAACACATTTGACATACGACACCATATCGACACCTTCTGTTAGATCACCTATAGTTTAGGTTGCCCCTGTAAGAAACCTTAATACAAACATGGGGTGCTTAGAATTCTCGATAACTAGAACCCAATCTAGTCCAAGTACTGGTACTCGATTCATACAATTAATATAGTAGTTTATCTAGAGCCACATTCCTTTCTTCCCTACCAGCGATTAGCTAGCTCCCCTAATCGTTTCAACTTCTCCATTTGGAAGTACTTGTACTCCAGTGACCCATGTTTCTATCTCTTCCATAACACTATCTTCATCCCAATGGATACCACTTGTTCCTCTTAATGGACTCGCAATGCATCAATGGTTTTGCATAGCTACCTCTCTTATCCTTGAGGGGTCTTTATATTTTCCACAATGGAATCACATATCCACAATACTTCTTTATATCTCATAAATGTTTATCCTTGTCAGGTACCTGAGGTTAACTTCTAATTCTTCTCAGTCTCATGTCAATTTTACTCTAATAATGGTCTTATCTTCTCACCTTTTCGTACTATACCTTCAGTTCGTAGCTATCTATTCCCTTTTTCATCCGATACTCATACTTAATTGATCACGTCTATCTTGAGTGCTACCTGTAGTAGTCCTTCTATTCTTCTAGTACATGGCCATTTTTGTGCTCAAGGAGTTTCATGTTACCCCTACATCCCTTGGGAAAATCATTCCTTGGTATCACCGACCCTTCTGAATCCTTATAGTATGTTATTCAATATATATGAAGCATATGATTCTGGACAGCCCATAAGTTCATGTCTTCCATCCACAAGTTATTTTATTCGCTTAATAACCAATAAAAGGTTACCATAAAGCATCATCTAACCACTACCAGAAGGAAATTAAAATCTAATAAGCACCACAATATTGTTTAGTGCCTAACTCGTATGGTTTTCCTCTAGTTTCATTCTTGAGTCGTGAAAAACTTATCTCGTTCACAACTAATGATTGAGGGTTCTGTACTTTCCCACCAAAATGGAACCCAATTGTTGGACGCCTTGCCCTCCAATAGGAGTTTTCCTCCGACATAAAACTTCCTAAGTAAACATGGGCCCCCCTTACCAACAATCACGGAGGGTACCCCTACAGCTTTAGTTCATCATAATAGGGGTACTCGATATCAACTTCCAAGCCATATGATAAACTTATAGTTCCTTATTTTTTTTTCTAGAAAATTTCGGCAGAGTTTCCTCTATATTCCTTACTATTCCAAACCTGCACTCAGGAAATACCAACAATGCCATGCAAGGCCGACATATATATATATCCATATCATATCATATCATATCATATCATAGCCACAATGCCTCACAGGGCCAATATATACATATGTTCATAGCATCTTATATCCCAGCCGCATAGGGCTTCCTACATTAGGTCGAAACAAAAATGAAAACTTGCCCTATATAGCCAGCAAAAACTATACTTATCACTCCCTTATACCTATGACCGATCAGTCCCCAGTTCGACCCGGTGACCTAGGAGGTGAAGTATGCTCCCCGACTCTATCTGGTTGTTATTTGCTTGTCTGTCCCTTGTCATCTTCCTTGCTTGAATCCAGAAGACATAGATACCCAGGTAATTCCTGGTTCACCGATGATCAAGATAGAGGGCTCGAATATGCCGTAACACTCACCGTAGGAGCCGTCCTGATATAGTGCTCAGTCATATAAACTGCTGGCGTGACTTATGGAACCACTTCCCTAGTCATCAGATGCTCTGAGAGAACCTATCATTGGGCCTTCTGAGGGATCGATCTCCATAACATAATTAGGGTCTTCAGAGGGATCAGTCTCAATCGAATAACTGGGGCTCCGCCTGTTTGGTCCTGGAGCCTGAGGTCCCATGTGTACCTTGGGGTCCTTCTCTGCACCCCCTCTACTATCTAGAGCTGCTCTCTTCATTTTCCACCACAGGTTGTACCCACTTGCAAGAAAGGAGGTCAAAAACAAGCTTTCTTTCTAGGTATGGCCGCACACATAGTAGTCTGCTAGGGAGGGATTATCCTGATAGACAGCTTTATCACACGATCTAAGACAAAAAAGAAAGGTAACATCCTAAATGTCCTATAGCCTTCTATTTATAAATGTGGTGCATAATACAGCAATAAATAAGACTCTACTAGACACGGTCTGTAGACATTTCGAGGACCAAACCTCTCTGATACCACTTCTATCACGACCCAACTCCATAAACCATGATGGGTGCCCGAACTGAACACTCGCATATACACCTGCTAACTATAAGTAAACTTGTCCCTTGTTAGAGTTATAATGTATCAAAAGGTATGATAACATATAAGCCGATAAGGCTATCATAACATATAGGGTCGTCCTATAATAAAACCCGCGCGAGCCGACAAGGCTGTCATGACAAAAGGGACGTCCCAAAATATCCATCTTATAGGCACAACTGCACATACATACATATACAACCCATATACATGTCCACAGACCTCTAAGAGTAAGAACAGTAACATAAGGCAGAACAGGCCCCCTACCGTACCCGCAAATGAATAAATATATACATCGAGGGTTAGTACTAAAATCTAGGCTCTAGCACAATGGAGCGGTTCTGAACTGCTGAGCGGGACTCCTATACTAGTGGATCCCCAAAGTGTCTATCTGTACCTACGGGCATGAAACGCACCCCCCCCCTCCCAAGAAAAGGGGGTCAGTATGACTTATGTATTGAGTATATAAGCATAGACATCATAAGGAAATTACAGTTGGCATAGGGATACAGGGGACAAGTATAATAATTAACAAATTACTATACCTGTAGCTTAGAACATAAAGTTGTACATACTATCATCCCGTACGGTACCCGGCCTGTTCGGGGACTTGGTGTAACAACTACATCACTCTGTTATCATAAGCATCTATATACTATTAGTGCTATCTCATATAATAATGCTGAGGAATGTACGGCCCGATCCATATACCATATAGTAACGCAGAGGAACATTTGGCCCGATCCAGATATCATATAATAATACCAAGGAATGTTCGTTCTGATCCATATATTATATAGTAATGCCAAGGAACGTTCGACCCAATCCATTTATTATATTATATATACATACGTACCCAGCCCTTTAGTGAGGGACTCAGTGAATTATTACAGCAAGACCATCATACGGCCCGGCGCCATCACCACCTTATCACATCACATCATCATCATATATATATACATACGTGCCTAGCCCTCTAATGAGGGACTCGGTGATTTTTTCATGTCATTGTATTATCATTTCCTCATATAGTGTACCCAGCCCATTAGTGAGGGACTCCATTGATAATGCAGTGAACTACGCATGATAACGTACCTAGCCTGGGACTCGATGATAGAAGGGGTTATAGTATACACAAGTAGAGTAGTGAGTAATCATATGCATTTTAGATCGTATTTGAGACTCGATGGAATATCAAAATGTGCTATCATTCAAAAACCAAGACAAGAGTCATATCAAGTACTTTTTGATTGCCACTATGGATTAGGTCAAAATGGAACTTTTGGAATCATATTCCCATATCAAGTCATCATCAAATATCTTTTGGGAATCAAGAAGTTGACTATCCTAGTGGCTTTAACAAGATGAACTTCCTTGGAATCGTAAACACTTTATCTATTTATTTCATAAAGATCATGTCAAAAAGAAAGGAAGATTAGATTTACATACTTACTACTTCCCAATGTATAGAAAAACTTGAGAAGCAATAGATCAATTATTGTAAGAGTTCCAACATTAGAGAATGAGTAAGAAACACTTAGGAATGGAGTCACCTCTGAGATTGTATCATCTTTTACGTATATCTAGGATATGCCAAAAGAAGAGAAAGAATAAGATTTACATACTCTCTACTTTCCCTCATGAAGTCATCATATACATATATCGTACCCAGCCCATCATGGCTCGATGAATAATTATAGCATCATAGCATCATACTTATGTCAAAATCATACCAAGAGGAAAGAAGGATAGCTCTATTTACTCATGCCAAAGACATGCCAAGAGAAAGGAGATAGCTTCACATACCTCTTATGGATTACCCTTAACCATGTTCGCCTCATCGTCTTTTGAATCTATTTAACATGAAAGCAATACTAAGGTTAATACCCTTTAACTTTCCAATTTCCAACTCTACAACCAAGTATCCATAGGAATCGTTTCCCTATCCATTTCCCTCGACTAGTTCATTACTAGTTCCGAAGTTACCGGAAATAGGGAAGCATCTTCCCTATAACTTGCCCTATCCAAACTTCCAATTACATCCTTAATTAATACAGCCAACCAACAACAACAACAACCAACAGCATATATACAATTAAATCACTTCAACATTACACACTACAAACTCCAACCAACTCTCTCAAAACTACGATACCAAAATAGAGTTTTTATTCTTTACTTCATAAAACCTTTAACCATATGGAATGGAGGGTTGTGTGACTGAAACCAGAAGTACACACACCTCTTTTAGAACAATTTATATCCCTACAACACGCCATCCAACCAGCTGCAACTGCAGCACCACAATCACAACACACTACTCGACTTCAATTTGACCATAACAACTTCAATTTAGTTTGTTTCTAACTTCAAGCATTCTAATCAATTTTTCCACTTACATCCTTATTTAAGACATTTAATATACTACATAACAACATCATAAACTCTAATTTGAAAGAAAAAACCTTACCTTGCCCGAAACTCGCCAAAACTCGCCTTAGAAGTTCTCCTAGCGCGGCTGAAACTTCGTGGCTGTTTGTTATCATTTTGGTGCTGATACAAATCATAAATTTACATTTATAAAACATTAATACCCTCATGGTATACCCTAGATAATTAATTCATGGAACGAAATCGGAGAACTTACCTTTTATTTCTCCCAAAATTCATAGCTCTCTCTCTAGCTTAAGGGTTTCTCTTCCTTTTTTTTCTAGAATTTTCTTGGATAAGAATGAATTGTTTGGATAAATATGACCATAAAATATATATATATATATATATATATATATATATATATATATATATATATATATAGTCCATCTTAGGGGGTTACATGTGTTATCCCCTAAGTGGTGACACATTTCAAGACCTTATTGGTCTAATGCACCCCTCCTCCAACCATGGGCTGCCAGGTGATAGGTGGGGTCCACCCCCCTTGCTTCAGCTGCTGCCACGTGGTGCTTCCAGCTGCTGACACATGGCACTCTCTCTTGCTTTCATGTTTAACTTTCTTTTCCTTCTTGTGGGTTCATAATCTCATCTTACTTTATGAACTTATGTAATCCTTGCTACGTAAGCTTGGTATGAACTCAAGTAGCTTGAGTATGTAGGATTTTAAAGTTGGTAACTTACGTAATTAAGTCGAGTCCTACGACTCATTACTTGGCCTTCAACTTCTTCTGGATTCTTATAACCCTATTTCCAATCTTCTCTATTATGGGGTATCACATTCTCCTTTCCTTAGAGTTACTTGATAGCATTATAGATCATCCCGCTCATGTGGTGAATCCCAAGGAGCTTAAGAGCCTTTCAAGAAATTAAGAGCCCTTCAAGAAACTTAAGAAGCTTAAGAACCTTCCAAGTTAGAAAAGTGCGGAGTATAACAACTCATTGAAACCTTACATACCTAAGAGAATGAGACTTAAAAGGAAGAACTTGCTTAGATGTCTTGGAATCCTAGCTTTCGCCTTTCTTATTGTTGTTTCAGGGTTTGAGGGAGTTGAGAGCATAGGGAAATATGAAAACTAAATTCTGGGCGAGATATGCCCTTTTTAGAATGTCAAAACATTGTGGCTTAGGCTTAGGAAGAGAGAAAAAAGATGAAAAGAACCCTGACTTAAAAGTTTTTTGGCAATTTCTATGAGACCCATCTATGATCCGTGGTTTCATCTAAGTGCTATAGATGTCATTTATAGAAAATAGGAGATCCTGAATTATGATCTGTAGTTGAGTTTATGGTCGATAATTGGGTTTGTAAAACTCAGACTGATAGTACAATCTCTGAAGTTTACTCTATGAACCCCGTTTATGACTCATAAATGTTTCTATGACCCGTATATGGGTCTGCAAAAATCAGACCAAAAATTAGAGTCTCTGAAGTTGGTCTATGAGCACTATCTATGACCCTTGTTCAATCTACAGGTCATAGATGACGTCTGTAGATGCCTAATGTTCTGCAGACTTGAATTTTTCTGAATTTCTCATGATCTAACTGAACCTAAGAATTTTTGGGGTGTTACAATATCTTTTCCTTGAGAATATTCATCCTCGAATGATGATTAAACCAGAATAGCCAACCCAAAATAACCTTTTCACAACCAAAACTCTCTAATAGGATCATAAACATAAAGGGAAAAGACATAAGGCACGATCATGGACATAGAAACTAAGACACCCAAACATGAAGCATAGGGGTTGAATTTGAAATAAATCAAGGGTTATTACTTTTGGCATCTTCGTCTTGAGGAATGAAAAACTCTAGGTATTTAGTTTTCATGTCCTCCTCGGCTTCCCACATAACCTCTTCAACAAACTAATTTCTCCATAAAGTTTTGCTAATGCTACTTCCTTGGTTCTCAACTTGCGAACCTGGAGATCTTGAATCTGAATTAATACCTTCTCAAAAGAAAACTATCCTTCATGCCAATGATTTCTAAAGGAACAATGAGTGACGGATCTCCAACACACTTCTTTAACATGGAGACGTGGAACACTGGATGCATTATTTCTAACTCCATAGGCCCTAGCTCATAAGCTACTTTCCAAATCCTCCTCAGAATATGGTAGGGGGTAATGAATCGAGGACTCAACTTTCCTTTCTTACCAAAACACATCACCCCTTTCATGGGAGAGGACATCAAGAACACCCAATCATCTACCTCAAACTCTAAGTCTCTCCTCCTTACATTAGAGTAAGATTTCTGCTGGCTTTGAGTAGTTTTCAAATATTCACTAATCAAAATGAATTTCCATGGCTTGGTAGACTAATTCTGGTCTAATCAAAGTAGCCTCACCCACCTCAAACCAATAAATAGGAGGCCTATACCTTCTCCCATATAGTGCTTCAAACGGAGCCATTTAAATAATGGAATGATAGCTATTATTGTAGGGAACTTGATGAGAGGTAGGTGATTATATCAATTGCTCTTAAATTCAATTGTGTAGGCCCTTAGCATATCCTCTACGGTTAGAATCATGCGCTCTGCCTGTCCATCAGTCTGCGACTGTAAAGTTGTACTGAGGTCCATACGGGTGCCTAAATTCTTCTAAAAAACCTTCCAAGAACATAAAGTGAACTGAGCACCCCTAACATATATGATGGACAAGAGAACTCCATAAAGCTTGACTATCACCCCAATATACAGGATTCACTATAAAGCTTGGAGACTTACTGCTTTCATGGAAATCTAAAAAGTAATCTACTGTGTCTAGGAGTTCAGCTGAATTAGAATATAGAAGCTTAGATTCTATAGTTGATGAGGTAACTTGGATTGTGGGATTAATCATAGACCTTGGAATTCAAATCCAACTACCAGTTACAGTGTGTAGTGATAGCAAAGCAGTTATTCAAATGGTTGCTAATCCAAGATATCATGAGACAAGTAAGCACATAGAAATAGATTTTCACTTCATCAGGGAAAAGATTCAACATGGTCTCATAAAGCCACATACCCACACATGATCAACCTACTTGTGTCTTAACAAAGAGCCTAAACAAGATTCAGCATCTCTACTTGATATCCAAACTTGGACAACCTAATCTCTTTTGCAGTACCAAGTTTAAGGGGGAGTGTTGAGGATATGAAATGATCTAGAATGATCTAGTAGATTCTTCGTTAATACAGAGTTAGTTACAAGTTAGTTTCAAAGTTAGGAAGTTAATGTGGTTAGTTAATTATACACAATATATTCTAATATATATATATATACTAGCAAGCTCACGTTAGAAAGATACTCTGAATGAAATAGTTTCTATCTCAATTACTCTCTTTTTATCTTCTTCTTCTTCCTTCCTCACATTCGAGTTATTGTTATTTTGTTTCTTGATTAATAAATCATCATAAATAAACCAAAGACAAACTAAAAAAAATACTCCCTCCGTTCACATTTACTTATCACTTATTCTTAAAATAGATTTTCATTTTTACTTTTTATTTTTGACATATCTAGAAAAGACAATTATATTTTTTTCATGTTTCACCCTTACCATTAAATATTATTCTCCAAATTATTTTTCAATACCTAATATTAAATAATAATTAATAGGGATGGTATGATAAAATATCTATATCAATAATTATTTTCTTAATGAGTATGCCAAATCAAACAATGACAAGTAAAAATGAGCAAAGGAAGTAAAGTACTTATATATTTGAAACTCAAAACATTGTTCACACTATTACATATCTATACTATTTCTAGAACAATTAAAAAAGAAAGAAGTGGGCAAATTATCACCTTGAAAATATAGTTTTATAATCAAAATAATATGAGGTGGCAGAAGTCCACGTAGATTTTGTCTATTTGACTTCTTTTGTATCAAATCTCATACTTATTGGCAGACAGTGGATTTTCACCATATATAATTAGATTGAGTAGTTATAAAGTATCAATACATTTATTTTTGGGAAGGTTAATGTGACTTTTTGATAGGCAAAACATGTTGTAAAACTAAGTTAAAAGAGTAATAATAAAAGAAAGAAAGTAGACAAAAAATGTAGAGAGACAAGAGAGAAGACTTTTGTTATTATTCCAAGTATATTAAAGTGTTTCCCAAATAATCAAGTGTATAACATAATCTTCAAGATGTCTATTTATATTACTACATAGAGACATAGCAGTAAACATGGTATTAATCCTTGAGAAAGTGGTTGTAATGTCTCAAATCTTGAGAAACTACTTTTTTATGTGAAATGACCATTTTTACCTTCTTCATAGTATTTTCATACTTTCTGTATGTTGTAGAAATGGTTGATGTGGTACCCGATGCGGTCGGATGGAATTTTGGTGAATTTTAGCCTTGGAGGAAATTTTTTATGAAATAATTGACTTTGGTCTACATATCGAGATCCGAGCATTGAATGGAAATTTCATCAGTTTATTACGTTTAGAACGTCAAGTTTGGTCTAGTTTAGTGTTGAGTTACAACCCCTGAGGTCTTGTGTTGAGAATTGATTTTTAGGCTTAAGAGAGGTATATGGGGTTATTTTGATCGTAACAAAAAAAATTTGGAAATCCGATGATTCCATTGAGTCTAAAATATTGAATTCAGTGTGATAGCAAATCCAATTTATTTTTATCAGACCCCGAATGAATTTCGACAGTTCGATCGGAGACTTGTGATTATGCCAAATCTGATTTTTGGTGCAGGCCTCCTTACTCTTCACAACCGCGACCATGATCACGTACTCACAAAGATTTATCTTAGGTGTGTTTCACGTTCGCGACCATAAGTCCCGCATTCGCAATGGGTCAGCCTCGTTTTCTTTGCAATCGTGACAGCAAGCCCACACTCGTGATGTGAAGTCCCAGTGTACTCCGAGATCATGGAGGTTAGTGGTCACGATCACGATACGTATTTTATACCAGACAATGTCAACATTGGAAATTCTTCCCATTTTCTTATTTCCACTATTTTCAAGCAGTTGGAGATTAGGAGAGGCAATTTTAGAGTAAATTCCTTGAGGAATCTGGTGTGGGTAAACTTTCTTATATACTTTAATCATTTCCTATCAGTTTCATCTTTCAAAAAATTTAAAATCAAGTATTCAAGGTGGTTTTTGGGGATTTTTCTCCCAAATTTTAAGTTACTAAATTCATAATTTCAAACTCATTTTCTAGTCAATTTTAATAGGTTTTTCAATCACAAACTCCTCTTGATGGGTAGAATCTGAATTTCAAATAAAATTCCAGTTTGACCCTTTTCATTTTTGAGGTGATTTTTTATAGCTGGGGATAATTTCAGAGTAGGAATTTGAGATTAAAGCTCTAGTAGAGTGTTTGGGTGACATTTTAGGCCGTCAAGGTAGGTTTGGCTATCCCTTTGTAAGACTGGGATTGGGTAATTCATTATTCTTATGTTAGAGGCTTTTGGATGGGATTGTAATATGATTTGGGATTATTGATGATATTGTGATGCCTATGTTGGGGCTTGATTAGTTGATTATTCTGTGTCGCCCATGTAGGGGCTTATTTGTGTGGTTTAGCCCATATGGGAGCTTTATTTGTTATTCTATTTGCTTTGTGAGCATTTGATTCATGATTTGCCTGTGAGAGAGGATTGTAATACTATTTGACTTGTAATGCCAGAGTAAGGGGTTGATTTGGGGTTTTGATCACACTTTGAGTAAATGAAACACTTTCTAAAAGGGTGAACACTTATTTCAAATGAACTATTTACCATTATTTTCCAATATGAGGATATATCATAATTTGGTTGAGTTTTGAGAACTTTGAACCTTTTTGATCTACGCGGCAAGTTGATGAGACATTTAGATTGTGTGATTGGTATATAGATGGTGAGTCCCCCATGGGTCCTTTTCTGGAAGCCTTAGCTCGACAAGGTAAATACTAGAGGTTGTGCGACAGCCTTGATTCCACCGTATCACTACATCATTGCATCATCATAGTGCATTGCATTGATCTTTGAATTATTGACTTATTTGATAATATGTGGTTGTGTGACGGCCTTGATTCCATTAGACCACAACATCATTGCATATTTACATTGCATTGCATTGATCTTTGAATTATTGACTTATTTGATCTTATGTGTTTAGTTTACTCGCATCATTCTTATAAATGAGGGGACTGATGCCTTAGTGTTACTTTTTTGTATGCAAGTGAAAGAGTTCCTTAGCTTATTTGTTAAGTTTGATTAATTATTTATACTCAGTCGGTCAAACTTAAAGAGTACATGTGGATTGTACTTACTTTTGTGTCACTTTTGATGTAGATTCTAGTCAGGATACTCCTTATGGAGGTTGATCGCCTCTAGTGGATAGACTTATTTTTTATGGTGGTGAGATTTTGTGTTCCGCATCACCATCAGTTTCTGCTCTTATTTCAGTCTTGATTATTTTTTGGAGACATGTAATGTATCTCATACCCAAAAGTTGCATTAGATTCTCTTTATACTTATGACACTAAGTTTTAGTAAATTCTTCATTGTACTTCTTTTCTTTTCATTTGTGGCTTGATGTCACGAACCAACCCCGTAGGCCGCGACTGGGGTCCGACCTGGACCCCCGTATATGTAACTGTCAAATATAGCCAAATTGAACTATGCGTAATGTGATACTATACCCAAAAAAAACCCAATGGGTCAAAACTCTTTTTTTGTACATGTAGCCTCTTTCGTTCGTACCATATCATGAAAGGGAACATGAGCCGACAAGGCTTCCATAACATAAAAACATTTACCACACGTCGTATAGGCATAATTGAGATAACTTACACTTAACCCACATACACGTGACTACAGACCTCTAAGAATAGTAACCGCAATATATGATGGGACAGGGCCCCCGCCGTACCCCTGAATAAACAAATATATATATATATTAAATGACCAGTATCAAAGGTTAGGCCTCGGAACAGTAAAGCACTTCCAACATCATTGAGTGGAAACCATAAGCTGGCAGATCTCCAAGCTGAACATCTGTACCTGCGAGCATGAAACGCAGCCCCCCCAGAGAAAGAGGGGTCAGTATGATACATATACTGAGTATATAAGCATACATAACTGAGATAACAACTGAAATAGGGATGCAGGAAACCAAGTATAGCATTTAATAGGGTACTGTACCTGCATCTCATAAAATAAAGTCATGTATACCCTTATCACATACCGTATCCATCCCGCTCGGGGACTCGGTGTTACAAACACATCATCTATCATGATAAACATATGCATATTATTAGCACTGTGGGATGTACAACCCAATTCATGTATACAGCACGCACATGCTGAGGAACGATGGCCCGATCCATATGTCACATGATAATGCCGAGGTACGATGGCCTGATCCACATATTACATAATGATGCTGAGGTATGATGGCCCAATCTGTATAATGCATAATAATGCCGAGGTATGATGTCCTGATCCATATAATGCATAATAATGCCAAGGTACGATGGCCCGATCCGTATAATGCATAATCTGTCGTGGAACGTACGACCTGATCCTTACATAGCAAAATATGTCGAGGTACATCCAGACTGATCCATATATATATCATAATGTATATACGTGCACGCAAAACTCTGTAACATATCAAACATCCCTTAGATATCATCATAAATCATGTTCAAGAGCCCCTAGGTATAGGAGCTTACACATCCCAATACTATCCAACCTATAGGAGGCTCAAGGGTCGTAGTTCAACTACTTCAAGGCCCTTATCATTCAAAAGTGGGTACAAGTCATGAGTTACATCCAGAATCTATAAATGGGGCTATATCCAAATCCATGTCCTATAGAACCTTTAGTCTAGTCTTTCTAGAAGTAGGAAAAGACAAGCTTTACATGCACCACTTCCTATCACATGGAAGACTTGAAAAGTAATGACTCAACCTGTTACAGGAGTTCTAATTAGTAGGAAGTGAACAAGAGTCTTAACTCACCCTCAGAGTTTTAAGAGTAGAATAACTAAAACTTCATATACGTAATACTTACATCTAAGTCATGCCAAAAGAGAGGAAGAATAACTTTACATACACTACTTCTCAGCATATAGAAGACTTGAGGAATGGAAGCTTAACTACTTTAAGAGTCTTAACATTCAACAGTGAACATGAATTATGAATCATGAATCATGTTCAGAGCTCATGAATAGAGTTACCCCAAGCTTCATACACATATTATTTGTCACTTAAATCTAAGACATGCCCAAAAGAAAGAAAAGATAGGTTTTACATACTTATGCCAAAAACATGCCTAAAGAAAGCTTCACATACCTCTTATGAGTTATTCTTTATCCCGTTTGCCTCGTCGTCCTTTGAACCTAATAAACATGAAAGTAATGCAAATATCAACCACTCTTAACTTTCCAGCATCTTAGGTTGCACCTTAGTATTCATGGAACCTATTTCCTTGTTCGTCTCCTCAACTAGTTCTTTAATTAGTTAAGGCGTTAACGAAAATTAGGCAGCACCTCCCCTATAATGTGCCTTATCCAAATTTCCAATTAGATACTTAAAAACTACAGCCAACCAAAAACAACAACCTGCATCATATTATTAATAAATTCACCCCAACAATATATAACATAAGCTCCAAATGACTCGCTCAAAATTATGATATCAAAATAGGGTGTCTAGCCTTTATTTTGTAACACCTTTAATTATACAAAATGAGGGGCCGTGTGGCTTAAACCAGAAGAACCCCTACCCATTTTAGAACACATTTAGGCCCTGCAACAACACGCCACACCCATGCAGCATCACCTCACACGAACAACACTATACTTCGATGACAATTCAACTATAGCGACTCCAATTTAGTTTATTTTTAACGTCCAGCACTTATATGAAGTTCTTACACTTCCAGAAGCATAAAATATGTATAAAACACCCTATTATAACACCATAAACTTCAAATTGAAAGGAAATACCTTACCTTCCCCAAAATTGGCCAAAACTAGCCAAAACCTAGTCTCGGAAGTTCCTTAGAGTGCTAAAAAGTAGTGAACTGTTTGTATCTTTTTGGTGATGATCCAAATCATACAATTATGTTATTAACACCCTCATAATATTTCCAAACCCTTATCAAAACTTGGGATAAGAGAACCACACCATACCTTAACGAACAGCTTCCCAAACTTGCTGAAAATTGGCTTTGGAAGCTCTTGTTGCGGCTGTACTTCGGTGGCTGTTTGCAGTCCTATATTGCTGCCCCAATTAATTAATTAAGTTGTTAAACACCTTCATTTAACTGAGGTATACCTTAAATAATTAATTTACAGAATGGAATCGGAGCTTACCTTTCACTTTGGCCAAAGCCGTCGCCCTTCTCTCTTAGTCTCTTAGGGTTTTCCTTCTTTTATTTTGTTCTAAATGCTGAAGAATGAACTATGTACAGCATGTAATACATATGTATATACCTTATTAGGAGGTGACATGTGCCAGCCCCTAGGGGTGACATGTGGCAGCCCCCTAGGGTGCCACCTCAATCATGCGGCCAATCCAAAGCTGCCACATGGCAGCATGGGTCCACCCCAAGTAGGTGAGTCACCTACTTGCTTCAAGTAGGTGCATCACCTTCTTGCTTCAAGTAGGTGCATCGTCTCCTTATCTCTCTTCCGTAGTTTCATAATCTCGTCTCACTTTAAGAGCCTATGTGTTCTTTGCTACTTAAGCTCGATGTGTACTCAAGTAGCTTAGTATGCAAAATGTCCCAAATAATAGCTTTCACAAGTACGTCGAGTCCTATGACTCACTACTTAGCCTCCAACTTCTTTTGGATTCTTGTAACCCTATTTCCAATCTTCTCTCTTATGGAGTATCTCCTTCTACTTTCCTTAGGATTATTTGATAGCGTTATAGATTATCCGACTAACATGATGACTTCTAAGAAACTTAAGAGCCTTCCCAGAAACTTAAGAAACTTAAGAAGTGTTCCAAGGTACAAAACTACGGGGTGTAACACTTGATTTCCCCTTTGGGAGTCTCGTATATGATTTATTATCTAGCTTGCACATTAGGTTGGATTTTTGGATGTGTGTCATCATTATCTCAATTTTTAGGTTATGGCAAATTGGTTTTGGAGTGCTAGGTTACCGATCTAACAAGTTAAAGAGCAGGGTTTCAAGTAGAGTTTAGCAGATTAGTACATAGACGTTTATACTTATCTTCAAGAGGCTAAAAGATATTAATAGGAAAAATTCCTTCCATTAATTCCTTTTGTGTGATTTATTTATATCAAGGATTTTATACCTCTAATCTATTACTTCTGCGCATATAGTGAGGATTAGAGCTAGAGTCACTGAGAGTGAGGTTGCACCTGCTTCTCGAGCCCCCGTCCATGGGCAAGGAAGGGGAAGAAATGAATTTAGGGGTCGTGGTTGAGTGAGAGTAGAAGCACCTACTCTAGGAAGATCTAGGGAGGCATCGCTGGAGCCTATATATGAGCATAAGGATGAGTTTAAACAGAAGATACCAGCCTAGCCTCCTTCGGTTCCCAATAGCACCTTGATGTTTCAGGAGTTTCTTGTCCGGTTATTGGCTAGATTGGATGGTACCCCTACTTCTGGTATTCTTTCGGGTACTTTAGGCTCACCTATTATAGTTGGTGCTACATCGCCAGTTCAAGGGCCTAGTGTGGGATTTCAAACTCCCAATTCTTCTTCAGTTCCCTCTATTGCACCTCTGATATTTGTAGCTCTGCTAGTTTCAGCTAGTGCAACCATGTCAGAATCTGAGCAAAAGAGTTTTGAGAGGTTTGTTAGATTAGAACCTCTCAAGTATAGTGGGAAAGGAGCATACGATTTCTTGACTAAGTTCCAGGATAGGTTCTTCAACCTGGGTATTTTAGAGGCACATGGGGGGCTTACACTTCATACTAGTTTGTGGGAGTGGCCAAGGAGTAGTGGAGGTTGATTCTTCCTCAAAGACATATTGGTTCTTCTATGATGAGTTGGGAGCAGTTTACTTAGGTATTCCTTGAGAGGATTTTGTTTTATATACTTCGTGATCAGCATAGGGATAAGTTTACAGATTAGATCATGGTTCACTATCAGTGTCTGAGTACGAGGCTATGAGTTGTATCATTATGCTATCTTAAGTTTCTCGACATTTTTTTAGCAGATTCGTAAGTTGGTGAAGGGGTTCACCAGTTATCTTCTTGGGATCACAACCTTTCTTATGTTATCGAGTGTCTCATTTAAGAGTATTATTGGCCATGCTAGGATGATCGATAGTATCCAACATGCTACATAGGGCGGTGCCAAAAAGTTCTATTATTAGGGCTAGTTCAGTGGTCATTCATCCATAGGTATAGAGTATTCGGGTCTAGGCACTCAGGGTTATTAGGATAGGCTAATGCATACAGTGATTCAGAATATAGATGGTGCAGGTGGATCCAAGTCTAGTCAGACTAATCGTGGTGGTTCTTCGGGTTTGGGAGGATGGGTTGACACTTCTGGTTATCCTTGATGGGGTTCAGGTCCTAGAGGTTATTTTGTTTGTGATGAGTTTGGGCACAAGGAAAGAGATTGCCCAGACATGCTTCTTCTACTAATTAGCCCAAGTCCTAAGTCGTTCGTGCTACACCAACCCTTGCTATTCGAGGTGCTTCACAGAGTGATAGAGATGGCTCTAAGGGTGCCAAGGTTGGAGCTCAAGGTAGTACTTATGGTGGTTCTCATGCCAGTGGTGATCATAGACTATGCTAAAAAATTTCATACCGGGTAGATTTGAGGCAGGGGCCTCCGTTGCAGTGATCACAGGTATCATCCCATTTTGCCATTGTTCTACTTTGGTATTATTTGATCCTGGGTCTACCTACTTATATGTATTGACTTATTTTTCCATGGTTATTGATTATTATATATGCTTAACTTTGATGTGATATTGGGTATAGACTGGTTATCTACCTATGATGTGATTCTAGATTGTTATGTAAAGACTGTGACCTTAGCTTATCCCAATTTACATCGGTTAGTGTAGAAGGGTAATCTGAGTTTGTATTCCAAGAAAGTGATATATTATATTCATGCTAGTCATATAATGGAAAAAGGTTGCTTATCTTATTTGGCCCACATGTGTGATCTTACAAAGGATTTATCTCTTTTAGAGATCACGAGATTGGTGAAAGAGTTCATAGATGTGTTTCCTACAAACTTGTGGATGTTCTTCCGGACCATGATATTGATTTTTTGATTTATTTGGATCCTGGTACCAAGTCCATCTCTATTTCTCCTTATCAGATGGCTCTGGCTAAGTTGAAGGAATTGAAGAAATAATTAGAAGATTTGTTGAAGAAAGGGGTTTATTCGGCCTAGTACTATAAGAATATGTATTGATTATCGGTAGTTGAAGAAGGTTACAATCAAGAACAATATCTTCTTCCTGGCATATGATTTATTTGACCAACTTCAGGGTGCATCGGTGTTTTATAAGATAGACTTGAGGTTGGGTTACCATCAGTTGAGATTTTGAGATTCTGATATCCTTAAGACCACTTTTAGGACTCGTTATGGGCATTATGAGTTTGTGGTCATGCCCTTTAGATTGACTAATGCCCTAGCTGATTTTATGGATTTGATGAACCAGGTATTTCAGCCTCATTTGGACTTCTTTTTTATTGTGTTTATTGATGTTATATTGGTTTACTCCAAGAATGAGGTTGACCATGTTTGTCATTTTAGGGTCGTTCTTCAGAGATTGAGAAATGAGAAGTTGTATGCAAAATTTCCAAGTGTGAGTTTTGGCTTGAGTCTGTGGCTTTCTTGGTTCATGTGGTGACCCCGGATGGGATTATGGTTGATCCAGCCAAGGTTGCGACAGTTAGTGATTAGGTGAGACCTACTTTAGTTATAAAGATTTGGAGTTTCATTGGGTTAGAGGGCTATTAGCGCCAATTTTTTCATAGTTTCTCTTCCATCATGGCTTCATTGACTAGGTTGACTCAGAAGACCGTGGCATTTCAGAGGATCGATAAGTATGAGGTGAGATTTGAAAAGCTCAAGGAGTTATTGATCTCAGCACCTATTCTAGCTTTACTCAAAAAGTGTGTGGCATTTATTGTATTATGTGATGCTTTAGGTATTGGTTTGGGTAGTGTATTAATACAGAAAGGGATATTCGTAGCCTATTCTTCTCAAAAATCGAAGGAACATGAGAAGAACTAACATATCCACAATTTTGAGTTAGCAACAGTGGTTTATGTTCTGAAGTTGTAGAGACACTATCTTTTTAGAGTGCATTGTAAAGCCTTTACCGACCATCATAGGCTTAAGTTTATCTTTTTTAGTCGAAACTGAAAATAAGGCAATGTAGATGGTTAGAATTGCTGAAGGATTATGACATCACCATTCTTTATCATCCAAGTAAGGCTAATGTGGTGGCGGATGATTTGAGACAAAAAGCACCTAGTATGGGTAGCTTAGACTTTATTAAGGCAAAGGAGAGACCCTTGGCTTTGGAGGTTCGATCATTGGCTAAACAGTTGGTTTGGATTGATATTTCGACACCTTACAGTGTTTTGGCCTTCGTTGTGGCTAAGTCCACCTTAATGGATCAGATTCCTGCCCACCAATTTGATGAAGACAAATTGAGAGAGATTTAGGACAAATTATTGAAAATTAAGGCTAAATCAGCTTCCCTTGACCCTGAAGGAGTTTTGAAGATTAGTGGTCATATTTGTGTACCAAATGTTGGTGATTAGGTGCGTATGATATTAGAGGAGGTTCATTTTTCAAAGTATTCTATTCACCCAGGAGCGGCAAAGATATTTCATGTCTTAAAACAACATTATTGATGGTGTGGCATGCAGAAAGACATCGTAGATTTTGTGGGTAAATGTTTGAATTTCCAACAAGTGAACTATGAGCATTAAAAATCGGGTGGTTCTATGCAAAGGATGCCCATTAACGACTAGAAGTGGGAGCGCATTATTATAGAGTTTGTGTGGTTCACCCTTGACTTTAAATAAGCATGATTCGGTTTGGGTGATCATGGATTGATTGACCAAGTAGGCTCATTTTATTCCAGTGAAGACTAGCTATAATGCGGAGTAGTTTGCTAGGATCTACATCTGTGAGATTATTCGGCTACATGGAGTGACCATTTCTATTGTGTCTGATAAAGGTACACAGTTTACCTCTAATTTCTGGAGTTTTATGTAGGAGCAGATGGGTACCAAGCTTGATTTGAGATCCATTTTTCATCCTTAGACCGATGGTCAATTAGAGCGGACTGTTTGGCTATTTGAGGACATGCTCCGAGCTTGTGTTATGGACTTTAGTGGTCATTAGGATCAATCCCTCCCACTTACAGAGTTTGCTTGCAATAACATATACCATTTTAGCATTTAAATAGCACCGTTAGAGCTTTGTATGGGAAGAGATGTAGATCTCTTATAGACGGTTTGATTCTTTTGGGATACAACCTTGGGGTACCAATTGGTTGAGAGACTCCATAGATGGGTGAGGTTGATTCAACAGCGCCTTATGACTGCCCATAGTAGGAACAAGAGCAATGTAAATAGGTGTGTTCATAATGTGTCCTTTGTCATTGGTGAGCGAGTGTTGCTTAAGGTGTCACCCATTAAGGGTGTGATGAGGTTTGGAAGGAAAAAAAAGCTCAGTTCAAGGTTTATTGGCCCTTTTGAGATTTTGGAGTAGTATGGGTATCCTATAGATTGACCTTACCTACAAAACTTTCCACGGTTCATCATATCTTTTATGTATTGATGCTTAAGTGATATCGGCATAATGATTCTCATGTGACTCAGTAGGACTCGATCGCTTTGGATCAAGACTTTTCCTTTGAGAAGGATCCTGTTGCTATCTTGGATAGACAAACTATATAGTTCAGATCAAAGTATATTGATTCAGCGAAGGTGTAGTGGCGGTACCGGCCTATTGAGTAGGTTACATGGGAAATATAGTCCGACATGTGTCGTATATACCATCATCTTTTCTGTAACACCCCCATAAAATTTCACTAAGATTCAAACCCTTCTTCGTGTAAGTGTAGGATTGAACTCGACTATTGTGAAATGTATGCATGAGCTAGGATGAGTTCCCAAGTAATTTTAGAGTGTTAGAGGTGATATGGGGTCACAAAGGATCCCTAAGACCAAGTCCAGAGAATTCGTCTTGGCTAAGTTTTAGAATGAGCTCGTATAAGGGGTCAACTTGTAATGACCATATGTTTTGAAATATGATGATCTGGGTGGCCCATGACCTATTAAATTAAAGGTCTTCGAGTCTTCTTTCCAACGCTGCCAAGATTGTAATTTTTGGAGTTTGGAGTCAAAAGTTATGACTATCCTAAGACGAACTAGTACTACAAGAATTTCAGGCCTGGGATTGTAACTACAGGAAACCTGGGCTTGGCGTCGCAGTGGCGCGACGTGCCACTATAGTGCCAGGAACCAGCCTCAGTAGTTTGGTCCCTGGCGTGGCGCGCCACTATTGGATGTGCAGGGTTTTTAATCCTATTTTCTAGAACCGAGAAAATTTAGGCTTGGCGCTGTAAGGGCGCGACGCGCCACTATAGCGCCATAAAACAGCCTCAGTAGTTTGGTCCTTCGCGCGATGCGCCACTATCAGATGTGCAGGTCTTAAGCCTATATTCTACTTGGCGCTGCAGTGGCGCAGTGCGCCACTATAGCGTCGGGAGTGTTTTAGCCCATTTTTCTAGATTTTTGGAGGAAAGGCAAATTGGGCATTTCCCAAATTATATATGCATTAGCCTTGGGACGTTTTGGACAACTATTTCAGTCCATTCCTCTCTCTAAAAAGCCCTAGAAATCCCCCCTCTTCTCCGTCAAATCCATCTCCAACAAGGATTGCCTTTAAGAACTTTAAGAATTAAAGCCTTCCATTGAAGACCTAATATCAAGGTTTCTTCAAAGTCTTCACCAAGATATGTAAGGCTACTCAAAGCATGGGTTGAGTCCACCCATGTGCCCTACACCTTCTTTGAGGTTAAATGTTCATAAGAATGGAGTTTCTTGATAGGCTTATGTTCAAATGAGTCTTTTCGTCTATTAATTTGATTCTTGTTATGTTGATGTTGTTGAGTCAAGAAATTTCTAAAATCTTCATGTTAGTATGAGTTGATGGATATGAGTTGTTAAGCATACTTTATTGATTTTCTTAACTATGTTGATTATGTTAAATATGTTTATTTTCTTAAATATGTTGCTCATCTTGAATTGTTGATTTAGAAATCTTAGAGTTGTGATAAGTCCCAAAGGATGTGTTAAATGAATAGAGGAATGATTGGATAGGTTTGTATATTGTTAGAAATGCACATTTAACTACTCTTGAAAGATACGATTGAGATTGATCAAATAGTATGATTGGAAGAGGTTTGATTGTGATAAAATTGATGATTTGACAAGGTTCCAAATGAGACTTGTCGATATGATTTGATTGAGTTGATTGGATGGAGTTTTATGAGCATTGAGTCTTGGGAGGAGTATCGAGCATCGAATTGGGTAAGAGTAAGTAATAACTCGAATCCAATAACTTTGTTGCCAAACATAGGAGGGAATTGAACCGTTAAAGTCGGATGTTTCTCCAAAATTATTGTCCTGACTTTATAGGACTTGGTTGGATTGGATCCATGATTGGTTGATTCGTTCATACCCTGGCAAAGTATGAACAGACGCGGCAACAACGTCGGTTTGTTGTACTGTCACTGGCTCATAAGTGATGGTTGTCAGATAAGAGAAACTTCCATAGAGGTCTTGATAGTACTCTGAGTCGGTTTGGGTTGAATTGTATGTGATTGGTCTCGTCTAAACCATATTCATGTTTAGGCTTAGGACACTTGATTGAGTTGTTCTTCTTTCTGAGTTGAGATTCTGAGTTGGTTTGATTCTCTCTGATATTGTTTCATTTGGCCATTTTACATACTCATACATTCTATGTACTGACGTCATTTGGCCTGTATCATTTCATGATACAAAGACAGGTGCACGATATCATCAACCGACGCACCGTTGAAGATCCACTTACTTCCAGCTAGTTGGTGAGTCCTCCCAGTTTTCGGAGGATACCAAGATTTTCTTTCTAGATTTTGTTTTTTTCCCTTATTTTGACTTCTGGTAGCCATATACTTGTCATTGGCACCTCCTAGATTGTTGATAGAGGCATCATAGACTAGAGTGTGAGAATGTTGATTTGTTCATTTTGACTAGTTTTATTCTAGCTGATAATTGATTTGATAGTTGTTTGGCCTTTGGCCCTAAATTATGGATAATAGTCCTATAATAGAGTCTTCCGCCGATAGAATATGATTGAATGATAGTGTGACTGGACCAAGTGGTTCGCTTGAAGGCTAGAAATGGCTTTCGAGTGCCGACCACGTCTAGGGTACCCTCCTGGGGTATGACAAATATGGTATCAGAGCACAGAGTTTAAGAGTCCTAGGGAGTCTATGAAGTCGTGTCTAGTAGAGTCTTTCTTATGGGTATGTTGTGCACCACACTTATAATCAAGAGGCTATAAGACATTAAGAATTGTTTTACTTCTTTCATACTCTAAATTCGTGCGATAGAATTAAACTCTATAAAACTTCCTTTCTAATTCGTGCATTTATACATTGCAGATAATGCCTCCTAAACGTATTGCTAGCCAGAGGAATGCCGATAACACGGAGATACCACAGTCAGAAATGCACCCATCGAGGACTAGGGGCCGACCTGCAAGGTATGCTGAGGCACCTCAAGTGCCTACTACTCCGCCTGCACCAACCTCAGAGGCAGATTTTTTAGGAGCAATTACCATGCTCACTCAATTAGTGGCTGCCCGCAATGGTAACCAGAGTTCACCAACTCTTAGCTCTAGTTCCCAAGATCCGTCTACTGCCACAAGAATTAGAGACTTTCTTAGAATGAATCCGCCGGTATTCACGAGTTCTAAGGTTGATGAAGACCCCCACAATTTTATTGATGAGATGTAGAAAATCCTGAAAGCTATACATGCTATGGAGATCGAGAGGGTTGAGTTGGTGTTTTATCAGCTCAAGGATGTGGCAAACATCTGGTATAACCAGTGGGAACAAAGTAGAGGTGAAAATGCTGAGCCTGCTATTTGGGATGAATTTGAGGGAGCCTTTCTTGACCACTTCTTTCCCAGAGAATTTAGGGAAGCGAAGGTGGAAGAGTTTGCGAATTTGAAACAATAGGGTATGATCGTTAAGGAGTATAGTCTAAAGTTCATCCAGCTGTCCAGATATACTCCAGAGATGATCCAGATATGAGGTCGAAGATGAGAAAATTTGTCTCCGGATTAGGAAAACATGTGAAGAAGGAGTGCAAAGCGGCATTATTAATCTCAGACATGGATATTTCAAGATTAATGGTGTATGCTCAACAGGTGGAGGATGAGAAAAGGAAAGACAGGGAGGAGCATCTAAGCAAGAAGGCAAAATCAGCGGGACATGAGAATGAATAGAGGCAGAACAAGGGCAACAGGTCCTTCTTCTAGAAGAGGTCTTCCAACTATGCCTCGTCCACCGCAAGTGCACCTATGCTGCATAACAGGTATGATCGGTAGGGACAAAGTCACCAGAATGTCAGATCCCAGGGTTCTCAATCCCAGGCTAGCGTGGGTCAAGGTTCGCAAGGGAAGCCACCATGCAGAAAGTGTGGTAAGCTCCACTTAGGAAAGTGCAGAGCGGGAAAGGTTGGTTGTTATAAATGCATCCAAATGGACTATTTTTAGAAGGAGTGTCCAACATGGGGGAACAGATCCCAGTATTCTACCACCGCACCACGAACTAGAGGTAATTAGAGGGTCACTACTCCAGGTATGAGCGGAGGTACAAACCATCTATATGCCATGGGTAGTCGCCAAGATCAGGAGAACTCCCCAAACGCCGTGACGAGTATGATACGAGTCTTTTCTCTTAACGGTTATGTTTTGATAGATTCGGATGCCACACTATCTTTTGTGACTTCTTACGTGGCTAGTAAATTCAATAAAATTCTTGAATATCTTCTTGAGCCTTTCAGTGTAGCTACTCCCGCTGGTGATTCTATCTTAGCTGAGAGAGTCTATAGAGATTGCACTGTGTCAATCCATCATAGGGATACCTTGGCGACTTAGTTGAGTTGGACATGGTCAATTTTGATGTGATCCTTGGCATGGACTGGCTTTATGTCTGTTATGCCTCTATTGATTGTAAGACTCAGATTGTCGAGTTCAAATTCCTGAATGAGTCTTTCATAGAGTGGAAGGGTAGTCCTATCATACCTAAGGGTAAGTTTATTTCCTACCTTAGGGCTAGAAAACTAATCTGAAAGGGTGTATTTATCACATCGTCCGAGTGAAAGATGACAGTATTGAGTCTTCATCCCTCGAGTCGGTCCTGATTGTCAATGAGTTTCCTGAAGTCTTTTCTAAAGATCTACCCGGAGTCCCTCTTGATAGGGAGATCGACTTTAGGATCGATGTCCTTTCTGGTACCCAGCCTATCTCTATCCCTCCATATAGAATGACTCCTGCTGAGTAGAAAGAGTTGAAAGAACAGTTGAAGGACTTGTTAGATAAGGGATTTATTAGGCTGAGTATCTCACCATGGGGTGCTCCTGTCCTATTCATACGAAAGAAAGATGGGTCTCTTAGAATGTGTATCGACTACAGGCAACTAAACAAGGTCACCATAAATAACAAATACCCTCTCTCCAAAATAGATGATTTATTTGATCAACTTTAGGGTGCCACTTATTTCTCAAAGATAGACCTAAGATCGAGTTACCATCAGTTGAAGGTGAGGGAGTGTGACATCCCAAGGACAGCATTTCAGACCTGTTATGGCCATTTCGAGTTTTTGGTTATGTCCTTTGGGTTGACCAATGCCCCTACAGCTTTTATGGATCTCATAAATCGAGTATTTAAGCCATATCTTGATATGTTTGTGATTGTATTCATTAATGATATTTTGGTGTACTCCAAAAATGAGGAGGAGCACGTCTATCATCTTAGAGTCGTCTTGCAAACTTTGAAAGATTAGGTATTGTATGCAGAGTTCTCCAAATATGAATTTTGGCTTACATCAGTGGCTTTTCTCGGCCACGTTATATCTGGAGATGGTATTCAGGTTGATGCTCAGAAGATTGAGGCAGTAAAAAATTGGCCTAGACCCACATCCCCTACAGATATAAGAAGCTTCTTGGGTTTGGCTAGCTATTATCGAAGGTTTATAGAGGAATTCTCATCCATATCATCACCATTGACCAAGATGACCCAAAAGAAGGCTAAGTTCCAATGGTCCGATACTTGCGAGGAGAGTTTCCAGAAATTAAAGACCAAACTGACCACTGCTCCTGTTCTAACTTTGCCCGAGGGAACAGAGGATTTTGTGATCTATTATGATGCGTCTAGAGTTGGTTTGGGCTGTGTGTTGATGCAGAGGGAAAAAGTGATAGCCTATGCTTCAAGACAGCTTAAGATTCATGAGAGAAATTACCCAACTCATGACCTTGAGCTGGCAGCTGTGGTATTTGCTCTTAAAATTTGGCGCCACTATTTGTATGGAGTGCATGTTGATATGTTCACCAATCATAAGAGTTTACAATATGTCTTCAGCTAGAAGGAACTCAATCTGAGGCAAAGAAGATGGCTCGAGCTACTCAAGGATAATGATATGAGCATCCTCTACCATCTAGGTAAAGCTAATGTTGTTGTTGATGCTCTTAGCAGGTTGTCTATGGGTAGCACTGCCCATATAGAGGAGGGGAGGAAATAATTGGCTAAAGAGGGCATAGACTAGCTCAATTGGGAGTTCGGCTTGAAGAGAATAATGAAGGTGGAGTTAATGTTTGGGATGGGTCTGCATCCTCACTCGTGGCAAAGGTAAAAGAGAAGCAAGACCAAGATCCCATCCTTCTCCAATTGAAGGAAATTGTTCACAAACAAAAGGTGATGGTTTTTACCAAAGGGGGAGATGGTGTGTTGAGGTACCAAAATAGGTTGTGTGTACCAGATGTTGATGATGTGCGAGAAAGGATTATGGCCGAAGCGCATAGTTCTAGATACTCTATTTATCCTGTCTCTACAAAGATGTATCATGACTTGAGAGAAGTTTATTGGTGGAGTGAAATGAAGAGAGATATCGCAGAATTTATTTCCAAGTGCCTGAATTGCCAACAGGTTAAAGTTGAGCATCAAAGGCCATGTGGGTTAGCTCAAAACATAGAAATTCCAGAATGGAAATGGGAGATGATCAATATGGAATTTATTACGGGTTTGTCGAGGTCCCGAAAGCAACATGATTTGATTTGGGTGATTGTGGATAGGATGACAAAATCGGCTCACTTCTTAGCAGTTAAGACTACTGACACCGCAGAAGATTATGCAAAATTATATATTCAGGAGATTATCAAATTGCATGGGGTTCCCTTGTCTATCATCTCAGACAGAGGAGCTCAATTCACTTTTCAATTTTGGAGATCCTTTTAGAAGGGACTGGGTTCAAAGGTGAATCTTAGTACAGCCTTTCATCCCCAGACAGATGGCCAAGTGGAGCGCACCATCCAGATATTAGAGGATATGTTAAGGGCATGTGTACTTGACTTCAAAGGAAATTAGGATGATCACTTACCTCTCATAGAGTTTGCATATAATAATAGCTATCGTGCAAGCATTCAAATGGCTCCCTATAAAACTTTGTATGGGAGGAGGTGTAGATCACCAATTGGGTGGTTTGAGATTGGTGAAGTTGAGTTGATTGGGCCTGATTTTGTTCACCAAGCTATGGAGAAGGTGAGAGTTATTCAAGATAGGATAAAGACAGCCCAAAGCCGCCAAAAATCTTACACCGATGTGAGGAGGAGAGACTTAGAGTTTGAGGTGGATGATTAGGTGTACTTGAAAGTGTCACCCATGAAGGGCGTCATGAGGTTTGGAAGGAAGGGAAAGCTTAGTCCTCGATACATTGGTCCTTACCAGGTGGTGAGGAAGATTGGGAGTGTCTCTTATGAGTTGGAGTTACCCTCAGAGCTAGCCGCCATTCATCTAGTATTTCACATTTCGATGTTGAAGAAATGCTTAGGCGATCCCTTGATGGTAGTCCTCATTGAAAGTATTAGAGTTAAGGATAGCTTGTCCTATGAAGAGGTTTTGGTCCAAATTCGCAAATTGAGAAACAAGGAGATCACCTCAGTCAAAGTCTTATGGAGAAATCAATTTTTCGAGGAAGCCACATGGGATGCGGAAGAAGATATGAAAGCTAAATATCTGCATCTATTCGTGCCCATCGATCAGAATGTTGAAGGTAATGCCCATTTTCTTGATTTGAATTTGTATGCGCATTTTGAGTTTGGATAGTAATTTATTTGAGAATATAATTGGTTGAATGACTGAACTCTGATTGTGATTTGTACCTCGAGTCCATCCTTGGTTTACTCGTTATTCGAGGACGAATGATCCCAAGGGAGAGATAATATAACACCCCCAAAAATTTTCACTAAGATTTGGACCCTTCTTCGCATAGGTATAGGATCGAACTCAACTATTGTGAAGTGTATGCATGAGTTAGGATAAGTTTCCAAGTAATTAAAGAGTGTTAGAGGTGATGTGGGGTTACAAAGGATCCCTAAGACCAAGCTAAGTCTAGAGAATTCGTCTTGGCTAAGTTTTAGAAAGAGCTCGTATAAGGGGTCAACTTCTAATGACCATATGTTTTGAAATATGATGATTTGGGTGGCCCATGACCTATTAAATTAAAGGTCTTTTAGTCTTCTTTCCAACGCCGCCAAGATTGTAATTTTTGGAGTTCGGAGTCAAAAGTTATGACTATCTTAAGACGAATTAGTACTACAAGAATTTCAGGCCTAGGATTGTAACTGCAGGAAACCTGGGCTTGACGCCGCAGTGGCGCGATGTGCCACTATATTGCCAGGAACTAGCCTCAATAGTTTGGTCCCTGGCTCGGTGCGCCACTATTGGATGTGCAGGGTTTTTAAGCCTATTTTCCAGAACCCAGAAAATTTAGGCTTGGCACTATACGGGCGTGATGCGCCACTATAGCGCCATAAAACAGCCTCAGTAGTTTTGTCCTTGGCGCGATACGCCACTATCAGATGTGCAGGTTTTAAGCCTATATTCGACTTAGCGGTGCAGTGGCGCGGTGCGCCACTATAGCGCAGGAGTGTTTTAGCCCATTTTTCCAAATTTTTGGAGGAAAGGCAAATTGGGCATTTCCCAAATTATATATACATTAGCCTTGGGACATTTTGGACCATTATTTTAGTCTATTCCTCTCTCTAAAAAGCCCTAGAAATCCCCTCTGTTCTCCTTCAAATCCATCTCCAACAAGGATTGCCTTCAAGAACTTTAAGAATTAAAGCCTTCCATTGAAGACCTAACATCAAGGTTTCTTCAAAGTCTTCACCAAGGTATGTAAGGCTACTCAAAGCATGGGTTGAGTCCACCCATGTGCCCTACACCTTCTTTGAGATTAAATGTTCATAAGAATGGAGTTTCTTGACAGGCTTATGTTCAAATGAGTCTTTTCATCTATTAATTTGATTCTTGTTATGTTGATGTTGTTGAGTCAAGAAATTTCTAAAATCTTCATGTTAGTATAAGTTGATGGATATGAGTTGTTAAGCATACTTTATTGATTTTCTTAACTATGTTGATTATGTTAAATATGTTAATTTTCTTAAATATGTTGCTCATCTTGAATTGTTGATTTAGAAATCTTGGAGTTGTGATGAGTCCCAAAGGATGTGTTAAATGAATAGAGGAATGATTGGATAGGTTTGTATATTGTTAGAAATGCATATTTAACTACTCTTGAAAGATACGATTGAGATTGATCAAATAGTATGATTGAAAGAGGTTTGATTGTGATAAAATTGATGATTTGACAAGGTTCCAAATGAGACTTGTCGATATGATTTGATTGAGTTGATTGGATGGAGTTTTATGAGCATTGAGTCTTGGGAGGAGTATCGAGCATCAAATTGGGTAAGAGTAAGTAATAACTCGAATCCAATAACTACATCGCCAAACGTAGGAGGGGATTGAACCGTTAAAGTTGGATGTTTTCCCAAAATTATTGTCCTAATATTATAAGACTTGGTTGGATTCGATCCATGATTGGTTGATTCGTTCATACTCTGGCAAAGTATAAACGGACGCGCCAACAACATCGGTTTGTTGTACTGTCATTGGCTCATAAGTGATGGTTGCCAGATAAGAGAAACTCCCATAGAGGTCTTGATAGTACTCTGAGTCGGTTTGGGTTAAATTGTATGTGATTGTTCCCATCTAAACCATATTCATGTTTAGGCTTAGGACACTTGATTGAGTTGTTCTTCTTTCTGAGTTGAGATTCCGAATTGGTTTGATTCTCTCTGATATTGTTTCATTCGGCCATTTTACATACTCGTATATTTCATGTACTGACGTCATTTGGCCTGTATTGTTTCATGATGTAGAGACAGGTACTTGAGATCATCAACCGGCGCACCATTGAAGATCCACTTACTTCCAACTAGTTCGTGAGTCCTCCCAGTTTCCGGAGGATACCAAGATTTTCTTTATAGCTTTAGTTTTGTTTCCCTTAGTTTGACTTTTGGTAGCCATGGACTTGTCATTGTCACCTCCTAGATTATTGATAGAGGCTTCATAGACTAGAGTGTGGGAATGTTGATTTATTCATTTTGACTAGTTTTATTCTAGCTGATTATTGATTTGATAGTTGTTTGGCCTTTGGCCCTAGATTATGGATAATAGTCCTATAATAGAGTCTTCCATCGATAGAATGTGATTGAATGAAAGTGTGACTGGACCAAGTGGTTCACTTGAAGGCCAGAAATAGTTTTCGAGTGTCGGTCACGTCTAGAGTACCCTTCTGGGGCATAACATTTTCACTCCTTCAGGTACTTTGGTTTTCGTTTGAGGATGAACGTGTGTTTTAATAGTGAATAGTATAATGTCAAAAATCTTGAGAAATTACCTTTTCATGTGAAATGACCATTTTGCCCCTCTCCGTAGCATTTACATACTTTGTTTGTGTTGTGGGAATGGTTGGTATGGTCCCCAATGTGATTGGGTAGGATTTTGGTGAAGTTTAGTTTGGAGTGAAATTTTCATGAAATGGTTGACTTTGGTCAACATATCGAGATCCGAACGTCGGGTGGGAATTTTATTAGTTTATTGCGCCCGGGACGTCGAGTTTGGTCTAGTTGAGTGTTGAGTTAGAAACCTGAGGCTTGTGTTGAGAAGTGAGTTTCTAGGCTAAAACTAGAGTTTTAGCCCTAAGAGAGATTTGTGGGCGAATTTTAATCAAAACAACCTTTTTCAGAAATTCAACTATTTTATTGAGTCTAAAATATCGAATTCAGTGTGGTAGCATATTCTGTTTATTTTTATCGGACTCCGAACGAATCTTGAGGTCCGATTAGAGACTTTGTGATTATGCCAAATCTGATTTCTAGTGCAGGCATCCTTACTCTTCGCAATTACAATCATGAGTCCCGCATTCACGAAGAGTCATCTTAGGTGTGCTTTGCATTCATGACCATGAAGTCCACATTCGCGATGGTTTAGCCTTGTGTGCTTTGCGATCACGGGAGAAAGCCTGCGTTCGTGATGTGTAGTTTTGGTGTACTCCGCAATCATAGAGGTTAATGGTCGCGATTGCGGCGAGTATTTAATTTTATGCCTGGACAGTATCAACTTCGGAATTCTTCCCATTTTCTTATTTCCACTATTTTCAATCGGTTGGAGCTTAGGAGAGGTAATTTTAGAGTAAAATTCTTGAGGAATCTCGTGTGGGTAAGCTTCTTTATCAACTTTAAATCATTTCCTATCAATTTCATCTTTCAAAACATTTAAAAACCAAGTTTTCAAGGTTTCTCCAAAATTTCAAGTTAATAATTTCATAGTTTCAAACTCTTTTTCTATTCCATTTTAATGGTTTTTTCAATCACAAACTCTTCTTGATGAGAGTCTAAATTTCAAGTAAAATTCCAATTTTACCCTTTTTTGTTTCCGAGGTGATTTTTGGACGATTTAGACTTTTATTCTTAAACTTTGCAATATGGGTATCATTGATATCTTTTTTATGAACTCTTTCCATTCTTGATAGGTGGGGATCATTTTGGAGCCGATATTTGAGGTTAAAGCTCTGATAGAGTGTTCAGGTGAAGTTTTCGGCCTTCAAGGTAGGTTTTTTCTTTGAGGCTGGGATTGGGTAATTGATCGTTCTTATTTCATAGATGGGATCATAATATGATTTGGGATTTTTGATTATATTATGATGCCTGTCTAGGGGCTTGATTATTATGCCTTTCCCGTGTGGGGGCTTATTTGTGCGATTTATCCTGTGTGGGAACCTTATTTGTTATTCTATTTGCTTTGTGAGCATGTGATTCATAATTTTTCTGTGAGAGAGACTTGTAACACTATTTGACTTGTAATGCCAGAGTGAGGAATTGAATTGGGGTTTTGATCACACTTTGAATAAATGAACGCTTTCCAAAAGGGTGAACACTTATTTCAAATGAACTCGTTCCCACTATTTTCCATATGAGGGTGTATATCATGATTTGGTTGAGTTTTGAGAACTTTGAAACTTTTGGTACATGTTGAGTTGATTGTTGCCTCCATGTATTATGTGTTGTGATGCATTCATCCTCTTTCATTATATCACTATTCTTGGAAAGTTGAGAAATATAGAAAAAAATTGGAGAAAGAAAATGAGACACATTTTTATATCCTTGACCACGAGTTAGGTGGCAAGTTAATGAGACATTGAGATTGTGTGATTGGTATATGGACTATGATTCCCCCATGGGTCCTTGTCTGGAAGTCTTAACTCGACTAAGTGTATATGACAGGTTGTGTGACAACCTTATTTCCATCGTACCACCATATCACTGAATCATCACATTGCATTGCATTGATCTTTGAATTATTTGACTTGTCTGATGATATGTGATATTTTTTGATCTTATGTGTTTACTGTTCTCGCACCCTTTCTTATAAATTGGTGGCATTTATGCCTGAGTGAAACTTTTCTGTATGCAAGTAGAAATGTTCATTACTTACTTCTTTAGTTTGCTTAATTCCTTATACTCAGTCAGTCAAACCTACTGAGTATATATGAATTGTACTCAACTCTACTTCTATGTCACTTTTGATGCAGATTCTAGTTAGGGTACGCTCCGTGGTAGTTGATCACCTCTAACGGACAGACTGTTGATCACCTCTAACGGACAGACTTATTTTGGATTGGTAGTGAAATTCTATGTTTCGAACCACCATCAGTTCCATATCTTATTTCAGTCTTTATTATTATTCGGAGACTTGTGATGTATTTTATACTCAAAATTTGTATTAGATGCTCTTTATATTTGTCACATCAGATTTTGGGAAATTCTTTGTTGTACTTCTTTTCTTTTTATTTGTGGCTTGACTTCCCCTTTTGGAGTCTCATATGTGATTTATTATTCATCTTGCACATCAGGTCAGTTTTTGGGATATGTGTCATCATGACCTCGATTTTTGAATCGTGACAGTGGGGAAGATCAAGGGGCGTGGAAGATAAATGAGGAGGTGGTGGACGTGAGTATTTTTACACATAATGAGGGAATTACACTTTGAAGTTATGAACATCAACATTAATATAATATATTTACAACAAAAGATTTATTATTCAACAATTATATAAATAATAACTACATTAAAGATGAGGAGAAAAACTAATAAATACCCCATAAAAGGAGAAAAAAGATAAATAGGAACGGAGGGTTTCACGTCACTTTATCTATATCTTGTTAATTCAATTTTTTGCCCTTCATTAAAAGACTCTACAACAAATAAAAGTGGTATTTACTATTTTCCTCAAATTATAATTGTACATAAATACTAATAATATATATTTTTTAGAAATCAAAAACAGTATTATATTAAAAGCAAGAATGTTTTTAAAAATATTGATTGAATGTTTTTCATTCATTAAATGACTCTACAATAAATAAAAATGTCATTTACTTTTTTGCTCAAATTATAATAATACATATATACTAATTAATAATATATACTTTTTTAAAAATTTAAAATAGACTTATTTTTGGCTAATTAAATTGTCTTGGGAGTCTTAACAAAAACAACCTTATTTTTTGGAAAATAAGAAATCATAATATTTAACACTTCTAAATCAATTAGAATAATTTTTATACATACATACATACATGCGCGCGCGCACACACACATATATATATATATATATATATATATATATATATATATATATATATATATATATATATATATATATGAAGAAATTACAAGAATGTATTATTTAAAACCTTAATTAAAAATAGATGTATATACTCCCTTTTAATTACAAAACTAGTTTTTTTAATTACAAACATAACAAAAGATTTAATTTTTGAAATTTATTTATATAATTTATTTAGCAGTATTTTTTCCCCTTCTTTTTTGGGATTATGTGCAGATTTAATGGAAATGATAGTATATATATATGAAGAAATTACAAGAATGTATTATTTAAAACCTTAATTAAAAATAGATGTATATACTCCCTTTTAATTACAAAACTAGTTTTTTTAATTACAAACATAACAAAAGATTTAATTTTTGAAATTTATTTATATAATTTATTTAGCAGTATTTTTTCCCCTTCTTTTTTGGGATTATGTGCAGATTTAATGGAAATGATAGTTATGGTATTAATTTTCTCTTTTTTTATTCAATCTATGTAAAAAGAATATTCTCTCTCTTCCATCTAACTATGGTAATTTGTATTCTCTCTCTTGTTATTTTATTCAATCTATGCAAAAAATATATCATCCTTATTCCCTCTAACTATGGTAATTCTTATTCACTCTCTTCCTTTTTATTCAATCTATGTTAAAAATATATTCTCTCTCTTACAATTTTCTTGTTAGTTTTTCAGTGTCCCCGTTTTTCACCTTGAATTGGTCAAAATATGCGGACTTTTTGACTTTTCGAGACTTGATAGATAATTGATTTCTCCATTGTTGTCTTCTTCAAGTTCATCTTCAGACACTGACATGTTGGTTTATAACTATAAAAGAAATTGATGTGTTGGTTTAAAATTATAAAATAAATTTATTATAATTGAAAGTAAGATTGATTTTAGTTATACGTTCCAATCCTACAATGCATAACACCATAATCTAATCAAGTATATACCAATTTTTTAGTATCATCAAGTTAATTTACATGATGTGTATTGTGGTGTAACATTAGTGTCAAGTTCAAATTAATTAATAACTATAACAATAAAAAAATAATTGATGGATTTGTTGGTTAGAAACTTATAGTGATATGTATTAAGGAATGTACTTTGGTGGTTGATTTGGTACAATAATTGGTGATTTGTTGAATTTTAATAGTGATATGTTTTAGTGTATATATTTTGATGGATGATGTATTTAATTTATTGGTGATTTGTTGATCCAAAATTGCAATATTTTATAGTGTATATTTTTTTATGTATGGTATGACTACTTTTTTGGTAATATGTTGGTTTAGAACTATAAAAGATATTGATTTATAATTGATGGTAAAGTTAATTTTTGTTATACATTTCAAACCTATAATGGGTACACCATAATCTAATCAAGTATGTACCAACTTTTTAGTTTGATCAAGTTAATTTACATGGTGTACAATGTGGTTTAACCTTGGTGTCAAATTCAAATTAGTTTAATTCAATTTTACCATAATGAATGAATTACACCAAATTATAACCAAATAAATTTTAAAAACTAATTCATAATTGATGATAAAGTTAATTTTTTATTATAGATTACAACCTATAATGGTGTAAGAAATAATTTTAAAAAAAAATGAAGAGAGATAAATAAAAAATAATAAAGAAATTTTTCAAAAAATAAAGTGGGGTGAGTGAAGAGAGAGAGAGAAACTTCAGAAAAAGAAATGGATGGATAGAAAAAAAGAGAATCTGCTTATTCAATTTGATTAAATTGGTGAAGTGATTTATGGAGAAAATTGTAAGAAAAACATTGATGAGAGATATTTTAGGAAGAAGATTAGAAAAGGGGAGAAAGATCAGGAAGTAAAAATATTGAGAGGAGATGTTTTAGAAGAAGATTAAAGAAGAGAGATTTTCTAGGGACAAAAACGTGTATCTTTTTAATTTCTTTATTATATTTTTAGATTTTTTTTTGTTTTTTTTATTTTGTTCTAGTTTTAATGATTCTATTGCTATGTTGGTGAAAAATCAAACTACTGTTATATATGAGTAATTTGGATACTTAAATTGTATATATAGGGCAAAAAAAATCTACAATTCTATTTAAGTAGTATTTTGATCAAAAATTTTCAGAAACATACGATCGTTTTTCTACTTCTATGTTTACTTTTTATTATTTTTTGGGTTCAAATCGTCTTCTTGCATTCATTATCATATCCTCTCTGTCTTTATTTATTCTTTTTAGTTAACATCTATATTTTATACTAAAAGCATGAAGGTCCTTAGAATTATTTATTGAATTTTTTGCCCTCCATTAAAATACTTAACAATAGATAAAAGTATCATTTGCTATTTTCCTTAAATTATTATTATACATAAATACAAATAATATATGTTTTTGAAAAATCTCAAACAATCGTTGTTTTTGGCAAACTAAACTGTCATAGGAGTCATAACAAAAACAACCTTATTTTTTGAAAAAAAAAAGATAATGTTTAACACTTCTAAATCAATTAGAATACCTTATATATATATATGAAAAAAAGAATATCTAGAATTCTATTTAAGTAGCATTTTGGTTAAACTTTTTAAGAAATATATGGCCGTTCTTCTATTTCTAAGTTTACTTTTTATTTTGGTTTTGATTCAAGTCCTCTTCGTGCAGTTATTATCATTATCCTCTCTATCTTTATTTATTCCTTTTAGTTAACAAATTTAAAGATTATATATGAATTATACATAATCAACAACTGACAATGGATTTTCTTTTTGATAATTTCTCATGTTTCTCTTACAATTAAAAATTATGATCGAAAAAATGAACGACACAAACATGTTGCTACCGAGCCGGGGAAATCTAAAGTTTATCTCTTTTCTTTTTCACTTATTTTTCACGGAAATGGTGGTTCTTTTTCTGATTGCTGCAAGTTTACTCATTTCACTGCTATTCTATTGTAAAGCGACATTATATGACATTAATATCATTGTGATTCCCATCAATTCTAACTCTTGTGTTGTTGATTTATTTTTTATAGGTAGTCAGTATTGAAATTTTCCGTTGTGTGGGTGTTATAATCATAAACAAAGTAGTTGATGTTGTATTGTCAATAGGCTAAAGGGGATCTTGGGGGCTCTCTTGGAATTTTAACCTATCTAAAGTCCTGGCTGCCCTAATTTTAAGCACTTGAATTTTGACGTTCTTCATTGTTTGACATGTTATTTATATCTAAATCACATCCATCTATGTTTCATATCTAAATAATTGAATAATTTCTCCTGAACTTCATCATGCTTATGTCCATCAAATCGTCTTCTCAAGTCATTTGGTGCTTTGCTGCTAGGACTTCATCCTAAGGGGTATTAGGAGAATTAATAATTAAGTAGTCCTAATATATATATGAGAAGAGGAAAAATATACTTTACAAATTAAGAAATATATAACTTATATTATAATAGCACGTGCGTTCATGAAGTTGTATATTGACAACTTGATGCAATTTAACAAGTAATTTTATTTTCTCTCAAATTTCACCTACTTTAAATATCCTTTGTGTACTTGAATATTTTTTTTGTGTAATTCAGTTTTTTTTTCTTTCTCAAATTACAGACCCAATGAAAGAAATTATTTCATGATTTGGAGATACTGATTTGGTGGTACAATTATCGTGTTGTTAGCTTTTTGGTAGATGACTTTCAGTTTTCTTCCATCACAATTTTCAAAATGTCATCTTTTGATTTAATTTACCATAATTGTTCCTGTTATTGTTAATTTATTACAAGTACTTGTATTATATTATTATGCTTATATATAATGTAGTTCATTTTTTCTTTACCTATTGTTGAGAGTGTGTTTTCGTGTTGTCACAAACCAAAAACAGATGTGATGACAATTGTCTTATCCCACCAGGATAGGTCAGCCTAAATCCCAATTAAGAAGAAATGTGAAAGTAATGCAGGAAAAAAGAGTGCTATTTCTTATCCATTGCAGATAAAATAATATAACTCATAAGCACCCCCAAAACATGGTGTCATGTGTACCGGCCTCTAGGTATTACATCTGATTCAAAAAAAATAACAAGTCTGATTGTCCTTATGTCTAAAATAGAACAAAAATATAATAAAGAGCAAGTAGTGTATGCTAAA
Organism: Solanum dulcamara; assembly: GCF_947179165.1. NCBI lineage: Eukaryota > Viridiplantae > Streptophyta > Magnoliopsida > Solanales > Solanaceae > Solanum > Solanum dulcamara. The sequence goes on along the minus strand of NC_077237.1, from coordinate 20,536,892 downwards.
GTGACAAGCAGCTATCTCACGAACTCCAAGTGAGCCTCAGACGAAGATGGGAAGGGGTAATCCAGACGTCTCGGGTTCATAACCTACAGAAGTGTATAAAGCAACGGAGTGAGTACCAAACAACATAGTACTCATCAAGCAGCCCTATCTAACTCTAGGTAAAAACGTACTGAACACAAATACTCCATCCCCCACCATCCGAACATTCACAAACTACAACCTGCACAGAATAATTCAACTCAACCTAACAGTTCTCATTCACAACAACAATGCTCATATAGAACGTCACAACTTGCACCTCAACACATACAAATAGATCACTACAAACTTTCATAATTCATTAACCTCAATAACATATCTTCACTCATGGATAGTAAGAACAAGGATGAAGCGCAATGCAAGATAGTGCAATGTCATATAGAATGATGCATTTCTGTCCTAATGCTACACACTCATTGTATCATAGTATGGGACCCATAGGGGACTTACTAGGCGATGTACCTGCCACAACATATGGCACATCCCTCAAATATAGTATCTACCACGACATGCGGCACGTCCCTCGAATATAGTATCTACCACAATGTGTGGCACATCCCTCGAATATAATATAAACCACGGCATGTGTCATGTCCCTCAATAATGGTACATTCTTATTGTATCTCTTTCTCATCAATCCATACAATACTCATCACAACAATGTCACAGAATCAATGCAAATAAGCATGTTCATATGCATGATGAAAGGATGAAATTTCAATGCCAATAACCAATCACAATATAATTAAGACACTTCATCAAGATGAATTAAGATGATCGTTCAAGTGTTCAAGGAACGCTATATATCACCATGTCAACAAAATTCTTCTTTTACCCCAAGTTATCATAAAAGAACTTATTCATCATCAACAATACACAATTTATACAAAACCCTTCAACAATATCCATTACTCCCAACCATACAATGGTATAAAAGGTTCAGTATGCTTAATGAAGAGTCAAGAAGTCCACTTGCCTTAAAAAGGAGTAACAATCAGCTTGATGCTTAAGTTTTCCCTCTCCAATAGGTCTCCAAATCAACACAATCTAGTCAAATATGAAATCACAATAAGAATCCAAGAACCACAACACACATATCACTAATTTTGAAAATCGGCTCCTGAATGATACAAAAATCCATTCCCGAGGATTAGGGTCAAATCTAAAATTTATATAAAATTCATATTACCCAAAGGTTTAGAAATTCATTAGTGAAAACCAAATCGAAAAAAGAATTGAAAACGAGCTTGAATCCAATTTTTACTAAGAATCGACGTTCTTGAGAAAAAACCCAATTTTTGAAGTCAAAAACAATGATTAAAGGTTAAAATCATGATACAATTAATGGATAATGAAGAATCTAGGTAAAATCACCTACCCAATTGACAAAACTCGAAAAACTCTTTTAAAATTGCCTCTACCGAGTTTCTCGGGTTCAACAATGGAGGAAATGGAAAGAAAATCCCAATTTTTGGAAAGTCAAGTCTGCTAGGAATGTTACTCTATGCGATCGCGAAGAGATAATTTGGTCAAAGCATTTAAGTGACCATCGTAATCGCGAATGGCTTCACACGATCGCGAGAAACACAGGAGGACAACTATATGATCGCAAGAGAAGATCTCACAGTCGCGATGAGTAAAATATCAGGCACTAGAGCAACAGAACACAACGCTACCAAGGACCAAACATTCACCGAAAGGACCATCAGGTTCATTCAAAATCCCAAACACACAAATTAGATATGCTACCCTACTAAATTCAACGTTTCGAACTCAATGGAATTGACGGAACACGGTTCCAAGGTCTTCTTGACTCAAAACCCATTTTTGTCACAATATACTTTGGGTCAAAAATACCAAACTGACTAGGAACCTCTGAAAATTCAATCAAGACCTCTCCTAAGTCTAAAATCATCCCTTGGATCCAACGAAATCGTCAAAAATATGGTCTGAGCATTCGAACTCCGAATGTTTCACATAAGGACTCCTAAACTGAAAACAACCACTCTCCTAGAACAACACCAAGAGGTGATGAAACTGACGAAATTTCATTCTGAGATTTGATACTCCGATTGTTATCAAAAATCATTTTTGAACTTAAAAGCTTCAAAAATTCAAAAGTCTCAACTTTTCAATACAATCCCAAAACCAACTTAGCAAGTAGATCAAACATGACTCAAGGCGACTATCGAGAGGGGTAAAATGATAATTTTCTAAAAATTTTCAAAAATGACCTTCGGGTCATTACATGTGTATCAATATCAACATAATTTTGGCTTTTGATATCAATGATGAAATTTTATTTACTATATTTAATTTTGCTCTTTAATTGTTATGTGATTGTGAGTTATCATGTTCTTCTTCAAGTACACTTTTTATCTTAAAAATTTTACTTTATATTTTACAAATTTTGTACTTAATAATATACATACACACAATTATTTATTCTTTTTATATATATTTATTATTAATTAACGCAATACACACGTGCAAAGCACGTACATTAAACTAGTATTACGTGACAAAGGTTAGAAGTTTTTAGTCCGAACGATTTAGAATTTTAGGTCATTTATTGGCCATACTTAGAATAGTTAGATCATTAGTCCCTTCGTTTCATATTAGTTGTCATGTATACTAAAAATATTTGTTCCAAACCCGTTGTCAATTTAAACAATCAAGAGAGAATTAATTATTTTTTTCCAACTTTACCCTTAGCATTAATTATTCTAGAATTAAGATGCACGTAAATGGATAAAAATTAAATAATTAATAAAGGGTATATTAGCCAAATAACGCTCCTAATTAATATTTTCTTAAGGGTTATTCAAGACCTTAGCATGACAACTAAAAAGGGACGGAGGGAGTATTATTTTTGAATATTGTTCTGATTATCAAAAAAATTAAATGCATTCAAATACCAAAATATCTAAACTAAATTAACTATTTTTTTTTTTTTAATTTTGATTCAGTAGTTCGATATTTACCAAAGTATGTATCCCTATTTCATGACATTATTGAACTCAAATTGTTTAAACCAAAGTAGTTAGTATTGTAAAACCATAGACATAGTAGTAAGTGAAAGGGTGATCGAATTTAGCACATATTTTTTTGTATAGAATCGTATTCCAAGGAAACATTTCTCCAACCCTTTTTAGGTCCGTGAAGTTGTTGAATTGAATACACTCACATGGGTTATACTTCAAAGTTGTTTGTGCATTTGACATCATAAAGGACAATGCTATATCATTTTGGACTTGGAAATCACAAACTGGACAAACAGAATATGAATCTAGACCATCAGAGAATTCAAATTTATTTTAGTACGTGTGGAAAGAGTAAATGTTCCATGATATGGAAAGCTAAAAAAATTGTAATTTAGCAGGAAGTGAATCTAGGATATATGTATGAAATCAATTTCATGATAGTATTTCCTATGTTCCAATTCATGTGGAAGGGCTTGGAGTATGAGGTCAAAGAACCTAATATGCTTGAAAAGCAATATAAGTCTGTATAATTAATAATTCAAATTTTTTGAAAAGATTTTGAGAAAATCATAATCTAAAAAAAATGCTTTTGACTCTCCAAATAGTAACAATCTTCGCATAAAGAAGTGAAAACCGAGTAATCTTAATCTTCCTCTGATGTCGTGTCACCGTGTGCCCACACATTCTCATTCTTGACAAAACAAAACAGAGATAATTGTAAGCAGTTGAAGAGAAACAAGAATAAGGAATACCAAATGCATTTCTGCAGAACTGTCTCGGGTAGATTTACATGGCTTAATAACTACTATCCAATGCAAACTAATATCATTGTACTCAAATTTTCTTAAAATCATTGTCCTACTCCTACATAATGTACATTCAGATTTTTAACTCACTAAGGAACACAATCCTGTCCCAAAAGAATAAACTCCTTGCTAAATTGAAATTACACAACAAACAGAAGACACAGGCTTCAGCCACTACAACGATCCTCATAATGCATCTGAATCCGTAATGTGCAGCACAGAGGAAAGCACTTCATACCTTGGAGTATTGCATTCAGTACTTGTTCTACTAACAAAGTATTATCAACAGCTACTCCACAGAGAGCAAAGTCAGTAACATCTGCACTCAAAGAACATTCAAGAGAACAGAATTTTGAATGTTCAGATACGTAAGCAGCTATTTCTTGCCTTCGTTCATCTGCACACCTACAACCTTAATTGAGCATAATCATTCTCTAGTAATAATATCGCCATTATCAGATGCTAAAGTCGACTCCTTGTTGGCTAATGAATGAAGCATTGACTGCGCAGCAATCAACTTGTCCCTGAGCATCATATTATATTCATAGAGGTTTTGGAGATCTTTGTGGAGATTGGCCATACTTATATGATCACCAGCCTGCAATTCTGCAGAACAAAAGCAGTGATATCACTTTAGGCAAACACTACACATTTACACAATCTAACATCACTGATATAAGATCTCATTTAACTTGTCAGACCCCAGAACTCTTTCTCAGAAAGATTAAAGGGGTAATGTAAAGAGAGATGCTTCTAAGGGCCAACAAAAATACGGAAGCCTTATAAATACTCATTAGTTCATACGGAAACAGCCTCTCTACCTCCACGAGGTAGTGGTAAGGTATACACTCTACCCTCCCCAAACCCTACTTGTCGGATTTCACGGGGTATTGTTGTTAGTTCATATGGTGTAGTAGATAGTATACCATCTACATAAATAAAGTTGATAACAAATATCCTGAAGTTCTATCATTAAAAAATTTCAGTATTCAGAAACAGTCCCCAGTTACATTTTCTACAGCTCTGATTTGGTAAAAAGAAAACCCTACCCACATGTAGCACAGTTGGTTGCTGAACTGGAATTTTATAAAACTAGAAAACTAAAAATAATAGCTTATTGGCATACAGTTTGTTGAAACTCTAACCTAAGAAACGATCTTCCAATTAGCTTAATTGCAAAAAAAGAAACTAAACACCCTAAGCTAGATTTTGGAACCACACTCCTAAAAACAGGGAAAGAATTCAAAGAATCTCCATAAAAAATTCCGAACAAGAAAATGGTTTAAATATTTAACTACCAAGAAGTTACGAGTCACCAACATAATTGGGGTTTCTAATCTTCAAATACGTTATCATAATCAGAGAGATTAATATCATCCATAGTGGGCTCTCATAAACTTCAGCTGTAATTTCTTATACTTGTCACAGAGCATTTAACCCAGAAAGGTTGACCAAATCTATAGTGATCTTGATGATAGCATGGGCAATTTGAATAAACTTAAATAGGATGAAGCATGACATGAAAGAGCAGCTTAAAATCGGACATCATGAAATCTAAACAGTTAGCATGTTAGTTGGCATGGAGGATGGAGAACATAAAAAACACTAATCTCGTGATTCTAGACTTACTCAATGGAGGCAGAGGTGGAACAGTTACGTCATTAGCTGCAGGAAAAGCTGGAGCCTCGAGAGCATTCTCTACATCTGGAGCAACTACATCTTCAGGTTTACTACCTTTTGTGTTTGGAGGTACAGCATTTTCTTGGAACTGAAGTCACATAAATATTAAGTAAGTCTAACAGCTTTCTGCGGATAAAGCAAAAGAGAAGTTACCAGATCTTTGGGAAGACAAACAATGTGGACATGAAAACCAAGTCGTATTAGCATAGTTAGGCTTTGTATAAGGGAACAAGAAAAGATTAAAATTGAGCATAAGAGCAGAATATGAAGAAAGAACTGTATATTGTCAAGTAGAAGAAGAACTAACAACAAAAGCACGAAAAGATCTTAACATATAAGTGACCTATAAAAAGATCTAAAACCATGAGGCAACATTTGAAAAATGAAAAAGCTATATGTTAAATCACTAATTTTACAAAAATGTAACACCATTAAAAGGTCTCTTGTCCATATTATACTGTGCCGGGACTAAGACTTACTTTTTCTCTTTTCAACTCTCAAAATGCTTCTACAACTCCAAGGGCATTTTCTGAAGAGGGAAAGAAATGCCACTCCCCCCAAAGTAAACTACCTACAAACAGGTAGCTCCCAATCGAAGCAAAGATATTTTGGAAGTTTTAAAAAGTAAAGCAATTCATTTCTGATACCTCTTATATAACAGCAAAAATTATGAAACCAGAGGAAGTAGCTGTGACACCCCAAGTCTTTTTCTCACATAAAAACAAGAAGGGGTATTGTTAAAAATAGAAGAGCTAAACCATTCATGTAGACCATTTAAATATCTCTTTTTCTATGTAGGGTTAAGTCCAAATCATGGTAAAAGAGAGGGCATGATGGCACCAATCATGTAAACAGGTTCACGGGTTCAGGTTGAGACAGTAGCCAAAATACAAATATCATTTAACCAAACTCAAGAAACAAAAAATATCAGAGAGAAATAGGCAACCGACTCTTTCTTCCTTCAGATGTGTACTCTTTTGGAGATCTGTTGCAGGTTCAGGCAAAAAATGTGTGGCACTTCGAGTATCAATCTTCTCTGGAGTGGCTCTCTGGGAAAGGCAAACAGGACTTCAAAAGTTTACGATCTCCATGAAATTAGTAAATAAGCAGTAGATGCAAGCATACTGATATTAAGGAATTGAGGCTGCAAGGCTGCACCTTCTCACTAGGTAAGCCAACTTTTCTGCTAAAACTGATGGTATCTAATCTGCTAGACCCTTTTCCTCTAACTGAAGAGCTCTTCCTGTGGAGTGATTCCATCTTGACACCTGTGCAACAACCATCATTTCTCATGTCGTACTCCTCTTCCAATTGGTTAGGAGCGTATGTGTACATCACATATTTCCTCAACTATCAGAAAAATAAAGTGGAAGCAAAGGATAAGGAAGTCAGACAGGGCAACAGCAAAGCTAGCTAAAAAAAGATTGTCTTCAGCAAGACAACACGTGATTTTTTTTGTCTATATACTCACTTTATCCCACCGGTCTTGAGCTTTTCGGCGACTTCTAACCTTACGCATCACACTATCTTCATTGCGCAATTTCTTTATCCTATATTCACACTGTAACATAGGAGTATCGACAAAAATAAGAAAGTAAAGACACAAGGATCAATCACACCCTGCACACATTTATAAGTAAATTTTTCATGAAAGTAGTAAGACACTCTAAATTTATTTCATAGGTTTTTCAATTTCAAGTACCTTCAGAGTTCATTTATTCCATCACTACTAAGTTCAGGCCACCAGATCAATCCTAATTTTCAACCCACATTCCAATCAAGAGGTCAATAACTTCTATGCAAACTCAAAACAAAATGTCGTGATCTTGAATGTTTTGGTTGCTAGGAGTTGAAATGATACCCAGAAATCAGTGTCAGACAAAACGTTTTGCCCAACTTTTGTTATTACTTTTCTGATTTGATGCTTCATAAAAAAATAAGCATTTAGCAGATTTGAGAAGTATATCGAAAGACACTTTCCTCCACAACATAGAACTGAATGGAAATTATCAAGAAATCAAGCTCCAATATGCTTCTACGTCGAATAGCTGTAATATGTAAATTCTACCACCTCACATAAAAGCAGAAATCATAAGAGATCCATGTCCAAGATTTAATCAATGGATTATAACTAACTCAAAAAGCCACATGCATTACCATCAGCACCTAAACTACAAACAACTATTGTTACAGCAAATTTCCACAGAATAATCGTCAACAAAGTCTCTGTTTCGTTAGTGCGTTGTTCTCAACCACGCAACTATGTTACACAGATACTTCATTTGCCTAGACTATAGTGTCGAATTGGTGTGACAGTATGGGTGCTTTATGCAGATTATTCACAATCTACTAAGAATTGACAGAAGATGCACTTTACAGGTTAGTAACATACACCTGGTACAGGATGCACACACATAAACAAGTCTATGTAACATACTTACAAATGAAATCCATAAAATAAACAAAAAGTAGTAGTAACAAAAAGAACGAAAAAATGAATGTACCTGCACCAAAATGTAGAAGAAGAGGCCAATACTGACGCAATAAAGGCCACCAACATCTGCAAGGAAGCTTACTGCACTCTTGGGAGAGGAAGATATTATCAAAACATAGCCCAAGAAAACTTCTGAAATGAAACGAACCACTTAAAACACTAAATATAGACACCAGATTTCTGAAGCACACCTACACATCAGACTTCTTTTCTTACTCCCTCTATCCCGATTCATGCGATGCACTTCTCTTTAAGTCTATCCCAAAAAGAATGATATCTTTCTATGTTTAGAAACAATTCAACTTTAAACATCCCATTGCCCTTACTGAGAGGACTTATAGCCACACAAAATATCTATGGCTTATTTTAGACACAAGTTTCAAAAGCCAGTCTTATCTTAAACTCTGTGCCATTCAACATGCACCACATAAATTGGGATGGAGGGAGTAATATTGGTGTGGTCCCGCTTCATATCGTAGACAACAGTTAAAGTATGAATGATGCATCAGACAACAAATTCAATATTCTTTTTAGCAAGTTTAGCCTGAAAATCAGCAGTGCAATAAGGGGGTTTTTGGATTGGCTTTTTGAGTAGCTTATAAGCTATAAGCTAAAAGCCAAAAGCCATAAGTTGGGAACACCCAATTTTTGGCTTTTCGCTGTTTTTGTACTTTTTCAGCCTAAAACAAAGTGCTTAAAAGCACTTTTTGTGTTTCCCAAACACCTCCAAAAATAAAAAAGAGCTTAAGAGCCAAATAGAATTCCATCTGATTATCCTATCATTTCCCCCACCTTCACTATTTTGTATCCACACTAAAAGCTTAAATTCCTCTACCTTGAAGCACTAAAACTAATATAAAATAAAAAAATAGAATTCCATAGAAATTTTAGTATTTGGTCTTTTTTTGATATTTTAAAAAAATAACAAAGATCAAGTTCCTTTAGTGGAAAGCCCCGTGAAGACAATATGAGTACCATGCCTTGATGTTTGCTTGGAAGCAGTGCTCGTTCAAAACATTAGAAGTTCACTAAGCAACTTGTCTGTAGAATCAGAGAGGCAAAATAAAACAATTCCACTTAAAGTCCTACACTGCTATGCAACAATGGCATTTGCACAGTTCGCATTTAATAGGTTGCACAATCTTACTTATGCACTCTGTATTAGCCAGAGAAACTAAACTTCTCATGAATCACATCGAAAACAAATGCTCGGGGACAACTTTGACATTTAAAAAATTAGCATAGGATCTGGACCAATCAGCTAGGACTATAACCAGAGAGTGAATATCTCTGTGGGTGCTGCAGAACACCAAATACCTAGCTCCGCCATAAGATGTGCATATGGAAGAAATTTAGATATTAACAACTAACTGAGTTCCAGAACTCACCTTCACTCTCCCATTGTTTTCTCCCCAAAGTTGAAAACATGAGGGCAAAGAGAAGACAGAGGGGAATGAGAGAATTCAGGAAAATACATATCAATCATTATATAAAGCACAAAATTGCTGAAGGCTCTCGCCTAGATCTTCTTTTTTTTTTTCTTTTTGAAAGGGAACAAAACTTTCGCCTATATCAGTTTTCAAGACAAATAAAAAACTTAAAAAGGAATTGTAAGCAGTTGATCAGTTAATACGCAAAAATGTAGAAAATGAGTTACAAAAGAAGAGCTGTCAGATGCAGTATAAATGAATTTTGGAAACATGTAGGAATTCTCCTCAGAATGACAAGACATCATTAACATATTTCATGGTCCAGTCATAAACTCATAATTTCTTACTGAAGTTCTATTTACCAAAAGATGAAACAAGAGCATCTCTCGCAAAAGTATGACTCAAAAGATATTTGCAAACTTCATAGCTAAAGGTGTTTATACAGCACATGCATTATTATAGCTCTTAAGTATATGACAGAATGGAAATTTAAAAGTCAGAAGGTTTAAACACTAGCCAGAGAAGACAACAAAGAAAAGAAAATGTGCAAAGAGATGAAGATGTTACTCACCAGGTCCCATAATATTTTGATTCTTGATCTCAACAATATACGAAGATAGGAAGTTGACATACAATGTCGTGTTGATTAGACCATCATTAGGGCTTTCGAGTGATGCTTGGAGTTGACTTATCTCATTAAAAGATGAACCTGGGAGAAACTCATGAAGTAGTGGTTGGATGAGCTTCAGGTCATGCAAATTATGGTACATTCTCGGGAAAAAATTGAACTTCAATATATTTGGGGTCAGCCCTCTAAATGTAACTGGTTTGTTGTCAAAATTGCTTCCATTCCTCAGTGTTCCACTGACCATGCTAAGATGTTTCTTATTTTTAGGATCTTTTGCTGTTAGATTGAACTGAAATCCAGCAGCTGCTGCAGGACTATTTGGGAGATCAACAAATTGCCATGAAATATAGGCATTGTCCTGGCTAAGTGGACATCTGCTGCACTTAAGCATGATGGTTGGTCCCTTAGTTGTGTTTATACAGGAATAGTTGGCAAATGTTGACAGAGGAGCAAATCGATAGTCAATCAAGCCAGGATTCCCAGTTACCATAGTTCCAAGGCCACGTAAGTGTAAGCAGCTCATACTTGAGATGGTAGTGATATTGAACTCCAAATCGTTTATAAAAGCAGCTAAATCAGGTGCATTTGTTGCTCTCACATTGTGCATCTCAATAGTTCTCTTTGCTATTATATGGTACAGCAAACTGTGGAAGCATCTAAAAGAGTCTATTATAGATGGAATAGACGGTAAAGAATAAAAAAACAGGGGAAGAATATTATTCAGAAGAAAGACAGGCTGGATTTTTCTTTTTTATTTTTAGACAAAAAAAGGCCAGTTACTACTTGGAAGAAATAGTGTAAAACACTAGAAATTAAAGAGAGAAAAAAACATCATGTACTCACGCAGCAAACAGACCAATAAAAAGTATCCAACTAGCTATTGAAAAAGTTCCGCCAAGCTCTGTTTTCCGCTTCATGACTACCTTCTGGTCATCCTACATGAAAATGGTGCACATAATAACAAAATCTGAAGATTGTCAAGAGGTGTGTTCAAGTATTTACAAACAAAATTTAACTTTTACAGTATCAGAGAAATCAGAAAACTGCTAAAACCAAACACTTCAACTGATGGTATAACAAGACGATCACATCACAAGTAGGCTCAGTGATACTTGATTTGTCACACCCCATACGAGACAATAAGCAAAATAAAGGCCATCATTTCAACAACTAAGATATATAATCTATGAAGTGCATGTTAAATTTGAGCTGCCTATTAGTACAGGATATGGTATCAAATATGATACATCAACCAGGGCATACACAGAATTTTTCAGAAGCATACTGACATTTTAAAAGTGAACAAATTATTGTAATGACATTGTATTTAAGAAATAAAATTCAGATTATATTAATAAAATTTAATTCAAGTACATTATTACAACTTGCCTCAACAAAATTTCACTTTTGGAAATGTACTTATCATAGGTGAAAACCATCTTTATGTTAAACTATTTTTTGGTTTTCACACAAAGAGAAGTCAAGGGTTCGAACTTAGGTCCAATTTTTTTTTTAAATAGGTCATGGTTGAGGCTCGATCTCCCAGCCTGAACAAGGATAACAAAGCACTCGACCAGAACTGAGACAGTCCAACTGTCAAATGGTGTCATTTTATTTATCTATACAAGTTTTTATATTATTTATATGTGCAATAGCAAAAACAATTCGACAGACACTGCTTGATACAAGGTAAATCCGCCCCTGACAACATGTGATATCACTAAATATACTGAATTTTCCTATTATTTTTCTGGATGCTCATATCTCTAAATCTAGATTTCAAGTATCCTACTACAAGTGGATGCATGCAGGGACAAATTTGATACTTTTGGGGTCAGAATGCAATTTTAAAAGAACACATGAGGTTATCTTAATAATTAATGAAATATAAAAATTTAAACAAAGAAAATGTAGGGGTTTGGATTGCATGCAAGAGACTCTTGTCTTTGCTTCTTTTTATTTTCCTTTTTTCCCTTCTGAGATCAGTAGAGTAAATTTATATCAGTCCACACCAAGTAGGTAATAAAAGCTTAGAAGTGAACATGACTCTAAAATATAAGAAAGCTAATAAGTCTAGGTGGTCTCTACACCATTAACAATGTAATGAAAGCTTAAAAAGTGAACATGACTCCTAAAATGATAAGACATCTAGTAAATCTAGGTGGTCTCTAAACCATTAACAATGTAATGAAAGCATAAAAAGTGAACATGATTCCAAACCTCCGAAGAGGGCAAAGAGAGCTACTCAGATGAGCAAAAAGAAGTTGGTGGGAAATGGCGTGTTCTTCGTAGAGCTAAATTAAGTGTTAAGGCGTGAGCTGGCAGAAGATGGATATTCTGGAGTGGAGGTTAGAATCACACCTATGAGGACTGAGGTCATCATCAGAGCCACTCATACTCAGCTTACAAGTGACAAGGGAAGGAGGATCAGGGAGTTGACATCAGTTGTGCAAAAGAAATTATATTCTGAAGAAAACAATATGGAGCTGTATGCAGAGAAGGTTAGCAATAGAGAGCGGCTTCCTCATATTCAAATTCCAGTGTGGGCAAAACACAAAATGAATTCTTCCTATCTATCCAAGGCCAGGTGGATAGAGTTACCGAGTATTTGTACTAGTGGGAGGTCGCAAATATCAGTAGGATTAGCTTAGGTGCACGTAAGATGATCTGGATACCACAGTTATCAAAAAGAATTGTGCATATTATAATTTGTGAAAGTCGAGTGTTAGTTTTGCTTTGCCATCGTTGGGTGCTATAGGGACACATAAGGAGAAATTTTATGTTAAATCGACAATCTTCCTACTGCCTCAATGAAAATTTTATTCTATCAAAAAACAGTGAACATGACTCCTAAAATGATGAGGAGTCTAATATGTCTATATGTTTTCTACATCATTAACAATGTTTCTCTGCGAAGAACCATTCCAAAATTAAGGTGAAAATAAGAGGAAGGAGTCTTCTTTGTCTCACTTGAGCAAGAAGAGGAAGAAGCATCAGCAAGAGGAGGAGGACAAGGATCAATTAAACAAAACTGGGTTCTTGATGGGATGCGTATGTTCTAATCTTAGCTTTAAATACTTATTCATGCTTTTTACAACAGTCTTTAGATCACAAATCCATACTGAAAACTGGAACACATTTCTTTTGTATCCCGTTCGTATTGCATCCAATTTTCTTTTTTCTTTTTTTCTCTTTTTTTTTTGTTGGTGATAATAATGGTGTCTGGTACATCCCCTATTTTTTTAAATCATCTTCGCATTGTACCCGTACTGTACACATATTGTGGTTCATAGGTTGACATAACCTAGACTTTCAGCACCACTTCATTTGATATTTGGGTTTCTCACATACAACTTGAGCTATTAAATTTTAATGTATCATTCAGATGAAGTCCCAACTCCACAACAGAATGCAAACATCATGCAAAAGAGAGCTTTTTTTTGGTAAGGTAATTTGTTAATATATCAGTACCTACTGCAGGGATACAAAAGTTAATGAGGAGAAGTTCCCTGTTACAATTGCAACTTCAGGCAAACATCATCCAAAAGAGAAATGACCATGCAAGAACGAAATTGACCCAAGAAATAAATAAAACCCATCCTTCAACTGAACAGACTGTTAGTGTTAGAAAACCTGGAATTACAGAAAAAGAAAGAAAAAAAGGTAAACCGTGAAAAAAAAAGAGAGTAGGTTGTTGAAGGATTGAGTTGTACTCAAGACCCTATACTAACACAATTTATGATTCATTGGTTATTTCTCAATACCATAGAAGTATGAGCTCCTTTTGTGAGAATCAATGACACTAAAGACTGTCACAGAAAACTTTTCTTATTTAGTCAGACAAAAAGATTATTTTGATACAAAAAGTTTAGGAGACTGGAGAATGAGATGTCCTTAAATATACACAAATGGGGGGGGGGATCTAAATCAGTCCTTGCACTACTGACTACTTAAGACTCAAATCCGACATCTATTAACCCTGCAGAAAATGAACTGATGGTTTACTAATCTACACCATTACTACAGCAGACTGCAGCTCACCAAAATTGAGGTACCAAGTTTGAAGTAATAGAAACACTCAGTTCACATAGTATCATTTTGAAGCATCGCTTAAGCAACTAAAGTGACTTTAATTGACCTTTACCATCCCCTAGAACTGTATCACCATCACTCTAAAAACTGTCAAAAGAATGCCCCTATTTAATCTATTCCTAATAAACAAATACTTCCCATAATTAGTTGAGAAAAATATTATCTGTATCCAGTGCTGGTGCAAAGTGACCTCCAGTCCCCTAAGCTACTATTCTAGTTATTCATGTAACCTAATTAGCCTATTAGAGGCACTTTTTGAGTTGTTCTCATTTTGCACCCTTAATGTATGCACCATTTTACAATTTGCACCCCATCCTTTTTTATTTTGCCTTATTTTGTGCACCATTTTAAATTTATAACCCCTTTGTTTATTAAGATGTGCCCCTAATATACACATCATATTTCAACTTGCACCCTATCAATCGCAAAGTTATAAAACATTTCATTTTATGAATGTGTAGATTTGAATAGTAAACATCAAGGGCTCTGTCCTCAATGCTGAGGAATACCATTTACCAGTTTCAAAAAAAATAAAATCAGGGGCTCTGTGACACTATAGCAATATACACTTATCAATCTATTCTTCCATAAACATCTCCAACTCCTTTTTATCCAGATACTGCATTTCAAGGACGACACAGTGTCAGTTATATGAATCCTAACTATCTATATCTCTCCATCTAAACGCGTCTTAATCCAATGTTAAGAAATTGGGCTCTCAATCTAGAGATTACTTAAATGGCAAAACAAAGTACCTTTGATTAAAAGGACCTTCATCAATTTTGGCAGAGATGTAAACTTTCTCAATGACTCGGAAAACCAAATGTCGTTTACAAGTGAGAATACGACGACGGTAATCGAGACAGTTGATGAAGTTAGTGAGTCGAATATGACGGAAGTGGGAATAATTAGAGTTGTTGGAAATCTGTTTTACATGAAAAAAGAATTGTAGATGCTGTAGAAAGAGAATATAGAGATGAAACATATATTCTTGCAGTATCCAGTACTAATAATAAAATAGCAACACACATCTTAGAGGGTAAATTATGAAGACAACAAAGGATAGGATGTAAACAAAAGCTGGTGCATACATAAAGGGACAAATTGTGAAAAAACAAAGGATACAGTGCAAATTTTAAGAAGATGCATATATTAAGGATGCAAAATGCAAAAAACACAGAACTTCTTAGTGGAGACACAATATTGAGAACTGAAATATAATGGCTTCACAATGAGATAATAGATCCTAGTTGAATGTGTCATAGCATACTGAAGTATGAACTCCTTACCAATAGCAAAACAAGACTGGAAACCAATATCTTTCCTAAGAAATAACCTTAGATTTAAAGGAAATATATCTGTAAGACTTCTCCAAAAAAAAAGAGAAAAACAGAAATTCAAAGGAAAGATTGAATGAGACAGCAGATAAACATGACCCTTAGACTGTTAATGCCCTTCTTTACTTTGATAGGTGATACTAGAAATCAGCATCCCAGGAGAATGCAACTGATATTCAACCACTCCAAGTGGCTTGAGAGAATGGAAGAGGCAATTCTCAAAACAAATGGCTATAGGAAATTTTTCACAACTCTGGTTACTACCCCTGGAGATTAACTGGTGGTACAATTCAGCTCTTAACTATAAGAACATCAATTCCATCATTAATCTCAAAAGTGTGGAACACCTCAAGAAAATTCTATACAGAATAACTTCAATACAAAGCCGCAAATAGCATTTTCCCAAAAAGAATCGTTCATTGTAAGCCTAAAAATGGAAATGGCAATAATTTGAATAAACAAACGAATAGAAGAAAGACTCATCATACTTATACTTCTGCATCAACTTTTATTTTTTTATTTTTACAGTTCTCTTTGATAAGTAAGCATGGCTTTATTGAAGAAAACCAACATTAAGAAGCTTTTTAAAATATAGATTCTTGCATCTTTTCCATCATCTCCACCTCCCTTTAATTAGCTCATGTTTGTGTCATACTTTAGAAGCAGCTATAGCAAAGGATTTATGATGTTTTTTCTGTCTCTTTTTTTTTTCCTTTTCAAGTTTTTGTAATGAATAAGAAGGCAATCTGATCTTATTTCCCTTTTTGTTTTAAGTTCTCATTAAGGGCTGGAAGTGGAAATATCTTAATTAGGCTACAGGGTGCCGAAAGGAGGGGATGGATGAGTCACATTCTTCTTTGACTAAGGATAACTTTGGCATGTGCCGTCTTGCACTTTCTCCATTGATCATATTCCCAGTGTTCCTTTAAGTTGCATGGAACAGAAGCAAAATATCCAATATAATTCTTGCAACTAACTATTATAGAAAATCACTTTGAGTCATACTCGACAAAACCAACCACAGCGTCCCTGATAGTCACTCAAATCAATGATTCACCTCAAGACTTTGTTTACTTTCACAAATTTCTGAGAACCACCAATTAGGAAATCACACTGAAAAGCAATATTGCAGAAAATAATACTGGACAGCTAAGAATCATTATTAAAACAACAAGAAGCTAGCAGTTATGGCACCAGAACTGGAAGGTGAGTTCATCCAACAAGAAAATATCCTGCTTCTTGCTTAGTCTTAAATCTAAATCAAGGTCCTATTTGTAATCAAAATCTTTGTTTTAAATTGATGTTGCCAAATTAGAGTTATGTGGGGTGTTTTACAAGTCCAAGAAGCAAGGTATAAACTTATAATAGACGAAGAGGACTCTTACTATCGACCTACTTTTGTCACACTCCTTTTGAATCATCATATCCACTCAGCATAAACCATAACAGACAACTGTACATGCTCAATACCTGTTTAACTACCCAAAATATATGTTCCTTCTTTTCCAAAACTGGTTGTCACATATGACATTCCATAATTTTTTTGCAACTTATAGTAAATTTATTTAGAAAAATCAAAACTTTTACTTTCAAATCTATGTCCAACTAGCTCTACAAAATAGTCCAATTAACAAAAATTGGATTCGCAATAGCTTGAATTATGCGTCACAAATCCAAATCCACTAATCATGAAATAAGAAGTAAGATCAATAAGAAGTAAGATCAACCATAAAACTCCATCCTAGAAACGAAAACAACAAAGAAAGAAAAAGAAATCATACAAGCCAGTGACGGGATGCAAAGCAGATATCAAGTCGACTAATCCACCATCGGATCTTGAACCAAATGGAACGTCCATCACCAAGAGGAGCACAACGAGCAAAAAAACAGAAACAAAGCCAAGAAAGCAACATTATAAGTGTAGCTTCAAGAAAAACAGCTTGCGATTGAGTTAGCCTCCTAATTGAATCAAAATCGAAAAGGGTACCACTCCCAGGGAATGATAAGGAGCGATAATCAACCCCAGAATCACTCTCCACAGGACCCCATTCATTAAACAAATAACATATTCTACTTGTGAAGTTGAACAAGTAACCAGGGTTGCACTCGCATTGTGTAGCATTGTAGAGAAAGGAGTTGCTGGGACATTGCATTTTCTTCGCATTTAGAGTTGAAGTGGAGAAGGAGGAGGAGGAAGAAGAAGAAGAAGATGGAGAGGAGAAGTAAAGAATATGTATGGTGGGCGACAAAAGAGAGAAAGACCCAGAAGTCAGGCCCTTTCTTCTAAATGTGACGAACGATGCTAAAGAGGAAAAGTGCAAAATGAATTGAATAAAACGCGGTTGCTCCTTGTTCGGTAGAAAGATTTGACTTGTACAATTGTAATTTTTCAAAATCAAAATGGAGTAATTTTGTTGCAAATTCCTAACTTGTTTTCAAAGATTTTTCCATCCTTTGTGAAACCTTCATATTTCTCACGAAATTGCAAGGAAAAGGCTATTGCTTGTTAGGCATGGTTTTAATATATAACTCAATTAGTTTTGATTAATAAATAGTTTGGATCAATTGTATTTTTCTTATTTTACCTTATATAAGTAAATCTTTCTATAACCAACATTCATTATAATAGCATTTTACTATAACAATCTGATTTTTGTCAATATTAATTTTTCATGTTATGTTTGGTTTCTCTCTAATAACATTCTAATTATAAGTGCAACAACATTCATTACATCAGTGTACATTCTTGATAAAATTACTATTATATAACAGTTATATTCAAGAATTGTGTAATAATATTTTCTAAAAATATATATATATTATGTGTAAAATAAAATATTAAAATATTACGTTATTAATCATTAATATCATGTGCAAAGTAAATTTCAAGTACGAATATTTAAAAGGGAAAACAATGGTTGAATATTATTGTTTAAATCGTTTGGATGTTGATTTTTTATGCTTAAATTTAAGTTCAAACATTAATTTAGTGATTTTCTTTAAAAATCTCAAAACTCCATTATTGATTCTTAGAAAATGTTGAAGAAAACAAAGTGGGTATTCTTAATTTGGTGCTATTTGATTAAATTGGTGATTGAGGATCGATTGTGTTGGTGTTTGTAAGCTTGATTTTAAATTTGAGATTGTTTGGATAAGATTTGGAGTGATTTGATCGAAATTGAAATTGCAAATCCAAAAAATATCTTATTGACAGCAAAAAAAAAATTATATGTCAATCCATAGAATTTGTAACAATTAAACAAAATAGGTCAAATGTAGATAACACTATTCATACCAATATGATGAGATTTTGTGAACATTTGGACGAGTACAAAGTCATGTCACTCCGATAGAATTTGAAAATTATCCCACAAGATAGCTAGGTTGAATATAGCATGAATTCTTATTGAATTTTTATAACTTCCATGCCATCATTATAAAATATTTTATACAATTGTTTTGAAATACTGTTTTCCTTTGCATCATTGAAATCATAGAAGAGAGACATCACGACAGAAACTAAAAATCATAACAATTTGATAGAAGTTGTGTGTTATCATAATATCAATTTATTATGACTTGCATACTACTATTTTAAAATATATCACTTTTTTCTTTGTGTTTTTTAAATCATAAAAAAAAAATATCATGACTGAAAACCTGAAATTATGACAATTCAGTTAAATTTGTGACTTCTCCTACTGACTTGTTGTATTTGTATAATGTAAAAATATTTTAATTTCATTAAACTTGAAAGTATCACCGCTAGCGAAAAATAACCCCAATCCATATAAGTTACGTCCTCAAGAACTGAGTGATTATGCCAGTAATTAAGATATCAACCATATAAATAGATAGTAAAATAATTATGAACTTACGATAATGAAAGGTAAGTGATGTATCACACTCTAAATCAATATTATTTCATTCTAAATACTTTTCAATACCTTTCAAGAAAAATCTTAAATTTGAATTTCAAATTGACTTGTTAGTGTGATTTTATCTTATACTAAATGTCACTCTGCGCAAATATCAAAAAGCGGAGATAAAATTTAAATACAAGCACCAAATATCTCTTTGTGCAAATCACACAATATTTTTTCTTTCTCAAAAGCGTAGAAGCTTCAGACCCATCTATGATATGATGTTCCCTCTCTTTCAAAGAGACTAACAGGTAAACATTTATTTAAGTAGAAATCATACTAATTTATGATAACTAAGATATAATTTTTTTAAAATATGTATTAATTTAATATAATTTAATAATAAAAATATATGTAAAAGTATGCCATGTATTATTAAATTGTAATATGTGTTTATCAGATTGATATAAACACAATTAACTTTTATTTTAGATCTTGCTTAAAACACTCTAATATGCTCTTTCAATCTTAGCTAGCCATTTATTTGACAAAAAAAAATAACTTCATGCCAAAACAAATTGCAAACTCATATTTTGTTCTAGAAACAGATGAAAAATGAAATAAACAAAGTAAAAAAAATGAAAGATAAGTAAGTTTTCAATTTTTGTTCAAGTTCTTTTTGAAATTCTATATTTTTTCAAACATATCGTGAAATCTTGAATAAAGGATTGAGAGAAAAAATCAAAAACTATAAAAAGTGTTTTCACATTTTCAAATAATTTAAAATTAAAAGAGGAGCAAGAAGAAAAGGAAAAATAGAGAGAAGAAGTGAAGAATATATATGGTGGACGACCAAAGAAAGAAATATCCAAAAGACGGAATAACTTGTCGAACAATGTAAATAGGAAAAGTGCAAAATGAAAAGGTGATCTTGTATATCTAACGTGGTTGGAGCCTTGTTGGTTGAAAGATTGACTTGACTTGTCCAATTCTAATTTTTCAAAATCAATGGAGTAATTTTATTGCAAATTTCTAACTTGTTTTGAAAGATTTTCATCCTTCATGAAACCCTCATATTTCTCACGAACTTGCAACGAAAGGGCTGTTGCTTGTTAGGCATGGTTTGTAATATATTATACTCAGTTATTTTGATTAATAAATAGTTTGGATCGATTGTATTTTTCTCATCTAACCTTATATAGGTAAATCACTATATGACATTAGTTATAATAACATTTCACTCTAATGATCTGATTTTTGTCAATATGAATTTTTCATGTTATATTTGATTTCTTTATAACAAAATTCTACTTATAACTGCAATGGCATTTATTACAACATCACAATCTTGATAATACAACAGTTATATTAGAGTATTGTGTAATAATATTTATAAAATATATATTATGTATAAAATAAATATTAAACTATTTATGGTATTCATCATTCATGCCATGCACATAGTAAATTTCAACTACAAATATTTTAAAGAAAAAATAATGGTTGATTAATGTTTAAATGATTTGGATGATGATTATTTATGCATAAATTTATGTTCAACCATTGATCTGGTGGTTTTTCTTTAAAAATCTCAAAACTACGTTATTGGTCCTTATAAAAGGTTGAAGAAAACAAAGTGGGTCTTCTTAATTTGGTGTTATTTGATTAAATTGGTGATTGAGGATCGATTGTGTCGGAGTTTAGAAGCATGATTTAAAATTTGAGATTATTTGGGTTAGATTTGACGTGATTTGATAAAATTGAAATTGCAGATTCAAAGAACACCTTATAACAACACATACAAATTATATGTCAATCCAATAGAATTTATAAACAATTAAATAAAGGAAAAATTACCAAGCTATACACCTTATATTTTTATATTTCCTATTATTCTCTACCATTTGGAAAAATTTCAAAAATTCCTCTTTTCTTATTTCTTTCTCCATCTCACTGATACATCAGTTCTCTTCATTCCCAACTATCCTAAATTTACGCCTCAATTCAAGCCCACACAGACCCGTTTTTTTTTTTTTGAATTACAGTCCACATTCTTCTCAAATTTGAACTTCTAAAAAAGGTAATACAATTTCTCCATTCTCTTTCAATTTCAATTTCCTTTTTTTTTCATCACTGTTAAATCTCCATCGATTTCACTGTAAATTTTTGTTTAGTTTTCATCTACAATTTTGGATACATATGGATTCGGCTCCATCTTTTAGTGTTGATCTTACACAGTTAAACCAACATCAAGGAATACTTTTTTCATCGGGGTCTGATTCTTCTGGGAAGGTTATTGATCTTAAGCACATTTATGTGCCCATGTGCCTTGTTTTACCCATATTAAGTAGTTGTTTTGAGCATATTTTGGAAGAATAATTGCGTGTTTTAGATGGAATGAAGAATAAGTGTGCACTAAGGTGTGTGTTTAGTAAGTGTAGAGATTTTAGGAGAAAAGCCAGTGCTCAAAAGAAAACAATGGGCAAGTAGTACAAGCTGAACGGAAAAAAAACAACAAAAATTGGACAATCTGGGTTGGGACGCATTGATGGCGCGCCGTGCCAGTGCTTGAACTACAGAGGATAGACACTGGCGTTCTACAGGTGCGCCGCGCCAAAGGCAAAACAACTGAAGACCATTCTTGGCGCACTGCTGGCGCGCCGCGCCATGGGTGAAACTACTGAGGGCAAACCCTAACGCGATCCTGGCGCACCACACCACTGAAGTTCTGAAATTTTTGATTTTTTTAATTAAGTTTGGTTCCAACTAGAAAAAGAGGGTATTTTCCCCAAACCCTATAAATGGACCCCTAGGGCTTTTGGAAAGGGGTTCACGCAGGTTTCGAAAGAGCATATAGACGAGAACACACACACTTTAGGTTTTCTTTTTGTTCTTCTTTCTTTTGAAGATTAAAGCGTATGAGACAATGTACTTTGTGTTTTTCATTGAACATGAGTAGTTAAGCGCCCTTATTTTGAGGCTGTAGCTACGAAGTTATGACGTAATATAATTTGATGTTTGGTCGATGATGGGTTGTTAATTTTAATTACTCCTGCATTTTCGTTCTTATTATTTTAATATTTGGCTAGAATTAAAATACATGTGTTGTCTACCGTGAATTCGGAAGAGGACAATGGGATAAAACAAAGAATGTAGGGAACGTGTTCATGCTAGGGTAACTTAGGGTGATTCGTATACAGGATGCCAATGACACATACATGTGTACCACATTTTGTTAAGAAATAGGAAGATAGCTTAATAAATTTTTATTGATTCATGCCTATCCTCACTCAATGATGTAGTTAGGTTGTCGATAAAGATAGACAATTAGAGGTTGGAAGACCATGATTGTATTAGCAACCCTATAAATTAGTAATTAAATAACCTATCATAGACTAAAGGTGGAGAATATTAGGCTTGATTTCCTCTTATGCTACAGCCCTAGAATTTCTTGTAATCTGATTAACCTACATAACCAGTGCATTGTTTTTAATAGCAATAATCTTTCTTATATCGAAATTAGTAGTAGAGTTATCTCAATCTTTGACAACACACAATTGGTACAGTTCATTAAAAAAGAATAAGTAGTCTTATTAAAGTCCTTGTGGGTTCAATATCCGACTCGAAAGAGCCACTCTACTACTTGTGAGACCGTGTACACTTGTGTGTGCGTTTTGAACGCAACAAGTTTTTGGCGCCGTTGTCGGAGATTTTAAATTAGGCAATTTTTTCTTTTTAAAGTTTCTATATTGATTGTGCTAGTGTTGACAACTTGATCTTAGCTGTGAATTTTTGCAGGTAACTAAGGCAATACACTAGGCAGAAATAGGGAGCTTGTAGAGCCATTATCTGAGCCTAAATGATTCTTCCATCAACAAAGGCGAAGAGTGGCTTCTTAATACCCAATATAGAAACTCAATTCGGGGGATAATTAAGATTTACCAAAAGTGGTATCTGTAGAGATAGTAGCAAGGACAGTGCGTGATGTGGCAGTCTCACTCACAGCAAATGTCACACTTCCAACATTCATAAATCGCTGGCTGGAGGTGGATTTGAGATGAAATAGAATATGGTGCAACAATTGCACACTAACGGGTAGTTTACTAGTTTGTCTCACAAAGATCCCCAAGTAACACATCCAGAATATTTTGGAAATTAATGATACTTACACGCCAACTGGGGTATTTCATGATTATGTGAGGCTAACATTGTTTTCCTTTTCGCCGTTGGGGGAAGCAAAGAGGTGATTGAAGTCGGAACCACAAATTTCATTACTAAGTGGAATGACTTGGCTCGTAAATTTCTAATCAGGTTCTTTCCTTCGGGAAAGACAACAAAGTTGAGAAGCAAAATCCTGAGCTTTAAACAAAAATCTGGAGAGAATTTATATCAAGCTTGAAACAGGTTTAAATCTCTACTCATCAGTTGTCCTCACCATCATTAAGCTAATGAGGTGTTAGTCCGTACCTTCATTGAGGGATTGGAACCTAACAACAAAATTCTTCTTGACTCTACAAGTAACATCCCTCAAAAATGCCCAAAAAATACCTTTAAAATGCCTTGGAAATAAGCCGCTCATGCAACGCATTATCCTTAGTCTTTTTGAAAAATTCGAGTTCGGAATATCGATCAGGATGTCAAAACCTGTGAGAAAATGGCCTCAGTGAATTTTTAGGACCCGTAGATCAGAAGAAAGATTTTTGAAGAATTCACAAAATAGTGTGGTCCGCGACAGGACCGCGTCATGAACCTGGAAAGGAATTTTGGCCGAATTGAGTTTTTTAAGGGGCGTTTTAGACTTTTCCCAAATTATTATTTAATGAACCTAGACGTTTTTAGGACCTAATTCAACTCTATAAATTAACCTAAAGCGCTAATTCTATTCATTCTTCGATAATTCATCTATCAAATATTTCTCTCTCTACAAAAAGGCTCTCAAGGATTTCCATTGAAGACTTTAAGCAAATTCACTCAAGCTCTCCATCAAAACTCTCAAGTTTTTTCAAATTAATTTGTGTTCTCACTCAAGATATGTGGGTATTGATTCATAGATCTTTTCATCCATGAAGCTCAATCAATTCTCAAGATTTTCTATCACATTAAAGTATGGTATTTCATGGATTTTGTGATCTCTATTCCAATTGCATGAATTTTAATTTAAAGTATGACCATGAGTCTATTTTGATATAAATTGATGGTTATTGAATTAAATTGAAGAGTTTTCTCATGAGTTCTCCTATTTTGATTTCTAGGGTTCATAATATAAATTATGAGTATTTTCAATTATACTTCCAAATGATATTATCTATATGAATTATGTATAGGCTGATATGAAGTTTATAATCATGCATATTGAGTTAATTTCATGATTTCCAAGTCAATTGATCATGCATTCATGTCATACCCTAATTTCAAGTTCAAGCTATGATCATAAATTTTTAAAGTATGAATTATGACTATGTATTTCCATTATGATCATGAATTATAAGTATGTTTCAAGGTATGAATTGTATGCAAGCTCTGAAGTAAGGTAACTTAGGGACCTATGTGGTGACCTAAGGCCTAATGATATGAATTATGCTAATATGATTGTAATGATGAAAGGGCAATTCTCACATTACAAGTATGTTATGAAAATAAGCTACTCTATGATTTCAAACCTATGATCATGACTATGATATATGAAATTATGATCTTATGTTATGTATGTATTCCATGGGATTTGACTTAGCACTGAGTGGACTTGAGGTGGGGGCCCTACCAAAAGCCTTAGTAGCAGCCTCATGTCCCATAAACTACGTGCCACCGTAGGTTGCCTTTATGGCCTAGCTAGTGGATCCACAAATAGTACATGTTCATGATTAGGAGTCTACCTTGGCAAAGTAGCCCCGTCCTTCTCGATGTGGGTATCATCGGATTCCATGTTCTAGCTCGCATGGTCTTATTGTCGGTTATGGTTCCTATCCCACATATGTATGATTTCTAAGTATGTTATGATTTTGAACTTATGCTTTTAAATGCTTGGGTCAATATGATTTTCTCATGACTTTACTTATTCCATCTTATCATGTGATTTACTTGACCTTTATATTCCATGATTTACATTGCATTTGACGCTCTCATACTTAGTACATTCCAACGTACTAATGCATACTTTTTGTCTACATTGTTTTATAATGTAGGGGTTGAGGTTGAAGATCCTTATCGTCTATGTAACTAGTAGGTGTTCCTATCCAAAGGTGTTGTGGTGAGTCCTCATTGATTGGGGACTAGTTTTAAGTTGGTTACTGTTTTCTTTTTAAAAGAATTTTGTTTACGTCGTAAATTGAGGATGAGCTAGGGACATGTCTTATCCCCCGCCCATACTCATATTTAGAGGCATCTAGTTGGACATATGTTTGAGTCTATGTTGTCATAAGATATTTTCAGATTTCTATTCATGGTTTTAGACTCTCTTATGATGTTTTTGCTTTTATATTTTACCTTATGTATGCTTTTGATATGTACAAGAGGCTTGGTTGGATTCGATCTTCGTGTTACGACTAGGCCCTAGGTCGGGTCATAACACTACAACATGTGGACAGGCATTGGAAAAAACCTATGATGAGGTGTATACACTGCAGAATCACATATCTCAGGGAAATTCTGAGTGGAACGGAGGAAACTCCAGACTGGTGGTGTAGAAACAAGCAGAAATATTGGAAGTTGAAGCTATGACCGCCTTGAATGCATATATTACATTAATGGAGAATATGATGTCCACACATTTTATCAATTTGGCATTGGGACATCAACAAGTGTCAGTAAATATGGTTCAATAGCAACCAATGTGGTGTGAGATTTGTGAAAGTAGTAAACGTACAATAAAATACTATGGAGCTAATTCCGAGTATGTGAACTTTGTAGGTAATGCACAAGTAATTAGAACTATAAAAATACTTACAACCCAAATTGGAGAAACCACCCAAACTTTTTATGGGGTGTAAATCAGCAAAATTAGCATCAAGGGCAGACCCAATTCAGACCACAAGGAAGTGGGAAATAGTATAATAATCAAGGCTAAAGTAATTAGAGTGTAGGAAAACCAGAAACCATGAGTATTGAGGACATGTTGAAACAGATCATGATTGACCAAGCTAATTTATTTGCAGATGTTTGTCAAAATCAGTTAGCTACTCAAAATTTAGAAAAATAGTTGGGTCAGTTGGAAAGTACCTAAAACTCTCACCAACAAGGTGGTTTGCTAGGTAACACTGACCCAAACCCCAAATAGGTAAATGCAGTGAGTACCCATAGTGGTCACCCACTAACTAAATTAACTCCCCAAACTAAATCGGCTGAGGTGAAAGGTAAAGGACAAGTTGGCGAAGAAAGTGAATCCATTAAGTCAAAGGCAGATGAAGAACCAAAAACAAAACCTCCTCCTCTATTCCCACAAAAAGTTCAAGAAGAAGAAGGAGGAGGAATGCTTTAAGAAGTTCATCGACTTGCTAAAACATGTACAAATTAACTTACCTTTGATTGATGTTTTGTAGGGCATCCCTAAGTACGCCAAGTATGTCAAGGACATTGTGGTCAAAAAGAGAAATTTGGCTGAGTATGAAATAGTGGCACTCACTGAGGAGTGCAGTTCTAGAATTCTGAATAAAGTTAAGCTCCCAACCAAGCAGAAGGATCCAAGAGTTTCACGATATAGGTTACTATTAGAAGGTGTGTGAATGCAAGAAGATTATGTGACTTGGGTTCAAGTATCAACTTGATGTCCACCTCTATGTTCAAGAAATTATGCTTGGGAAATCTGAAGCCCACCACCATTTTGTTGCAACTGGAAGACCGTTTGGTTAGACCAGGTGGAATCATTGAAGATGTCTTAGTCTAGGTGGGATCACTCATTTTCCCAATGGACTTTGTCATCCTAGACTTTGAGCTAGATATGGAGGCCCCTTTTATTTTGGGATGCCTATTCTTGGCAACATAAGGGGTATTGATAGATGTAGCTGCTAGCTGGCTTACAATGAGAGCTTATGACAAGGTGGAAGTATTTGATGTGTATAACATATTTAAACTACCTGCTGTATACGAAGAGCTCTCTGCAAAATGGTGATTGATGAAGCAGTGGCAGAGAAATACGTGGAATCAAGGGATCCTATGGAGAAAGAGTTAATGTGTCAAGACATAGAGGGTGATATGCTAGGAGAAGAAATTGTTGGTGTGTTAGATGCTTACAATGTGAGCATGTGGAAAAAATAGGTGGAACTATTGAATAGAATATTGGGTCCTTTACCCAGACCCTCCACTAAGGAAGCTCCTAAACTAGAATTGAAACCACTTTTATCTCATCTAAGGTACGCATTCCTTAGTCTTAATGATACTTTACCAGTATTCCTTTCGTTTACTTTATCTGAAATACAGGTTACAACAACTCTGGAAGTGCTTGGATGAAGAAAGATCTATATGGGGTTAGTATAGCCTTGTGCATGAACAAGACCTTCATAGAGGAAGGACACAAACCAATCATACAACCTTAGTGTAGACTGAATTCGGTGATGAAAGATGTGGTGAGAGAAAAGGCCATTAAGTGGTTGGATTCAAGTGTCATATACCCTATCTCAAATAGCAAATGAGTGAGTCTAGTCCAGTGTGTACCTAAAAAGGGGGGGTTGACTGTGATTACAAATGTGAACAATGAGATAATCCCCACTAGAATAGTCACTGGATGGAGAATTTGCATAGACTACTGCAGACTAAATGAGGCGACAAGAAGGATCATTACCCATTTTCTTTCATTGATCAAATGCTAGACAGGTTGGATGGGCAGGAATACTATTGTTTCCTGGATGGGTATTCATGGTATAATCAGAACTCAATTGCACCTGAGGATTAGGAAAATACTACGTTTACTTCTCCTTATGGAACATATGCATTCAAGCGTATGCCATTCAGATTGTACAATGCCCCTGCAACTTTTCAAAGGTGTATGATGATAATCTTTCAAGACATGGTCGAGGATTTATTGGAGATTTTTATGGATAACTTTTCAGTCTTTGGAGAGTCTTTTGATTTATTCTTGCGGAATCTGGACAGGGTGTTAGAAAGGTGTGAAGAGATAAATCTTGTCCTAAACTGGGAAAAGTGCCATTTTCTAGTAAATGAGGGGATTTTCTTAGGTCACAAAGTGTCAAAATAGGGTCTAGAAGTAGACAAAGCCAATATTGAGGTGATAGAGAAGCTACCTCCCCCAATTTCAGTAAAAGGAGTCCGCATCTTCTTGGGTCATGCTGGGTTCTATAAAAGGTTCATTCAGGATTTTTCAAAAATTGCCAAGCCCATGTGCAGTCTATTGGAGAAGGAAGTAAAGTTCATATTCGATGAGAAGTGTGTGGGCCTTCAAACTATTGAAGAAGAGGCTCATAGAAGCCCTAATCTTGATTGCTCCCAATTGGGAGCCACATTTTGAGCTTATGTGCGAAGCTAGTTATGCAGCAATAGAGGAAGTCCTGGGAAGAGAAAAGAGAAGATATTCCACTCTATTTATTATGCAAGCAATACTCTTGATTCAGCTCAAGCAAACTACATTGTTACAGAGAAGGAGATGCTAGCGCTGGTTTATGCTTTTGACAAGTTCAGATCCTATCTGGTAGGTACTAAAGTGTTTATTTACACTGACCATATAGCTCTTAGGTACCTATTCAATAAGAAAGATGCAATGCCATGACTCAGTAGATGGATCTTATTTTTAAAAGAGTTTGATAGCGAGATCAAGGATCACAAGGGCTGTGAGAATCATTTTGCTGATCACCTTTCCAGGTTAGAGATTTCAACACATGTTGGGGAATAGATATAGATCAAAAGAGGAATTTCTAGATGAGCAACTATTAGCTTTAGAGGTGATTGAATTCCTGTGCTATGCCGATATCTTCAATTACTTGGTTAGTAGAGTGTTTCTACCAGATCCAACCTCACAACAGAAGAAAAGGTTGATGCATGATGCCAAGTTCTATAGATGGGATAAGCCTTACTTATTCAAGTAGGGTGTACACCGAATGGTAAGGAAGTGTGTGCCCGAAACTGAGGTGCGCCAAGTGTTGGATACTTTCCACTCATCACCATATGGTGTCCATCATAAAGGGGAGCGCACTGCCCATAAAGTATTGCAATCTGGTTTCTTTAGGCCTATATTATTTAAAGATGCTGTAGGATATGTGAAAAACTATGATCAATGCCAAAGGATGGGCTTAATATCAAGGAGACATAAAATGCCTTTGAACAATATTCTGGAGGTTGAAATCTTTGATGTATGGGGCATGGACTTCATGGGTTCATTTCCATTATCTTGTGGGAATCAATATATCTTAGTAGAAGTGGACTATGTGCCCAAATGAGTTGAGGCTGTTTCTCTACCCACTAATGATTCAAAAGTAGAATCTCTTGGCTAAGTATGGGGTTAGGGATAAGGTATTTATGGCTTATCATCTGCAAACCAGTGAGAAGGTAAAGGTATCCAATAGAGAGGTGAAATAGATATTGCAAAAGATTATAAATGCGCAAAGGAAAGATTAATCAGCAAAGTTGGATGAGGCACTATGGGCATACAAAACTGCATATAATACACCCATTGGGACCTCTCCATATCAAATGTTATTTGGGAAAGCGTGTCACCTACCAGTTGAGTTGGAACATCAAGCATACTAGCAATTAAGAAGCTGAATCTCAACCCAGAGTTAGCAGGATGGAGGTGGCTGAACCAATTGCATGAGTTAGAAGAGTTTAGGCTTCACGCCTATGAAAATGCCAAGCTCTACCAAGAGAATAAAAAGCGATGAAAGGACAAATATATTGTAGCCTGCAACTTTGAAGCGAGGCAAAAGGTACTCCTCTTTAACTTTAGGCTCAAACTTTTTCCAAGAAAGTTACAGTCTAAGTGGTGTGGCCCTTTAGAAGTAATGGATATGAAACCTCATAGAGCTGCAAAATGCTATGAAGATGTCCACATTTTTGGTTAATATGCAGAGAGTCAAGCACTACTTTGTAATGATGTTGACCGTGAGGAGGAAGCTATAGAACTTGCAGATAAGTGAAGAAGGAGCTGGGTCATGCCACGATGGTAAATCAGGTGCTACACGAGAGGTAACACATGATTTGTATTAATACGTAAGACTTAAATTTTGTAATTTTGTTTTTAAGGTAGACTTTAATTTTATGTTATTTTTCTTAGAAATTTAGGAATAAGACAAGTTCTAGAAAAAAAGTGTCATGCAATGACCAAAAATAAGGTGCTGGGTGGGAAGCAACTTGCCGTGTTTTTTTTATAATCTTATGTGGTTGATGCGCAGAGTGACATGAGATAATTTGGAGCAAGAGGAAGCAGACATGCAATGCAAGAAATGAAAAAATTAGAGAAATGGCGGGCAAGTGCGCAGTGCCAGGACCCAAACTACTGAGGTCCTGGTTGGGCGCTCTGCAGGCGCGCCGCACCAGGGGTAAACTACAGAAGGCTTGGATAGGTGGTATAGTGCTGTGCTGCACCCAGCCTTAAGCGTGTAGTCTCTAGGTGGGCATGATACTAGCGTACCATGCCACCAACGCGCCATTCATGGGTTTGGGCTCAAATTAGAAAAATCCCACGTTAAAAGAACCCCTAATCCTTTCACTACCCCTTTACCTCAACTCTTCCACCTCCCACTACCCGAATCTTTACCTTTTACAGCCCTTCCCCTTCATCTTCCCACTCAAATTCCTCCTAGAAAAACCCTTCCCCACTACCTCCACTGTTATACCCAACCCCCCAAAACTCCAAGGCACTACTTTTCTTCTTTCTCTAGTCACCAACATCCACAAACCACCACCACAACCACATAATCCAATTCTCTCTCTTCAAATTCTTCCTTCCTCTTTTACAATGGCACCTAAGGGTAAACAAGTAAAAGAAAGAGCGGGTAACACAATGTCTCAGAAAAGTGGGGCATCCTCTTCTACCAAACCAATAAGCTTAAGAATACCACCATGTTATTTTAGCAAGTAGACGGTGGAGCAGTATGGATTGGATTGGTCTGAGTCCCAAAAGAAGGACAAGTATATGGGAGATGAGTATGTCAATGAGGGTAGGTTGCAGGCCGATTTCCCCCAAATTCATGTGATAGATTATAATTTGGGTCTTCAATACATCTTCGAGGACCAAGGTGAGTGCATTCTAACTCTTGTATGTGAAATTTATGTAAATTTGAATACTGAGAAGTCTAGTAGCAATAAGGTGGAAGTTAAGGGTAAGACTATCCATTTTAATAAGCTAGCATTGAATGAATTTTGGGAAATCCTCATTGTGACTATTCTGAATATTTGCATATAAAAGAGAAACCCCTTTATAGAGATATTTTTCAAACCATGTACAGGGTTAATTCTATTGCACGTTGGGACAGGGTTAATGATACCGAGAGGCTCTCTACTTGCAATATATACATCTCAATAGTGTAGCCAGGGTGTAGTTGAAAATAGTTTGTAGTATATTTTTACTTAGGAAGCACATATCTAATGTTACTCGGGATAAGGTTGTTTTGGTTTACCGCTTGATGAAGGGTTTGCAGGTGAATGCTGGGTATGTGTTACGCTTCAACATGATGAAGTTTCAGAATAATAAAAAGTGGCATTTTTTCTATGGTAGTGTGATCACCTGACTTTTGCGATCTGAGGGGGTTGAAGAAGAGGTTCATGATTTATGCACACCAAGAGTCCCATACTTCGGGTGTCAATTAGTTAATGCGACCAAGACAAAGGCCTAAGATACTACTCATGGGATGGTGTTGTCAGCCGCTGACCGACAAGTGCGTGATGATAGTTGAATGGGTTGTATATTTTGTATGGCAGAGCTGCAGTTATGAATTAGTGGTCGTCTGATGAAGGATGACGAGATGGCTGAATTGGTGGAATTCTATCCTCTCATAGAGAGTTCTATGTACATGTGCCGGATGGGCTCGACTTTCCAAGAGCCTTTGGATAATGATGAGCCCATGTTTGATGATATGGGGGGTAATGATGAAGATGACGAGCAGGAGGATGATGCTACCACTACTCTTATGGAGATTGATGATACTATTGCCACTGATGGTGGAAATGATGACTGAGTGGATCAGGGAGTTCCTTCTTTAACTCTTGTACTATGTATTGCATTTCTGCACTGGGGACAGTGCTTGATTTAAGTATGGGGTGGGAGTTGGAATTCTAATACTGTATTGTTGTATAGATTTATTTTAGGGAATTTATTTTGGGTTTCTTAGTAGCTGTTTTCAGTTCTTTAGCCAAGGATATTACCTTTTGAACCATACAAAAAAAGTGTCATAGGTGTAAGTTGGTCTTAGTTGAGTAACGTTGCTCTATGATAGATGGATGACGATCGTCTTAAGGGTATTAATCATCATTGTGTCTGTTTATATATAATATGTCTGACTAGGCTGCGTGATTGAATAAAAAACAAGCTGAATGATGTAAAACATGGTATGGAATGCAATTACTAGTTTTAGACACCTAAGCTCTTGTATTCGACTCAAGTGATGCATGCATAATATTGAATTCTTGTGATTATGTGATTGGTGATCCGTAAGTTGACATTCTTAAGTTGGATATGTTCCATATGTGTGAGGATTTGTTATGTTTAATGCGTACATGTTGTGAGCTATAACTTGCCCGGTGTGTATGTTAAATAAAATGAAAAGTGTGGAGTTTAGGAAATGATGTAGGCATTTCTTTGACAACCCTGTTTTGTTTTCCCCATGTGTGGTGCCCAACCTTAATTCATAATTCTTAGCCAACCCCTTTGAGCCTTAAGACTTTCCTTTGGAAGCATTATATGTAGCCTATTCCCATTTCTTCCTTAGACCATTAATTTGATCCAAAATCTTAAGCTCCTTAGATGAAAGAAGGTAAAAATGAAGGAAAATTTGTAAGCGAGTATGAAGCCGTGTAAAGAGAAAGTATGAAGGCGTGAAATAGACTTACATCTTATAATAGTAAAGTATAAAAAAATGAAAACAAGAGTAGAGAATATAACATCAACTCCCTATCATAAAATCTGAAAGATAATGGGTAAACAAGAAGAAGGGGTGAGTTTAAATTGGTGGTTTAAGTGGAGCTAAATGAGAAATGTCATGTATTAAGGCATTTAGTTCCTACCTGTCCCTCGGCTTACGTTACAACCTATGAATTCCTAGTGATCCTAAACTATTACACTCTTGTATTAGTGGAGAAAAACACTACGGGCAAGCCTATGACAAATCTTCTGTGGCGCACAAAATTGTTTGAGAGAGCGAGCGAATTTGACTGTACACCCACTTATGCTAAAAGTGTTATGTGTGAGTGCTTATGGTGATTCATTTGTGGTGAGAGGCATATGTTCAATTAAAAAGAATGAGTAATTTATTTTTTTGCTAATCGAATGATGCATATGAGTTCACAGCGTTATAGAGTCAATACTCAAGGTTAGGAGGTGTTGAACTAGTCATGCGTGTGTAAGAAATGTGAACATGCTTGAGCAAAAATAAACAGTGAAGTGCTAATAGTGTAGCCAAGTCGGATTGCCTTATATATATGTTGTGTTAGTGTCCATGCATAAGTCAGGTCTTTATTCGAGGACGAACAAAATTCTATGTGTGGGGTGGTGATCATAGGCACATTTATGTGCCTTGTGTTGCCTATATTTAGTAGTTATTTTGATAATATTTTAGAAGCATAATTTCGTATTTTAGATGGAATAAAGAATAAGTTTGCACTAAGGTGTGTATTTAGTGAGTACAGGGATTTTGGGAGAAACGCCAGGGCTCGGAAGAAAATAATGGACAAGTAGTACAAGCTTAACGGAATAAAAAAGCAAAAATTGGATAATTTGGGCAGGGGCGCATTAATGGCGCACCACGCCAATGATTGAACTATAAAGGATAGATATTGGCGCTCTGCAGGCGCGCTGCACCAAAAAGACTGAAGACCATTCCTGGCGCTCTACTGGCGCGCCGTTCCAAGGGTGAAACTACGGAGGGCAAACCCTAGTGCAATCCTGCTGCCCACACCACTGAAGGCTCAAAGTTTTTGATTTTTTTAATTAAGTTAGGTTCCACTAAGAAAAGAGGGTATTTTTCCCAAACCCTATAAATATACCCCTAGGGCTTTTAGGATGGAGTTCACATAGGTTTTGAAATGAGCATAGAGACGAGAACACACACACTATAAGTTTCCTTTTTATTCTTATTTCTTTTGAAGATTAATGTCTATGAGACTATGTACTTCGTATTTTCGTTGAACATGAGTAGCTAAGCGCCCTTATTTTGGGACTGTAGCTAAGAAGTTTTGGCGTAATATAATTTGATATTTGGTTGATGATGGGTTGTTAATTATAAATACTCTTGTATTTTTTATTTATTATTTTAATGTTTGGCTAGCATTAGAATACATGTCTTGTCTACCTTAAATTTGAAAGAGGACAAGGGGATAGAATAAAGAATGTAGGAAATGTGTTAATGCTAGGGTAACTTAGGATGATTCGTATATAGGATGCCAGTGACATATACATGTGTACCACGATTGGTTAAGAAATAGGAAGATAGCTTAATGAATTTTTATTGATTTATGCCTATCCCTGCTCAACGATGTAGTTAGGCTGTCGATAAAAATAGGCAATTAGAGGTCGGAAGACCATGATTGTATTAGCAACCCTATAAATAAGCAATTAAATAACCCATCGGAGATTAAAAACAGAGAATATTATTCTTGACTTTCTCTTATGCTACAACCCTGGAATTTCTCGTAATCTGATTAACCTACATAACCAGTGTATTGTTTTTAATAGCAGTAATCTTTCTTATATCAAAAGTAGTAGTAGACTTATCTCAATCTCTTACAATACACAATTGGTACTGTTTATTAAAAAGGAATAAGTAGTCCTATTAAACTCCTTGTGGGTTTGATATCCAGCTCGAAAGATCCACTCTACTACTTGTGAAATTGCATACGCTTGCGTGTGCATTTTGGACGCAATAGTTATATGGAGATTAGATTCAAACTTCGTAAGGATCCCTTAGTTATGGCTAAATTACGTGCGAAATCATAATCTCCAGTTGAAAAGTTGAAATATCCAGTTCAACAACCCCCAAGAAATAGAGAAAATTTTTGAAGGTGTTACAACACACCGTACTCTTCCAAAGGTATCAGTTATTTCAATTTTTCTCCTTAAATCTCATATTGTCGAATACATTATAATGTATCAATATGAAATTCCTTAATGATACATAATCATATATGATATAGAATAAATGTATCATATATTTTTTTTTATATTTTTAATGTCGATAATACATAATGTCATGCAGTGCTTGTTGTTAATATGTTCATGATACATAAGTGGTTGTTGTGTGTTTCTATTGTTCATGATACTTTACATATTAGTCATGATACATAAGTATTTTTTTTTATGTTTAGGATCCATTTTTTTTTGCTTTTATGATGTTCATTACACATAAGGTGTTCACTATGCATCTTTATTCACTATGTATCTTCACTAATCATGTACTTGATATATAAGGTTTAATGCTTGTTTGTGGTGTTCATGATACATACATTTTTTTGTTTTCTTTGATGTTCATGATCCATTTGTTGTTGCTTTTTATTATATTTATGATAAATAAGGTGTTGATCATGTACTATGTATCATCCATTCTAATATATCTTCTTTATATTATTT
Source organism: Solanum dulcamara (assembly GCF_947179165.1). NCBI lineage: Eukaryota > Viridiplantae > Streptophyta > Magnoliopsida > Solanales > Solanaceae > Solanum > Solanum dulcamara. The sequence goes on along the minus strand of NC_077237.1, from coordinate 20,500,819 downwards.
TATATTAAGCCAGATATCCATTGTATCAGAAATTACTTATATTTATTCAATTGTTCTGTCAATGCCGGGCTTGAAGAATGTCATCAAAACAATGTCACACTATACTCACCTCGGATTGCCAAACTCTAGAATTCTCAGTAAAATCAAGATATTCATCTTGAATAGTTCAATGAATTTCAAAAATTAGACTGAAAATCGAAAGAATGCTATGCTCTGCTCTTTTGGATTTTCAATTTTTGAACTGCTGAAGTTATTAAGCGTTGTTAGGGGGGTTAATTACCTGATTTTAATACATGATTGCTTGAAAGAAGGAAACTTAAATTGCAATACGTTACTTTTCATAAAAAACTCAACTGCAATTAATGCTTTGTATTAACTACCTATGTATCATGAAGAATTATGATGTATCCGAAAGTGAGGGAAAAAGAGAGATTTCGGGTAATATTGGAAAGAGTAGGGATAGATTGTAATTGGGTTATTTTACTATGGGATTTTGGTAAATTTTACTTAAATAAAATAGGTCTAATGTAGGTAACACGTACTCACGCTAATACAACAAGATTTGGTGAACAATTGGACGAGTACAAAGCCATGTCAATCCGATAGAGTTTGAGAATTATCCTATAAGATAGAAATGTCGCATCAATGTCACGATCCAAAAATTGGGTGTGATAGCACATGACTTATCTCACCTAGATATGTAAGACTAAATAACCCTCGACAAGGGAGAATGCTATAGGACCCCGTAAGTCAAAAAGTCGAAACGAAGGAAAAATCTTTAGAAAATGGACTGAATGAGCTTCTACGACTCAACCTATGAGTCATAGGTGCTTGTACGAGTCGCAGGACTAACTCATAGAAGTAATGTTGAGGTTGGTAATTTGACTAAAGGAGGAAGTTAGTCTACGATCTAAGTTATGACTCACAAAAGGTATTATGAGTCGTAGGAGTGACTCGTAGTGAAAGTTCAGAGACAGTCCTCATGGTTTCTTAGACTCTGCAGGATGAGTCCCTTTTACGAATCGTAGAAGAGTTTATGACTCGTAGAGACGAGTCGTAGTAAAGGTTTTGAGGGCCAGTTTTCTGGGTTTTATCAAACCATACTGGATGAGTCATTTCTATAACTCGTCAACCCTTCTATGACTCGTAAGGACCAATCGTAAGGTCTGTCCGACTCAATTTTAAAAAGGGCATTTCAGTCCTTTCCTATGTTTTATCAGCAAAGTGTGGTCGTTTTGGGAACAAACCCACCCTATCTAATAACCCTAAACCTTCCCAAACTCTCCATTCTTTCATTCACTTCAATTTCTCAAAACCCTCATCTACCAAAAGCTCCTATCAAAGGTTTTCTCCATCAAGTAAAATTCTAGGGTTTCCTCAAGAAAGAACAAGTCTTCTCTTCCAATCTCAAGGTCGAATTCACCAAGCTATATGGGTTTTTATTTATTTTCTAACTTAGTATCTCAATTTCAATTGTGAATTTTATGGGTTTTCACATCATGATTTTAAATGCATAGATTATTGCGTATTTGAAGTTTATTTACCTATCTTAGCTTATAGTGCCTCTTAAATTGCATAGAATTGTTGTTTTATCAAAGGTCCTTATATGAAGGCATGAAAGGGTTTTAAAGTGAATTGGTGGGTTATTTCAAGTACGTTTTAAATTGGTTCATTCCACTACTCTTATGCATGCTAGCATTGAATGTAATGATTTGAAGTTGAATTGGCTAAACCCACCACATTTTACCATGACTTTCAAAGAATGTTTGAGTTTATTGAAAGGGGTTTTAACCCAATGTTTATGAAGTCTTATTTGCTACGAATGTAAAGGTCTTAAAGAATGATCAAATACTGATAAAAGGGCTTCTTGTCCAAACAAAGGATTCTATGTGGTGAGAACAATTATCACACTTGAATCATCAAGTTTTAAGGAGCTATTCAACCGAATGATGATTTGATGTATAAAACTATATTCCATGGGATTTGACTTAGCATCGAATGGGGCATTGAGGTGGGATTCGGTAATGGAATCCTACTAGCAACTCCTTGTCTTATTAACTATGTGCCAACATAGGAACCCTTGTAGGCTAGGAAAGTCGATCCACGTATAGCCATCTAAAGTTAAAAGTTAAAGAAATGAATGAAGTTTGATGGAGTTCTACCCAACAAGTATTCTCCCCATGCTAACATAGGGGGTTTCGTTGGATTCCATATAGTAGCTCGCATGGTCTTAGATGTTGGTTATGGTCCCTTCCCACATATGTATACTTTAAATGCTATTGTTTGATTGTTCATGCATGCATTGCATTATGTTCCATACTATATAATGTTCTAATGTTTCTTCAATGTTAATGCATGCCTACATACTTAGTAAATTCAAAGTACTAATGTATATTCTATTGCCTACATGTTATCACCATGTAGGGACTTGTCACGACCCACTCTGTAGGCTATGACTAGTGCCCGAGTTGGGCAACTATACATACCCTTAGCCCCACTTAGCATATTAGCAGAATAAATAAATATAGAAATCAAATAAGGATGCTAGAGAGTATACGGAAGCAGACGTAGCACACGAAGGCCGTTAAGGCCGTCATGGAACTAAAAGTCCAAAACATATATAGAACCCATAGAACATATACAAAACCCACAACACAAGTCTATAGACCTCTACAGAATATAGCCTGATCATATGACAGGACATGGCCCCATCGTACCCTTGACCAACGTGTACAAATATGCAATAGAAAAGGTAGTACCAAAATAGGGCTCCAGATAAAGGAGCACCATCAAACAGTAAAGTGGATGTCCTAAGCAAGCGGATCAACAAAATGAGCGTCTATACCTGCGGGCATGTAATGCATCCCCCAAAGAAAAGGGGTCAGTACGGACAATGTATCGAGTATGTAAAGCATAGACTATAATAGGTAAATCTATTACCAGAATAGAAGGTGCAAAAATGAGCAAAATAACCAAAATATCAAAATGCTTTTCATAACCACAGATAATGTATGCACAAAAACATATGCCATATCCGGCCCCATTATGGGACTCAGTGAACAAATCCTAGTCGCCGCCCCATTACTGGCGCCACAGCACTTCATAACTCTAGAGTAGGGGATATCTCCATAAGAAATCATATCATATCAGATGGTCATATCAGATCATATCATATCATATGTGTGCATGGCACACCATAACTCTACAAATCAAACCCATGTACAGGGCGTACCTTCCCCCTCACGTCGGGGCACCATGAATGATGTAGAGAAGTATACACAATAACAAAACCTAACCCGGGCTCGGTGTAGGAAGCATTGAGACATCCACGAGTGGAGTAGTGAGAAACTAAATGCACTTTAAATCATTTTTGAGACTCGATGGAGTTAATAAAATGAGTTATTATTCAAAAATCAAGACAAAAGTCGTATCAAGTACCTTTTGAATATCACAATGAGTTATATTCAAATAGAACTTTTGGAATCATATACACGTATCTAGGCACGATAAAATATCCTTTGGAAAATCAAGAAATTGGCCATCCTAGCGGCTCTACGAATAGGAACTTCCTTGGAATCATATAAAAGTCATATACTTGTTTCATAAAAACCATGCCAAAAAGGAAGATTAGCTTTATATACTTATGTCAAAACATGCCAAGAGAAAGAACGATTATCTTTACATACATATGCCAAAGACATGCCAAAAGAAGGAATGGTTAGCTTTAATACTTATGCCAAAGACATGCAAAAGAAGGAACGGTTAGCTTTACATACTTATGCCAACGACATGCCAAAAGAAGGAACGGTTAGCTTTAAATACTTATGCCAATGAAAAAAAACAGCAGCATATATATAAATAAATTACTTCAACATTACCCAATACAACTCCAAACAACTATCTCCGAATTACGATACCAAAATGGAGTTCTTAGCCTTTATTTCGTAAAATCTTTTACCATACGAAACAAAGGATCGTGTGGCTAAAACCCGAAGAACCCACACCTATTTTTGAGTACTTTACATCCATTCAACATGCAATTAAACCACCCCCAACCTGCAGCACCACAACAACACCACACTACTCGACTTCGATTTACCTACTACAACTTCAATTTAGTTTATTTCTAACGTCAAGCATCCTTATACACTTTTCCAATTCCAACCTCACTTAAGACATTTAATATACCCCATAACAAAATCATAAACTTCAATTTGTAAGGGAAAGACTTACCTTGCCCGAAACTCGCCAAAACTCACCTAGGAAGCTCTTCTAGCGTGACTGAAACTTCGTGGCTGTTTGTTGTCCATTTGGGGCTGATACAAAACCATAAATTTATATTAATAACACCTTTATACCTTCTTGGTATACTCCATATAATTAATTCATGGAGCAGAATCAGACAACTTATCTTTTTCTCCTCCCAAAATCGTAGCTCTTTCTTCTCTCTAGCTTAAGTTTCTCTTCTCTTCTTTTTGTCTAGAACTTTCTTGGAGATAAGATGACTTATGAGATAAGGATGGAAATAAAAAGTCATAAACATACATATATAGGCTACTTTAGGGGGTAAAACGTGTCAACCCCTAAGTGGTGACACGTGTCAAGTTTTTGTTAGGCCAATACATCGCACCACCCCTCATAGGCTGCCATATAGTAGGTGGGGGCCTACCCCCTTGCTGCAGCTGCTTCCACATGGCACCTCTAGCTGCTTCCATGTGTCACTCCCTCTTGCTGCTATATGTCGCTCTCTTCTTCTCCTCGTGGATTCGTAATCTCATCTTGCTTTACAAACCTTTGTAATCTTTGCTACGTAAGATTGGTATGTATTCAAGTAGCTTAAGTATGTAACACATCCCAAGTAATAGCTTACACAAGTAAGATGAGTCTTACGACTTACTACTTGGCCTCCAATTCCTTCTGGATTCTTATAACCCTATCTCTAATCTTCCTTATTATAGGGTATCACATTCTCCTTTCGTTAGAGTTATTTGATAGAATTATAGCTTATCCGCCTCACATGGTAACTTCTAAGAAGCTTAAGAACCCTTCAAGAAAAGTTTAAGAAGCTTAAAAACCTTTCAAGAAACTCAAAAACCTCACAAGGTACAAAAGTCTTTCAAGATATAAAAGTATGGGGTATAACAAGACCGATGTTCCTCCTTATTCTTCTACACGTGGCTAGCTTGGATTAGCTTGAAGGTTTCTTGTGGTGCGTTCCCATGTTTCGGGAATAATGTTCCTTTATCTTTCTAGCTTAAGTTATGTAAAACATTAAGACTTCTATTATGTCATTTCTTGATACTTATTTTGAGGGTGAGCTAGGGACATGTCTTAGACACTACCACATCTATTAGTATAGGTACGTTTGGACACAAATGTATGATGACCTAAGGTTGATAGTGACTTTTATTCTTTGATGTTCTCCCTAGTCCTGTTTTCCCCTTTTATTTCTGCTTATTGTTCATTGTCATTAGTTATAAAGGCTAAATAAATGCTAAGAGACTTGTTTGAGGTACCTCTGGGTTCTTTATTCTCTATGTCACATCTAGGCTCCAGGCTTAGGTTGTGACAAACGCAGCAATAAGCGAAAAAATAAGAACTATCCTATCATAAACTTTGCGAAAATCATAATATAACAATAACCTTCCACAAAATCTAGTGTTAAGTGTATAAGCCACTAGATAAATATACAAATTTATGAAGAGACTAAGTCTGAATGTCTCCAATACTAAAATAGTTGAAATACATCGCGAAAGAATAAGTGGCATCTATCGGAAGAACTAGCAGCTACCTCACGAACTATAAAGAGAAAGCCTTGAACGATGATGTAAGAGGATGATCAAGAAAATTCGCGCCTGTAACCTAAACAAGTGAAGAAAGAAACATAGTGAGTACCAAATAACAATGGTACTTACCAAACATCCCTAGCTTACCCTAAGTAAAGTATTATTGAACAAAAGTACCCTGACACACCATTCGAACCTCTACATACTAGAAACTGCACCGGAATTAGAACTAGCCCATCCTAATAACTTCACAATATAACAAGAGCAACACAGTACAAGTGATACATCATAACTAACATAATCATAGTCTCTATAACATCATTACTAAATTTCATAACCAATAACCACAATACAATAACAATCACTTATATAAGAAAAGCAAAGACAATGAGGTGCAGTGCAAAGAGATGCAAATGTCATATAGAGTGATGCATGTCTATGCTATTGGTACACACCTGCTGCCAAGCAATAAGATACCCATGAGGGACATATCAGTCCATGCATCTACCTAAATTATTTTCCATCAGCATAACTAACTCGCCAGAATAATTTTTTATAGGCATAACTCACTCATCGAAATCATTTTCCATCGACATATCTCACTTGTTGAAATTATTTCTCATTGGCCGAACACACTCGTGAAACCACTTCCCATCGGTATATTAAAATACAAAGCTTTTAATAATAGTGCCTCAGAATCAATGCAAATAGGCATGTTCATATGCATAATGAGAGGATGACAAAGTTCAACCATTAACAAATCATATAAAATCATGGGTACATCATCAAAATAGAATCAATAAGGCCATCCAATTTACTCATGGCACATTACACTTAATAATTCAAATTTTTTATTTTATCCCACATGATCATTATTAGCATTTGGACAATTTTTGATAATAGGTAGAACAATACAAATACCTTCACCATTTTCCATTAATCCCAAACACACAAATAAGGAATACAAGGTTCAACACACTTTAAAGAAGGTCAAAGAGGTCCACTTACCTTAAAAGAGGATAAAATCAACTAAGCGCTTAAGTGTTTCCTACATAATGCGCCTCCAAATTCACAAAATCTACTCAAATAAAGCATCTCCATAAGAAATTATGAACGAATATACCCACTTGTCATTTTTTTAAAATTGGGTCTAAATTGACCCAAAAAGTTATTCTCGAGGGCTAAGGGTAAATGTAATATTTTTATATAAAATCATAATACCCAAGGTCTTTGAAACTCACAAGTGAAAATCGTATTAAAAAACAAGTTGAAATTAGGCTTAAATTATAAATTTACCTAAACTCAAGTTCTTGAGAAAAACCCACAAGATTTGAATTCAAAATCGGTAATTAGATGTTAAAATCATAAAATAAATAATGGGTAATGAAGTACTGAAGTTAAAATAAATTACTCAAAAGATTTATCTTGAAATATTCCTTTGAAATAGCCTATCTCGAGCTCCCAAGGTTCAAATTTTATGAATTGGGAAAGAAAATCTAACTTTTGGAAATTTAATTCTGCCAGGTATCTTACTCTACACAATCGCGGCACCTCCATTCGCCATCGCAGAGAATAAATTAAGTCAACCTCATAATTAGCCTGCGTAATCACAAAGAAAGGCACACGATCGCAAAGCACTAGGATGTGTACCTATGTGATTGTGGAAGAACATCCCACGTTGGCGAAGAACTAATCAATATGCATCTGAAACAAAAATATCAACTGTAAGATCCTGGAAGCTGAAAAGATAAAACGAAAGAAAATTTCAAGAAAGTGGACTATCCCAAAGGTTAAAAGTTGACTTACAAGTCCTGGGCACTCCTACGAGTTGTAGGAGTGACTCGTAGACTTGATACTAAGGATGGGAAATTCGACAAAGTGAGGAAGTGAGTCTACGATTCAATATATGACTCATAGAGGTGATGATGACTAATAGAAACTAGTCACAGGGGAAGTTTTTGATTTCTGGAAAGTAACAAGTCTCAGTACTTTTGAAATAACTCAATAGGATGAGTCATACAGAAGTTTACGAATCATAAAATGGACCCGTAGGATGAATCCCGAGGCATGAATTTTTTGACTAAGTATCAGTGGTGGTTGATGAGTCATTTGTAGGACTCATAGACATTTCGATAACTGATAGAGACGAGTTGCAGAAGCCAATGTAAATTCTAGTAGCTTCAGTTTTATACACTAAGGATTACGAATTGGGTCTATGACCGATAAAGTTTTTGACGACCTGTAGAGGGCCATTCAAAGGGTCTTCCGAGAGAGTTTAATAAAGGGTATTATTGTCCTTTTTCATTTATGGTTCAATGTATCTAGAATTTTTTTGGGCAAAATTCATAACCTATAACTACCCCAACCATTCAAATTTTACCTACTCTCATTCATTCTCTCAAAATTCTCTAAGGCAAGGAAGAAAAGGCTTTCCCAAGAACTTTATCTTATCCAAGCTAGGATTCCAAGGGTTTCATTACTCAAACTCCATTTCTAAGGTCGTGATAGCTAAGATATGTGGAATTTCATCCATGGATTACTTTCATCCATGGAGTCCCAAGGTTTTTCTCAACATTTCCTCAATTCAAATTACTTTCTAACCCTATATTGATGAGATTGCAGTGGACTGTTTTAATTATGTTTTTACTTGGCTTCAATGCTTATATTATTCATAAATCAATCTTAACTGCATTATTTTAATGTGTTTTAAAAGTGACCATGCATAATGCTTTTTGTTTCTTATTTTGTTTAGTTGAAGGGAACATATAGTGCATGCCAAACACCCGCAGTAAGAGTGAACCACTACTTCACTACGATCCTGAACTGTAAAAGTCAATTCAAAAAATAAATGCACAAGATTGTAAGGCACAAAGGCTGAGAGAGCTTGCTGACAATCAAGTCAGGAAAGATGCTAGCAACAGGGATAAACTTAATAAAGTATTAAAGGGAAAATATCATAGACCTATGAACTTTTCCCTAGTTGATGATGATGCTGATACAATTGGCGCGGGAGCTATTGGAGCTATAGTCCTCGCACCACTACCTCAGGGTGTAAAGTTCACTATCACTAATGTTATGCTGCAAATGTTGAACCTAAAAGGGTCATTTAGCGGAGCAGCAAGTGATGAAAACTTAATGAACTTTATCGTCACATGCAAGTCATGTGAAATTCCCGGGGTTAGCCAATTATCCGTACAACTACATCATTTCCATTGTCTCTATCTTGAGAGGCATTGAAGTGGTTGAATAAGCTTCCACATGACTCTATCACAACTTGGAGGGAGCTGAGGGAAGCATTTCTAAAGAGGTTCTTCCTACCATCTAAGAAGATGCAAATCAAGGATGAGATTAATGCTCACAAGCAACTACCTACTGAAGCAGTGAATGAGACTTGGGAAAGATTCAGCCAGAAGCTTAAGAAATGCTAATCGGATAGATGAACACTTGAAGGAGTTATTTTACAGGTCATGTAACTTTATGAATAGGCTAGTTATTGATGCAGCTTGTGGAGTATCATTCATGGACAAGACATTTCATGAAGCCATAATAATTGTTTATTAGCTCACAAAGAATAATAGAGCCTGGTACATCAGAGACACTTATATGAGAGGTTTTGGCTTCATTTGAGGTCAAGTAGAGTAGAAAAAGAGAGAAGAGGAATGTGATCAAGACATGGCTCACATGCAGACTCAGATGGACTTGCTGACCAAATGATTATTGGTTGGAGGGTTGGAAAAGGTAAATGTTGTGGATGCTGTAGGTCCTTATGATGACCTAACCGATTATAAAGAAGTAAAGTATATGAATAACTAGAGAGGTTTCCAGACTTACAACTTTGGAAACCAATGTCAGAACTTTTAAATGGATGGATATTATGATAGGGTAGAACACCGTGATCAAGGTAATTGGTAAAACAAGGATCTCAATAAAAATGGTCAGAGCGGTATTTATTTACATCCTAAAAATAGAGATAGGGGTGGAGCTGGAGTGAGAAACTCAAGGATGGAAGAGATACTGACTAAAGTGCTGTAGAAGACAGAATCTATAGAAGCTGGTGTCAAGGAGCTAAAGGGTGACATATCCAAAATGGCCGAAGTGGTAGAGTCACACTCAAACCTCTATCAAGTAGTTGGAGTAATAAATGGGGAAATTTTTGGCCACGATGAATTAAAGAAAGAATGATGCACTTCTTAGTGACATTGTTCAGAACCCAAGAATGGAGAAGTAGTACAGCTCAAGGATGTCGTACCATGATATTAAATCAGGCGCTTCATGGGAGGTAACCCATGTAGATACTTGATGAAGTATGAGTAGTCAGGTAACCTACTACTGATGCCTAGGGCATCAGAAGTATGGTCACTTCCCTTGCTTAATGCTTCAGAGTCTTAAGTGCATTGGGGACATTGCACAAATTTTGATGGGGAGTGGGGGCATCCTGACCCCTTTGGAGTTTTTCTTATCATATTTCTTTTCTATGAAGGTGTATTATCTAGTAGAACTGACATGTTTAGGTTGTTTTTGTTAATACAAGTGTTTATAGGAGTTTTTAGTAGCCCATGAAAGTGCAAAAATGGCCCCTATTTAAATTTTTGAACAATTAAATAATTGTGTGATTGCATCTCAATTATGATAATCGATTTACTAAGATCAATGTAACATTCTACATAGTGATTTGTTGGTAAAATGTTAGGTGTGACTATGTTGATTAGTACTAAATAGTATAACATCAGTGTCGTGTGTGTGAGATGAATTTGTGTAGTTTGATTGATAAATTCGTAAGCCAGAACTTCCCCTGTTAGTCTCGCTGAAATAATTGCATAGCTTGATTAGGATAGGATCATAGGCTGTTATTGATAGTTAGTCACTTAGTTAATCTCATTCAATGATAAATGATCCCAAGGGGGAGATATTGAAAGACCTAGGAAGTTAAAAAGTTGAAACAAAAGAAAATTTCATGAAGTAGACTGTCCCAGAGTTTACGAATTGAACTATGAGTCATAGGTGCTCCTACGAGTCATAAGAGTGACTCATAGGATCAATATTCAGGATGGGAAATTTAACTAAGTGAGAAAGTAAGTCTACGAGTTAATGTACGACTCATAGAGATGATGACCACTCATAGAAATAAGTCGTAGGGGTAGTGTCTGATTTATGAAAAATAACAAGTCTCAGTACTTTTGAAATGACACAACAGGATGAGTCATAGAGTAGTTTACAAATTGTAAAGTGGAATTGTAGGATGAGTCCTGAGGCTTGATATTTTGACCAAGTATCAATGGTGGTTGGCGAGTCATTTGTATGACTCATACATGAGTCAACAACTCGTAGAGATGAGTCATAAAAGCTAATATCAATTCTAGTAGCTTCTATTTTATGCACTAAAGATTACGAATTGAGTCTACGACCCATAAAGATTTTGACAACCTGTAGAGGGGCATTCGAGGATCTTCTGAGAGAGTTTAATGAAGGGTATTATTTTCCTTTGTTATTTATGTTTCAATGTATCTAGACTCTTTTTGGGAAAAATTCGTAACCAATAACTACTCGAACCCATCAAATATCCCCTACTCTCATTCATTCTCTCAAATTTCTCTAAGGCAAGTAAGAAAAGACTCTTCTAAGAATGTCATCTTCTCCAAGCTAGGATTCCAAGGATTTCCTCAATTCAAATTACTTTTGAACCCTATATTGATGAGATTGTATTGGGTTATTTTAATTATGGTTTTACTTGGCTTCAATGCTTATATTCTTCATGAATCAATATTAATTGCATGATTTTAATATGTTTTACAAGTGCCCATGATTAATGCTATTTTCAATGGTGATTTCATGAACTATGATCAATTTCATTGGTTTTCAATGAAAGCTTTTATAAATGATGTCTGAGACTTATGAATGATAGATGGAGATTATAAATAATGTTTAAGTAATTTCTTATGGTGTGATAAGGATAATTTTCACACAATCATGATTAACGAGGTGATAAGGACAATTTTCACCAAATTTATGGATTCTTATGAATCAACTATGTTAATGAGCTACTCTTATGACTATTTTTATGATGATGCTATTGATGATGTTTTAATGAATTTTATTGGGATATCGACTAAGCATCGAGAGGACTTTTAGATGGGTTTGGTCCAATAACTAAATGTAGTTACCCAAGGGAATCCTAGTAGCAACCTAAAGTCTCAAACTATGTTGCCCCATATATTGCCTTTATGGCCAAGCTAGTGGACCCTCGTATAGCATATGATATTCATGATGTTCTCACAGAGTCTACCTTGGCAAGTAGCCTCTTTTTTTCCCGATGTAGGAGTTTCATCAAATTCTATGTTATAAGTTGCATGGTCTTAGATGTCAGTTAAAGGTACTATCCCACGCAATTTATATGAAATGAAGTAAGTTCTACTATGATGTTTATGATTCATTGACCACATGCTTTCAATATGATTTCAAATGTTCATACTTTTCATTACATTAGTCATGCATCCTATGTCCATATTACTTATGCCTTATTACATTGTTAATGCATATCTCACATACTTGGTACTCTCTATGTACTAACATATATTGCCTACATTGTATCCTAATGTAGGGGCGTATGATCATACGATATATCCTATTCGTGGCTAGAGCTTACTATTATTTCCAAGTTGTTTGGATTGTCCTCATTCATCGAGGACGAGACTTTTTTCACGTTATTACTTTTCACTACTTTGATATTAGGGTGAGCTAGGAGCTTGTCCTAAGCCCCGTCTAGTATGTAGAACCACGTTTAGACATAGAGTGGATGTAGTCCATTTGGACATATGATTTGAGTTTTCTTCCTTCATAGCTAGACTACTATGTGATCGAGATATTTCTTTTGCATGATTTTATTATGTTTTATTTGACCTTTTGAATGCAGTGCATGCTAAGATGGTTTGGTCGGGATCATTCGGGTTTCCAGTCTCCATTTCACTCCTAGGGTTTACTTGGGTGTGACATCAACAAAATATTAAGACTCAAAAATCCTCCAAATGGACCTTCGAAAATCGTTCGGAACCCCATACACACAAATAATATATGTAACCCCACTAAATTCGAAGTTATGGACTCATTCAAACCATCAAACCACAACTCCAAGACTACTTTTACCCAAAACCTATTAAAAACGCTACTAACTTTCACCAAAAAAGATCAAAATTCAAGACCTTCGAAAAATAAATCGAAGCTCTATCCAGGATTAAAATCACCACTTGAATCCAACAGATTTGATGAAATTCCAATTCGAGCGTCCTAACTCCGAATGTTGGTCAAGGTGAAACTTTAGCCTTAACTTCAACTAAAATCACAATTCAAGGGTCCAAATCACCATAAAAGCTTTAGAACTGAAAAAAATAACTCTCCTATATCAAATTCTATATTTTGGAGTTGATAGAATGTAATTGACAGAATTTTATTCCGAGACTCGTAACTCCGAATGACAACTAAAAATTACTTTTAACCACTTAAAGCTTTCAAAACTCTAAATCTTTGAAAAAGCTCAACTTTTCAATCTAGTTTCACTTTTAACCTTATAAATTGATCAAACATGACTCGTAACAACTATCAAAAAAGGTAAAATGGTAATTTTTCAAAAAATCCAAAACTGACCCTAAAAATCATAACAATTTGATTAATATTTTGTTCTATCATATCAATTATCATGACTTGCATGCTACCATTTTAAAGTATATCGCTTTTTTACTTTGTGTTTTTGAAATAAAAAAAGAAAAGTATCATGTATTAAAAATTGAAATTGTGACAATTCAGTCGCATTTGTGAGTTCTTCGACTGACTTGTCGTGATTTGTATGACTTAAAAATATTTTAATTTCATTTAACTTAAAAGGGTCAGCGCTAGCGGAGAATAACCTCAATTCATAGAAGTTGCGTCCTCAACGACTGAGTGATTATGTCAGTAATTAACATATCAACCACATTAATAGATAGTAAAATGATTATGGACCCACGATAATAAAATCTAACTGATACATAGTACTATGAATCGATATTATTTTAATCCCAATCCTTTTCAATACATCCCAGGAGATCTTAAATTTGAATTTCAAATTGACGTGTTAGTGTGATCTTGTCACGACCCAATTTCTCAGGTCATGATAGCACCTACTATAATCTACTAGTAGGTAAGCCAACCTGTAACCCGGAATGACAAGTAATGGGTTTGAGGAAAGAAACTAATTATGAATAGAAAGTTCTAAAATAGACAAAGTAAATAAGTGGAAACAAAACCAAAAGATGATATATACAATTAAGGATCGCTCCCAGAACCTGGAGGTCACAAGTACAGAGTTGCTACAACACAAAATACAAGTACACATCCCAAAAGTGCATGTAATAGCCAGCAAATATGATGAAGCTTTGAAACTATGAATAACCTCAATCTTGGTTGGATCCACTATGATACCATCCTTGGACACCACGTGTCTCAGAAATTCTATAAAATCCAATTAAAAAACTCACACTTTGAGAATTTAGCATGGAGCTGCCGATTTCTCAAAGTCTAGAGCACAACCCTCAAATATTGTATGTGCTTCTCTCTACTCTGTGAGTATACTAGTATATCATCGATGAATACGATCATGAAGGAGTCAAGATAAGGCCTGAATATTCGAGTTAAAGGTTCATAAAAGCTGCGGGGGCATTAGTAATCCCAAAAAACATACAAGAAACTTGTAGTGGCCATAACGATCTGTAAAGTAGTCTTAGGAAGGTCGGTAGCTCTAATCCGCAACTAGTGGTAGGCGGATCTCAAGTCAATTATAGAAAACACAGCTGCACCCTGAAGCTGGTTGAACAGATCATGGATACGAGGCATGAGTAACAATTTTTCACCATTAGCTTATTCTGTTGCCTATAATCAACACATCCATATAGTCCCATCCTTTTTCTTAACAAACAAGATGGGTGCACCCCATGGTGACACACTCGGGCGAATAAAGACCTTACCTAGAAGATCCTCAAGCTGCATACTGAGCTCCTTGAGCTCTGCATAGGCCATACGCTAAGGTGGTATAAAAATGAGCTTAGTGTCCGGCTCTAAATATATGGCAAAGTTAATATCTTTCTCTGGGGTAGGCCAGGTAGGTCAGTAAAGAAGACATCACTTAACTCTCTAACCACAAAAATTGAATCAATAGTAAGGTCGTCACTGGACCCATCACGAACATATGCTATATATGCCAAACACCCAGGTGCAACTAGCCACCGAGCCATCATAAAGGATATAATCCCAGTCAGTGAGTGACTATAAACACCCTACTATAAGATCGGGGGAATGCCAAGCATGGCTAATATAATGGTCTTGGTGTAAAAGTCCAAAAACTCATGGTGAGGGAATAACAATCCATGCCCAAAATAACATCGAAGTCCAGCATATCAAGTAAATAAGATCTTCCCGAGTCTCATGCCTCTAAATAGTCACCACACAGGATCTAAGAACCTGATCCACTACTAAAAAACCCCTATCAGGGTCGAAATATGGAATGACATGTCAAATGACTCATAAACAATACCCGAATAGGGAGAAAAATATATAGATATATAGAAATACGTGGAACCTTGATCAAATAAAGATGAAGCAGTCTACTAATAAATAAGGACAGTACCTGTGCTAACATCATCTGATGCCTCAACCTCTGCCCTCGCTGGAGCAGCATAGAAATAGTCCTGTCAACCTCCCGCATGACTATCTACCCTGCCACCTGACCTGCCTTATCGGGACCTTCCTGAACACCCTTCTAACCATCACTACGGCCTTGACCCCGATCTTCACCTCCAGGTGGAGGTGGTACTGCTGCCAATGGTCTAGCCCAGCCAGGACACTCTCTAGCCCAGTGCTCTATTGAGTCACAATCAAAACATCTTAAAGTTGAGCGCCCTATGATAACTCATTCGTGGTAGGAAAAAAGCAAACTCGATCCCCTCGAGCTCTGCCCTGTGGTGGAACCCTCCAATCAGGGATGACTACCCTCAACTATTGGCAGAGCGGCTTAAAATGACTCGTTGAATTGACCCTGCTGGTACTGCTGGCGGGGTCTGTCATAACTATCATACCCCTAGACTGGGACCCAATGTAGCTTCCCTAATTCCTGGGTCTCTTATCGCTGTCCCCTTGGGCCTAGGGATGAATAATATCGATAGTGTGGTCGTGATCCACCATATCCAGAAAAAAGTGGCTCGCAAAAACTAAGTGGTCGGTCCCCAACCTTAGGTAGGGCCTCAATCTACGTACAAAACATCATACCCGCTCCTCCTTAGTAGGTAGAATCATAGTAGCATGCTGGGATAACTGGTGAAATCTGGTCTGGTACTTAATAATTGTCATCTGACCCTGATCGAATCGAGCAAACTAAGCCTGGAGTCGGTCCCTGACGCTCATGGGGATATATCAAGCTAGAAAGGCCTCTGAGAACTGGGCTCATGTCAACAGTAGTGACCCAGCTGGCCTGACCTGCAAGTAAGAACTCCACCACATCTTGGTTGACCCACAAAACTGTTGAGTGGTAAAGTCGTCACCTCTGGACTCCATAAGACCAAAGGAGTGGACCTGCTCCTGGCAGGTAGTCAAATATTCCATGGCATCCTCGCAGATGGCTCTAGAAAATATTGGGTGTGACAGCCTCTAAAAGACCCCCAACATCTTCTACTCCTATAGTGACATGACACCCTCCGAAGTTGCAGGCGGGGGTGCAATAATTAGTGGAGGCGACTGAACCTCAGGTGCTGGTAGAGCAGGCGAATCCCACTGTACTGGTATATCTGCCGATTTAGCTGGGGCCTGTGGTATAACTCCAATAGCCATGAGGAGCTACGCAATCACTGCTTGTAGTGTTGAGGTCATAACTGGTGCAGCTTGAGGTTGTGCTGCTGGTGGTGGTCCCTTCGAGTAAGGAGGAATAAGAGCATCCTGATGCTCCTCTACATGCTTTGGGACTATCTCTGGGTTAGGAGCTGGTGCTTCTCCCCTACCTACTCTAAGGGGCTGGTCTCTAGGCCTGCCCGACCCTGGTGGGTCATCACCACCAGTAGTACCGCTTGTACGAACCATCCCTACGAAAGAGTGAAACAAATAAGATTTCAGGAAACCAATAAGACACAAAATGCACGAAGTGATACAACATAGAGAATGTTCCTAATGGCTTCTTGTAGCCTCCCAAAGATAGGTTATAGACGTCTCCTCACCCATCTGTGAGACTCTACTAGACGTTAGCTTTGTACAAGTGAGTCCAACGAACCTAGGGCTCTGATACCAAACCACTCATGACCTAATTTCTCAAATCATGATGACACCTACTATAACCCACTAGTAGGTAAGCAACCCGTAACCAGAAATGGCAAGTAATAGGTTTGAGGGAAGAAACTAATCATGAACAAAAAATTCTAGCATAAACAAAGTAAATAAGAAGAAACAAAACCAAAACCTAATATAGAGCCCGTTTGGATTGGCTTTAAGTTGGTCAAAATCAACTTAAAACCCCTTTTTAGCTTTTGGACGTGTTTGCCTAATGCTAACTTTAAGCCATAAAGTTCTTAAAGTCAGTCAAAAATGAAAAGTTAGGATTTCTAACTTTTTATTTCCTAGTGCTTAAAGCCATTTTGTTTGACCATAGAAATTACTTTTATATCCCTTATATTTTAACTAAATTTCCAAACTACCCTTTTTATTCTTTTAACCCTAAAATTCAAACACTTATTTTCAACATAAGCACTTTTATCCAAACACTCAACTGCTTATTTATAAAAATAACTTTCAGCACTTCAAAGTTCTAAAAGCACTTCATACCTAAAAGTTACTTTTTTTAAGCCCATCCAAACGGGCTCATATACAACTAAGGATCCCTTCTAGAACCTGGAGGTCACAAGTACAGAGCTGCTACAACACAAAATATGAGTACAAGTCCCAAAAGTGGACAAAAACTATATATATCTACCAGCTAGTCTCGAAAATGCAAAGATGGGCCATCCAAGCTGAAGGAGACAAAAATGATCTCAAAACGGAAAGTGCTCACCTTGGTCTCTAGAGCTGATTGTAACATGATCGATCTATCCGCAATAGTGGCTGATGCTCGGTCCCACATCACAAAAGTGGATGTAGAGTATAGTATGAGTACCAAGACAACAGGTACCCAGTAGGCATCATAGGATGACTGAGCAGAAAAGGTAAAAACAATATGAAAAAGAGGAATAAGCCTAAACATGAATTATAATAAGCATCTAAGGTAGAAAAAGTACTAGCTAAGAGAACTAAAACTATCTACACCCAACTGCCCCCATAAGCCCAACTGAGACACTCTTGCACAAGTTAAAATAAAAACTCGAGCGAACCCCCATAAGTCCACCGAGTACACAAAATAGTTATAACTACAAAGTCTAGGAACCAAGAATTTGTAAAGCCAAGAATCAAAAAACCCTTTCATTTCTGATCTAAGCATCTTAAAATAGATGAACCAGGAATGCTTGAGGGTTCGAGGCTGGGACTGGAACCCAGATGCTTGCCCTAATATTTGAGATGGTCGAGGTTGGGGCTGGGTACCCGGATGCTCGCCATAATGCATCAGTACGGTCAAGGCCAGGGCTTGGTTCCTGGATGCTTCCCATAACATATCAGTATGATCGAGGTCGGGGCTGTGTACCCAAATTCTCTCTATAAAGTAAATCGGTAGAGGCTAGGGATCGGTACCCAGATGCTCCTCGATGGAAATACAGAACGGAGGCTGGGGCTAGGTATCTATATGCTCATAGATAATTATCCCAAGGTGCCGAATATTCTCCTTTCCTATTGGATAATAATAGTTCAGAGAATCTCTTTCCTAACTAATATGCCACCAAAGCTCAACCTGGAGCCAAAAACAAACATTCACACAGTCTAGTGTTGCTTAACATATCTTGAAAGTTGTCGTCATGTAAAGGTATGGATAAGGGTACTCATAAAACAAAGGTTACCGCCTAGCTAAGGCCAACTATCAGGCACTAGCCCTCTACACCATTCTATAAGGATCTAAGCCTACCGGAGCGACGCCGGGGCAACTAAGGCAAGTTTACAACCTATACTAAGGCCAACATGCTTCACAATATCTACAACATAAGTATTCAACTCTTCTTACAATACCAACAAATAACGGAAATGAACACATGCTTCTAGTTACCCAAAAAACCTAATAAAAGCCTAAAATATGATTTCTAACACCTAAGATATACAAAAAATCTACCCAACCCAAATTTCATCTATTTTAACATGATTTCACACATTCTAGATCAATCTAAATAAAGAAAAGTCATAGCCTACCTGTAGGTTGAACACATATGCTCCAAATCACTATAATAGAGCTTTTTTCTTCAAAACAACCTCAGAACGTTGCCACACTATCAAAAACAAAATCGCAATGTCGTTATGGTCGTTTAGATAGTAATTTCATAATTTTAAAAGACAGACCAATTTCGGAGTCTAAAATGAAAAATATGGGACCCATGCCCAAAATTCAAGAATTGACTCCAAAAATAGGTTCTAAATAGAAGCCTAAGCTCAAGGATCAAATTACAACATAATTTTGGATAAAACAAAATAACGCAAGATGATCATGCAACAAATTCCCAAATTTTAAGCTAAAGAGATGAACATAGAAGCACCTTTGTGCATTTACTTCTCACAAATGACACCCCCACGATTCAAACCAAACATACCATGATGTTACTTGCGAAAACATCACAATCTAGCCTCAAAAATTACTAAAAATGGAGCTAAATTGGCTAATATACAATTCTCCAAAGTCCACTAAAATTCCATTCCAGAATTACCAAATTAAATACTTACCTTACACGAAGCCTCCCCTCAAGATTCTGAGCTCACCAACGGATTCCCCATAAAATTCTCTTGAATTTAGACCCTTAAATCGCTAAATTTGGTCTTGTATTGAAGGAGAAATTGATGTTGAAACTTAGAAGTGATGTTGAAATTTCGTACTTGGTCTTTTATTAAAAGACCAAGATTTGGCCTTCGCGAACACGACCCAAGTGGCCCGTGAACTCAAAGATCAAGAAGCTTGGCCTTCGCGAATGCGGAGTCCAACCACACACACCTCTGCGAACGCAGCCCAAGTCCTGCGAATGCGGAGTTCAATTTCCTGGACCTTTGTGAACGCGGCTAAGGGCACGCAATCATGGAGAAATTTGTTGGCTACACCAGATATCAGCTAAAAAATTAATATTTATCAATTTCAAATATTCCAACGGAGTGCTCGAAATTCATTCAGAATTCCGTGCATGCAAACAAGATATGCTACCCTACCAAATTCGACATTATGGACTCAATGGAGCAGTCAAAATTTTTATAAGAGGCCATTACGATTGAAAGTGGGTTGCACACAGGGCTATTTTGAGTCAAATTCTACAACTGGCCTCAGGATTAGTCCGGAAGCCTCGGGAAGTGAACGAAGGGTCATTCTAGACCAAACTTGATATTTCAGAGGTAATCGCACTATCAGAATTTTTATCTGAGCATATTTTCCAAGAATATTGACCACAATCAACCATGAGCCAAATTTCAAAGGCAAAAGCACCAAATGGCCTCAACCTCGTAATAATTGCCTCGATACTCGTGCTGACCATGCTACTAGCCTAATTTGACCAATCAAGAGCTGATAGAACCGTCAAAATTCCTTTCTGAGGTTATTTTCCTGAAGTTATGATCGAAATCAACTTTTAAAGCTATAAAAGCTCTAAAATGGGGAAACGAGTCTAAAACCCAAACGAACGATCAGGCGACCGTGCTACCAGCGCTAGTAGGTTATAAATAACCTGGGGTCTCTATAGAAATGCTCTAAACGACGAAACGGAAGTAGTATTAGGAAAATGACCTAGAGGGTCATTATATATCTTATCCATACTAACTGTCATTTTTTCACAAATATAAAAAAGAAGAGATAAAATCTTAATACAAACGAGCACAAAGTAACGTTTTATGCAAATCAACCCATATTTTTCCTTTCTCAAAAGCACAAAAACTTCAGACCCATCTATTATATGATGTTCCCTCTCTTTGAAGGGACTAATGAGTAAATATTTATGCAACTAGAAATCATATTAATTTATTATAACGAAGATATAAATTTAAAAAGTGTGTATTAATTTATTATGATTTAATAATAAAAATATATGTAAAAATGTGTCATGTATTTATTAAATTATAATATGTTTTTGTCAGATTGCTATAACCACAACAAGTTTTTGTCTTAGATCTTACTTAAAACACTCTAACGTCTAATATTCTCTTTCAATCTTAGTTAGCTGTTTGTTTGAAAAAAAATCAATTTCTTGCCAAACTAATTGCAAACTCATGTTTGGTTCAACAAAGTTTTGGTTCAAAGAAATCGATGAAAGATGAAAAAAAGCAAAAAAAGATGAAAAAATCTTCTTACTTTAAAAGTTTTTTCAATATTTGTTCAAGTTCTTATCAAAGTTCTATGTTTTTTCAAACATATCTTGAACTCTTGAATAAAGGATTGAGAGAGAATTTCAAAAACTATGAAAAATACTTTCACATTCTCAAATAACTTAAAATTAGAATAGGTCAACCAGAAAAGTAATACCCATTTATTTTAAAGGAATTTTACCCCATATTATAATTTAGGATCCCTACTTACATTTCACATATATATTTTAAAATAGATATCCTATATACAAGAATTTTTTCAAAACATAGCAACTTAAAAAAATATGTGCTTTTTCAGTTTTTAGGTGTCAACTTTTTATAAAATTTATCCCTCAAAAAATTTCTTATCCCCCCTTCTAATTCACCCCCTCTCTTTTATCATTTATAAACCACCATGTCCATCATTATCTTCGTTTCTATAGATGAAGAAATCATGAAAGATAGCATTGGAGTAGAGTCTTTTATGAAGGAAGAAAAACAGTTCTCAAAATGACCTAACAAGTCATTACAATAATCGTGGTATATCATCATATGAATGTATCGATGTATTGTCTAAGCAAATTGATGCATCTTCTAAGTCTCTATCAAATGGACATGAATTCTGGTTTCCTTGACACATTTGTCATCTTTCAGATTAACGATTTTAGTCTCATTATATTCTTCGAACTCATCATTCGCTTCATTTTGATTATTCAGCTTGTGACATGACATGATATTGACAGGTTTTAAATTATTTTTACTAAAATCATAAATAAAGACCGTTAGATAGCAAAAGTAAAGTATTTAAAACAAATTTTCGCAATAAAGGAGGCTTTCATTTGAAATAAAGAAATAAAACTTTGGCCATGGTCATGGACCAATTTGCCTTTTCAAAACATTACGAGGAGAATTAAAGCATAACAAGGTAAAAGTGACATAAAAGGTGGATATTGCGCCTTTCCGAACTACCATCGTCTTTTCAAAAATAAAATAAAATTCATCTTTATCTATCAAGATGAGCGAGGAACCAAGAGAGGATTGGATGTCCAATTAGGCACTTGCTCTTTTGGCTTGGAATCTCGTATGCCTGACATCTCGATCATCACAACAACACTTTCTTCAAATAGATTTCTGACTCCTCCCCCTAGACCAACATTATTGTCACACTTTCGCACTAAAAAATACTGGTACATGGGAGAGAATGTTTGAGAATCATTGGCATCTGGGCCTTAAAAGGGAGGAAAAGCTTGGGAGTTGTTGAAGTTCAATCTTTGAAATGGGCAAAATGTCTTAGAATTGTGGGCATTTAGGTTTTGGGAGGGAGGTGGTGCTTGGTATTTTAGTTATTTTGTCCAAAATTTTGGTAGGCTGGTGCACTGGCTTAGTGATTTTTTCCTGCATTTTGGTATGCTGGTGGATGATTTTGGTAGATAGGTTGGGATGCTTGATAGTTTGTTTAAGCGTAATAGAGTGGGATTAGAATTTGTGTAGATAGTGGGCAATTGTTTAGGGAAAAGGATTGATGAGAGTTTCCAATGGCAGAGCTAGACTCAAAATATCTTTGTGGTCTTGGTCTTGGGATAAAAGATGCAATAAATACATCCTCTTTCTTTTTCTTAGGAAATCTCATGGAAACAGACAATGAGGCTTTGTTGGTGTCTTGACATGAAGTAAGACTCGTAACCTTTCCAATCTTAAGACCATCCTCTATGGCTTCTCCGATCTTAATCAGTTCTGAGAACTTTTGTCCTATAATGGGCAACATTCTTTCATAATACTCAGGCTCTTGAGCCCGAATGAAAACAATGGTTATTTCACTTTCCGACATCATATGTTGTACTATAGCGGCTTCTTTCCTCCAGCAGTATGCATACTCATGATAATTCTCCATAGTTTTCTACTTTATCTTTTGCAAATAATATCTATCAGGGACAAATTTGACGTTAAATTAGAATCTTTCTAAGAAATCTTTGGCCAAAGCCCCCCATGTTGATCACTGACATAGTTCTTGAGAACTGAACCATTCTAACGCCTCTCCACTTAGGCTCCTGTTGAACAATCTCATGACCAATGCATCATTTTTTCCAATACCTATAAGCTTGTCACAATAAGCTTGGAGGTGAGCCATGGGATTCCCAACGCCATTGAAGTTATCAAACTTTGAAATTTTGTATCCTTTGGGTATCTCGAAATTAGGGTGCATGCAAAGGTCCTTATACTCAAGTCCTGTGATTTTCATCAAAAATTAAACACTCTTTACTTCTTAGGAGATGGCATCTTTCATAACACTCATTTCTTGCTCGCGTTTTTCTTCTTTCAACCTCCACTCTCTCTTAATTTCTTCATAATGATCTAGTTCTGGTTGCACGAGAAGGCTAGGATATGGTTTAGGAATTGCATACGCCGGTGGAGTTTGAAATATTATCGAAGGATGCATAGGTTGTCTAGGCAAAACATGTGGGTTGTGGGAAAATAATGGTGGTAATTGGTAAATTAGTGTGAAGTTTTGGGAGTGAATAGTGTTAAGTATTTGGTTCTGATTTGGTGGGGGGGTGTCTGGTAAAAAGAGCTGGCATATGAAGCATTGGACACAGTTAAATCAATGGTGTGAGTGTTGAAAGTGATAGGTCTTGTGGCATGGGTAGGGAAGTAGTTGGGTAATGGGGAGCTGAGCGATGGAAAAGGAGGTGAAGGTCTTCTGACATCGATAGGAGGTGCATTCGCTGTAATGGCTAATTTGGCCAGATCCTTGGTCTGTTGTAGCTCTTCCTGCATATTTTTGATCTATTGAATTAATTGAGAGATCAATTTATTATGATCGATAGGTTTAGAACTTCCGATGGTAACGTCCATTATTCCTATTTCCTCAGGGGTACTAGTTATTTTGCCTTATATTTTTTCTGAAGATTGGTCAGGGACAGGTGATATGATTGCTTTAGATCTCATGAAGTAAGGATGGTCGGCCATTTTGAATTCAAGACAAATCAATTCTAATTACCTGTATAGAAAATAACTCAAAAGGAAAACATGTCAGTCTGCATTCATAACAGATAATGCAAAATATCACACAGGTAAAAGATAAACACATAAGAATTGCTTTGTTTGAAGACAACATAACCCACGAGTATTGATAAATAACAAAATAGAAAGAAATTTGCCTATTGAATTTAGGATTTAGTGCATCAAGAAAGATGACTTGCATTGAATCAAGATCTTCTTGCATCTTTCACGGTTGTATCTTGACATCTACTGATGTGATACAAATATGAAGGGAAAAAGAAAGCTTTTAAAAGATAGAGGTTAAATTTTGAAAGGCTTCCTACTTATCTCATGAAGGAGATGCCAGGCCCTACATAGTTTGACTAGCTTGAGACTGTAACACCCCCTAAAAAAATGTTGTATATGATGTTCCAATTCTCGATGAAAATAATTTCACTTCTATATTTTGGGCATATATTTTAATATGATGGTCCAAATTAAGTGATTCAAATTTCTAAATAACTCAAATATTATTACCTACAACTTTTATGAAGACCATATTTTAAGTTTTAGAGATTAAGTAGGTCAAATAAATTAATTATTGCAAGACATGGTGCTGTGATGAAATAGAGTATTTGTAGAAGAAAAATCATATATTACTGTAGGATGCTATAAATCAGTTGATTCTTGAATGACATAAAAGTATACTTCTAGAGAAACAATCTATTTAAAGACACCAAATCCTAATGAGGAAGTTATCTTTTTCAAACGCAGCTTCAAAAAAGGGTATTCCATTAAAAGAAGGTTCATTTCACCAACCATGGAAAGATCTAGATCCATTTGACATCACCATGACATCAATATTCCTCC
Source organism: Solanum dulcamara (assembly GCF_947179165.1). Taxonomy (NCBI): domain Eukaryota; kingdom Viridiplantae; phylum Streptophyta; class Magnoliopsida; order Solanales; family Solanaceae; genus Solanum; species Solanum dulcamara. The sequence continues at coordinate 20,475,731 of NC_077237.1, read as the reverse complement.
ATTTGACATCACACATGACCTCACAATCTTCTATTAAATTTTCATATTTTTCTTTATAATCATTTTAATTATTGTTAGGTCCCTCCTTCACACCTATAAATACCCACCTTATTTTGATTATTTTGTTAATCAAGCTTTCTCAAGCAACTCTTCCATCTATACACTCCTTTACTCATTTTCAAAATATATGTTTAGTTCTTAGTAGTGTATAAATACTATTCGAGTGATTCATATACTTCGGGTAGTACACAAAATGCTCTGGCGAGGAGAAAATGCTAGGATTCAAGAGTGTTTATTAAGTCCTTCGATTCTGAGTAACGCTTCGGATTCCAGGTATGTAAGGCTTCAATGAGAGTATTTCTCCCACGATCATGCCTAAATTATTTTGATTATATGATAAATTATGTTTATTTACCCTATTCTTTTCAAGTTTTACTCTAAGGTGTGTGGATATTGATTCATTGATCCTTTCATCCATGAAGCCCAAATAAATTATCAAAGTCTTCTATGTAATTCAAGTATGAAACTTTATAGGTTTTCATATTATGATTCCAAATATATAGATTATTACATATTTGAAGTTTAATTACCTATCTTATATTATAGTATGTAAGGCTTCAAAGAGAGTATTTCTTCCACTCTCATGCCTAAATTATTTTGATTATATGATAAATTATGTTTATTTACCCTATTCTTTTCAAGTTTTACTCTAAGGTGTGTGGATATTGATTCATTGATCCTTTCATCCATGAAGCCCAAATAAATTATCAAAGTCTTCTATGTAATTCAAGTATGAAACTTTATAGGTTTTCATATTATGATTCCAAATATAATAGATTATTACATATTTGAAGTTTAATTACCTATCTTATATTATAGTATGTAAGGCTTCAAAGAGAGTATTTCTTCCACTCTCATGCCTAAATTATTTTGATTATATGATAAATTATATTTATTTACCCAATTCTTTTCAAGTTTTACTCTAAGATACGTCGGTATTGATTAATGGATCCTTTCATCCACGAAGCCCAAATAAATTATCAAAGTCTTCTATTTAATTCAAGTATGAAAATTTATGGGTTTTCATATTATGATTCCAAATGTATACATTATTAAGTATTTGAAGTTTAATTATCTATCTTATATTAGTGTATGTAAGGCTTCAATGAGAGTATTCCTTCTACTCTCATATCTAAATTATTTTGATTATATGATAAATTATGTTTATTTACCTAATTATTTTCAAGTTTTACTCTAAGGTATATGAATATTGATTCATGGATCCTTTCATCCACGAAGCCCAAATAAATTATCAAAGTCTTCTATTTAATTCAAGTATGAAACTTTATGGGTTTTCATATTATGATTCCAAATGTATAGATTATTAAGTATTTGAAGTTTAATTACCTATCTTATATTAGTGTATGTAAGGTTTCAATAAGAGTATTCCTTCCACTCTCATGCATAAATTATTTTGATTATATGATACATTATGTTTATTTATCCAATTCTTTTTAAGTTTTACTCAAAGGTATGTGAGTATTGATTCATGGATCCTTTCATCCACGAAGCCCAAATAAATTATCAAAGTCTTCTATTTAATTCAAGTATGAAATTTTATGGGTTTTCATATTATGATTCCAAATGTATAGATTATTATGTATTTAAAGTTTAATTATGTATTTTTTATAGGTAATTCTTATTTTTACTTAATAGCATGAATCATGATTAAACTAATGATTATTGGTCTATTTTAATGCAACATGATTTCATATGTATGAATTGATGATTTGCAAGTAATTTCTCTATTAATCTCTTTAAAGGTTCTTGAAATTCATGGTGAGTTGTTTAAACATGATTTTCAATTAATGGATTTCAAATTATTTATGCATAATTTTATTTACATACATGTTTGAAAGTTGAAGGGATTTAAACCCACCTAGTTTTACTATATTTTTAATTAAGTTTGACTTAAAAACTTTGACTCCAAATAAATATTTATGAAAGCAATGTCTATGATCAAAAGGGAGTCTTATGAAATAAAAGAATGATGAAATGCTATAAATGATGAATTCTTTATGCTATAAGGAAAATTCTTGCATATTTGAATCACCAAATATTTTAATGAGCTATTCTACCGAATATCATATTTTGAATTCTCAAGCTATATGCTATGATTATTTTGAAGTATTAAACCATTCCGTGGGATTGACTTAGCACAAAATGGGTCATTGAGGTGGGATTCGGTTAGGCAATCCTAGTAGCAACCCCTTTTCTCATTAACTATGTGCCAACATAGGAGCCCTTGTAGACTTAGGCTAATGGATCTATGAAAGCCCTTAAAGTTAAAGTTAAAGAAATAAATGAAGTTGATGGAGTTCTACCCGGCAAGTAGTCTCCCCAACCTACATAGGGGGTTATTTTGGATTTCATGTAATAGCTCGCATGATTTTAAATGTTGGTTATGGTCATTTTCCCATAAAATGAATGTTTTAAAGGATATCTATATGATTGATTATGCATGCATTGCATTATGTTTCATATTACATAAATGTTTTAATGTTTTCTCAATGTTCATGTATGCTTATATACTTAGTACATTCAAAGTACTAACACATACTCTTTTGCCTACATGATATCACCATGTAGGGATCGGTGCTCCTCCTCGTTCTCCTCCACGTGACTAGTTGAGATTTTATTTAAAGGTTACTTTTGGTGAGTTTCTATATTTCGGGAACAATACTCCTTTGTCTTTCTAGCTTACGATATGTTGAGACCTCTAAACACTTACTATGGAAATTCATCCTATTTTAATTGAGGGTGAGCTAGAAATTTATCTTAATCCCCGGTAAATCTAAAAGTTAGAGATATTGTTGGACATTGTAAGTTGAAGATTTACTATTATAGTTTCTGCTTATTTTTTTTATCATTACCTATGAAAAGCTAAATGAATGCTAAGACTCTTGTTTGAGGTACTTTTGGTTTCCTCATTCGCCGTGTCATGTCTAGGCCCTAGGCTTGTGTCACGTCCTGGGATGGTACCCTAGGCGTGACTGGCACTCGAAACCCATTTCTGGCCTTCAAACGAACCACCTGACCCAAACACACTTTCATTCAATCATATTCTATCAGCGGAAGACTCTATTATAGTACTACTATCCATAATATAGGGCCAAAGGCCAAATAAATACCACATCAGTAACTAGATAGAATAAAACTAGACAAAACGAACAATCCAACACTTTCACACTCTAGTCTATAAAGCCTCTATCGATAATCCAGGAGGTGCCAATGACAAGTCCATGGCTACCAATAATCAAAATAACGGAAACAAAACAAAGCTATAAAGATAATTTCGATATCCTCCAAAAACTGAGAGGACTCACCAACTAGATGGAAGTGAGGATATCTTCAACGGGGCTTCGGTTGATGATCCCTAGTACCTGTCTCTGCATCATGAAATGATGCAGGCCAAATAACATCAGTATATGGAATGTACGAGTATGTAAAATGGCCGAATGAAAATAAAATCAGAAAGAATCAAACCAATTCGGAATCTCAACTCAGAAAGAAGAACAACTCAATCAAGTGTCCGAAGTCTAAACAAGAATATGGTTTAGATGGGACTATTCACATACAATTCAACTCAATCTGACTCAGAGTACTATCAAGACCGATATGGGAGTTTCTCTTATCCGACAACCATCACTTATGAGCTAGTGACAGTACAACAAACCAACGTTGTTGCCACATCCGTTCATACTTTGCCAGGGAATGAATGATTCAACCAATCATGGATCCAATCCAACCAAGTCCTATAATGTCAGGACAATAATTTTGGGGAAACATCCAATTTTAACGGTTCAATCCTTTCCTACGTTTGGCGACATAGTTATTGGATTTGAGTTATTACTTACTCTTACCCATTTTGGTGCTCGATACTCCTCCCAAGACTCAATGCTCATAAAACTCCAGCCAATCAACTCAATCAAATCATATCGACAAGTCTCATTTGGAACCTTGTCCAATCATCAACTCAATTACAATCAAACCTCTTCCAATCATACTATCCGATCAATCCCAATCATATCTATCAAGAGTAGATTAAATATGCATTTATAACAATATACAAACCTAACCAATCGTTCCTCTATTCATTTAACAATTCCTTTGGGACTCATCACAACTCCAAGATTTCAAATCAACAGTTCAAGATAAATAACATATTTAAGAAAATTAACACTCTTTATCATAATCAACATAGTTAAGAAATTAATAATATATGTTCGACCTCTCATCTCAATCAACTCATACCAACATATAGAACATCACTTTCTTGACTCTACAACATCAACATAATAGAAATTAGGGTAATAGATGAAAATGATCTATTTGGACCTAACTCTATCAATAAACTTCATTCTTATGAACAATTAATCTCAAAGAAGATGTAGGGCACATGGGTGGACTCAACCCATGCTTTGAGTAGCCTTACATACCTTGGTGAAGACTTTGAAGAAACCTTGATGTTAGGTCTTCAATAGAAGGCTTGAATTCTTGAAGTTCTTGAAGACAATCTTTGTTGGAGAAGGATTTGAAGGAGAAGAGAGGGGATTTCTAGGGCTTTTAGAGAGAGAGAGAGTAGAACTGAAAAATGGTCCAAAAATGTCCAAGGCTAGTGTGTATATATAATTTGGGAAACTACACAAATTGCCCTTTCTCCAAAAATCTGGAAAACAGGCTAAAATGCTCCTAGCACAAAAGTAGCGTGTCGCGCCATTGCAGCGCCAAGCCGAATATATGCTTAAAACCTGCACATCTGATAGTGGTACGTTGCGCCAAGGACCAAACTACTGGGGCTATTTTATGGTGCTATAGTGGTGCGTCGCACCCTTACAGCGCCAAGCCTAAGTTTTCTGGGTTCTGGAAAATAGGCTTAAAAACCCTGCACATCTTGCAGTGGTGCACCGCGCCAGGGACCAAACTATTAAGGCTTATTTCTGGCGTGATAGTGGCGCATCGTGCCACTGCGGCGCCAATCCCAGGCTTCCTGCAGTTACAACCCAAGCCTGAAATTCCTGCAGTACTAGTCCGTCTTAGGATGGTCATAACTTTTGACTCCGAACTCCAAAAATTACAATATTGGCGGCGTTGGAAAGAAGACTCGAAGACCTTTAATTTAATTGATCATGGACCACCCAGATCGCCATAATTCAAAAGATATGATAGTTAGAAGTCGACCCCTTATACGGACTCATTCTAAAACTTAGCCAAGACGAATTCTTTAGACTTAGCTTGGTCCTAGGGTTCCTTTATGACCCCACATCACCTCTAACAATCTTCAATTATTTAGGAACTCATCCTAACTCATGCATACACTTCACAATAGTCAGGTTTGATCCTTTACGTATACGAAAAAGGGTCAGAATCTTAGTGAAAGATTTTGGGGGGTGTGACATTATCTCCCCTTTGGGATCATTCATCCTTGAATGATGAGTAAATCAAGAATGGACTTGAGGTACAAACCACAATCACAATTCAGTCATTCAACCAATCAAATTTTGAAATAAGTTACTATCCAAACTCAAAATGCACAAACGAATTCAAGTCAAGAAAATGGACATTACCTTCAACATTCTCATCGGTAGGCATGAATAGATGCGGATATTTAGATTTTATATCTTCCTCTGCTTCCCATGTGGCTTCCTCAATGAATTGATTTCTCCACAAGACTTTAACTGAGGCAATCTCTTTTTTCCTCAATTTGCGAATTTGGCGATCAAGAATTTGGACCGGAACCTCTTCATAGGACAAGCTATCCTTAAATCCAATACTATCAATGGGGACTACCAATGAGGGATCGCCCAAACATTTCTTCAACATCGAAATGTGAAATACTGGATGAATGGCGGCTAGCTCCGAGGGTAACTCCAATTCATAAGTGACACTTCCTATCCTCTACACAACCTGGTAAGGACCAATGTATTGGGGACTAAGCTTTCCCTTACTTCCAAACCTCATGACGCCCTTCATGGTTGACACTTTTAAGTACACCCAATTATCCACCTCAAACTCTAAGTCTCTCCTCCTCACATTGGTGTAAGATTTTTGACGGCTTTGGGCTGTCTTTAGCCTACCTTGAATAACTCTCACCTTCTCCATAGCTTGGTGAAAAAAAATAGGCCAATCAACTCAGCTTTAGCAACTTCAAACCACCCAATTGGTGATCTACACCTCCTCCCATACAAAGCTTCATAAGGAGCCATTTGAATGCTTGCATGATAGTTATTATTATATGAAAACTCTATGAGAGGTAAGTGATTATCCCAATTTCCTTTGAAGTCAAGTACACATGCCCTTAACATATCCTCCAATATCTGGATGGTGCACTCTGCTTGACCATCTATATGGGGATGAAAGACCGTACTAAGGTTCACCTTCAAACCCAGTCCATTCTAAAAGGATTTCCAAAATTAGGAAGTAAATTGAGCTCCTTGGGCTGAGATGATAGACAAGGGAACCCCGTGTAATCTGATGATCTCCTGAATGTACAATTTTGCATAATCTTCTGCGGTGCCAGTAGTCTCAACTGCCAAGAAGTGAACTAATTTCGTCATTCTATCCACAATCACCCAAATCGAATTATGTTTCTTTTGGGACTTCGGCAAATCTGTGATAAAGTCTATATTAATCATCTCCCACTTTCATTCCAGAATCTCTATATTTTGAGCTAACCCACATGGCCTTTGATGCTCAACTTTAACTTGTTGGCAATTTAGGCACTTGGAAACAAATTCCACAATATCTCTCTTTATCCCACTCCACCAATAAACTTCTCTCAAGTCATGATACATCTTTGTAGAGCCATGATGAATAGAGTATCTGGAACTATGCGCTTCGGCCATAATCCTCTCTCGAACATCATCGACATCTGGTAGTCAACACACCATCTCCCCCTTTGGTAAAAACTATCACCTCTTTTTTGTGAACAACTTCCTTCAACTGGAGAAGGACGGGATCTTGGTCTTGCTTCTCTTTTACCTCTTCCACGAGTGAGGATGCAGACCCATCCTGAATATTAACTCCACCTTCATTATTCCCTTTAAGATGAACTCCCAATCGGGCTAATCTGTGCACCTCTTTAGCCAATTCTTTCCTTCCCTCCTCTATATGGGTAGTGCTAACCATAGACAATCTGTTAAGAACATCAACAACAATGTTAGCTTTACCTGGATAGTAGAGGATGCTCATATCATAGTCTTTGAGTAGCTCAAGCCATCTCTTTTGCCTCAGATTAAGTTCCTTCTGGCTGAAGATGTATTGTAAACTCTTATAATCGGTGAACACATCAACATGTACTCCACACAAGTAGTGGCGCCAAATTTTAAGAGCAAATACCATAGCCGCCAGCTCAAGGTCATGAGTTAGGTAATTCCTCTCATGAATCTTAAGCTGTCTTGAAGCATAGGCTATAACCTTCCCTCTCTCCATTAACACACAACCCAAACCAAGTTTAGATGCATCATAATAGATCACGAAACCCTCTGTTCCATCGGGCAAAGTTAGAAAAGGAGCAGTGGTTAGCTTGGTCTTTAATTTCTGGAAATTCTCCTCACAAGCATCACACCGTTGGAACTTAGCCTTCTTTTGGGTCAGCTTGGTCAGTGGTGATGATATAGATGAGAACCCCTCTAAAAACCTCCGATAATAGCCATCCAAACCTAAGAAGCTTCTTATATCTATTAGGGATGTGGGTTTGGGCTAATTTTTCACTGCCTCAATCTTTTGAGCATTAACTTGAATACCATTTCCAGATATAATATGGCCTAGAAAAGCCACTGATGCAAGTCAAAATTCACATTTGGAGAACTTTGCATACAATACCTGGTCTTTCAAAGTTTGCAAGACAGCTCTAAGATGATAGGCGTATTCCTCCTCATTCTTAGAGTAAACCAAAATATCGTCAATGAATACAATCACAAACATATCAAGATATGGTTTAAATACTCGGTTCATGAGATCCATAAAAGTTGCGGGGGTATTAGTCAACCCAAAGGACATAACCAAGAATTCGAAGTGGCCATAACGGGTTTGAAAAGCTCTCTTTGGGATTTCACACTCCCTCACCTTCAACTGATGGTAGTCCGATCTTAGGTCTATCTTTGAGAAACTAGTAGCACCCTGAAGTTGATCAAATAAGACATCTATTCTGGGGAGAGGGTAGTTGTTCTTTATGGTGACCTTGTTCAGCTGCTTGTAATCAATATTCATTCTAAGGGACCCATCTTTCTTTCACACGAATAGGACAAGAGCACCCCATGGTGAGACACTCAGCCTAATGAATCCCTTATCTAACAAGTCTTTCAATGGTTCTTTCAACTTAGCCGGAGCTATTCTATATGGAGGGATAAAGATAGGCTGGGTATCCGGAAGAACATCAATTCCAAAGTCAATCTCCTTATCAGGAGGGACCCCAGGCAGGTCTTCGGGAAAGACTTCGGGAAACTCATTGACAATTGGAACTGACTCAAGGGATGGAGACTCAGCCTTGTCATCTCTTACTCAGACGATATAATAAATACACCTTTTTGAGATTAGCTTTCTGTCACTAAGGTATGAAATAAACTTACCCTTAGGCATAACAGGACTACCCTTTCACTCTATGACCACTTTATTCGGGAATTTGAACTTGACAATCTGAGTCCTACAATCAATAGAGGCATAACAAATATAAAGCTAGTCTATGCCAAGGATCACATAAAAGTCAACCATGTCCAACTCAACTAAGTCAGCCAAGGTATCCATATGATGGATTGGCATAGTGCAATCTCTATAGACTTTTTCAGCTAAGACAGAATCACCGACAAGAGTAGCTACGCAGAAAGGCTCACGAAGACATTCAGGAATTCTATTGAATTTACTTGCCACGTAAGGAGTAACAAAATATAGTGTGGCACCCAGATCCATCAAAACATAACAGTCAAGAGAAAAGACTCGAATCATACCCATCACGATGTTTGGGGAGTCCTCCTGATCTTGGAAACTACTCATGGCATATAGACGGTTTGTACCTCTGCTCGTACCTAAAGTAGTGCCCCTCTGATTACCTCTAGCTGGTGGTATGGTGGTAGAATAGTGGGCTCTGTTCCCCATGTTGGACACTCCTTCTAAAAATGGTCCATTTAGCTACATTTATAATAACCAACCCTTCCTGCTCTGTACTCCCCTAAGTAGAGCTTACTGCACTAGCCGCATGGTGGCTTCCTTTATGAACCTTAACCTATGCTAGCCTGGGATTAAGAACCCTGGGGTCTGAAATTCTGGCGACTTTGTCCCTACCGATCATACCTATTTTGCGGCATAGGTGCACTGGCGGTAGATGAGGCATAGCTGGAAGGCCTTTTCTGGAAAAAGGACCTGTTGCCCTTGTTTTGCCTCTGCTCAATCTCATGCCCCACTGATTTTTCCTTCTTACTCAGATGCTCCTCTCTGTCTTTCCTCTTCTCATCCTCCACCTATTGAGTGTACACCATTAATCTTGAAATATCCATGTTGGAGATTAACAATGCCGCTTTGTATTTCTTCTTCACATGTCTCCCCAAATCGGAGACAAATTTCCTTATCTTCGACCTTATATCTGGGATCATCTCTGAAGCATATCTGCTGGATGAAATTTAGACTATACTCCTTAACGGTCATACTTTCTTGTTTCAGATTCACAAACTCTTCCACCTTCGCTTCCCTCAATTCTCTAAGAAAAAAATGGTCAAGAAAGGCTCCCTCAAATTCATCCCACATAGCAGGTTCAGCATCCTCACCTTTACCTTGTTCCCATTAGTTATATCAAATGTTTGCCACATCTTTGAGTTGATAAAACACCAACTCAACCCCTTCGATCTCCGTAGCATGCATAGCTTTCAAGATCTTCCACATCTCATCAATAAAATTCTAGGGGTCTTCATCAGCCTTAGAACCCGTGAATGTCGGTGGATTCATTCTCATAAAGTCTCTAATTCTGGTGGCAGTAGATGGCTCTTGAGAACTAGAGCTAAGAGTTGGTGAACTCTGATTACCATTTTAGGCAGCCACTAATTGAGTGAGCATAGCAATCGCTTTATGAAAATTTTCTTCCAAAATTGGTGTAGGTAGAGTAGTAGGCACTTGAGGTGACTCCGCATACCTCACAGGTCGGCCCCTAGCCCTCGATGGATGTACCTCTGACTGTGGCATCTCTGCATTATCAGCATTCCTCTAGCTAGCAGTACGTTTAGAAGGAATTATCTGTAACATATAAATGCACGAATTAGAAAGGAAGTTTCATAGAGTTTAACTCTATCGCACGAATTTAGAGTATGAAAGAATTGAAACAATTTTTAATGTCTCATAGCCTTCTGATTATAAGTGTGGTGCACAACACACCCATAAGCAAGTCTCTACTAGACATGGCTTTATAGACTCCCTAGGACTCTTGAAGTCTGGGCTCTAATACCATGTTTGTCACGTCCCGGGAGGGTACCCTAGGTATGGCCGACACTCAAAAGCTATTTCTGGCCTTTAAGCGAACCACCTGGCCCAATCTTACTTTCATTCAATCACATTCTATTGGCGGAAGACTCTATTATAGGACTACTATCCATAATGTAGGGCCAAAGGCCAAACAAATACCAAATCAGTAACTAGATAGAATAAAACTAGACAAAATGAACAATCCAACACTTTCACACTCTAGTCTATGAAGCCTCTATCGACAATCCAGGAGGTACCAATGACAAGTCCATGGCTAACAACAATCAAAATAACGGAAACAAAACAAAGCTATAAAGATAATCTCGATATCCTCCGGAAACTGGAAGGACTCACCAACTAGCTGGAAGTGAGGAGATCTTCAATGATGCGTCGGTTGATAATTCCTAGTACCTGTCTCTGCATCATGAAACAATGCAGGCCAAATGGCGTCAGTACATGGAATGTACGAGTATGTAAAATAGCCGAATGAAAACCAAATCAGAAAGAATCAAACTAATTCGAAATCTCAACTCAGAAAGAAGAACAACTCAATCAAGTGTCCGAAGTCTAAACAAGAATATGGTTTAGATGGGACTATTCACATACAATTCAACTCAATCTGACTCAGAGTACTATCAAGACCGATATGGGAGTTTCTCTTATCCGACAACCATCACTTATGAGCCAGTGACAGTACAACAAACCAACGTTGTTGCCGCATCCGTTCATACTTTTCCAGGGTATGAATGATTCAACCAATCATGGATCCAATCCAACCAAGTCCTATAATTTCAGGACAATAATTTTGGGGAAACATCCAATTTTAACGGTTCAATCCCTTCCTACGTTTGGCGACATAGTTATTGGATTTGAGTTATTACTTACTCTTACCCATTTTGGTGCTCGATACTCCTCTAAAGACTCAATGCTCATAAAACTCCATCTAATCAACTCAATCAAATCATATCGACAAGTCTCATTTGGAACCTTTTCTAATCATCAACTAAATTACAATCAAACCTCTTCCAATCATACTATCCGATCAATCCCAATCATATCTTTCAAGAGTAGATTAAATATGCATTTATAACAATATACAAACCTAATCAATCGTTCCTCTATTTATTTAACAATTCCTTTGGGACTCATCATAACTCCAAGATTTCAAATCAACAGTTCAAGATAAACACCATATTTAAGAAAATTAACACTCTTTATCACAATCAACATAGTTAAGAAATTAACAATATATGTTCGACCTCTCATCTCAATCAACTCATACCAATATATAGCACATCACTTTCTTGACTCCATACTATCAACATAATAGAAATTAGGGTAATAGATGAAAATGACCTACTTGGACCTAACTCTATTAATAAACTTCATTCTTATGAACAATCAATCTCAAAGAAGATGTAGGGCACATGGGTGGACTCAACCCATGCTTTGAGTAGCCTTACATACCTTGGTGAAGACTTTGAAGAAACCTTGATGTTAGATCTTTAATGGAAGGCTTGAATTCTTGAAGTTCTTGAAGACAATCTTTGTTGGAGAAGGATTTGAAGGAGAAGAGAGGGAATTTCTAGGGCTTTTAGAGAGAGAGTAGAATTGAAAAATGGTCCAAAAACGTCCAAGGCTAGTGTGTATATATAATTTGGAAAAATACCCAAATTCCCTTTCTCCAAAAATCTGGAAAACAGGCTAAAACGCTCTTGGTGCAAAAGTGGCGCGTCGCGCCACTGCAGCGCCAAGCCGAATATAGGCTTAAAACCTGCACATCTGATAGTGGTATGTCGCGCCAAGGACCAAACCACTGGGGCTATTTTATGGTACTATAGTGGTGCGTCGCGCCCTTACAGCGCCAAGCCTAAGTTTTCTGGGTTCTGGAAAATAGGCTTAAAAACCCTGCACATCTCGCAGTGGCGCACCGCGCCAGGGACCAAACTACTGAGGCTTGTTCCTGGCACGATAGTGGCGCATCGCGCCCCTGCGGTGCCAATCCCAAGCTTCCTGCAGTTACAACCCAGGCCTGAAATTCCTGCAGTACTAGTCTGTCTTAGGATGGTCATAACCTTTGACTCCAAACTCCAAAAAATACAATCTTAGCGGCGTTGGAAAGAAAACTCAAAGACCTTTAATTTAGTTGATCATGGGCCACCCAGATCGCCATAATTCAAATGATATGATCGTTAGAAGTCGACCCTTTATACGGACTCATTCTAAAACTTAGCCAAGACAAATTCTTTGGACTTAGCTTGGTCCTAGGGATCCTTTGTGACCCTACATCACCTCTAACACTCTTTAATTACTTGGGAACTCATCCTAACTCATGCATACACTTCACAATAGTCGGGTTCGATCCTACACATATATGAAGAAGGGTCTGAATCTTTGTGAAGAATTTTAAGGGGTGTTACAGCTTGGGTCGTGATAGAGACTAAGGGATGCAAATAACTAGTCCCACGCAGGGGTACAATCCTAAACTAAGCCTTCATGGAAAATCCTCCGTTCTTGACTTCTTGACATCTCCGAACATCAACCTCTTTTGGATATAATAGCAACTTGTGAAGATTATTGTTCAACTAGACTAAACTATTAAAATAAGCTCTCAACCCCAAGGAATAATAGTTCGCCCAACAGCGTATACATCCTTTAAATTAAGCACATAAGCATGAGCGTCTAATTGGGCCGTGGGCATTTTGGACTCAGGATGGTCTTTCTAATGGGCCCAACATACCTTAGGTGTTGGGTCAACTTAGCCCAATGCACTAATTAAAGGGATTTAGCTTTGCTCTATGCTAGGTTGACTAAGAATAGGCTTTATTTTAGAATATCGGTGACCCAAGCACATAACTCGGGCCAGAGGAAGTTAGCGACTGTTGACTATCCAATGGCCAACTCATTTCGCTAGGGTATCCTCTAATAACATTTGGATTCAATGGTTGCGACCCGCATAACCATCATTTAAGTAAGAAAAAAAATTCCAAGTGGCGGAAGTATGTTTTGCATGCGGTGATAGTTCAATATTCGTAATTTAAACATATAAGGCCCAAATAAAGAAAGTAAAAAAGGGCAGCCCAGTGCACTAAAGCTCTAGCTATGTGCAGGGTTCAGGGAAGGGCCCGACCACAAAGGTCTATTATACGCAGTCTTACCTTGCATTTCTGCCAGAGGCTGTTTAAATTACAAATTATTACATTCCTAAATAGTTAGTCAAGTAGGTTAGTCAAATCTAATAGTTAGAACCTAATTAATCACCAATAGAGTCGCCATTTTTGTTAGGTCGGAAAAAGATGGTTTAAAATTATTCAACTTTATAGGAAAAAAAATCAATTTTAGAAATGAAGAGTCCTCACTTAATTTTTTAAAGATATTAAGAAAAATTAATTTAAAAGACCCTAACAGATTTAAGTCTTAAAAATTCAGAGAAAAAGGTATGAGGTTCTAATTTCCACTTTGAGAAGGTGTTAAGCATTCAAGTGGCTACTAACGCGCAGTTATCTGATATTTTGTAAACCTTGATTTTGACTAACTTTGGAAAAATGTGTTTAACCATAATTGGGGCAGTAAGCAATTTGAAAGAAAATATAAACTTTACAACATTTAGGATAATTTATAAGAGAATAGATTTGGTATGAAAATGATTAAATAAAGGAGGAATAATTTAAATAAATTATTTAAATGAAAAAAGAGATCATTAAAATGGTTTCTCTTCAAGAGATTTAATTAAGTTAAACTAAACAATTAATGTTAAAATTAATACAGAATAAATAAATATCATCAACTAATTAAATAAGAGTAAAGACGAGCAAAATAATAGAAATTAGTGATGCCTAAAATGAATCATTTTATTTTTAAAAAAATATTAAACTACCCAATATATATATAAACGAAAATATTTAAAAGTTGATGGGATCAAAATATTTATGTACTCATATTCTTCTAATCAGCATTGGCTTATTAATCAGAAGATAAAATATAGTATTTTGTCATTTTTCTGCTCGGATCAACTTCAATTATTTTCGAAGGGTCTATCTACCCCTACCTCTCCTAGGTTTATTTATTTTTATAATCTTAAAGCAATCTAAAAGAAATAATAAAAACTAATGTCCTAAAAGGTGTCTAACGTCCAACTTAATATCCAAGAGGCATTGGACGTACTATTAGGGTAGGTATTAGGCTAACAAAAATATAGGCCTCCTAATTAGACATATCATCAAACAAGATAGATAGGACGAGCAGTTAGCACATAGAATCTCAAGTAAGCCTCTAGATTAATTAATTACATGCTTGAAAACACAAAAAAGTTGTGAAGGTCATAATAATATGTGTGTGTGCGTACAATCAGATATACGAGGCTTAACGCAAAACTCGAACATGATAAAAGAAAGGCATTCTTGACAATTTTAATTGTTAACGTTAAAATAAATATAAAGATTACGCGTCGTAATCTTGAATCAGAATGACATACTGATAATTTATAAAAATATAAAAATCCTATAGGCATGATCTCTATATAATATGATATGATTACTTTATTAAATTTATAAGCATAGTTTTAACACAAAATAACCCGCAAAAATTTATCAAGGCCTATTAACATGACATCTACTTAATTAACATGCTAAAAATAAATTAATGAGAGACTGTAATCTTTAAGCCGTGGACATGCTAAAAATATTTATAAGTTTATGTGAGCAAGATTTCTAATTAGAATAGCAATATACTGAAAATTTATTTAAAATCCTATAAGCATGGTTTCTATATAAAATGTTATGCTAAATATTTACCATGTTTTAGAGACATTAGTTTTATATAATCTTCAAAAAAGTATGTATTAATCCTATAGACATGATTTCTATATGACATTATCACGATGAAAACCTTATAAGCATGGTGTCTATATGCCTGAAATATTATTAAATAGTTATACCCCGCACCTTTGTATATTGGAGCATATTTTTTTAAAATGATTTCCATATGATGCAGGCTATCTATGAAGTTCTACGTGAGTAGTGACGGTTGAAAATAGGTCTAGAAGGCTTTGGAAGGAGTTGAAGGCCAAATAAGGAGTCGTGATACTCAACCTACTCGCGTAAGCTACCAACTTGGATGTCTTACATACCTAAGCTACTTGAGTACACGTTGAGCTTATGTAGTAAGGATTACATAGGTTCTTAAAATAAGATGAGATTACAAACCTACAAACAAGAGGATGACACGTGGCGTCCTAAGGAGATGACACGTGGCAGCATGAGGGAGTGACACATGGCAGCAGGTGATGCACCTACTTAGGGTCAAGTAGGTGACCCATCTGCTTGGGGGTGGGCCCCACCCTACCACATGGCAGCCTAGGAGGCATTGCATGGACGCGGTAACCCAATAAGAGTTGGAAATGTGTCATCCCTTATGTCACCTCCTAAGGAGGTGTATATATGTGTTATATGCTGGAGTATATCTCATTTTCAACATCTTAGCCTTAAGCAATTGAGAGAAAACATGAGAGAAAAAGAAAGGCAGCCACGGCTTGGCCAAATTTAAGGTAAGCCCTCGACTTTTGCTCCGTGAATTAATTATCTAAGGTATTCCTCAGTTAAATAATGGTGTTTAAAAATGTAGATGAATAGTTGGGGCAGTGAGTCCTACACCTTTCAGCAAGTTTTGGAAGCTAGTTTGTTAAGGTATGGCTTGATTCTCTTCTCCACATTTTGTTAAGGGTTTAAGCATGTTATGGCTGTATAAATATGGATTGGAAACGTGAAAATATGCACGTTACGGCTGAAGGATGTTGCAGGCCGTGTAGGGGTTGTTTCGAAGCTATTCTAGCTGGTTAAAGTTTAGCTAGTATTGCCGTTAGTGTGGTGTCGTGTTTGGAGGTGATTTATCTATGTTGCAGCGCTGGAACGTGTCTAAAATGTCTATATATTCTGCTGGTTTCATCCATATAATACTCCGTTTTAGTGTGGTTAAGATTTTGTGAAATATAGATTGAAAATTGTATTTTGGAGTTGTAGTTTTGAGCAGGCTGTTTGGGACTTGTTTTGTGTAATGTTGAAGGGGTATAATTGTGTATTGGCTGCTGATTATTGTGGTTGGTTGGCTGTACTAATTGAATATGTAATTGAATGTTCAGATAGGGAGAGTTATAGAGGAGATGCTGCCCGAATTTCGTTAACTTCTTAACTAACTAATAGACTAGTCAAGACTAGTCGAGAAAGGCGAATAAGGAATTGATTCCTATGGGTGCTTGGTTGTGGATTTAGAAGCTGGAAAGTTAAACATTATTAATATTATTATTACCTTCGTGTTAAATAGGTTCGAAGGACAACGAGATAAGACGGTTAAAAGCAATCGATAAGAGGTATGTAAAGCCTATCCTTTCTTCTGTTTTGACATGTCTTAGATGTAAGTGTTATGTATGTGAAGCTACACTTCCTTTGTTTTGGCATGTCTTCAAGTTAATTAATGAATGATATGAGTTTGAGGGTAAATCTACTCATAAATACCAAGCATAATTCACAGTCATTATTTACTTCTTGATGAAAACACTCTTACAGTAATTGAACTAGGGCTTCTCAAGCCTTCCATACGTTAAGAAGTGATGAATATATAAAGCTTATCTCTTCTCTTCTCTTGTCATGTCTTAGCCATAAGTGGTTGGTATATGTACTGTGGGCATAATTCCATTCATAGAACCCCGAGTATGGTTCATAAATTTTATTCACTTCTTAATAATAGAACTCCTGTGATAGTTGAGTTATTTTCTTGTAAGCCTTTTACATGATGAAAATTAGTTTACGTGAAGCCTATCCCTTCCTTCTCTTGAAATGGCTTAATGTAAGTAAAACGATGTGTAACACCATAGAAATATTTTTGCAAAGACTCAAATATTTCTTCACATGT
The DNA here is from genome assembly GCF_947179165.1 of Solanum dulcamara. Lineage (NCBI taxonomy): Eukaryota > Viridiplantae > Streptophyta > Magnoliopsida > Solanales > Solanaceae > Solanum > Solanum dulcamara. Next base: position 20,458,319 of record NC_077237.1, on the reverse strand, counting down.
GTGTAGACTCGAACTGAAGTACTAGTAATTTTATATATGATTTAGGATTAATTCCTAAGTATTTGAAGTGTGTTAAATGTGTTTAGGGGTCATAAGGGATCTCTAACACCAAACTGAGTCCATAGAATTTCAATCGATTAAGTTTTCAGATGAGTTAGTATAAGGGTCAACTTCAAATAAGCATATCTCTTAGAATATAATGAACTGGGTCGACCAAAACCTATCAAATTAAAGGTCTTTGAGTCTTCTTTCCAACACCAGCAAGATTGTAATTTTTGAGGTTCGGAGTCAAAAGTTATAACCCTTTTTCTACAGACTAGTACTGCAGGAATTTCAGGCATGGACTCTAACTGCAGAAAATTTAGGCTTGGCTCTACAGTAGAGCCCGGCACCACTATAGCACCAGAAAAAAGCCTCAGTAGTTTGGTCCTTGGCGTGATGCGCCACTATTAGGTGTGCAGGGTTTTAAGCCTATTTTGGCTTGGCGCGCTGCAGTGGCGCGACGCGTCACTATAGTGCCAGCAGGATTTTTGCCCAGTTTTCTAGATTTTGAAGAAGGGCAATTTGGACATTTTTCCTAAACATATATACACTAACATAGGAAATTTTGGAATCATTATTTTCAGCCTTCTCACCTCCTAAAAACCCTAATCTTCATCCCCTCTTTTCTTCCAAACATCTCCAACAAGAAATACTCTAAAAAGCTCAAGGATTCAAGATCTTCAAGTTATGTCTTTGGTCTTTGGTGGGATGTTCTTCATTTCGAGATATGTAAGGCTAACCATAGATGTATTGGATGGAAGTGGTGAAAGATCTAAACCTTCTAGGGATATTTTCTTGAATTTTTGTATATAAACCCATATATATTAATGGTGTTCTTGAGTTGACCTTGTTGAGAGTATGGATTCATGTATTCATTCACATGAACCCAAGATGAGATTTCTTTTTGCCATAATTATCTTGAGGTTGAAATTAATGGCTTTTGTGTATCTGTATGGGTTGGAATGAAAAGAATGATTTGGGATAGTTATGAATGTGATTGACATAAAAAGAAATAAAATATTGGTAGAGCTAGAATGTCACTTTTATTTTTATAAATGAAATATAGAATTAAATAGGGATTTTGGAGCAAGATGTTTGATGATAATGTGAATGATGATGTTTGATGATGATGTGAATGATGATGTGAATGACATATATCTTTAACAAAGGTAAAATGATTGATGAATAGGTTATGTTGATGAGGATGTTTCATGATGAAGTGGATTGGAGTCTAATGTGATTATGTGATATGTGATTTGTATAATTTGATTTGATTGGAGTCTTATGAGCACTTTGAATAGAAATGATCTTTTGAGAAGGAGTTTTAAATAAATGAATTGTGAACATTTTTGCATAAACTATGGATACACACTATTTTGAGTTTAAGGAATAATTATTTTCATCTTTGATTGAAAAGATTTGAAGCATGAGTTGATATTGAGAAGTCTTTTAATTATTTTGAACATTAGTATTTTTAATATAAACGAGTTGGGTATTTTTACATAAAAATGTCTATTTTGAGGTAGAGATGAGGAGTTGAAATTGTATATCAAATGAATATAATATTTTTTACATTCATTGAATTGAGATTGTATCAATTTTTGTTTAGAGAAGAGTTTGATGATTGAGATGAGTTGATTTGAAAGAAGGTCCAATGAGGCCAAATTTGATTTGAGTTTTGAAAAGAGTCTAATGAGACTAAACGAGTTGATTTGAAAGAGTCCAATGAGACTAAATGAGTATTTTTAGTATTTTACTCACTTGATAAATATGAGCATATTGAGTTTTGAGAGGAGTATCGAGAACCGAATTGGGTAAGAGTATAGTCTATACTCGAACTAATAAACTACATCGCCAAACATAGGAGAGGATTGGACCATTAAAGTTGGATATTTCCTAAATTACTGTCCTAAAATGATAGGACTTAATTGATTGATGGATCCATGATTGGATGATTCGTTCATATCCTGGCAAGGTATGAACGGACGTGGAAACAACGTCGGCTTATTATACTATCACTCACTCATATGGTGATAGTTGTCGATTAGAGAAATTCCCAATTGAATGGATTGTGCTTGATATGATTGATTTGATTGTGATTATAGATAATTGAGTTGAATTGTAAAACATTGCATAACTTAATTTGCATATCTATTGAATTGAGTCCGTTGACTTTATGGTAGAGTTGATTGCATATGATTGGATTGGATTGAATCGGAATATAAATGATTAAATCGAATTAGGTGATATGTGATGGATTGGATTAAATGATATGTGATTGGATAGTGTACAATTAAATTAGATTAGATTAGATGATATGTGATTGGGTTGAATAGAATGGTATGTGATAGGATTGGATCGGATCGTGTATGATTGGATTGGATCATATTGTGTATGATTGGATTAGATCGGATTGTATATGATTGGATTGAGCTGATTGTATATGATTGGATTAGATCAGATGATACATGATTAGATGGGATCGAATTGTAAATGATTTGATTGAACTGTATTACACATGATTGGATTGTATGGTATATGATTGGTATTTGTCTAAAAATGTATTTTTACTTTAGACTTATGACACTTTGATTGAGTCTCTCTTATCTTTCTGATTTGAGATATTTGAGCCAACGTTATTTTTCCTTGAGGTATGTTTCATTCTACCATATTACATACTCGTACATTCTATGTACTGACATCCATTCGGACCTACATCGTTTTATGATGTAGAGACAGGTTTAAGATATCATCAAGAGGAGCACCATTGAGGATCTATACACACTCAGCGTATTGGTGAGTCCTTCTCTACATTCGGAGGACATCGCTTATGTTATTCTTGCGTCGAGTTATCCCTTTTTATTTTGATTTGAGGTAGCCATGAACATGTCATTGGTACCAATTGGATAGTAGTGATAGAGGCTTCATAGACTAGATAGAGATGGGTCAATTGGGTATTTTCTTTCCTTGAATTATTTTTGTCAAACTAATTTCAATGACAAAGATTGGAGTTTGATTTGTTGGCCCATGACCTTTTTTTATTGAGTTAGATAGTTGATTTGGATTTCCCACTAAATTATTTCTTTATTTTAAGCTTTCCGCTTATTGATTGATATTAAATATATGTGTGATTGGACCAAGTAGTTCACTTGGGACCAGTAATGGTCTTTGTGTGCCGGCCACATCTAGGATATCCTCCTGGAGTGTGACAAACATGGTATCAGAGTACAGAGTTCAAGAGTCCTAGGGAGTCTATGAAGCCATGTCGAGTAGAGTCTTGCTTATGGGTGTGTTGTGCACCATACTTATAATTAGGAGGCTATAAGACATTAAGAATTGTTTCCCTTCTTTCATATTCTGAGTTCATGCGATAAAGTTTAACTCTATGAATTTTCCTTTCTAATTTGTGCGTTGCTCAAATCCATTCGACTATCCCTCATACTCAAGGTGGTTGGAATAGTAAATCTAAGATTCTTGTTGATGAGTTAAGATAAAGTCTTGAGGAAGTGAAGAGACTACATAAGGCTTGAGAGGAGCCGATTAATATGTTTAACTCTATTGATTTAGAAGAATGTACTCTCATTCATATGAATCGTACATTGAGCTAGAGCGAGATGTATCTTGGAATCTCATCTCTAAATCTTGATTCGAATGTTATCTTTGAGAGGGAGGTTATGTCTCTAAATGATTAGTGTCGCCATCCAATGGAATGTGATTTGAGGTATTTGGTAGAATGATTGTAGAGTTAGAGGAGTAGAACTGAAATAGTGAGAATGGTGGATGATTGAGGCCTGTAACTAGAGTGAAATATCTATGAGGTGAGTAGTGAAATGTAATGAATGATTATGGTAGTTCTAGTTTTAAGATTTTATTTAGTAGGCTTGACATGACGTATTCGAGAGATTAAGATATTAACTTGGGAGGAGTGTGTGTTATGAATGGAGGGGTATGCGACCCTCAGATGTAAATAGTGAATTAAGGCTAAGTCATTTGATAAGAAATGGATTAAGAGGTGTGTATGAGATAGTATAGAGTTGTATGGGCTCTAAATTTATGAGTTGCTTTGGGTGACTAGTTAGTATCATTTAGTTGATGCCTTTGAGCTAAGGGTGAGATGATAGGTTAATGAACCAAAGTAAGTCTTGAGCTTTCAATAGTGTTGAGTTGACAAATATGACAATAGACAGAGTTGAGTGAGGATAGATGGGGGAGAGTGAGTGTTTCCCAATTGTGATAGTTGTGACTGTACGCGTCTAGTTGAGGATAGAGGTGTGGAAGAGGAGCAAGATGAGACCCTGTGACATGCAATATATTGGCAAGAGTATGTTAGTATGTCTCTGGGTAAGAGCTCATGCAATAATGGATGTAGAAGGGTTAAAGTAAGCTCGAGAATTCTTAGATGTGGTTGAGGTGGTTAGAGTGATAAGCTTGAATGTATGGTTGTCACTATAAAAGTGATGGTAGTAGGTTAATGATCACTTTTTGGGGAATGATTAGATGTACGTGGAGGGTGTTATGAGGCTTGTAAAGAAAGGGAAGTTTGGGCACCAATATATTGGCCGTACGAAAGTATGAAGAGGATTGAGGATGTCACTCATGAATTGGAGTTTGATAGTTGATGATCTAGATGTTTGAATGATTCAATTGATAGAGTTTCGATGTTCTATTTGTGCCTAATAATGAGAATGACAAAGGAAATGTCCTTACTCTTGACTTAAATTTATTTGCTTATTCTTGAGCGGGGATAGTTGAATTTCTAAATTGCTCGATTGGTTGATTTATTGATTTGATTGAGTCTCGATTGTTAGTCATTCCTCGAGTACAACTTTTCTTGATCTTTATTCGAGGACGAATGAACCCAAGGGGGAGATAATGTAACACCCTAGAAATATTTTCACAAAGACTCGTATATTTCTTCACGTGTGTGTAGACTCGAACCAAAGGACTTATAATTTTATGTATGAGTTAGGATTAATTCCTAAGTATTTGAAGTGTGTTAGATGTGTTTAGGGGTCATAAGGGATCTCTAACACCAAACCGAGTCCAAAGAATTCCAATCGATTAAGTTTTCGGATGTGTTAGTATAAGGGTAAACTTCAAACGAGCATATATCCTAGCATATAATGAACTGGGTATCCCACAACCTACCAAATTAAAGGTCTTTTAGTCTTCTTTCCAACTCTACCAAGATTGTAATTTTTGGAGTTCGGAGTCAAAAGTTATGACCCTGTTTCTATAGACTAGTACCGCAGGAATTTCAGGCCTGGACTCTAACTGCAAAAAATTTAGACTTGGCGCTCCAGTGGCACCCGACACCACTATAGCGCCAGAAAATAACCTCAGTAGTTTGGTCCTTGGCGCGATGCGCCACTATTCAGTGTGTAAAGTTTTAAGCCCATTTTAGCTTGGCGCTGCAGTGGCACAACGCGCCATTATAGCACCAGCAGGATTTTTGCCCAGTTTTCCAGATTTTGAAGAGAGGCAATTTGGATATTTTTCCTAAACATATATACAATAACATAGGACATTTTGGGATCATTATTTTCAGCCTTTTCACCTCTCAAAAACCCTAATCTTCTTCCCCTCTTCTCTTCCAAACATCTTTAACAAAAAATCCTTTGAAAAGCTCAAGTATTCAAGATCTTCATGTCATGTCTTTGGTCTTTGGTGGGATGTTCTTCATTTCCAGCTATGTAAGGCTAACCAAAATATGGATTTGAGTTCTTCAATATGCCCATAGATGTGTTGGATGGAAGTGGTGAAAGATCTACACCTTCTAGGGATGTTTTCTTGAATATTTGTATATAAACCCATATGTATTAATGGTGTTCTTGAGTTGACCTTGTTGAGAGTATGGATTCATGTATTCATTCACATGAACCCAAGATGAGATTTCTTTTTGCCATAATTATTTTGAGGTTGAAATTGATGGCTTTTGTGTATATGTATGGGTTGGAATGAAAAGAATAAATTGGGATAGTTATGAATGTGATTGACATAAAAAGAAATAAAACATTGGTAGAGCTAGAATATCACTTTTGTTTCTATAAATGGAATATAGAATTAAATAGGGATTTTGGAGCAAGGTGTTTGATGATGATGTGAATGATGATATTTGATGATGATGTGAATGATGATGTTTGATGATGATATGAATGATGATGTTTGATGATTATGTGAATGACGTTTATCTTTAACAAAGGTAAGATGATTGATAAATAGGTTATGGTGACGAGGATATTTCGTGATGAAGTGGATTGGAGTCTAATGTGATTATGTGATATGTGATTTGCATAATTTGATTTGATTGGAGTCTTATGAGCACTTTGAATAGAAATGATCTTTTGAGAAGGAGTTTTAAATAAATAAATTGTGAACATTTTTGCATAAACTATAGATACACTATTTTGAGTTTAAGGAATAATTATTTTCATTTTTGATTTAAAAGAGTTTAAGCATGAATTGAGATTGAGAAGCATTATTTTGAACATTAGTATTTTTAATATAAACGAGTTGGGTATTTTTACATAAAAATGTCTATTTTGAGGTAGAGATGAGGAGTTGAAATTGTATATCAAATGAATATAATATTTTTTACATTCATTGAATTGAGATTGTATCAATTTTTGTTTAGAGAAGAGTTTGATGATTGAGATGAGTTGATTTGAAAGAAGGTCCAATGAGGCCAAATTTGATTTGAGTTTTGAAAAGAGTCTAATGAGACTAAACGAGTTGATTTGAAAGAGTCCAATGAGACTAAATGAGTATTTTTAGTATTTTACTCACTTGATAAATATGAGCATATTGAGTTTTGAGAGGAGTATCGAGAACCGAATTGGGTAAAAGTATAGTCTATACTCGAACTAATAAACTACATCGCCAAACATAGGAGAGGATTGGACCGTTAAAGTTGGATATTTCCTAAATTACTGTCCTAAAATGATAGGACTTAATTGATTGATGGATCCATGATTGGATGATTCGTTCATATCCTGGCAAGGTATGAACGGACGTGGAAACAACGTCGGCTTATTATACTATCACTCGCTCATATGGTGATAGTTGTCGATTAGAGAAACTCCCAATTGAATGGATTGTGCTTGATATGATTGGTTTGATTATGATTGTAGATGATTGAGTTGAATTATAAAACATTGCATAACTTAGTTTGCATATCTATTAAATTGAGTCCTTTGACTTTATGGTGGAGTTGATTGCATATGATTGGATTAGATTGAATTAGAATATACATGATTGGATCGGATTAAGTGATATGTGATGGATTGGATTAAATGAAATGTGATCGGATAGTGTACAATTGGATTGGATTGGATTAGATGATATGTGATTGGGTTAAATAGAATGGTATGTGATTGGATTGGATCAGATCGTGTATGTTTGGATTAGATCGAATTGTGTATGATTAGATTAGATCGGATTGTATATGATTGGATTAAGCCGATTATATATGATTGGATTGGATCGGATGATACATGATTTGATGGGATCGAATTGTAAATAATTTGATTGAACTGTATTGTGCATGATTGGATTGGATTGTATGGTATATGATTGGTCTTTGTCTAAAAATGTATTCTTACTTTAGACTTATGACACTTTGATTGAGTCTCTCTTATCTTTCTGATTTAAGATATTTGAGCCAATGTTATTCTTTCTTGAGGTATATTTCATTCTGCCATATTTTATACTCATACATTCCATGTACTGACGTCTATTCGGACCTGCATCATTTCATGATCCAGAGACAAGTTTAAGAGATCATCAATAGGAGCACCATTGAGGATCTATACACACTCAGCGTATTGGTGAGTCCTTCCCTACATTCGGAGGAAACCGCTTATGTTATTCTTGCATCGAGTTAGCCCTTTTTATTTTAATTTGAGGTAGCCATGAATATGTTATTGGTACCAATTGGATAGTAGTGATAGAGGCTTCATAGACTAGATAGTAATGGGTCAATTGGGTATTTTCTTTTCTTGACTTATTCTTGTCAAACTAATTTCAATTACAAAGATTGGAGTTTGATTTTGGCCCATGGCCTTTCTTTCTTGAGTTAGATCATTGATTTGGATTGCCTACTAAATTATTTCTTTATTTTAAACTTTCCACTGATTGATTGATATTGAATGGATATGTGATTGGATCAAGTGGTTTACTTGGGGACCAACAATGGTATTTGAGGTCTGGCCACGTCTAGGGTACCCTCCTAGAGCGTGACAAACATGGTATTAGAGCACAAAGTTCAAGAGTCCTGGGGAGTCTATGAAGTTGTGTCGAGTAGAGTCTTTCTTATGAGTGTGTTGTGCACCATACTTATAATCAGGAGTCTATAGGAAATTAAAAATTGTTTCCCTTCTTTCATATTATGAGTTCATGTGATAAAGTTTAACTATATGAATGTTTTCTTCTAATTCGTGCGTTGCTCAAATCCATTCGACTACCCCTCATACTCAAGGTGGTTGGAATAGTAAATCTAAGATTTTTGTTGATGAGTTAAGATAAAGTCTTGAGGAAGTGAAAAGACTATACAAGGCTTGAGAGGAGCCGATTAATGTGTTTAACTCTATTGATTTGGAAGAATGTACTCTCATTCATATGGATCGTGCATTGAGATAGAGTTAGATGTATCCTAGAATCTCATGTTTAAATCTTGATTCGAATATTATCTTTGAGAGAGAGGTTATATCTCTAAATGATTAGTGTCGCCATCCAATGGAATGTGATTTGAGGTATTTGGTAGAATGATTGTAGAGTTAGAAGAGTAGAACTGAAATAGTGAGAATGGTGGATGATTGAGGCCTATAACTAGAGTGAAATATCTATGAGGTGAGTAGTGAGATGTAATGAATGATTGTTAGTGCTAGTTTTAAGATTTTATTTAGTAGGCTTGACATGACGTATTCGAGAGATTAAAATATTAACTTATGAGGAGTATATGTTATGAATGGAGGGGTATACGACCCTCAGATGTAAATAGTGAATTAAGGCTAAGTCATTTGGTAAGAAATGGCTTAAGAGGTGTGTATGAGATAGTATAGAGTTGTATGGGCTCTAAATTTATGAGTTGCTTTGGGTGACTAATTAGTATCATTTGGTTTATGTCTTTGAGTTAAGGGGGAGATAATAGGGTAATGAACCAAAGTAAGTCTTGAGCTTTTGATAGCGATGAGTTGACCAAGATGACAATAGATGGAGTTGAGTGAGGGTAGATGGGGGAGAGTGAGTGTTTCCCGATTGTGATAGTTGTGACTTTACGCGTCTAGTTGAGAATAGAGGTGTGGAAAAGGAGTGAGATGAGACCTTGTGACATGCAATATATAGGCAAGAGTATGTTAGTATGTCTCTGGGTAAGAGCTCATGCAATATTGGAGGTAGAAGGGTTAAAGTAAGCTTGAGAATTCTTAGATGTGGTTGAGGTGGTTAGAGTGATAAGCTTGAGTGTATGGTTGTCACTATGAAAGTGATGGTAGTAGGTTAATGATCACTTTTTGGGGAAGGATTAGATGTACGTGGAGGGTGTTATGAGGCTTGTAAAGAAAGGGAAGTTTGGGCACCAATATATTGGCCGTACGAAAGTATGAAGAGGATTGAGGATGTCACTCATGAATTGGAGTTCGATAGTTGATGATCTAGATGTTTGAATGATTCGATTGATAGAGTTTCGATGTTCTATTTGTGCCTAATGATGAGAATGACAAAGGAAATGTCCCTACTCTTGACTTAAATTTATTTGCTTATTCTTGAGTGTGGATAGGTTATTGTCTAAATTGCTCGATTGGTTGATTTATTGATTTGATTGAGTCTCAATTGTTAGTTATTCCTCGAGTCCAGCTTTTCTTTATCTTCATTCGAGGATGAATGAACCCAAGGGGGAGATAATATAACACCCCAGAAATTTTTTCGCAAAGACTCGAACATTTCTTCACGTGTGTGTAGACTCAAACCAAATGACTTGTAATTTTATATATTAGTTAGGATTAATTCCTAAGTATTTGAAGTGTGTTAGATGTGTTTAGGGGTCATAAGGGATCTCTAACACCAAACCGAGTCCAAAGAATTCCAATCGATTAAGTTTTTGGATGCGTTAGTATAAGGGTACACTTCAAATGAGCATATCTCCTAGAATATAATGAATTGGGTGACCCACAACCTACCAAATTAAAGTACTTTGAGTCTTCCTTCTAACTCCACCAAGATTGCAATTTTTGGAGTTTGGCGTCAAAAGTTATGACCTTTTTTCTACAGACTAGTACTGCAGGAATTCTAGGCTTGGACTCTAACTGCAGAAAATTTAGGCTTGGCGCTCCAGTGGCGCCCGACGCCACTATTACGCCAGAAAATAGCCTCAGTAGTTTATTCCTTAACGCGATACACCACTATTAGGTGTGCAGGGTTTTAATCCCATTTTGGCTTGGTGCTGTAGTGGCGCGACGCGCCACTATAGCGCCAGTAGGATTTTTGCCCAGTTTTTCAGATTTTGAAGAGGGGCAATTTGGACATTTTTCCTAAACAGATATAAACTAACATAGGATGTTTTGGGATCATTTTTTTCAGCCTTCTCACCTTCCAAAAACCCTAATCTTTATCCCCTCTTCTCTTCCAAACATCTCCAACAAAAAATCCTCTAAAAAGCTCAAGGATTCAAGATCTTCAAGTCATGTCTTTGGTCTTCAGTGGGATTTTCTTCATTTCCAGGTATGTAAGGCTAACCAAAATATAGATTTGAGTTCTTCCATATGCCCATAGATGTGTTGGATGGAAGTGGTGAAAGATCTAAACCTTCTAGAGATGTTTTCTTGAATTTTTGTATATAAACCCATATGTATTAATGGTGTTCTTGAGTTGACCTTATTGAGAGTATGGATTCATGTATTCATTCACATGAACCCAAGATGAGATTTCTTTTTGCCATAATTATCTTGATGTTGAAATTAATGGCTTTTGTGTATATGTATGGGTTGGAATGAAAAGAATGATTTGGGATAGTTATGAATGTGATTGACATAAAAAGAAATGAAACATTGGTAGTGCTAGAATATCACTTTTGTTTCTATAAATGGAATATAGAATTAAATAGGGATTTTGGAACAAGATGTTTGATAATGATGTAAATGATGATGTTTGATGATGATGTGAATGATGATGTTTGATGATAATGTGAATGATGATGTTTGATGATGATGTGAATGACGTTTATCTTTAACAAAGGTAAAATGATTGATGAATAGGTTATGTTGATGAAGATGTTTCGTGATAAAGTAGATTGGAGTCTAATGTGATTATGTGATATGTGATTTGTATAATTTGATTTGATTGGATTCTTATGAGCACTTTGAATAGAAATGATCTTTTGAGAAGGAGTTTTAAATAAATGAATTGTGAACATTTTTGCATAAACTATGGATACACTATTTTGAGTTTAAGGAATTATTTTCATTTTTGATTTAAAAGAGTTTAAGCCTGAGTTGATATTGAGAAGTCTTTTAATTATTTTGAACATTAGTATTTTGAATATAAATGAGTTGGGTATTTTTACATAAAAATGTCTATTTTGAGGTAGATATAAGGAGTTGAAATTGTATTTCAAATGCATATAATATTTTCTATATTTATTGAATTGAGATTGTATCAATTATTTTTAGAGAAGAGTTTGATGATTGAGATGAGTTGATTTGAAAGAAGGTCCAATGAGGCCAAATTTGATTTAAGTTTTGAAAAGAGTCCAATGAGACTAAACGAGTTGATTTGAAAGAGTCCAATGAGACTAAATGAGCATTTTAAGTATTTTACTCACTTGATATATATGAGCATATTGAGTCTTAGGAGGAGTATCGAGCACTGAATTGGGTAAGAGTATAGTCCATACTCGAACCAATAAACTACGTCACCAAACGTAGGAGAGGATTGGACCGTTAAAGTCAGATGTTTCCTAAATTACTGCCCTGAAATAATAAGACTTGATTGATTGATGGATCCATGATTGGATGATTCGTACATACCCTAGCAAGGTATGAACGTACATGGCAACAACGTCGGCTTGTTGTACTATCACTTGCTCATATGGTGATAATTGTTGGTTAGAGAAACTCCCAATTGAATGGATTGTGCTTGATATATTTGTTTGATTGTGATTGTAGATGATTGAGTTGAATTGTAAAACATTGCATAACTTAATTTACATATCTATTGAATTGAGTCCTTTGACTTTATAGTGGAGTTGATTGCATATGATTGCATTGGATTGAATCAGAATATACATGATTGGATCAAATTAGGTGATATGTGATGGATTAGATTAAATGATATATGATCGGATAGTGTACGATTGGATTGGATTGGATTAGATGATATGTGATTAGGTTGAATAGAATGGTATGTGATTGGATTTGATCGGATCGTGTATGATTGGATTGGATTAGATTGTGTATGATTGGATTAGATCGGATTGTATATGATTGGATTGAGCTGATTGTATATGATTGGATTGGATCGGATGATACATGATTGGATGGGATCGAATTGTTAATGATTTGATTGAACTGTATTGTACATGATTGGATTGGATTGTATGGTATATGATTGGTCTTTATCTAAAAATATATTCTTATTTTAGACTTAGGATACTTTGATTGAGTCTCTTTTATCTTTATGATTTGAGATATTTAAGCCAATGTTATTCTTCCTTGAGGTATATTTCATTCTGCCATAGTACATACTCATACATTCCATGTACTGACGTATATTCAGACCTGTATCATTTCATGATGCAGAGATAGGTTTAAGAGATCGTCAATAGGAGCACCATTGAGGATCTATACATACTCAGCGTATTGGTGAGTCCTTCCCTACATTCAGAGGACACCGCTTATGTTATTCTTTCATCAAGTTAGCCTTTTTCATTTTGATTTAAGGTAGCCATGAACATGTCATTGGCACCAATTGGATAGTAGTGATAGAGGCTTCATAGACTAGATAGTGATGGGTCGATTGGGTATTTTCTTTCCTTGAATTATTCTTGTCAAACTAATTTCAACGACAAAGATTGGAGTTTGATTTGTTGGCCCATGGCCTTTCTTTCTTGAGTTAGATCATTGATTTGGATTGCCCACTAAATTATTTGTTTATTTTAAACTTTCCGCTGATTGATTGATATTGAATAGATGTGTGATTGGACCAAGTGGTTCACTTGGGGACCAACAATGGTCTTCGAGTGCCGGTCATATCTAGGGTACCCTCCAGAGGCGTGACACGATGTATGATATGAGTTAGAGGTAATTCTATTTATAGGTTCCGGGTATAACTCATGACTTGTACTCACTTTTGAATGGTAAGGGTCTTAAAGTAGTTGGACTATGACCCTCGAGCCTTCTATATGCTGAATAGTGATTGAATGCGTAAGCTCCTATACCTAGAGGCTCTTGGACATACTTTATGATGATATTTGAGGGATGTTTGATATGTTACCAAGTTTTACATGCATGTATATGCATTATTATACAATATATGGATTGGGCCATCGTACCTCAGCATTATTCTACGATATATGGATTAGGCCATCGTACCTCGACATTGTTATATGAGATATGGATTGGGCTGTCGTACCTCGACATTATTATATAAGATACGGATCAGGCCGTCGTTCCTCGACATTATTATGTGATATGTGGATCGGGCCGTCATTCCTCGACATTAATATATGATATGTATATATATGGATCGGGCCGTTGTACCACAGTATTATTATATAGTATATGGATTGGGTCGTCATACCTCAGCATTATTATATGAGCTACGGATCGGGCCGTCATTCTTCGATATTATTATATGATATGTAGATCGGGCCGTACATTCCATAACACTAATAGTATATATATGCCTATGATGATAGAATAATGTGTTTGTAACACCGAGTCCCTTAGCGGGCCAGGTACGATCTGTGATGAGGGTATACATGACTTTATTTTTTAAGATGCAGGTATAGTGATTGGCTAACTGTTATACTTGTTTCCTGCATCCCTATTTCAACTGTTGTCGCAGTTATGATGTGTTATGCTATATATACTCAGTCCATATATCGTACTGACCCCCATTTCCTCAGGGGACTGCATTTTATGCCCACAGGTACAGATGTTCATTTCGAAGGTCCGTCAGCCTAGGATTTCCGCTCATCTATGTTGGAAATGCTCTGTTGTGCCGGAGCCTAGCTTTTAGGTACTGGTCCTCCTACATATACATTTGTTTGTTCAGGGGTAAGACGGGGGGCCTGTCCCACCATATGTTACTTTTACTATTCCTAGAGGTCTGTAGACATATGTTTGTGGGTTGTTTACAAGTTGTTTCAGTATGCCCATAAGACGTGATGTAAATGTTATTATGTCATGGCAGCCTTGTCGACTTGCGTGCCCTTTCATAATATGATGTAAATGAAAGAGGCTACATGTATATGAAAATGTTATTATCCATTGGGGGTTCTTATGTATAGTTCTTATATCGGATAGTTATATATACGGGGGTCCAGGTCGGACCCCAGTCACGGCCTACGGGGTTGGGCCGTGACATAAATCCTATAGGCGTAGTTTCTATATGACATAATGTTTTTAAAATATTTATTAACAAACCTATAGGTATTGTATCTATTAAAGTAGCCTACTAAATATTTATTAAATCCTAGATATGATTTCTGTATAAACTAACATGCTAAAAATATTAAATGAGCCATGTAGATGTAGTTTTAATTAATATGCTGAAAATATTAAGCTTAAACTGTGACATATGATTCAATTAATGTGCTTGATTTTATTTATCATAGGCGCATGTACATAATATTTAATAATAGTGGTTGGTAGTTTGAATAAAATATATGAGAGTTGGGCATGTTATTTTATACATATTAATAAGTAAAAATATTAAAATTAGAGGATTGATTAAAATGCATCAAGTTTACCGATATTTGCTTTTTTGACAAACCTATTTCACTTAAAATTAAATCTAAGCATCGATAAAAGCATAACTTTAAAATTAAAATTAACTAGCTCATTTCGGCATATTTATCTAGTGCGCACACACACATAAAATTATGTCAAAGTAAAACAAATACAAGTAGCACGTAGATTTCTCCTCCCCCTTAGACAACCCCCAATTATTTATTATTATGCAGAGTAGAGTTTACAATATTATTACAAACTAAATAAAAGATAAGTGAATAAAATAATATAAGAGATGTAAAACGAAATAATGGCGTCTCAACTGTCCTTCACAACTCTTCGTGTCTTGAACTTTGGAGTTCAAACCGTGTTAAACCATAAAAAATAATACAAGCAATACACTAATAATATAGAGGTACATCATAATTATACAATTTTACCTTAACAAAGCAACAAAGATAAGAACACATTTCAAATAAAATAAAATAATAGATTCATGCATGTAAAGAAGAGTTGGTACTAACCTGGATATTTCAGTTAGGAGGAATAAGCAAATAAAAATCTGAACAGCAATGCCAAGAACTAGAAATAAAATATTAAATTATGCAAGAAACCTTTTCTCTTTGTTATGTTTTTGTTTGAAGTGTTAAATTGTATAGTAAAAATATTTTCTTCTTTCTTCTTTATCAACTCTCTATGTGTCTTGTGTGTTCTTCTTTTTCTGTCTCATCCCTATTTTAAAATGAAGATGGAGTCTTTATTTTATAATGATGGAAGATATTCCAGAAATAAGGAAATCAACAAAAGTGGTTGGGTCACTATTTCTAGTCAAACTTTCTCAACTAATTCAAATAAAGGGGCAAATATTTCCAAAGAGGTGACAATATTTTCAACAAAATCAACCAAAATTTCAATAAAATCAGTCAAGATTTTCAAACAACCAAATCTATTACATGTGATTTGGTTAAATTTAATCAAACTTTATTTCAAAAATTGGTGAAAAAGTCACAAAACACAACTAAGCAAAGTCTTAAAATCATGTCAAGAGGGAACCATTATCAATAATTGTAGAAGAATTATGCAACTCAATTTAGAAAAAATAGTCAATTACAAACAATATCATACTCACAGTTTTCTAAAGCAATCTAAAATTTAATGTTCAAAAAACAGGTACTGAGATTTGCATAATAAGACAAGTAACGATCTGTGTAAATTAAATAACGCAGTGAGAATCAATTAACATGTTAAAGACTACCTTAAATAATGGCATACTACCCAAGTAAGGAAATCAAATCAATTATGTTAAAATTTCGTAAATGCTTCAAATATTGGAGTACCTCAAAATGAATTTACAGGGACAGTAAATAAGAAAGTCGGACAATAATGGAAAGAAAGGATTATTTTGAGGTTTTTCCCTTTCCAATTATCATAATTAAAAGATGGAGAAGGATGATTGGAGTAAATAAAATAAAATTTTCCAACTCAATTAAAATACCTAAACGAATTTACATAAAATCAGCCAAAAAACATCACAAAGAGATATCTAGAATCGCCAAATGATTCCAAATCAGCCACATATAGCAAACACACATAGCTTGTTACCATATTAAATAAGGCTACCGAATTTCAACGAACTTGGGTTATTGCCACAGATTATGATACCATTTAAATTTCAAACAAGTCCAAATTATGGAATATTTAAAATAAAAAAATTAAGACCACAAAGTATAATAAAAATAATCAAAAGTAAGCAAAATTATAAGCTAAGTGTATGAACTTCAGATCCAATCATCCATTCTAAACTGAAGATGATTGATAAAATAAAAAACCAGAATGGATCTGTGGAGATCCATCTTCAGCATAGAGTAATCTTCAAGTTTCCAGTCGATCCGGCTCTGTCCACGATGGTATTCACCTCGCTTCCATGTAATCAACATCTCCAATTTTTTATTGGAGACAAAGGAGCGGCGGATTTGTTCTTCTCTTTTGGAGAAGAAGATTAGAGTGAGAAAAGGAAAAAAAATTCTTTAGGTTTAGGGTGTGGGTAGTTAGAAATAGGAGTTGTAATCTTAGCCGTTCATCAATTTTGATGAGCGGTTGAGATTGGATCTTGGTATTTGATAAAGATGAGATGGATGGGTGTGATTAAAGGACGAATTTAAGATTTGAATTTGGATCACATTGAATTTAATTTAGGCTAGAATTAAAATGAATTGAATAAAAATGACTATGCTTAAAAAAATGGAGAAAAACGGAATAGATTGCTATCTAATCAATAACCATAATGTTTATATTGAATAAGTAAAATCATAAACTTTAACAAGTAGTAATATTTTTATACATAAAGTAACTACTTATGTATTTACTATATATATATATATATATATATATATATATATACAACGTACGTATGTATATAATACGTACTAAAATAGATGTATAATATATACTAACATAATTAAGTAAAGATATAATAAACTTAATTAAGTAATAACCTCTTATATGCATATGTATATAAGATGTATTAAAATAGATATGTAATACACACATATACATAATATATACTAAATAGACACATAAACATATTTGAACGTATGAAGCTTGTTATTAAAAAAATAAAAATAAAAGTTATCATATTAATAAATAGCAAAAATATTATAAATTATGAATGTCAAAATATATGATTTATTGGTTAACTAAATATAAATCACTTACTTAATAAAGAAATATTTTTTGAGAAATGTCTATCTATTAAGATAGCAATCCGAAAGATAGTTATGGATTGGTCAAAATTGGGTGTCAACACCGTACAACCACTCATGAACCTCAACTCCTAATTTTCATTTCTTGAAGCCTTCACGACTGCTCTGTACAGATTGTGTAAGCTTGTACAGTCTGTATAGGGGCTCATAAGGTCATGTACCTGCAATATTTTCTGAGATTTTCTCTTTTCTTGACTTTTCAACTTTTGCGGTCTCACAATATCTCCCCTTTGAAAACATTTGTCGTCAAATGAGACTCAAGATAGTATGGATATAGTAGGGAAAGATACATAGCAACCCAACATGAATGCAATAAAACAATAAAATGCATAAAACCCAGGAGTAATCCTCCCCAAGCTGAAACATGACTTTAAAACTTATTTCATGGACATGCATGGATACGAAAGCATGAGAGTGATTGAAATGCATGGATTCAAAGCAGTGAACATGAGGGAACTCAATACCACAAGTTAGAACTAAGGAAAGAGATGAGGAAAACGTCACATCATATTGGCTTTGGTCTCCCATGTAGCACCCTCAACTAGTTGGTTCCTCCAAAGAACCTTCATAGATGTAACTTCTTTATTTCTCAACTTCCGGACTTGATGATCTAAAATCTTAATCAGAACCTCTTCGAAAGATAGACTTTCTTTTACTCTAATGCTGTAAAATGGAAAAATAGAGGTAGGATCACTAATACACTTCTTCAACAATGAAACATGAAACACCGAATGCACCGACGCCAACTCCGAAGGTAAAACCAACTAATCTGATATGGACCTACATATCGGGGACTATGCTTCCCCTTACCAAAACACATCACACCCTTCATAGGTAAGATTTTCAAGTAAACCCAATTATTAATCTCAAATTAAAGTTCTTTCTTTCTTATATCCGAATAAGACTTTTATCGGCTTTGGGTAGTCTTCAATCTTTCTCTAATGAGCCTAACTTTCTCCATATCCCCACAAACCAACTTGGGCCCTATCAAAGTGACTTGACTAACCTCAAACTATCCAATAGGAGACCTATACCTCCTACTATATAAGGCCTCAAATGGGGCTATTTGGATACTAGAGTAATACCTGTTGTTATAAAAGAACTTAATCAATGGCAAGTGATCATCCTAATTCCATTTGAAGTCAATTACACAAGCCCTAAACATATCCTCAAAGGTCTAAATACTACATTCGGCTTGAACATCGGTCTAAGGGTGAAAAGTTATACTAAGATTAATTTGAGTACCAAAACCTTTAGGAATGACCTCCAAAATTGAGATGTAAACTGAGTCCCTCAATACAAAATGGTAGACAACAGAATCCCGTGAAGCTTAGCCAACTATCAAATGTAAAGTCTAGCTTAGTCCTTGGCTGAATAAGAAGTCTTAATGGGAAAAATGTGTTGACTTAGTCATTCAGTCAACAACAATACAAATCAAATCATGTTGCTTACGAGTACAAGGCAAACTTGTAATGAAGTCCATATTCATGTCTTCCCACTTTCAAGTAGGAATTTTAATATTTTGAGCTAAACCTCCCAGTTTTTGATACTCAACCTTCACTTGTTGGCAATTCGAACACTTATCCACAAACTCTACAATATCCTTCTTCATCCATTTCACCAATACAACCTCAAAACATGATACATCTTTGTGGAACCCAGATGAATAGGATACCGCAAACTATGAGCTTTGGACATTATTATTTCCCTCAAGCCATCAACATTTGGAACACACAATCGACCTTACTATCTAAGTATACCATCTCCCCTTTGGGAGAAAGCCTTGATGGATTTTTTGGCAACCAATTTCTTCAACTCAACCAACGTTAGATCATGATCTTGTTTTGCCTTGACATCCGCCATCAGAGATGATTTAGAACCATTTTGAAAAACAACTCCACTATCCTCTGAATCAACCAAGTGAACACCTAAATGTGCTAGTCTATGAACATCACGAACTAACTCTTTTTTTTATCTTCAATATTTGCAACTTTATTCATAGATATCCTGGTAAGAGCATCGATAACCATATTTGCTTTTCTCGAATAGTAGAGAACACTCATGTATCCTCCAACAATTCAAGCCACCTCTTTTGTTGAAGATTCAAGTCCCTTTGGTTGAAAACATATTGCAAACTCTCCTGATTGGTAAATACATCAACATGGACACCATAGAAATAGTGCCTCCAGATCTTCAAACCAAATACCACCATCGCTAAGTTAAAGTCATGAGTCAAATAGGCCTTTTTGTGAACCTTGAGTTGCCTAAAATAATAGGCTATTACTTTCCCATTTTGCATCTAAGCACAATCAATACCAACCCTTGAAGTATCACAATACACAACAAACCCATCATATCCATTTGGCAAAGTCAACATAGAAATGAAAGTAAGGCAATCTTTCAACTCTTGGAAGCTTTTCTCTTATGCCCCAAACCATTGGAATTTCATCCTTTTTTTCGTGAAAGTAGTAAGGGCAATGTAATGAAGAAAATCCTTCCACAAACCATTTATAATAATTGGTTAAGCCAAAGAAACTTTAAATATCGAAAGAAGATAAAGGTCTACGCTAATTCTTTACCTCTTTGGTTTTCTTAGGATCCACCATAATGCCTTCCTTGAAAACAATATGGTCAATCAAAGAAATCGACCTCAACCAAAACTCACACTCGCTAACCTTAGCAAATAATTGATGATCCTTGAGAATTTACAAAACAATAGTCAAATGATCGGCAAGCTCATCCTCCTTCAAGAATAGATCAATATATCATTGATGAACACAATAATAAATATATCGAAGAATTTCTTGAAAACCTTGTTAATCAAATCCATAAAAGCTAAAGGAATATTTTTTAGCCTAAAAGACAACCAAAAATTCAAAGTGACCATATAGAGTTTTGAAAGCCATCTTTGGAATGTCACATCCCTTACTTGAAGCTGATGATATTCCGATAGAAAAATGTCTTCGAAAAATAACTTGCTCCTTGAAGTTGATCGAACAAGTCATCAATCCTTAGAATGAGATACATATTCTTAATTGTTACCTTATTCAATTACAGATAATCAATACACATACGGAGAGAACCATTTTTCTTCTTAACAAAAAGTACCAGAGCACCCCCATTGAGAAATGCTTGGTCTAATAAAATCCTTATCTAACAAATTCTTCAATTGATCTTTTCACTTTTTAAGTTCTGTCAGGGTCATTCATTAAGGAGGGATAGATATAGGTTGGGTATCAAGAAAAAGATCAATACCAAAGTCTATCTCTCTTTAAGGAGGAATACCTAAAAGATCCTTGGGAAACACTTTCAGAAACTCATTAGCAATTGAAACTGTCTCAAGAGTAGGAGCTTCAGAATTCCTATCTCTAGCTTGTACAAGATGATAAGTTTAAACTTTAGAAATCATTTTCCAAGCTTTAAGGCATGAGATAAATTGACCCTTAGACATAGAATTACTACCTTTCCATTCTAGGACTACCTCATTAGGAAACTAAAACTTAATCACATGGGTTCTACAATCAATAGAAGCAAAACATGCATGAAGCCAATCCATACTAAGAATAACATCAAAATCAGTCATATCAAACTCTACTAAATCAACTGAGGTGACTTTATGAAAAACTATAACTGGGTAATTTCTATTGACTCTGTTGCCCAAAATTGAGTTACCAACCAAAGTATAGATTGAAAAAGGTTCCAACAAGATCTCGAGACTAACACCAAATATCATAGCAAGATAAGGAGTAATAAATGATAAGGTAGCATCCATACCTAATAATGCATAAATATCAAACTCAAAGACTTGTAGCATACCAGTCACCATATAGGGGGAATCTTCTAACTCCTAATAAGTTTGTAGAGCATAAATATGTTATGGCATTGATAATGACCAGAGCCTGAAGTAGTGCCATGCTGAGTCGGACAGTCGGAAGTAGTGGTCTTAGTCTAAGGATGACCACCTCCACCCCTAGTACAAATTGAAGGACAATGTTTCACATGGTGACCCATCTTGCCATACCAAAAACATGCACCTGAACCTATGAAACACTCTTCTCTATGGCTCTCCCAATACTTCTTGCATATAGGGATAGTTTGACCACTAAGAGCTCATCCTTAAGACTTATGGTGAGACACCCTATCTTTGTTGAACTTTAGAGCTGGAGTGTTACAAGAATTTTGACCGAAAAACTTTGGGTGAAACTAAAAACGACTACCATTACTAGACTTAGCATGAAAATAATCACCACTATGGGTCGGAGCCCACTTGGACTCCCTAGATCTCTCCTTTAGATTTTCTTCCTCTATTTGATCTACATGTATCATTAGCCTTGATATTTCCATTTCTTTGATCAACATAGAAGTTCTAGATTTTTTGACTACCAAATACGATACACTCGAGACAAACTTGCTTATACTGTTATACCCCATACTTTTGTATCATGAAAGACTTTTGTACCTTGAGAGGATTTTTAGTTTCTTGAAAGGTTATTTTTAAGCTTCTTAAGCTTTTTAAGTTTCTTGAAAGATTCCTAAGCTCTTGAAATCTTCTTAGAAGTTATCATGTGAGCCGGATAAGCTATAATGCTATCAAACAACTCTAAAGAAAGGAGAATGTGATACCCCATGGCAGGGAAGATTGAAAATAAATTTATAGGAATTCGGAAGGAATTGGAGGCCAGACAGTGAGTCATAGGACCCGACTTACTTGTGTAAGATATTAGTTTGGATGTGTTACATAGTAAGCTACCAACTTAGAAATTTTACATACTTAAGCTACTTGAGTACATACCAAGCTTACATAGCAAGGATTACATATATTTATAAAAGAAGATGAGATTATGAACCCATGAGGGGGGAAAAGAAGGTGAAATATGGCAGCATGAGAGAGTACCACATGGAAGTATGAAAGAGTACCATGTGGAAGCAGTTAGATAAAGTGGTGGGCCGCCACATGCCACATGGCAGCCCCGGATTGGAGGAGGTGATACGTTGGCCCAATGAGGGCTTGACATGTGTCACCACTTAAGGCTTGACATGTGTCACCACTTAAGGCTTGACATATGTCATCACTTGGGGCTTGACAAGTGTCACCCCCTAAGGTTGCCTGTATATATATATTTTATGACTTTTTAGGCTCATACTTATCCTTTAACTTCATCCTCATCAATAAAATTCTAGAAAAGAGAAGAAGGGAAACCTCTAGCTAGAAGAGAAAGGGAGCCACAGTTTTGGGAGGAAAAAAGAGGTAAGTTCTCTGATTTCGTTCAATGAATTAGTTATATATGGTATACCATGAAGGTATGAAGGTGTTATTAATATAAATTTATGATTTGGAGCATCCCCAAAATGTTAACAAACAGCCTCGAAGTTTCAGCTACGCTAAAGGAAATTCCGAGGTGAGTTCCGGCAAGTTTTGGGCGAGTTTTGGGTAAGGTAAAGTTTTTTATTTTAAACTAGAGTTTATGATTATGTTATGAGGTATATTACATGTCTTTAATGAGGTTGTAAGTGGAAAAATTTTATAAGGATGCTTGACGTTAGAAATAAACTAAATTGAAATCGTAGTAGGTAAATCGAAGTCGAGTAGTGTGTTGTTGTTGTGGTGATGCAGGTTGGGGTGGTTTAATTGCGTGTTGCAGGGCTGGAAAGTACTCAAAAATGGGTGTGGGTTCTTCTGGTTGCAGCCACATGACCCTCCATTTCGTATGGTAAAAGATTTTATGAAATAAAGGCTAAGAACTCCATTTTGGTATCGTAGTTCGGAGGTAGTTGTATGGAGTTGTATTGGGTAATGTTGAAGTGATTTATTTATATATATGCTACTGTTTGTTGTTTTTTGTATGGTTTTTGATATTTTGGACGATTTGAAATCTAGGGGATGTTGAAGTTATAGGGGAGATGCTGCCCGATTTTCGGTAACTTAGGAACTAGTAATGAACTAGTCGAGGGAAATGAATAAGGAGATGACCTCTATGGAGACTTGGTTGTAGAGTTGCAATTGGAAAGTGAAAGTTCATTAACCATAGTATTACTTTCATGTTAAATAGGTTCAAGAGACGACGAGGCAAACATATTAGGAGTAATCCGTAAGAGGTATGTAAAGCTAACCATTCCTTCTTTTGGCATGTCTTTGGCATAAGTATGTAAAGCTAACCGTTCCTTCTTTTGGCATGTCTTTGGCATAAGTATGTAAAGTGTAACATCCCCTAAAAACGTTGTATACGATGTTTCAATTCTCGCCTAAACATGATATAGCCTCTATATTTTGGACATAACTTTTCATAGGAATATCCAAATTGTGTGATTCAAATTTCTGAGTAACCAAAAGATCATTACCTACAACTTTTATGAAGACCATATTGGTGGAATTAGATATGACAAAATTTGATGTTATTATGGTTATGGACTGGTTAGCCTCCTGTTATGCTAATGTTGATTGCCAAAAAAGGGTAGTTCAATTTCAGTTACCAAAGGAACCAGTGGTAGAATGGACAGAGAGTACAGCATCGCCGAGGGGTAAGTTTATTTCATACCTCAAGGCTAAAAAGATGATTTAAAAAGGCTATATCTATCATATGGTTCGTGTACACGATACTAAAGCCGAGACACCTGCTCTCTCATCAGTTCTGGTAGTCAATGAATTCCCAAATGTATTTCCGAATGAGCTTCCAGGTCTTTCCTCTGAATGGGAAGTAGAGTTCATGATAGATTTGATGCAAGATACTCAACCTATATCTATCCCTCTGTATAAAATGGCGTCGGCGGAATTAAAGAAATTGAAGGAGAAATTAAAAGACTTATTAGACAAAGGCTTCATTAGGCCCAGGACATCGCCCCGGAGAGCGCTGGTATTATTTGTAAGAAAGAAAAATGGGTCACTGTGGATGTGTATTGACTACAGACAATTAAATAAGGTGACTATAACGAATAAATATCCCCTCCCCCGAATTGATGATTTATTTGACCAGTTGTAGGGTACCAAATATTTTTTGAAGATCAATTTACGTTCGAGCTACCATCAGGTATGGATACGAGAGGAAGTTATTCCAAAGACTGCTTTCAATACCCAATACGGGCATTATGAATTCAAGGTGATGTCTTTTGGGCTAACTAATGCTCCAGCGGTGTTTATGGATTTAATGAATCAGGTATTTCGGTCGTACCTTGACATTTTTATGATTGTATTTATTGATGACATTTCAGTTTACACATGATCAACAGAAGAATATTCTGATCATCTGAGAACAGTACTCGGCATACTTTGGCAATAAAAATTATATGCTAAATTCTCCAAATGTGAATTCTAGTTAACCTCCGTAGCATTCCTGGGGCATATTGTCAGAGAAGATGGCATTCAGGTCGATACACAGAAGATTGAGGCTGTACAAAATTAGCCCAGGCCTACCACACCGATAAAGGTACGAAGTTTTCTGGGTTAGAAGGGTACTATAGAAGATTTGTAGAGAATTTTGCTTCGATTGCGGCACCCTCAACAAGGATAACTCATAAGGCAGCAAAATTTCATTGGACTGACGCTTGTGAACGCAGCTTTTGGTTGCTGAAGGAAAAGTTAATTACAACTCCAGTTTTAGCTCTTCCACAGGGGTCAGATGGGTATGTCATTTATTGTGATGCTTCCAATATTGGGATAGGTTGTGTGTTAATGCAGCACGGTCGAGTCACAACTTATGCTTCCCGGCAGTTCAGACCGCATGAGAGAAATTATCCCACTCACGATCTAGAATTAGCCGCGGTGATTCATGCCTTGAAGATATGAAGGCATTACTTATATGGGGTCCATGTTGATATTTATACGGACCATAAGAGCCTCCAATATATTTTTAAGCAGAAGGAGCTAAATTTACGGCAGAGAAGATGGCTGGAGTTATTGAAGGATTATAATGTCGATATTTTGTATTATCTAGGGAAAGACAATGTGGTAACTGATGCACTTAGCCGCAAGTCCATAGGAAATTTGAATGATATGCCACCAGATTAAAAAGAATTGGTTTGTGAGATTCATCAGTTAGCCAGTCTTGGAGTTCGTTTGGCCGACTCTAGAGATACCGAGATTTCTATCCGAGATGTTGCTGAATTATCACTTATGGAAGAGGTAAAATAACATCAGTTCGAGGATCCTAATCTGCTACAGTACAAAGATGTGGCCCTTAAAAAGGAAAGGACTCAGTTCAAAATTTCGTTTGATAGGGTAGTGTTATGTGAAGGCAGGATATGTGTACCCGGCGTTGTAGGGCTGCAGCAGTAAATTATGGGTGAGGCACATAATCCTCAGTATTCAATTCATCCTAGATCCACAAAAATGTATCATGACCTCAAATGTTTGTATTAGAAGGACGGGATGAAAAGAGACATTGCAGAATTTGTTGGTCAGTGTCCAAATTGTCAGCAAGTTAAGATTGAGCATCAAAAGCCCATTGGATTACTACATAAAATGGAAATTCCTGCTTGGAAGTGGGAAATAATTAACCTGGATTTCATTACAAGATTACCACGCACACCACGCATGTATGATTCTATTTGGGTTATTGTTGACAGATTGACGAAATCAGCCCATTTTCTTCCTGCCAGGACTATGTATTCGATTGGGGATTATGCTAGATTATATATTAAGGAGATAGTAAGACTGCATGGGGTTTCTGTATCTATTATAACTGACAGAGGTACCCAGTTTATGGCTAACTTCTAGAGGTCGTTCTAGGAAGGATTAGGGACTCATGTGAGTATTAGCACCGTATTTCATTCTCAATCCAATGGACAGGCCAAGCGCACTATTTAAATACTGGAAGATATGTTGCGAGCCTGTGTAATTAATTTCAGAGGTAGATGGGATGATCATTTGCCACTTATTGAATTTGCTTATAATAATAGCTACCATTCCAATATTCAGATTGCGCCGTATGAAGCCCTGTATAGTAGGAAGTGTAGATCCCCGATTGGTTGGTTTGACGTGGGCGAGACTAAATTAATTGGGCCAGATGTGGTACATCAAGTAGTTGATAAAGTAAAGTTTATTTGGGAGCGGTTATTGTCTACCCAGAGTCAAATGAAATCATATGCAGATAAGCGACGTCGACCACTAGAGTTTCATATTGGCGACTGGGTATTTCTGAAGGTGTCACCTATGAAGGGTGTGATGAGGTTCGGCAAAAAGAGTAAGCTTAGTCCGCAGTATATCATACCTTATCAGATTATCCGGAGGATAGGCGAAGTCGCCTATGAGCTAGACTTACCATCCGATCTGGAGGTAGTGCACCCGATATTTCATGTGTCTATACTTCGTAAATGTATTGGTGATCCCTCCAGAATATTCCCTAGAGAAGATGTACAGATAACGATGGAGCTATCCTACAAAGAACAACCCATAGCCCTTTTAGATCGGCAAGTGATAAGATTGCGCACCAAAGATGTACCTTCTGTCAAGGTTTTATGGTGAAACAATAATCGAGAAGAGATGACCCGGGAGAAAGAAGGCAGATAAAGAGGAAGTATCCTCACCTATTCTTTATGATATCAGGTAACTTAAATTCCGTAATTGATAACATTAATTAGTAATTAATTATGTGTGCCTCCCATATAAAGAATCCAACCCATAAGGCTAATTTAACATTCGGGGACGAATGTTCTAAAGGGGAAGGATGTTACATCTCGCACTTTTGCGCATTCGGAAAGAAAAAAATTAACTTGCTAGGAATGGGGTTATGATTTATTTTATTTAATACCGGTGTGATGTTTAGGGAAAATTGATGCGAAATTACAGAGGAAGGCTGGGGGTAAAATTGAGAACTTTGGAAATTAGTTTTATGAATTTCTAAAATAAGACTTATAGTTTTTGGGCTCAAAGAATAATAATAATAAGAGAAGTTGAGGCCCAAAGCAAAGGGTGGCCCAAGACCATGGAAAATGTATTCTATGTAATAAAGTAATTAAGAAGGCCCATTATATCTATATATCATCTTTTTTCTAGAACCTTCAAGACATAAGTCGTCAAAATAAAAAGAGAGAGTGAGAGCAAAAAGGCCCCCTTGGCTGAACTCAAGGAAAAAAAAGATTTTCCAAGTTCTTCAACTTTGATCCAAAAATCTCTTCCTTCTTGAATCCTTGTTAAGTTCAAGGCCCTCTTCAACATAGTATAATTAATTAAGCGAGAAAACTACATTTGTAGCAAGTGGAAATTTGAAGAAAAAGGTAACAATTCTATCTTTTTATGTTATGGAAGAAGTGTATGTATTGTAAGTGTTGGAATTAAATAAAAATCATGAAATTATGATGTATGTGTGTGTGTGGCCGTGTGGGTGTGCAGGTGTGTGTATCGCCTTATGGTATGATGGTGAAGGGAAGAGGAATTAAATTTTATTTAGCTTGTTAGTTGCATCATTGTGGTAGTATAATGTAACTAAAAGTTTAATGATTTGAGACGGTCTTGAAATTGGGTATAAGTTGTTATAGTAAATTATATGGTTTTAGTATAGTTTTTATGTAATTATGGGAGTAGAATTCTAATATGGGAATTGTTGTTATTCTTAATGAATTTGGAAGAAGACAATGCGACTTGGTAGTTTCGTTGCGTTCGTGGAAGTTTTGAGTGGATTATGGTTTTGGTGGAATTTTTTGTATATTGTGTGAAATAATGTGAATTTCTTTCGAATTATGTCTAAGCGGTCTTGAATTAGTGAATGAATATGAAATATCGATATTAGTTGAAGGTGTGAAGTTAGAGTAGAATTGGTGGCCTTATGTAACAAAAAAAGACTATTGGTGTAAATTGTGTTTTGTAGTGATTGTTGATGTTATCGGTATGCTTGTGGGTGTTGTTGTGGATAATCTGGCCGAGTTGAATTCTCAGATATGTTGAATTTATAGGGGAGGTGCTTCCCAAATTTCTGTAGACAAGTAAGGGTTAAGGTTGAACTCTTAAAGGCTTATAACTTATATTTGGTAATTGTGACCATTTATAGATTTTGGAGGACGGAATTTTAGTTTGAGGGAGCGTAAGAAGCGGATAAGGTATGTAAAGCTCTTCATTTCCTTCTTTTGGCATGTCCTAGGTGTAGTAGGTTGTAATTTGAGCCTCAGGGGAAATTCTGTCGATGGAAATCCGAGTTTAAATTTCTTACAAATCCTTTCAGTGAAATTGAATTAAAAACTCATGTATATTGAAAAGAAATATGCAAAATTCCGTAACTTCTACTTATGAGAAAGGATCATCCTAAAAACTTGATAAATGACTCTGTAGAGTCAAATGTTTGAAATTCATGTACACCACCTCGGCTTGGCCAGAGGTGGGCCTACTAACTCCAAAACTCGCCTAGTTTGTCCTATCTAGTTTATTCTCGTATGACATAAAGGAATAACTTTTGTCCATGATTTTCCCTACTAAAGAATAATGTCCTAATCATTCTCTTATGTTCTAATACCCATTTTAGGGCTGCAAATATAATTTTAGAAATGCTATCACGGGAGAGCCCCTGTGTCCCATAGCCGTTCGATTGGTTCTACTTAACTTATTTTCATATGATTATCTCGAGTCTCCAGAAATGCTTTATATATATGTGCTGCATTAGTTTCTCACTACTCTGCTCGTACATACGATTATAATCTCATTCGCTGGAACCCGGGCCAGCTTTGTAATCGTGTGCCCTATAATATACTCGGCAGTATGATATGTTACGGGTACCAAGACCTCACCATAGGGATGGGTACCGTCTATGGTGTCATGATGTAATATGACATATGATATATTCTGATGATATGACTAGTTGTGATGATATGGTATGTTCGGGGTTTGTATGGAGACCTACTGGAGTATGATGTGCTATGGTACTAGCGTCGGGGTGGTGACCACGTTCCTGAGCCTTATGCATAATTTCTTTTATTTGTATTTTGTATAAATGTTTCAGTATAGATTTTGATGTCCTGGTTTTCTAAGTGCTTCTTGTACCTTTCCTTTTAGTTACGGTTTGGATTCTATATATACTTCGTGCTTTATATATTCAGTACACATTTTGTACTGACCCCCCTTTCTTTGGGGGATACATTTTATGCCTGCAGGTACATACGTTCGTGATCCGTCAACGTAGGCTACACACCTTCTGCTACTACAGAGTGCTCCTTTGATTCATAGCCCGCATTTTGGTATATGGCTTTCCTATGTACTTTCTCTTGTAAATTTAACCATTTGAGTACGGCGGGGCCCTGTCTCGTCAAATATTTCTGCTATATTCTGTAGAGACCTGTAGACATTGGTGTGGGTCATGAGTTGTGTATCTTCGTTTATTTATGACTTGTGTCTTGATGTGGTCCCTTCTGGTATAATGGCCAAAACAGCCCATATGTTTATATTTATGCACATATCCGCCGATGCATGTTCTGTTGCCCTTTATGATTTAAGATGTTATTTTCTACATGCGCGATTACCTAAATTAATAATTGCCTACTGTTCTGATTGAAACAAATATCAAATTTGAATTATTATAATTTGGTATGTAAGTTTGTTTGGGTGTCCAGATAGGGCACCAGTCGTGGCCCACAGGGCTGGGTAATGACATAAACTATCTAACTCAAGTCTGTTATATCAATCTACAGGGAGTTAACCGTCTGAAGTGACATCGGAGAAGGTCTAAGGTCCAACAGCACCAAAATCGCACAAGTCTAAGGCAACACTAGTCTAAGACTAGACTAAGGCCAAACGTGCTTCCAAATGTGTTACCACAAGCACGACATTCATTACAGGATAGGAACAACCAACAACCATAGAAGTCATGCTTACACAGTCCAACAATTATCCGAAATAAGGCATAGGACATCGATTATAGGAATTTAGCATGCTCGACACCCAACTCCACCAAACATATACAAATCAGTGTATAATCGCCTAATCATGCTCAGTCTTACAAGGGGAAAACCATAGCCTACCTATAAGCCGACCATGCACGCTCCAACTCACGAAACTGGATCATTTCCCTTTCAAGCGTCCTCCGAATGCTACCACACTATAAATAATGGAATCATAATGTTAATACGGTCATTATGACACTAAAATTATCAAATTCAGAGTCTAACCAATTTTAAGGTCTAAAAAACGAATGTGTGACCCACATTCAAATTTTTTAATTGACCCCAAAAATAGGTTCTAAACATCTCCCCAAGCTCACAAACCAATTTAATAAATAGTACGGGGTAGGAAAACTACGCAAGATGGGCATGCACAAAAATTCTCATAATTAAAACTAAGAAGGTGAAAGAAAGAAGCAACTTTGATCAACTATTTCTCACAAATGACACCCCCACGACCCAAACCAAACATACTATGATGATCCTTACGAAAAACCCCACATAGCCTTAAGAATCACTAAAAATGAAGTTAAATTGGCCAAGTTACAATTCTACAAAGTTCAATAAAACATCACTCTAAAATAACTAAACCAGTAGCTAATTAAGAATTTGTATCCCACACAGCTTCCCCTCATATTTCTAATCTCACCACTAGATTCCCCACAAAATTCTCTTGAATTTGGACCTTTGAATCGCTTAAGTTGAGCTTGAAATAAAGGAAATATCAAGATTTGAACTTGAGAGTTATGGCTGAGTTCGTATTTCTAGTCTTAATTAAAAGGTAGTTTCTCTTCGCGATCGCGAGGACACATCTCACAATCGCAAACAGCTCCCAAGCAGACCATCACAATCCCGAGGTAAGGTCTCGCGATTGTGAAGACCAACTGGGTCAAACCCAGTCAACTCTTCATTGTGATCGCGATGTCTCCTTCGCCAATGCAATGAGGAAATCCACCTACACCACATATCAACTAAAAAACTAATATTTCTCAAGTTCAAATATTCCAATGGAGTGCTAGAAATTCGCTCAAAATTTCGTGTGCACAAATGAGACATGCTACCCCACCAAATTCGATGTTCCGAATTCAATGGTGTAGTTGAAATCTCCATATGAGGTTGTTGCGACTAAAAGTGGTTTCCACACCCAAGGGACATTTTGAGCCAAATTCCACAATGGGCATCAGGATTAGACCAAAAGCCTCGAAAAGCAAATGAAGGGTCTTTCTAGACCAAACTCAATATTTCAAAACTAACCCCATTGTCAGAATTTTCATCGGAGTGCATTTTCCAAGAAAGATGACCAAAGTCAACTATAGGCCAAATTGTAAAGGCAAAAGCATCAAATGGTCTGAAACTCATACCAATTATCTCGGTACTCATGCGGATAATGCTACTAGCCTAATTTGGCTATTTTGGAGCTAATAAAACCTTCAAAATTCCATTCTAAGGTAGTTTCCATAAGTTATGACAAAAGTCAACTTTTTAAGTTATAATAACTCTAAAATAGGGAAACAGACCTAAAACCCAAACAAACGACTAGGCGACCGAACAGTCAGTGCCAGCAAGTCATAAATGACTTGGGGTCACTACAAAATTGCTCTAACTAATGGAATGAATGCTTAAATTCAAAAATGACCTGGAGGGTCATTATAGAGAGGACTTTGAGGTGGGGTTCATTCCGAAAGCTCAAGTAGGAACCCAAGAAAATTCTAGTAGAAACCTTTAGTCCCTAACTATATTGCCTGCATAGGTTTGCCTTTATGGTCTAGCTATTGGGCTCAAGAAAAGTTGTTCTTATGGAGTCTACCTTGACAAGTAGCCTCTCTCTTGTTGATGTGGGTGTTACATTGGATTCCATGTTACAGCTTGCATGATCTTAAGTGTTGGTTAAGCTCCTATCTCATACAAAGGTATATGAAAGTTATAAGTTCTCGTGATTTTAAGCTTATGATGCATTTACCACATGACTATGATTATGATGTTTTAAATGTTTTCAACTTTTACTCATGCTTTTACAGATATTGATAATGCATCCCATGTTTTCAAGTTTTACTCATTGTTCATGCATGTTTCTCACATACTTAGTGTATTCCATGTACTAGATCATACTTTTTGTCTACATTATATCATTATGTAGGATCCGACGATCACCAGGCACCTCCCACTAATGGCTAGAGTTTGAGTTCAATTCTAGTATTATTGGTGAGTCCTCATTATTCGAGGACAAGAGATATATAATTTTCATTGTTCCTATACTTTTATTTCTTACTATTGGAGAGATAGGAGCTTATCTTATACCCCACCTAGACTTAGTAGAGGCATGTTTAGATGTTCATTGAGTATTTAGCTCCATTTATTTAGACTTAATTGTTTGCGTTTTCTTTTTATTTGAATTTTCATTTGAGATTATCTTATGCTTATGCTTTCATTGATGTTTTAGTTACTTTACACATGCGACGTATGCTAAGAGGCTTGGTTGGGGCCCCTCAGAGTTTCAATCACTGTGTCACACCTAGGGCCTACCTTGGGTCATGATAAACTTGGTATTAGAGCATAATGTTTAAAGTTTCCTAAGGAATCTAACATTCCACATAAAGTAGAGTCTTATTTATCAACGTAAAGTGTGCCACATCTATGAATGAGAGGCTAGGAGGCATTTTAGGAAATTCCACTTCTTTCATGATCTTATCGTGCGATACAATTAAACTCTGTGGCTTTCCTTCTAACACTTTCTCTTTACAATTATAGAATCATGCCAAGAATCCCTATAAGAAGGAATGTCAATGAGGAGAAACAAGCTCCAAATAATCTTTTGAATGAGAAAGTCTCTCAAGCAGAGTTCTGAGCCAAGTTCCAAGTCCTTGCTCAAGCTGTAGCAGCCCAAGACAACCAAGGGGTAGTTGCTCCTGATAACCCAAATGTGTGTATGGCGGCAACAAGAGTTCGTGATTTTATGAGAATGAGTAGAGTTTCATGGGTCAAAAGTGGATGAAGACCAATAAGAATTTGTTAAGAGTATTCAGAAGATCATAGAGATTATGGGGGTAAGTTGGGTCAATATGGCAGAAATGTCCACTTACCAATTGAAAGGGAATGCTAGGATTTGGTTTTACCAATGGAAGGTTGATCAGTCTAGAGAAGCGAATCATATTGTGTGGGGTGAGTTTAAAAAAATGTTCCTTGCCCCTTTTTTCCCCTTGAGCTAAGGGAAGCAAAGATTCAAGAGATTATCAACCTGAGATAAGGTAGCATGAGTGTGAGGGAGTATGCCCTTAAATTCACCCAATTATCAAAGTATGTTCCCTTCATGGTATCTGATCCAAGAGATCGTATGAGCAAGTTTGTTTTGAATATTTTGAACTTAGTATCCAAAGAGTAAAAAATTGCCATGGTAATTAGGATATGGATATATCAAGTCCATGACTCATGTTGAAAAAATAGAGGATAAAAATCTTAGGAAGAAGGTAAGGGAGTCAACAAGGGCAAATATCGACTGTGGTGACTTTTCATACTCTAGATCCAAGAAGGGTGGTCTACCTCAATTTTGCCAAAGGTATTCAAGCCAAAATCCTCCAAACACTCTATCTCCAAAGTTTGACAAAGATAAGGTGCCTAACCCTAAGTTTCAAAGAGGAGCTCTGGGTGGCCAAGTCATCCTCGTATAAAAGAAGTGTGAAAAAACCATAAGGGAGAATGTTTGGCAGATTCGAATGAGTGTTATAGGTATGGTAAGCTGGGTAATCAAGTGAAGGATTGTAGAGGTGGTGGTCAATTGCATCCTTAGAATTAGGCTACAGAAAGTTCGATTAAACATGGTACTACTTTAGGTGGCGGTCAGCGCCAAAATAGGTTTTATACCTTGCAAACTCATCAACAGTTAAAGGATTTTATTGATGTTGTGATCGGTATATTAAAAGTATTTGATTTTGATATTTATGCTTTATGAGATCAGGTCTCCACACTATTGTTTGTTACTCCTAATCTTGCTATAAAAAAATTTATTAGTCTCAAGATCTTTTTAGAAACTTTTTCAATCTATACTGCTATTGGTGATTCGGTTGTGGCTGAAAGAGTTTACAGAAATTGTCCAATTTTGGTTTTTCATAAAATCACCTTAGTTGATCTTGTATAGCTTGATATGACCGATTTTTAGGTTATCCTCGGTACAGATTGGCTTCATGTATGTTATGCTTCCATATGTTATAGAACCTGTGCGGTTAAGTTTCAGTTTCCTAATGAGCCAGCCCTAGAATGGAAAGGTAGTAATTTTGTATTTAAGGGTCAATTCATCTCGTGCCTTAAAGCTCAAAAAATGATTTCCAAAAGTTGTATATATCATCTAGTCTGAGTTAGGGATACAAATTTCGAAGCTCCTACTCATTAGTCAGTTTTGATTATTAATGAGTTTCTGAGAGTATTTCTAGATGATCTCCCAAGTATCCTTTACAAAAGGGATATAGCTTTTATATTGATCTTTTCCCCGATATCCAACCTATATCTATTCCTCCTTATCGAATAGCACCGGCAGAACTTATGGAATTAAAGGATCAATTGAAGGATTTGTTGGATAAGGGTTTCATTAGACCGAGTATCTCTCCATAAGGTGCTCCTTTCCTCTCTGTTTAAAAGAAGGATGGTTTTCTTTAGATGTGTATTGATTACTGGCAATTGAACAAGGTCACTATTAAGAATAAGTATCCCATTCCAAGGATTGATGACTTGTTCGATCAACTTCAAGAAGCAAGTCACTTTTCAAAAATTGACCTTCGATCAGGTTATCATCAACTTAGAGTGGGGGAATATGATATTCTAATAACAGTTTTTAAAACTTAGTATGGTCAATTTGAATTCTCGATTACGTCTTTTGGACTGACGAATGCTCCTACAACTTTTATCGACTTAATGAATAAGGTGTTCAAGCAATACTTGGATATGTTTGTAATTGTGTTCAATGATGATATTTTGGTCTAGTTTGGGAGTAAAGAGGATCAATCATTTTGTTGCAAATCCTCAAGGACCATGAATTTTTTTCTATGTTTAGAAAGTATGAGTTTTGATTGAGATTGGTGGCTTTTCTTGGCAAAATTTTGTCCGATGAAGGTATTATGGTTGATCCTTAGAAAATCAAAGTGGTTAAGAGTTGTTCTAGACCTTTATCTCCTTCCTATATTCGATGTTTCTTGGGCTTAGCCGATTATTATCGAAAGTTTGTGGAAAGATTTTCTTCCATTGCATCATCCTTAACTACTTTGACTCAAAAGAAGGTTAAATTCCAATAGTCTGAGGGATGTGAGAAAAGTTTCCAAGAGTTGAAAGATAGACTTACTTCTGCTCCGATGTTTACCTTACTGGAAGGATCCGATGGGTTTATTTTGTAGTGAGATTATTAAAGGGTTGGTATTGGTTGTGTTTTCATGCAAAATGGTAAAGTATTAGCCTATGCTTCTAGGCAACTCAAGGTGCATGAAAAGAAACACCAGACTCATGACTTGGAGTTGGCGGTGGTTATGTTTGATTTGAAGATTTGGAGACACTATCTCTATGGTGTCCATGTTAATGTATTCACCAACCCTAAGAGTTTTCAATATGTGTTCAACCAAAAATAATTGAACCTTCAAAAAAGGAGATGGCTTAAGTTGTTGAAAGATTATGATATGAGTGTGTTGTACCATCCGGGTAAAGCGAATGTGATTGTTGATGCTCTTAGTAGATTTTCTATGAGTAATGGTTCAAAAGAAGGAGTTAGTTTGTGATTCATAGGATAGCTCATTTGGGTGTTCTCTTAGTTGATTTGGTGGATGGTGGTGTTGTTTAAAATGGTTTCAAATCATCTATTTAAGGCAAAGAAAGATGGTGATCCTACTTTGGTTGAGTTGAAGAAAGCAGTTGCCAAAAAAACCCAATGAGGCTTTCTCCTAAGGGGGATATGGTGTATTGATATATCAAGGTTGATTGTGTGTTCCCGATGTTGATGGTTTAAGAGAAATAATATTGTCCAAATCTCATAGTTCACGGTATTCTATTCATTCAGGATCCATAAAAATGTATAGAGATTTGAGGGAAGTGTATTGGTGGAATGGCATGAAGAGAGATATTTTGGAGTTTGTGGCTAAGTGTCCTAATTGTCAATGAGTGAAGGTTGAGCATCAAAAATTTAGAGGTTTAGCTCAAGACATTGAGATTCCTACTTGGAAGTGAGAAGACTTGAATATGGACTTTATTGCGAGTTTTGCTCATACCTCGTAGGCAACATGATTCAATTTAGGTGGTTGTTGATTGAATAACTAAGTCGGGTCACTTCTTTCTTATTAAGAATTTCTATTCAGCTGAGGACTATGCTAAACTAAATATTTGGGATTTCGTTAATGTCACGATCTAAGCCTAGGGCCTAGACGTGACATGGCAAATGAGGAACCCGAAAGTACCTCAAACAAGCCTCTTAGCATGCTTTTAGCCTTTTATAGGTAATGATGATAAATAAACAAGCGGAAATCATAATAATAAATCTTCAACTTATAAATGTCCAATAATACCTCTAACTATTTGATTTACCAGAGCTAAGACAAGTCCCTAGCTCACCCTCAATCATAATAGAAGAAATGTCATAGTAAAATATCTTAACATATCATAAGATAGAAATATAAAGGAGTATTGTTCCCGGAACATGGGAACTCACCAAAAGTAGTCTTCAAATGAAGTCTCAACTAGCCACGTGGAGGAGAACGAGAAGGAGCACCGATCCCTACATGGTGATATCATGTAGGCAAAAGAGTATGCATTAGTACTTTGAATGTACTAAGTATGTAAGGATGCATGAACATTGAGGAAACATTATAACATTTATGTAATATGGAACATAATGTAATACATGCATAATAAATCATATGGATATCCTTTAAAACATTTATTTTATGGGAAAATAACCATAACCGACATTTAAGACCATTTGAGCTATTACATGGAATCCAACATAACCCCCTAC
This sequence comes from Solanum dulcamara, assembly GCF_947179165.1. Classification (NCBI taxonomy): domain Eukaryota; kingdom Viridiplantae; phylum Streptophyta; class Magnoliopsida; order Solanales; family Solanaceae; genus Solanum; species Solanum dulcamara. The sequence goes on along the minus strand of NC_077237.1, from coordinate 20,420,733 downwards.
GTTGGCCGGGGAGACTACTTGCCAGGTAGAACTCCGTCAACTTTATTCATTTCTTTAACTTTAACTTTAAGGGCTATTTATGGATCCATTAGCCTAAGCCTACAAGGGCTCCTATGTTGGCACATAGTTAATGAGACAAGGGGTTGCTACTAGGATTCCCTTACCGAATCCCACCTCAATTTCTCATTCGGTGCTAAGTCAATCCCACAAAATAGTTTAATACTTTAAAATATTCATAGCATATAACTTGAGAATTCAAACATCATATTCGGTAGAATAGCTCATTAAAACATTTGATAATTCAAATATGCAAGAATTGTCCTTATTGCATAAAGAATCCATTATTCATATAATTTCATCATTCTTTCATTTCATAAGACTCCCTTTTGATCATAGATATTGCTTTTATAAACATTTATTTGGAGTCAAAGCTTTCAAGTCAAACTTTATTGAAAACATAGTCAAACTAGATGGGTTCAAATCACTTCAACTTGCAAACATATATGTAAATAAATATACATAAATACTTTGAAATCCATTAATTAAAAATCATGCTTTAAACAACCCACCCTTAATTTCAAAAACTTTTAAAGAGATAAATAGAGGAATTACTTGCAAACCATTAATTCATACATATGAAATTATGTTGCATCAAAATAGACCAATAATCATTAGTTTAACTATGATTCATACTATTAAGTAAAAATAAGAATTACCATAAGAAAATATTACTTGAAACCAAAAGACTTAATTGAAAGAGTTTTTGGACTACATGGGTGGAAGAACCCATGGATAAATACCCACATAACTTAGAGTAAAGCATAAAGAAAATAAACATAGTTTATCATATAATTAAAATAATTTAGGCATGAGAGTGGAAGAAATACTCTCATTGAAGCCTTACATACCTGGAATCCGAACCTTTAGTCGGAAACGAAAGAATTAATGAATACTCTTGAGTCCTAGCTTTTCTCCTCGCCGGAATATTTTGTGTACTACCCAGAGTATATGAATTACCGAAACAGTATTTCTTCACTACTAAGAACTAAAACTATATTTGAAAATGAGTAAAGAAGTGTATAGAGAGAAGACTTGCTTGAAAAAGCTTGATGAATAAAATGAGAAAATAAGGTGGGTATTTATAGGTGGAAAAGAGGGACCTAACAATAAATAAAATAATTATAAAGAAAAAATCTGAAAATTTAATAGAATATATTGATGTCATGGATGATGTTAAATGGAGGACAATTTATGTCATGAGTGATGTCAAATGTATCTAGATCTTTCCATGGTAGGTGAGATGAGTTCTTTTTAACAGAATACTCTTTTTCGGTGCTGCGTTTGAATAAGATAAATTCCTTATTAGAATTTGGTATCTTCATAAGAATTGTAGATATGGAAGTATAGTTTCATATCGTTTAAGAATCAAATAATTTGGATAAACCTACAGTGAGATATGATTTTTCTTCTATAAACACTCCTTTCCATCACAGCATCCTACCTTACAAATATTAATTTATTTGACCTACTTAACCTCTGAAACTTAAAATATGGTCTTCACAAAAGTTGTAGGTAATGATCTTATGGTTACTCAAAAAATTAAACCACCCAATATGGATATTTCTATGAAACGTTATGCCCAAAATACATAGGCTATATTATGTTTATGCGAGAATTAAAACATCGTATACAATGTTTTTAGGGGATGTTACATTATCTCCTCCTTGGGAACATTCGTCCTCGAATGAGAAAAGACTTAGCTTGAGTAGATAGAGTGTTAACAAACAACCTATCATTAATGCAACAGTGTAATTTAAAATATCGTTTAAAACATATTTCATAATTTTGCAAGCATATGACAAGAAAAGTTGAGATGTAAAGATTTCAAGTAATTGAGCAAGGGCAACTTAATTCCTTAGGTTTGGATAGAGGGGAAAAGATGAGGGTATCTCTTAATCATATCCTCTTCCGCTTCCCATGTTGCACTTTCTATTTATTGATTCCTCCAAAGGACTTTAACAGATGCAACTTCTTTGTTCCTCAATCTCTTAACTTGCAGGTCCAAAATTTCCATAGGAACTTCTTCATAGGTCAAGTTTTCTTCAATATTCACTACTCACATAGGTACAATGAAACTAGGATCACCCACACATTTTTTCAACATAGACACGTGAAACACCGGATGAACCATGGCCATTTCCAATGGTAATTCCAACTCATATGCAACCTTACCAACATGTCTCACGATTCTATAAGGCCTTACATATCTAGGGCTCAATTTCCCTTTCTTACCAAATCGAACTACACCTTTCATGGGTAAAACCTTTAGATACACCCAATCGTCCACATTAAACTCAAGATCCCTTCTTCTAGTGTCAGAATAGGATTTTTGACAACTTTGAGTCATCTTCAACCTTTCTCTAATGATATTCATCTTCTCTAAAGTATCAAGTACCAAATCGAGGCCCAATAAGGTCATCTCACCTACTTCGAACCAACCAACTAGTGATCTACATCGTATCCCATACAAAGCCTCAAATGGTGCCATCTCAATACTTGAGTGGTAACTATTATTATAGGCAAACTCGATGAGAGGTAGATGATCATCCCAATTCCCTTTAAACTCCAATACACAAGCCCTTAACATATCCTCTAGTGTTTGAATCGTCCTTTTGGCTTGCCCATCCGTTTGAGGATGGAATGTTGTGCTCAACTTTACCTTAGTACCAAGGCCTTTTTGAAATGATCTCCAGAAATGAGAAGTGAATTGGGTACCACAATCCAAAATAATGGATAACGACATACCATGCAACCTCACCAACTCCCAAATATACAACTTGGCATAGTCTTTGGCACTATAGGAAGTTTTAATCGATAGGAAGTGAGCTGACTTAGTCATTCTATCAATAATTACCCAAATCGAGTCATGACGCTTCCGGGTATGAGGCAAACCCACTACAAAATCCATATTCACATCTTCTTACTTCTAAGTAGGGATTTCAATGTCTTGGGCTAGGCCACCCGGCCTTTGATGTTCGGCCTTCACTTGTTGGCAATTTGTACATTCGGACACAAACCTTGCTATGTCCTTCTTTATGCCACCCCACCAATATAACTTCTTTAAGTCTTGGTACATTTTCGTTGAACCGGGATGAATGGAGTATCTAGAATTATGAGCCTTTATCAAGATCAAACTCCTTAGGGCATCAACATCTGGAGCACATATCCGACCTTAGTAGTATAGAACCCCATCTCCCCCTTGAAAAAAGACCTCTATCTTCTTTTCCTTTACCAACTTCCTTAACTCAATAAACTTTGGATCAAGATCTTGCTCTGATTTAACATCCATCACCAAAGAGGATTCAGACCTATTTTGAACAACCATACCCCCATCTTAGTACTACCCAACTTCACCCCTAATCTAGCCAATCGGTGAACATCTTTCACCAACTCCCTCTTCCTTTCATCCACATGGGATACACTCCCCATAGACACTCTACTAAGTATATCAGCAACCACATTGGCTTTACCCGGATGATAGTGCACACTCATGTCATAGTCCTTAAGGAGTTCTAGCCACCTCATTTGCCTTAGATTAAGGTATTTTTTGGTGAACACATATTGAAGACTCTTATGATCAATATACACATCCACATGCACCCCATAGAGGTAATGCTTCCAAATCTTCAGAGCAAAAACAACGGCCGCCAATTCAAGGTCATGGGTAGGGTAGTTGCGCTCATGCACCTTTAATTGCCTAGAAGCATAGGCTATTACCTTGCCTTTTTGCATTAAGACACAACCTAAACTAATCTTTGAAGCATCACAATAAACTACAAACCCTTCTAATCCTTCTGGGAGAGTCAAAATAAAAGCAGAGGTAAGTCAATCTTTTAAGGTCTGGAAACTCTTCTCACACGCATCTGTCCATCTGAATTTGGATTTATTTTGGGTCAATTTTGTCATAGGAGATGAGATGGAAGAAAAGCCTTTGACGAACCTTCTATAGTACCCGGCTAGACCTAAGAAGCTCCTAATGTCTGCAGGAAATAATGGTCTAGGCCAATTTTTGACTGCCTCTATTTTCTTAGGATCAACCTTGATCCCATCACCGGACACTACGTGACCAAGAAATGCTACCTCCTTTAACTAAAATTCACACTTACTAAATTTTGCAAATAATTGCCTATCCCTCAATGTTTGAAGCACAACTCTCAAGTGATTTTTATGTTCTTCCTCACCCCGAGAGTAAATTAAAATATCATCAATTAAGACCACCACAAAGGTATCAAGGTAAGGTTTGAACACCCTATTCATCAAGTCCATAAACACCACCGGTGCATTTATTAACCCAAAACTCATCACCACAAACTCATAGTGACCATACCTTGTTCGGAAGGCCGTTTTAGGAATGTCACACTCCCTCACCCATAGTTGGTGATAGCCAGATCGAAGGTCGATCTTGGAGAAGTGACTTGCCCCTTATAATTGATCAAACAAGTCATCTATTCTAGGGAGTGGGTACTTGTTCTTAATGGTCATCTTATTTAATTGACGGTAGTCTATGCACATTCGTAGCGATCTATCCTTCTTTCTCATAAATAACACAAGAGCACCCCATGGCGAAACACTTGATCTTATGAACCCCTTCTCTAACAAGTACTTTAACTGTTCCTTCAACTCTTTCAATTCTGTCAAGGCCATACGGTAAGGAGGAATAGAGATAGGTTGGGTATCAGGGAGGAGATCGTTACCAAAATCAACTTCCCTTTCGGGAAAGACACCAGGAAGGTCATCGGGAAAGACATCGGAGAATTCATTGACTATAGGAACTGACTCAAGAGAAGGACTTTTGGAGTTGACATCCCTAACCCTCACAATGTGGTAAATACATCTCTTAGAAATCAATTTGTGGGCCTTAAGATAAGAAATAAACTGACTCTTCACCACCGAATAACGACCCTGCCATTCAATAACAGGCTTATTTGGAAATTAGAACTTGACTCGATGATTCCTACAATCTATGGAAGCATAAGATGCATGTAACCAATCCATCCCAAGAATGACATCGAAATCTATCATGTCAAGCTCAATGAGATCACAAGGAATAACATTATGCAAGATAGACACAAGGCAACCCTTATAGACCTTTCTAGCAATAACTGACTCACCAACAGGGGTAGACACCAAATAAGGCTCTAATAACATTTCAGGTAAAACATCAAATCTATTAGCAAAAAACGGAGTAACAAAAGATAAATTTGCACCCAAATCTAATAGTGCATATACATCAAAAGAAAAGATTTTTAATATACCGGTAATGACATTGGGTGCATCCTCAACCTCTTGTCTCCCATGCAAGGCGTAAAAGCGGTTGGTGCATTGGACACCTCCTTGGACTTATTGACCATGAGCAATTTGTCCTTGAGTCCTACCACCACTATCTCTATAATTCTTAGCATGGTGGCCTAAATTGCCACACTTAAAGCATGCATTAGAGCCGGCTAAGCATTCCCCTTTGTGAGTCCTTCCACACTTCTTGCAAGCGGGGAAAGTTTGAGTAGCAATATTCTCTCTTGGAATCATTGGTTTACCACTCTTGTCCTTGTTGAACTTTAGAGGAGGAGTATTGGTGGAACCTTGTCCCATAAATCATTGCCCACCTTGGCCTTTGCCATTGTTACCATGATCGAACCTTTGAGGGTTAAATACTCCACCATCCACTCTAGCCTTTTTGAACCCCTTTGATCTCTCTCTAAGCTTCTCTTCTTCAATTTATTCTGCGTAAGTCATTAACCGAGAGATGTCCATCTCTTTGATCAACATGGACGTTTTGCACTCCTTGGACACCAAGCTTGAGATACCAGAAATAAACTTGATCATCCTAGCTCTTGGGTCGGAGACCATGAAGGGAGAATACTTTGACAACTTAGTGAATTTGAGAGCATACTCCCTCACGCTCATACTCCCTTGATGGAGGTTTATGAACTCTTGGATTCAACTCTTCCCATCCTATCGACCCTATTTCTTCATCCTTCTCAACAACCCATTGTTCGTACCACACTCGAGCCACACCTTTGAGTTGATAGGCCACTAGCTCATCCTTCTTATTTAGTGGCACACCCATAATAGTCGCAATCTGGTACACCTCATTTATGAACTCTATAGGGTCCTCATCTAGTTTAGAACCATCGAACTCGGGCGGACTCATTCTTTGGAAATCCCGAATCCTAGAGGCTGGATTTTGCATTTGGGGAGAAGAAACATCTAGATTCCCTTGGTTGGCTATGACTTGAGCTAACAAAGTAATAACACTACAAAACTCAGCATGGGTTACCCCATCCTCATGATGTTGGGCATTGGGAACCGGAGGAGTTTGGTCCTCATCGTCAACCCTTGCTCTTCGAGGTGCTCTTCCACGAGATATTATCTAGAGAACACGAAATGGGTCATTAGTTAAAGAAAAGCTTAGGAAACTCTAAGGCACGACATGAATTTGAAAGAAGTGAATTTTTTCCTAAACGCCTCATAGTTTCTTATTCATAATTATGGCGCGCTTCACAACCATGAACAAGACCCTATTCGACGCAGTATGTTGGACTCCAAAGATCATTCAAAACCTCGGACTCTGATAACAAGTTTGTCACGATCCAAGCCTAGGGCCTAGACATGACATGGCGAATAAGGAATCTGAAAGTACCTTAAACAATCCTCTTAGCATTCTTTTATCCTTTCATAGGTAATGATGATAAATAAATAAGCAGAAATCATAATAATAAATCTTTAACTTACATATGTTCAATAATACCTCTAACTATTTGATTTAACGGGGCTAAGACAAGTCCCTAGCTCACCCTCAATCATAATAGAAGAAATGTCATAGTAAAATATCTTAACATATCATAAGATAGAAATATAAAGGAGTATTGTTCCCGGAACATGGAAACTCACCAAAAGTAGTCTTCAAACAAAGTCTCAACTAGCCACGTGGAGGAGAACGAGAAGGAGCATTGAACCCTATATGGTGATATCATGTAGGCAAAAGAGTATGCGTTAGTACTTTGAATGTACTAAGTATGTAAGGATGCATGAACATTAAGGAAACATTATAACATTTATGTAATATGGAACATAATGTAATACATGCATAATAAATCATATGGATATCCTTTAAAACATTTATTCTGTGGGAAAATAACCATAACCGACATTTAAGACCATACGAGCTATTACATGGAATCCAACATAACCCCTTACGTTGGTCGGGGAGACTACTTGCCAAGTAGAACTCCGTCAACTTCATTCATTTCTTTAACTTTACCTTTAAGGGCTATTTATGGATCCATTAGCCTAAGCCTACAAGAGCTCCTATGTTGGCACATAGTTAATGAGACAAGGGGTTGCTACTAGGATTCCCTTACCGAATCCCACCTTAATTTCTCATTCGGTGCTAAGTCAATCCCACAGAATAATTTAATACTTCAAAATATTCATAGCATATAACTTGAGAATTCAAACATCATATTCGGTAGAATAGCTCATTAAAATATTTGATAATTCAAATATGTAAAAATTGTCCTTATTGCATAAACAATCCATCATTCATATCATTTCATCATTCTTTCATTTCATAAGACTCCCTTTTGATCATAGATATTGCTTTCATAAACATTTATTTGGAGTCAAAGCTTTCAAGTCAAACTTTATTGAAAACATAGTCAAACTAGATGGGTTCAAATCACTTCAACTTGCAAACATATATGAAAATAAATATACATACATACTTTGAAATCCATTAATTAAAAATCATACTTTAAACAACCCACCCTTAATTTCAAGAACCTTTAAAGAGATAAATAGAGGAATTACTTGCAAACCATTAATTCATACATATGAAATTATGTTGCATCAAAATAGACCAATAATCATTAGTTTAACCATAATTCATACTATTAAGTAAAAATAAGAATTACCATAAGAAAATATTACTTGAAACCAAAAGACTTAATTGAAAGAGTTTTTGGACTACATGGGTGGAAGAACCCATTGATAAATACCCACATAACTTAGAGTAAAACATAAAGAAAATAAATATAGTTTATCATATAATTAAAATAATTTAGGCATGAGAGTGGAAGAAATACTCTCATTGAAGCCTTACATACCTGGAATCCAAACCTTTAGTCAGAACCGAAAGACTTAATGAATACTCTTGAGTCCTAACTTTTCTCCTCGCCGGAATGTTTTGTATACTACCCGAAGTATATAAATTACCGGAATAGTATTTCTTCACTACTAAGAACTAAAACTATATTTGAGAATGAGTAAAGAAGTGTATAGAGAGAAGACTTGCTTGAAAAAGCTTGATGAATAAAATGAGAAAATAAGGTGGGTATTTATAGGTGGGAAAGAGGGACCTAATAATAAATAAAATAATTATAAAAAAAATCTGAAAATTTAATGGAATATATTGATGTCATGGATGATGTTAAATGGAGGACAATTTATGTCATGAGTGATGTCAAATGTATCTAGATCTTTCCATGGTAGATGAGATGAGTTCTTTTTAACAGAATACTCCTTTTCGGAGCTGCGTTTGAATAAGATAAATTCCTTATTAGAATTTGGTATCTTCATAAGAATTGTAGATATGGAAGTCTAGTTTCATATCGTTTAAGAATCAACTAATTTGGATAAACCTACAGTGAGATATGATTTTTCTTCTATAAACACTTCTTTCTGTCACAGCATCCTACCTTACAAATATTAATTTATTTGACCTACTTAACCTCTGAAACTTAAAATATGGTCTTCCTAAAAGTTGTAGGTGATCTTGTGGTTACTCAGAAATTTGAACCACCCAATTTGGATATTTCTAAGAAATGTTATGCCCAAAATACAGAGGCTATATCATGTTTAGGTGAGAATTGAAACATCATATACAACGTTTTTAGGGGATGTTACAGTTAAGTTTCACGGTGTTCCATTAACTATTATTTCAGATCGAGGTACTCAATTTACACCTCAATGTTGGAGATCCTTCCAAAAGGGTCTGGGTACTCAAGTTAAGCTTAGTACAGCTTTTCACTCGCAAGTCAAGCTACTATTCAAATATTGGAGGATATGTTGAGAGCTTGAATAATTGATTTCAAAGGTAATTGGGATGATCATTTGCCATTGATCGAGTTTGCTTATAATAATAGCTACCACTCTACTATCCAAATGGTTTTATTTGAGGCTTTATATGGTAAGAGGTGTAGGTCCCCTATTGATTGGTTTGAAATTGGCAAAGTTGCTTTGATAGGTCCTAAATTTGTCCACAAGGTTATGGATAAGGTTAGACTCATTAGGCATAGATTGAAAACCACTCAAAGTTGACAAAAATCATATTTGGATATAAGAAGAAGGGAACTTGAATTTGAGGTCAATGATTAGGTTTACTTGAAAATCTCACCCAAAAAGGATGTGATGCAGTTTGGTAAAAAGGGGAAGCTTAGTCCCCGATATGTAGGCTTGTATCAAATTTTGAGGAGGTTTGGCAAGGTGGCATATGAGTTGGATTTTCCTTTGGAGTTGGCATCGGAGCATCTGGTGTTTCATGAGTCTTTATTGAAGAAATGTGTTGGTAATTCTAGCTTAATTGTTCCTTTGGATAGTGTCTGTGTGAAGGAGAGTTTTTTCTATGAGAAATTTCCAATTAAATTCTAGACACATAAGCTCAAAAGTTGAGGAACAAAGAAGTTGCATCCGTTAAGGTGTTATATAGGAACCAAGAGATTGAAGGCTCTACATGGGAGGATGTCACGATATCCTCATTTCCTTCCTTCCATTCCTAGTTGAGGTATTTAGTTCTTTCATGGTCACTTTTTCGAAATCAAGTGTCTAAGTCATCATCATGTTTTCATACGCATGCATGTTCATGAAAGTTGATTTTTAAGCTATGATTTGTGTTAAGTTGAAAATTATCATGATTTATAAATTTTAAATACGTTATTGCATTCATGTTGGGCTACTATATTTCTTATCCTACTCCTTTCATGTTAGTTGATTCCCATTCGAAGACAAATATTTCCAATGGGGAGATCTTGTGAAGCTCTAAAAGTTGAAAATTAAGAAATTGAATTTTAAAAGGGAATCTGAGGAAAATTGGCCTGAGGCCTACCGAATGGCGCTTGGCGACTCACCTATTGGATGGGCGAGCAAGAGCACCTCGATAAAATGTTCTAAGAAAAATGCACTTAGAATATAGGTAGGTTAGTGAGGAAAAGGATGATTTGCTTATACGCCGAATAAGATTGGCGAGATGAAATATCTCGCCTAATTAATAAGAAAAGTTGGTAGGAACAATAGATAATAAGGAAGGGAAAGGAATTGAACGACGACTTACCAAATGGGTTAGCAAGCCAAGTCTTCTCACCAAAATATTTAGAGATTTTTGCACAGGCTTCAAAGGCATTTAGGCAAGCAAACTAGGAGGTCGGCTACTTGCCAACTAGGAAGCAAGCTCAACCAACCTCGCCAAAGGTCCCCTCGCCAGTTTTAAGTAAGAACTTTTTAGTCAATTTTGACTCATTTAATTTCTAACCTACATTGTTTTACGCCTATTCCTAAAGACTATAACTACCTAAACCCTTCAAACTTTCCCTATTCCTTCTCAAATCAATAATTCCATTATTCTCTCTCTAAAAGGATCCTCTGAAGCTCTTCTTCAAGGTTCAAATTAAGGGTTTTTCAAGGTCAATTTCAAGTTTTCAATTCAAGTTCATTTAGGGATTTGATTTTAATTCAAAACGGCAGTTTTTAAACTCCTTTATATTGAACTAGAAGAGAAAGGTGGGGATAGGAAATTGTTCAGGTAGCTAGGGTACGGGAGAGAAGAGAACGCGATGTGGATCAAGTGAAGTACATTAAGGACGAGCATGGAAAAGTATTGGTAGAGGAGACCCTCATTAAGCAGAGATGGCAGTCATACTTCCATAAACTCTTGAATGAAGAAGGGGAAAGAGAGATTATGTTGGGAGATTTGGAACATATAGGGAGGAGTCATGATTTTGGGTGTTGTAGGAGTATTACGGTCGAAGAGGTTAAGGGTGTTGTACGTAGGATGCGCTGGGGAAGAACTACCATATTGCGGGAGTATTACAGTCGAAGAGATTAAGGGTGTTGTGCATATGATACGCTGGGGAAGAACAACTGAGATGAAATTCCTGGGGAATTTTGGAATTTGGAAGAGTGCGAGCTCGGTAGGTTTGGAATGGCTGACTAGGTTGTTTAATATCATCTTTAAGATAGAAATAATGCTTGAAGAATGGAGTTCGAGCGTAATAATCCCTCTATACAAAAACAAGAGGGATATCCAGAGCTGCAATAACTATAGAGGTATCAAGCTTTTAAGCCATACTATGAAAATATGGGAAAGAGTGGTGGAGATAAGGGTGAGAAGAGGTATGTCTATTTTAGAGAACCAATTCAAATTTATGCCGGGACGCTCAACAATAGAAGCTATCTATCTTATGAGGAGACTGGTGCAGTGGTATAGGGAAAGAAAGAGGGACTTACATATGGTATTCATTGACCTAGAAAAGGCTTACGATAAAGATCCACGATAAATATAATAGAGATGTTTGGAGGCTAAAGGTGTACCTGTGGCGTATATTAGGGTGATCAAGGACATGTATGAGGGTGCCAAATCTAGGGTAAGGACAGTAGGAGAGGACTCTGAGCACTTTCCAATTGTGATGGGATTGCATCAAGGATCAACTCTTAGCCCCTTTTTATTTTCCTTGGTGATGGATGGATTGATGCGACAAATTCAAGGTGAGGTGCCATGGTGTATGCTTTTCACAGATGACATAGTCTTGATCGATGAGACTCGTAGTGGATTTAACGCTAAGATGGAGGATTGGAGACATACCTTAGATTCTAAAGGGTTTAAGTTAAGTAGGACCAAGACAGAGTACTTAGAGTCCAAGTTCAGTGAGATACCTCAGAAGGTTGGCGCGGAAGTTAGGCTTGCTGACCAGGCCATCCAAAAGAAAAGTAGTATCAAGTAACTTGGGTCTATCATGCAAGGCAGCAGGGAGATTGAAGATGATGTCACACATCATATTGGAGCAGGATGGATGAAATAGAGGCTCACTTTTGGTGTGCTATGTGACAAAAAGGTGCCACCACAACTTAAGGGCAAGTTTTACAAAGTGATGGTTAGACCGACTATGTTATATGAGGCAGAGTGTTGGTCAATTAAGGTCTCTCATGTTCAAAAGATAAAAGTTACCGAGATGAGAATGTTGACATAGATATGTGGGAATATCAGGAGTGACAGGATTAGAAATGAGGCTATTTAGGAAAAGGTAGGAGTGGCCTCGGTAGAAGACAAGATGCGGGAAGTGCGACTGAGATGGTTTGGAAATGTGAAGATGAGAAACACAGATGCCCCAGTGCTGAGGTGTGAGAGGTTGGCCATGGATAGTTTTAGAAGAGGTAGGGATAGGCTGAATAAATATTGGGGAGAGGTGATTAGACAGGACATGGTGCAGTTATAGCTTACCGAGGACATGACCTTAGATAGAAGGGTGTGGAGGACCCATATTAGGGTAGAAGGCTAGTATAAAGTCTCATTATTCTTCCTTATTTGTAGGCGCATTAGCGCACTATAATTTTTTGTGCTCTGATTTCTTTTATTATATGCTACTCTTTATACTTTGATTACTCTATTTTATCTATATCGCTTTCGTTATTTGCTTTCACATAATGCTTTGAACTTCTTATACTTCCTAGCAGTATCTAACCTCTTTTTATGCTTCTATTAAGCTGAGGGTCTCTCGAAAATTGTCGTCCTACCTTGGTAGGAGTAAGATCTGCATACAGCTGAGGGTATCTCGAAAACAGTCATCCTACCTTGGTAGGAGTAAGATCTGCATATACTTTACCCTCTCCAGACCCCACGTTATAGGATTTCACTGGGTTGTTGTTGTTGTTGTTGTTAGGGATTTGATTTAGTCAAGCTATGTGGTAATTTCATCCATGGATTCTTCCATTCATGGAGTTCCAAAAGTCATTCTCAAATTCTTCTTCTATAATTATCTTCTAAGCCCTAGTTCTTATGAAATTGCATTGGATCAATTCAATTATGGTTCTTTCATTATCATTGATTTAATTATGCATGTTTCAATTTAAATTGGATAATTTCAAGTTGATTTCCATAGACCCATGCACAATGTCATTTTCATGTATGGAATTATAAAGTTATGATTGTGAATTGATGAAGTATTTATGAAAACCTATGATGATGATGATGATGATGAATTATGATTTTAATGAAGTTTCAAGCAAATACTTATGTTTGTGAAAGGTAATTCCCACACATCTATGGGAAAGAGGTGAAAGGTTTTCTCACCTAATCACGAATTCATAAGGATTGAAAGATCTTCTCATTCTTGTATAAATCAATCATGTTTATGAGCTACTCTTATGACTATTGTATGATATTGAATTGGTATTTACTATAAAATTTCCTAATGATGTTATGACTATGCTTTAATGAATTCCATCGGGATAATGACTAAGCACCGCGAGACCTTTAAAGTGGGGTCTGGTCCGAAAGCTCAAATAGTGACCCAAGAAAATCCTAGTAGCAACCTTTAGTCCCTAACTACATTGCCCGTATAGGTTTACTTTTATGGCGTAGCTAGTAGATCCACAAACATCTCAAGTTAAGATGTTTTCACAGAGTCTACATTGGCAAGTAGCCTCTCTCTTCTTGATGTGGCAGTTTCATCGTATTCCATAGTATAGATCACATGGTCTTAACTATTAGTTAAGATCCTATCCCACACAAAGCTATATGAATAATATAAGTTCTCATGATGTTAAAGTTACAATGCATTGACCAGATGACTGTGATTATGATGTTTTAAATGTTTTCAAGTTTTACTCATGCCTTTAGAGATATTGGTCTTGTATCCTATGTTCATATTACTTATGTCTTATTATCATTGTTCATGCATGCTTCTCACATACTTAGTGCATTCCATGTACTAACACATACTTTTTGCCTATATTGTATCATAATGTAGAGTTTGACGATCACCGTGCACCTCCCTCTCATGGCTAGAGTTTGAGTTCTATTCTCGTATTATTGGTAATTCCTTGTGATCAGAAGACGAGACATTTATATTTTTCATTATTTCTATATTTTTATTTCTTATTATGGGTCAGCTAGGAGTTTGTCTTATAACAGACTGCCATACTATTAGTGAACTTTGTTTTTAAAGAAAAATGATCCACGATCATTAATGCTATTCTAGGTACCATACTAATCGAGACTTAGTTTTAGGAAAATATTCAAAAGTATTGATGGCATATCTAGATGCTATGCATGTCATGTATCTGAGAAATACTGAGTAGTTTCTTGAATCATGATTTCATAAACTGAGAATATTTGAAGATACTTTATTCGAAAGCATTGTAAATTATGATAAATGAAAATAATCTGAAATATACCTAATCGAAACCATCTAAATCAGATATCTGTAAATACTGATTCTTTGAAAGCATCATAAGTCATGAAAATTTAATAATCTGAGACATGCATTTGAAAATAACATAATTTTGATCATAAAAATACTTACATGCTATGTGTTCATGAAAATATCCTTGAAAACATATAATTAAGATCAATTCATGCATAATAATACCATTCATGAAGAAGAAATCAAAAGTCAATAAGAAATCATGGAACCCTAGAATTGAGAACTCATAGCTCGAAGAAATTAAGGCTTCTTTGGGACTCAATGGATCTTAGAGACCCATTGATGAAGTTTCCACATACCTTGAATGAAATCCTAGCTTAATTTGGGGAAGAATACTTGAATCTTGGAACCTTGATCTTGCCTTGAGAGAAAACTTGGGAGAGAAGAAACTAGATTTGGGAGAATGAGAGTGAATGAAGAGATTATGGTCTTAAGGATTAAGTTATACTCACTTATAATAGGCCAAAACGACGTAGTATAAGAATTAAAGGAATGAAAAAAGATCAAACTAACCCTAACTCAAAACTGATGGGGACCTTTCACGAGAGTCTTCCACGGACCGTAGAACCCTTCATGGTCCATGATGATGCCCGTTATAGAAAGAGATTTGAGGATCGACTTCTACAGAAGCCTCTACGGTCTTTAGATCAACTCATGGGTCGTACAAGCGTTCGTACAAGATTAAAATTTCTGAGTTTTGGGGTTCTAATTTATAGATCCATAAAGCTTTCACATTTTGTAAATAAGTCCGTGAAACTCTCCTCCAATTTTTCCATATTATAAGCTCTGGTCTATGGACCTCTTCATAGTTCGTGATTTCCTTCACGGTCAGTGAAAGGTTCCATAAAAATCCTTTTTCTAATGATATCTGATCTTATGATCTTTCCAAGGTCTGATATGGCTTTAGGAACTTTAGGGGTATAACAACTTTGTTTGTAAAATATATGTAGAAGAAGGAGAAATTTTGACACAGAAAACTGAGAGGAAGTCTTTGTATTTATATCCAATAATAGGTGCAAACTCACATGTTCAGAATAGGCATGGTATCTTTTGGAAAAAGAAATGTTTGTTCAGAAGGAACACGTCCTTTGTAAAATACTTCCGCGAATTTTAAATTAATTTTATAAATTGATTAATAAGCAAATAATTCAATGGATTAATATCACATCATTTTCCAAAGACAAAGTCGAGCCGAGCGGCGGCGACGACGACGACGGCGACGCGAGAGGGCACCCTCTTTTTCACCATTTAAGAGTTAAAGAAGTGTTTCCTAATATAAGGACCAAAAACATCTCATTTCTTCTACCATTGAGGGAGAAATGACTTTTCATTTTCTCTTCATTCCAACATTTTCCAATTCACACCTTATTTAAACCCAACACCATTTTATTAATAATAATCGACGAGTAAAATAAAATTCTATAACTTTTTATTTTTTTAAAAAAAAGAGATAGAAAAGTAGGGGTGAAAAGGAACATACTGAAAGCTAATAATGGTTGAACATTTTACATTTGAGAATTTTTTCTGAACTTGTACGTTATTTTCAAAAACATACTTAAATTTTGCGGGAATTCTATTATCCGTGAATAATTTTGGATTAATATTAATATGTCATGGCATAGTGAATGTGTGTCACTCCCCTAGAGAGTGTGAGGAACCAAGAAAAAAATATGTTTATTATTGACATTTTTTATTAAAAACTATTTTCCAACTTTTTCCTCTTTAATTTTATTTTTTTCCTTTTTCATTCTTTAATTTCCCCTTTTCTTAACTATAGAATTGTGGCGGATTTTTTGACTATCGGTGTCTGCTTTTTCTATGTGGACGATAAAGAGTATTCGAATGTGAGAAGAATGAGTGAAGAGGTTGAATAGTCAATGTAAACATTAAAATTATATTAGATTTAAATTCGTACATTAATTTGGACTATATTAAATTCAAAAAAATAGTCTGTGGCAATCCAAGTCAAATAAATGACCCACTAAAAGCACATCATGTGTCAAAGTTATGTGGCAATCCAAGTCAAATTAAATGAGCCACTAAAATCACACCACGTGTCAAAGTTATATGGCAATCCAAGTGAAATTAAATGAGTCATTAGAATCATGCCACGTGCCAAAATTATGTGGCAATCCAAGTCAAATTAAATAAGCCACTAAAATCATGCCACGTGTTGAGGTTATGTGGCAATCCAAGTCAAATTAAATAAGCCACTAAAATCATGCCACGTGTCGAAGTTATGTGACAATCTAGGTCAAATTAAATGAGCCACTAGAATAATGCCACATGTATATGTGACATGTTCTGACCAATCAAATTAAAACTCTTCGCCAAAGAAATCGGATTGGTCAGTTCAAACCAACCAATCAAATCACACCCTCGTACCACTCCCTACAACTATAAATAGGGGTCCTCATTATTCTCAGAAAAGGGATTTTTCAAGAACAAGAAGCAAGAAGAAAGCTCGTGGATCAAAGGCCACAAATTTTCTACAAAGTTCAAGTAATCAAATTCAAGCTGAAGTTCAAGATCAAGAACGAAGAAAAATATCAAGAAGTTCAAGATCAAGTTATTTGTTTATATTTATTATTCGTCATAACCATACAAGTGTTCGTGACGAATAATTCAAATCCAAATTTGAAGATGAAGATTCAGTATAAAGCTATTCAAGCCCTTGACTCTAAATCAAATTCAAGTTCAACACATTCCATATTATTTGAAGAATCAGAGGATTATCATAGAAATTATAACACGCACTACATTTTGAAATTAAATATTACACTTTATTACTCCAATTTTCCGGTTTTGATTATTTATTTTTTTCGGCTTAAAAATTTATTGTTTACAGTCTATATCAATGAAATTATTCAGGTACATAATATAAAAAGAATGAGCTTATCCAAAATGTAATTGTCAATGTATTGTGTATTTAGAGGCAATTGGTGAGGAAATGAGATAAGACTTAGAGGTCACTGGAGCATTTTTGTACAAAGTACAATGTCAGCAAACTGTAACCTTTTTTCTGCAGAATGTATAGGTTACATGTATGTTGCATATCATCATCGCCAAAATCAACACCTATATCGATGTTGTTTCATTTTTTTCTCTGCTACGTTTTCTGGTTTTCACTCTTACAGGCATGAGCTACTTGGTTAAATCGACTTTTTGTTGTATTAGGTAAATTGGTTAGATCTTAAGCATTCCATTTGTTGTTGGATGATTCATGATAGTACATGGAAGGTAAGTGACCCTTCTATCCTTGGAAGTATTTAATGAGCCTAAGACTAGCAACATCACATATCCTGGAAGACACTAAAACATGAACATGCTTTCAAATTAGTTTTATTTTATTATATAAACAAGAGATGTTATTGAGAAACAAAAACATTCATGATAAAAAAAAAGATACATGCATTAGTAGATAAAGCTGGAAACTCCAAAAGAAAGATAGGACAATATTGAAAAATTTATTTCTTTTAAAAAAACATTGTTGAAAATCAATGTGGAGGAGAGGACGTAGATAAGGAGTGGCAACCAAAATAAGGTCAATTTTTCTGGCAGCAGTTACTCCAACCAATTCAGTCAAGTCCAAGTCTTTTGGCTCCATTCCATAAGGGAGTTTCAAGCCAAAGTGATATAGCAATTGAGCCAACGGCAGATAAACATTAGCTACGCCAAACAAAATCCCGGGACAAATCCTTTTCCTACCGTCAAAGGGAAGATACTCAAAATTATTACCAACAAAGTCGAGATAGCACTGCTCTAATCTCTCTGGCTTAAAGCTTTCTACGTCATCCCAATATTTAGGATCTCTTCCCAAGAGGTTGAGTGGCTGGAATGTTGGAAGAAGTCACACAAGGTCTAGATTGACTAGATGGTTGTATCGGGAATAAGGGTGACGTAACCACAAGAGGATCAAAGGAGGTGGTGGATTGTGATATTTGTAAAGGACAAGACAATGTGACATACGGAAAAACTAACTCATGAAAGATAACATGACAACTTACATATACACGGCTTGTTTTTGGATCTAGACAACGATAACTTTAAGAGTTAGAATTATACCCAAGAAAATACATCGTGAGGACATATTGGGAAAACATTCACAACCAAAGACTCTAAGAAAATTATAGTCTGGAGAGCAATGAAAAAGCTTTTCAAAAGGAGAAAATCCTTGTAAATTAGGGGTTGGCAATTTGTTGATGGTATAAACAACATAATAAGAAGCATCAACCCAAAAGTGATATGGTAAAGTAGCCTCTGCAAGAACAGTACACACCATTTCAATAATGTGTCCATGTTTCCGTTCAACAACCCCATTTTATTTAGGAGTGTTCAGACAAGACTTATGAAATACCCGAGTTAGAAAAGTGTGAAAGCATAGACATGTTATCAAATTCACCACCTCCATCACTTTGAAAAGTCTTTATTTTGGTGTTAAATGGTTCTCCACTAGCCTCTGGAAGGCACAAAAATGTATAAAAACCTCAAATTTATTTTTCATAGGATAAAGCCACGTAAATAGAAAGATATCATCAACAAAAATAACATCATATTTATACCCCAAGTTTGACAAAACTGGTGATTGCCAAACATCTGAATGAATAATATCTAAAGGAAAAGCACTACAATGATTCACTAAATTAAATGGAAATCGCTTAGATTTTCCTAATGGACAAAGGATACAACTATTACTGAAGGTGTTAAGAAAAGTAATTGAATTATTTTTCCTAAGATAATCTAAAGTATGAACTCCACTATGACCTAATCGACGATACCAAATATCACCATGTTGACGTTTAGCAACAAATGCTTGAGAAGGAGAAGACAATGATGGAGATTGTAGCGGTAAATGTCACCCTCGCTAATGGCTTGTAGGAGCGTTTGACGAGGCTTTGTCCTTAATATAAACAGAAGAGGAATCGAAATTAATAAAACAATGATTATCCTTACACAACCTCTTGACAGAAAGTAAATTATGACGAAGCTAGGGAACATGAAATATGGAGCGCAAGTGTAGGGGACGAGTTCTGGATTGCAATTAAGCATATCTGATGTAATCAATATTGAGCAAATTACCATTTCCAACTAAAACACGATCAATGCCAGTTTAAGGTGATTTGTGCAAAAAAATTACCTTCTGAGAGATTATATGAGCGGATGCAGCAGATCAAAGTATTAAGTCTGTGTTGATATCATTCAAGAAGGTTTTGATAATGACAACTGAGAACCAAATTATGGGAACCTGGTTCACTTGCTAGATGGTGCAGTAGGCAGACGCGAGAAACTGGACAAATCAATGCTATAAAAGGAGAAAGGCGTACAAAGGATTTTGTGGCTTTTTGCAATTTGATATCGAGAGTTTTTCAAGCAAAAAGGCAAGGCAGCGTTGGAAGAGCAAAACATTGAAGAAAGAAGAACTAGAGTTAGGTTTTCTTTTTAAAAGTTAATTCATGTGTTTGAACTCTACTTAGGAATATTATTGAGTTATAAAGGCTTGTAACAAGAAATGGATTTGACCTCTTGGAGAGTTTGAGTTGCAATTATAGTTAATCGTTAGAGTTTAGGTACTTGAGTTAGTTCCTTGATTATTGAGTTGTAATCTAAACTGTTCTTTGAAAGTTAGTGAAGTTTGGTGGAAATCCCATGAGGTGTAGGTTGTGGGGGTTTTTCCCTTGAACAAGGAGGTTTTTCACAATAAATTCTGTGTCTATAGGTTTCTTCAGTCTGGTTGTTTGCTTCTCCAACAGACATAGTAGCAAAAGACTTAGGAAGATCATTAGCAACGAAAGCATGATTAAAACGATTAGAGCACTGTAATGCCGAATGACTAGGAAACCCGCAAATTTGACAAATAAGAGAGGAAGGTTGTGCTCCTAAAAGTCCAGCGGATGGTTAAGATGAATTAACAAATTGTGAATGGTAAAGAGAAGGAGAGGCACCAATAATACCTGACGAGGACTGTCCATGAAAGCCATTAAGGGGAAAATTACTGGATGTGGTGACTTATTGAGGCTGATTTCGATGGAATGAGCCTCGACCTTGTCCACTATGACCCTGACCTCTAGATGGGGAATAACGAACTCTGCCACAACCCCCCTGTGATATGCCATGACTACTAGATGCAGGGGATGAACTAGAAGATACATTTTGAGCAGCAAATGCTTGATGTGAGACAACTGAGTCTGCTTCCTTGAAGCACTACAGGCGTTGCTCATGTAGCAACAACTTAGTGCACGGTTCCTCAACAGATAGTTGACCTGGGAAGTGGGTAATGATTCCAACCAACGTGTCATACTCCCTGCCTAACCCAAGAAGGACATGATCTACAAAATCTTGATTAGGAACTGGAGAGCTGATGGCACCAAGGGAATCAACTATCTTTTTAGCCTCTCAAAGATACTCATCAATGGTCATGGCATCGGCTTTTCATATAGTAGTAAGTTGGTGTTTGAGTTCAACTGATTTAGCCTAGCTAGCATCCATAAAACGATGGTACAAAGAGATCCAAACACGTGATGTAGTCAGCAAGTTAACGTCAATAAGAACTTCTCTGGACAATGTAGCAAACAACCATGAACGTACATTTTGATCAACTCTAAGCCATGTACGATAGTGGTGGTTAACTTGCCGGTTACCAGATGCATCACATACAAATTGAGGTAGGTTAGAGATAGAGCCATCTACAAATCCAACTAGTTTATAAGAAAGCAACAAAGAGGTGAACTGAGTACGCCAAGTGAGATAATCTTCAACTGTATTCAATTTGATTGTCACCAAATTAGTGACATTAGGTGCAGCCAATGCCGCTGCAGAGTGAAAAATAGATCGAATTGGTGGCTCCATTGATTCAACATAAGGTAAGAGAGGGGGCTGTCAAGTTTTTTCCATAGAGAAACCAGGCAGAATGTTGGAGGAGCAGAATGGATAGGGACAGATAAAGTTAAACGAGGCAATGAAGGAATGGTTAAAGGTTGACGAGAAGAGCTTGATGAAATAGTACCGGTAACAGTTGTAGAAAAAGGCAGGGAGATATCTAAAGAACATGAAATTGAAAGCGGCTGGCAAGCCATATCACCTGAAAAGATTCAAAAGAACAATAGGATAGAAGGAAAATTGGAAAGATTCAAAAGAACAGTAGCATAGAAGCAAAATTGGATTCGCAATGGGTATTACTGGACGTCTGATACCATGTAACAAATAACTCACAGATCAAGGAGCCAATATATATCCTCAGCTATATACATAATTCAAACTATAAGACTCCTTCAAGTACCAGTCTAGGAATATTGGACTACGAGTCCTAATAAACACAACTTAGTCTTCAACTCTGGTTTCATAAATTTAAAATAAGGTGAAAAACATTTGGTCTCTATAACCAAATTCCTACTTAGTTTTCATAAGTTCTTAAATGGACTTTTAGCCATATTAGATAAATTGGTTAGATGTTAAGCATTCCATTTTCTGTTAGATGATTCATGCTTTCAAATTTAATGAGCCTAAGACACTAAAACATGAAATATGCTTTCAAATTAGTTTCATTCTATTATATAGGAAGGCAAATAATCATTGGCAAAATTTGAAATAAACAAATTAAAAGATGTTATTGGAGAAACAATCATGGTACATTCCTCATGATAAAAAGATAAATACATATATTAGAAGTAGATAAAGTTGGAAACTCCAAAAGAAAGATAGGATAATAATTGGGCTCAGTAGGAAATTATTCTATAAAAAGGAAAATGTTGAAAATCATTGTCGAGGTGGTAGATAAGGAGTGGCAAGTAAAATAAGGTCACTTTTTCTGGCGGCAGTTACTCCAACCAATTCAGTTAAGTCCAAGTCTTTTGGCTCCATTCCATTAGGGAGTTTCCAGTCGAAGTGATATAGCAATTGAGCCAACGGCAAATAAATATTAGCTAAGCCAAATGATATCCCGGGACAAATCCTTCTCCCACCACCAAAGGGAAGATACTCAAAATTGTTACCAACAAAGTCCACAGAGCACTGCTCAAATCTCTCTGGCTTAAAGCTTTCTGCGTCATCCCAATAGTTAGGATCTCTTCCCAATGCCCAAACATTAACCATGACTTTGGTCTTCACAGGAATAATGTAGCCGTTTATGTCAGTCTCTTCCCTACATTCTCTTGGGACCAAAAGTGGAACTGGTGGATGTAGTCTTAGAGTTTCTTTAATGACTAACTTTAAGTACTTCAGCTCCTCCACATCATTTTCATCAAACGTTTCTTTGTCTTTAAAGGCTTCTCGCACTTCTGCTTGAGCTTTGGAGAATACACTTGGATTTTTCATCATTTGCACCATTGCCCACACAAGTGTTGACGATGAAGTCTCTGTTCCGGCAGCAAACATGTCCTGCATATATTACCAAAATAACATGAGATAACATATTTGTGGTGATTGATTCAATACTTAGAAAAATGTATAATATACAATAATACTTACAAAAATGATAGCTTTGATGTTGTCGTTGGTGATAGGAAATTGAAGTCCTCCATCATTCATAAGTCTTAGAAGGACATCAATTAGATCTTCACCACCTAATGCACCATTAGTTTTCCCCATTGCAATGTTCTTCTTGTGCTCATTGATGACATCCTCAACAATTGCATCAACCTTATGATGGGCATTCATAATTTTACCCTTCATTCCACTAAGCACATGGAGAAACGTGAGTGATGGAAAGATGTCAGCCACATCAAACCCTCCTGCTAACCCTATCACTTCTTTGATCAGTTGTATAAATTGGTCCTGCTCCTTGAACACTCTCCCAAATGCTGTTCTACATGTCATGGAACTTGTGAACAAAAAGAGCTTTTCAGAAAAATTAACCGGCTCACCTGAACATAACTGGATAAAATTAACTAGGCGATCAACTTCATCGCGCCTAATCGAGCTGTATGTCCTGACATTCTTGGCACTCAACACTTCCAAGACACAAATTTTACGCATTTGTCTCCAGTAATCTCCGTAGGGGCAAAAGGCAATGTCAGACCTGTTGTAACAGACAATGTCAGGAGCCAAAAGTTTAGGCCTAGACGCGAAAGCGATGTCATGAGTTTTTAGTACTTGTTTTGCCATATCAGGAGAAGTAACGACAACTGCAGAAACTTCACCAAGCTGAAGGTGCATAAGTGGTCCATATTTTTTGGCTAAGTCTCTAAGGACATGATGTGGAAGTCCACCAGCCATATGAAGCATGCTTCCTAGTAAAGGAAGTTCCATGGACCTGGAGGCAATTTTTTGGATTGGCTATTGGAATTTTTCCATTTCCTTACCAAAAAGAGAAAAGATAGAAAAAGGAAGATGGAAGCCAAGCTAAAGAATTGCATTTTGGAGTGTGTGGTGATTCTTCAACGTTGTGTTGCTTATGCTCTTTTATAGGCTTCTGAGAAACATATATAATAGTGATACATTTTTCAACAAATATATTTCAAAGCAGACTTTGTTTACTAGCTTCTGTTGAAGTCAAAACAATTCAGCTCAGCATAATCATGTAAACAAATGTTATAGTAAGGCGTCGGCTGAAAAATTGATTTTATAATCAAGAAGAAGAAAATGTGTGGTTGCCACCTTGGAATTAAATCGGTCCTACGTTGTACCAATTTTGACAGGTGTGGAGTATTATATTGGCTAGGACACATGTAAGGTTCTTTGCTAAGTTAGAATATTTACACACATTCTTTCTCACAAACCTTAGGTATCGTTTGGTAGAGTGGATAAACAAAATTAATGCATTGTATTAATAGTATCTTGTTTGGTATATTTTTTCATTATATGTATAACTAATGCAATTAGTTCTACACTCTATTCTGTATTAAGGTGTGTATTACTAATATCATAGATTTCTAGGTATTAGTAATGCAATTTGTTCTACACTCTATTCTGTATTAAGATGTGTATTACTAATATCATAGACTTCTAGGTATTAGTAATGTAAGGGGATTTAATACTTGTATTAACATGCATTATTAAAGACTCAATTATCCCTCAAAATTTTTTTTACATCTTTTCCACCATAATTATTGAAAATATATTTGTAAATAAATATTTTTATGCAATGCATGCTATTTTTAATACACTAAACCAAACAATGCATAAGAAATATTTCATCTCTAATTAATGCAAGCATAACTAATACAAACATTACTAATACAAGTATTACTAATACATTCTATTTAGTATTATTTTTATGCACTCTACCAAACGATCCCTAAATGTAATAGCTTCTTTTTTTTAGGATTTAAATTAAACACCGTTAGATCGGCAGGAATGTACTAGTGTATGTAGTATTGTTTTTTAAGCAATATCGATATTTAAAAAATCGATTAGATAAACAAATCCAAAGCTAAGAAAATTTTTTAATATTATTATAATAAAATACAAATCAAGTATTTCTATTTAGAATAAGAGGTTAGAAACACATACTATTGGACAATGTTTGTGCTTCTTGGAATTGATTTTGAATTAACGAGTAGTTTTATCATTGAAGGCGTTTCACTTTATAGTAAAATGCTTCAATTACTTATGTCCAATGTTATATTGTGTGGGACTTTTTTATATTGACAAAAAGATACTCCATGTCTATTTATCATTTCTAATACATAAATATCAAGCGTGTAGGCTCCACCAGGGCGGAGCCACATGAGGTGAAGACAGTAGCAGAGCCAAGATTTTTAATAAGGGGTATCAAAATATAATATAAAAAATTACATGTTGTTATTAGGGATAGAACACCACAAACTCAAGCAACTTTTATAACTCCTTAACCATTACACTAAAGCTTCAATTTATGTCAAGATGTGTCAGCACTTGTATATATATATTCATTAAACTAAATTTTGACTTATATATACAATGTAATTTTCCGACGAAGGGGTGTCGAGGGTGGCTACGCCCTTGGATGAGGGTTTAATCCAAACTCTTTTGGGTGGAAAATTATACTATTTGTACATAATTAAAATAATTTTTTATGTATATATAGCAAATGTCAAACCCCATTAGACTAGTTTTGTACTCCTCAGCTTTTGAAGCCCTTAATAAAAATACTAGCTCCGCCACTAGGCTCCACATATATTTACCATATCATGTCTTTTTTAAATTTATTATATATTTAAAAATTACAAAAAAAGTACTATAAATTATAACAATAAAATAATTTAAAATATAAAAAAATTGATTGACTCTCAAAAATTCATCTATCCCACATAAATTGGGAACAATATATACTATCTGAAAAATTAAGTAAAAAATATTATAAATCACAATAGTTAACAGCTTAAATATCTAAAAACCTTATTGAAAATAAATTGACTCTCGAAATTCTATCTTTATACATAAATTGGGGCAAAGGAGTGATATATATTATTTAAAAATTACGTTAAAGGTACTATAAAATCGCAATAATTATCAACTTAAATATCTAAGATCCTTATAAAAATTTGGTTGACTCTAAAAATTGGGACAAAGAGAGTAACATATATTATGTGAAAATTATGTAAAATGTATATAAATTATAATAATTAACAACTTAAAACATCTATAAAAAATATTTTTAAAAAATTGATTGACTCTCAAAATCACATGTGTCGTGAATTGGGACGAAAGGAGTAACATATATTATGTGAAAATTACATAAAAAGTGCTATAAATCATAATAAATTAACAACTTAAAATATTTAAAAAAACATATAAAAAAAATTGGTTGACTCCAATTTTCATATGTGTCTCATAAATTGGAGCAAAAAGAGTAACATATATTGAGCCCATGCTGACACGGACTTTGTATCTAGTGTGTGTGTATACATAGTACTACAATATTTTTGTAGTATATCTAGTGTGGGGGGGGGGGGTACTATAACATTTTTTAAGAGTTAATTCCCTAAATTGGCATTCCATGTTATTAAAGCCTCATTTTGTTTTAATACTAGACTAATTTAATTCATCAAACTCATACTCAAAATTTATATATATATATATATATATATATATATGAACATATAGCTATTGCATTTTTAAAAATTGAATTGAAGTTCAAACTGGACCACGATATATAAATCACTTCATGAACATTAACTTACATTATTTAATCATATACTATTGTATAATGAATCAATAATATTAGAGCTATGCATAAAAAAAGATTGGTGCAATGATGTAGGAAGCACTTGTACCTGGCTTCGTTTGTAAGTTAGACTCTTGTATTTACGACTTTGCCAACTAAATCCTTACACTTACTCAAACACAATATTTTAAACACCTCTAACCATACCAAATATGTGGCATTAATATTACTAACTTGGAATAATGAGTGATTCCATGTGTTTTAAAGCAAGTGAATATAGTATTTTATATTAAAAACATTAAAACATTTCAAAAAATAAAATAAAAACGCCCAAAAAAAAAGAACAAGAAGAAGTCATCTTCTTCAAAGCCTTCAGCCCACTGCCGCCACACCCTCCCCCCTCCCCCCCCCCAACCCAACCAAATCAAATTTCTTCTTCACATTCCACTCCTTTCCTTCTTCTTTGGATTCACCCACCATTCTCACCTCCTCCTTTTCTCAATGCCACGCACCATTGCCTCCCCCCCCCCCCCAAAATACTTTCTCAAAATTCGCTTCTTTTGCTGAAAACCAACACCACCCCTAGTCCTTTTGTTTTATCACATTTACATCCCAAAAATTTATTTTCATGAGTATTTATCGAATTTTGTATGAGTTAATGTTAAGGGTGACAGTGGATATTGAAAACTTTCATTGATAAGCTTGATG
This sequence comes from Solanum dulcamara, assembly GCF_947179165.1. NCBI lineage: Eukaryota > Viridiplantae > Streptophyta > Magnoliopsida > Solanales > Solanaceae > Solanum > Solanum dulcamara. The sequence continues at coordinate 20,393,409 of NC_077237.1, read as the reverse complement.
AAGCTTCAAAAATAACAAATGCATTTTGTGAATTTATAAAATAAATTAAAAATTGTAATGGAGATTTGTTGGATTTGTGTTTGTGAACCTATAGTGTGAAATTCAAGTCAAATAGGTAAGAATTCCACCCACTTGACATGAATTTGGTGCTCAAATTGAGAGAAAATATGAAGAAAAATAATGTTCAAATTTTTTAGAATATGTAAAATTAGCTTTTTTTTATTTTTTATTTTTTATTTTTTTAACATTTAATTTCTTATGTTTCATCAATAATGACGTGGAATTCTACGTGTAAATGTGTGCACTACACGCACATACATAGGATGAGAAAGGGGTTTCAAATATTGTATTTCAGTGAGTTTGAGAATTCAGTTGGCAAAGTCATAAGTATAAGGGTCCAGCTTACAAATAAAACCAAATGCAAAGATCTCCCAGGTCATTGCACCAAAAAAATTAGGTGATACTTCTCTATAACCAACATTAGTATTTATCCTTTTGGTCAATTGGTTGCCTTTCTATTTCTTATATTTCCCTAAACAAATTGTTGAAAAATCAAGTCACTCATTTTAAATTATCCTATCTAATTAAAAGTTTATAAAAAAATTGAAAAAAACTGAAACAATTCATTTTTTTAATTCCCAAGAAACAATGCAGCTCCCAAAGGCATAATAAATGCTCCTATCATATATTTTGTCTCTTTAGCTGCATTAGTCACAAACCATAATTACTTACTAATAATAACTTTGTTCTATACATACCCATATAAACCATCTCTAAACTCACATCCTCCACCAATATCAATTCTTTATATTTTGTATTCACAACTTACTAACTCAAAACCTTTAGAAATTATTTGTCGTTGAGTTGATTTTGAGTCTTCTGCCCCATCATCAAGTATGTATTATGTCAAATTTCGTGGGCAAGGTAAATAAAAATTAGTTATGTTTTTTAAATGGAAATTTTAGATAAGAACTTTGGTGAGTTTTTTTTTTCTCTCTCAAGTTTTAGTCTAGAAAATTCTTTTGTCTTTTTTGTTTTATTTGGGTAGGCTTCTCTCTCAATGAAGAGTGTTTATAAATAATTAAAGTATAGATTTTGTATAAATTAATAGTAAAATTTTCTTTGGAATACAATCCACTATTGTTTGATCCAATATATCGAGGATGAGCCCCCACTTTCATAGATTTTTAATTTGACCTCCCGTAGTAATTCTTGATTTTTTAAAATGGAGTGGAATTAATTTATCGTACTTGCTTAGTGTTCCCCGTGTGGTTCACACTAAACTCCATCAAACTACTCAATCAATATCAACAAGATGTATGACCGCTAAGACTTGATTTACTTTGGCTTGAATTAAAACTAAAATAAGTGTGGAGGCAAATACTTTTATGTATACTTCTTCTAGTTGATCCACAACATCCTCTACTCTCATGAGATGATACACACTAGCTAACACTCCGGACGAGATTTATAATAATTTTCTTCCTTCCAGTCTGCAAGCTTCCATCTTTTTCGTACTCCTTATCAAATGCAATGTCTGTCTATTTTACTGCTAATATTTTTTAATTCTCCAACTATGTAATATCCTTTTAAATCATATATTAGATTTATTAATATTAACCTAAGTATTTATTGATTCTTATTTAAGTTCATTAACATTATAAGTAGAATAATCTTTTTAAGAATCTAATGTTATTTTTTGTGATTGTTATTTTCATATTCTATGCATTAAATATGTATAAATGTAATGAAAATAAAAATAAATAATATGTACACAGAGAGATGCATGTGCAATGCCCTAATTGTCATTTTTTATATTTTTGATAAAATTACTATTTTAACCCTCTGGTTAGTTATTTTGAGTCACTTTTGGTTGGATCTGAAATTTTGAAAATCTTATGAAAAGTTGAGGTTTTGCTTGAAAAATGAGTCTTAAAGGCTTAAGTTGTCAAAATTTGAGTTTCGGAGTCATTTGGAGTTTCGAGATTCAAAATGGAATTCTGTCTAGTCCATCCGCTTCGGAATGTGGAAATTGGTGGAATCAGATTTGGAGTTAAAACATGGAATTTAGGTTCGAAGTTGGAAATTGAGTTAAAGCTTAATCCAACTTTGACTTTGGCCAACACTTGGGGTTTGGGTGCTCAGATTAGAATTTTGATGGTTCCAATGATTTTGGGAGGTGATTCTAACGCTAGAAATGGCTTCGTTATAATTTTTGGAGGTCCTGAGGCTATTTTGTGTATTTTAAGTGCCGAAACTAGTTTAATTGTGACTTATCGGATTTCAGATCAAGGAGGCCTCGAATTTGAATTTCGATGACTCCATTGAGTTTGGAACATCAAATTTAGCAGGGTTTATATATGGTTTGTGTATACGGGGTTCCGAACGAATTCCAAGGGTCCAATCGAAGGCTTGAGTTGTGACTTAGCTTATTTTGTTGGTGCTGATGTGGGTTCGCTAAAGAGAACCTTCGCTTAAGCGAAGGGACTCACTTAGGCGGGGTTCACGAAAGAGAACCTCCGCTAAAGAGAAGGTCCAGTCGCTTAAGCGACAACTGAGAGGGTTTAGGCGAGGTTTAAGGTATTTTCACCATTTTTAACATTTTCAAGCTCAGTTTAAGCAATTTCTTCGAGGTTTTTCATGACAAAACTATTGGGTAATGTGTTTCTAACACTTTCCCTTAATTTTCATTGAACAATTTTATATTGTAACTTCAAATTGTGGATTTCAAATTGGAGATATTGAGTTTTCTTGAACATGAACTTTTGAAAGAGAAATGAGGATTTTGAACTCATTTTAGCCTCATTTTTTAAACGAATTTCACCAGTAGATTTTTGATTACTTGAGGAACATTTTCATCTAAAATTAATCAAATTCCAAGTTTGATTTTCGATATGAGATTTTTGACCATTTTACCCTTTTCACCCAAATTGCTTGATTTTAGTGTCAATAGTTTCGAAATGTGATTGTGAGTCTATATTTAATTAGATTGTGGTGATTTATAGTATTGACAAAGGGAAAAAACTTTGAGTTTGGATTGTTCGTGACTTTTGACTAAGGCAAGTGTAATTCTAACCTTTGTTAAGTATGTTAAACCTTGTATTTTCCTATGTGAGGGGATTAGGGTCTGTTAAGTCATAAAATCAAATTGAATTATATGAGTTGAAGTGTGGTTATGGAATTTGAATAGGGGTAATTGTCTAAGTGTTGTGAATTATGAGGTATTGATCTATTGTGTAATTGTAGAATATATGACATCTTATTTGAATATTTATCTTGTTTCACTCATTACTTGTGCATATGTTATATCTGGTGATGGTTGAGAAATGATATGAGTGAAGTACTAAATATTGGGACCAAGGTTTCTACCGATCAAGGTGATTTGTCAAGGTTTCTTCTGGCGACCGAGGTCTTTTTCGATGGATATTATGGTCGAGGTCTCTTTCGGTAGTTATTGGCCAAGGTCTTTTACCGCGGATACATGGTCTATGTGAGGGCCCCATGGGTTTCGATCTGAGGTGATCAGTGGATGTGTATCGTTGGAAAGACATGCATCACTATTATCTGATATTGCATTTGCATCTATTTCATCTTGTGATTGATTATGATTTGAGATTTCCTATGTTACCTAAGTAAGGGAGTGAGAACAGATATGTGATTTCTACTTGTGGATTATTTAGTATTCTGGTATAATTATGATATAAATTATATAGATTGGGTTATTTGGGTGTTGGTGTGTAGTTGTGGAGTATTGTGGTTGGGATGTCAAGAGTACCTTGCTTCTAAATTTATGTAGGATCTGAGCCCGGCACCTCCTGCTCTTAGTACTCCTTTGATCGGGCCGAGCTTCTGGATGCACGAGAGGTAGCAACTTATCTTCTTCAGCAGACTTTCGTTGTCCTTTTACTTTATTTTGTGTTCTACTTGAGGACTGAAACATATAGACTTGTATCTTTTTCATTTCTATTAAAATAGTGGCTTGTACATGTTACACCAAGTCTTGGGTAGTTAGAATCTATTTTTTTGCTTATCCTTATGTATATCATATTAAACTTTACATTTCTGCTTTCATTTTCATTTATTTTGAATTGTTCAGATGCTTAGGCTGACTCGTCTTAGTAGGTTAGGCGAGTGTCATCACACCAAAATTCGGGTCATGACAAATTGGTATTAGAGCCCCAGATTAATAGGTCTCACATGTGTAAAAGCCTAATCTAGTAGAGCTTTGAAGATCGGTGTGGAGACGTCCATTACTTATCTTTGAGGGGCTATAAAGACTATTAGGAAATTATCTTTTTACTTCTTTTAATACTGTCGTGCGTGGGTTCTTGTATAAGTGCTAAGTTATTGCAATTCTTTCAGCAGATAGTTAGGACTCGAGCATCAGCTTCTACTAGACGAGGGGATCCATCCCTTGAGGTTTCTACTGAGATTCCATCTCGAGGTAGGGGTAGAGGTAGAGGTAGAGCTAGAGGTCGAGGTAAGGGCCGGGGCCAAGGAGCGGCACCAGCCAAGGATCATGAGAGGGGCATTTCCCCTAAGCCGGTGACAGAGGCCAGATGAGAGCAAGTTCCTTCCTGAGTATACGACAGCACCATTACTAGTAGACACTTTATTAAGGGTTTTGGGCATGCTCGAGACTATGGAACAGACTGGCAGTGCTGCAGGCACACCCGGTACATCACAGACCCGAGTGAGGTCTAGGTCCCAGGCCAGTAGCACCTTCTAAGGCTCAGGGACAGGCGAAACAGCCGCTAGTAGTTCCTATAGTTAAGGTTCCTCCAGCACCAGTAGTTGAGGTTTAGGATGCACCAGTAGCTGCATTGACAGAGGATGAGCGGCGTCATTATGAAAAGTTTAGAAAGATGAACCTACCTCAGTTCCAAGTTATGAAGACTGAGGATGCATATTAGTTCTTGACCACTTGTAGGGAGTTTCTTGAGATAGTTGGGATGGTTGAGTCCCATGATGTTCGATATGTTACTCTCCAACGATGTGGGCCGGCTAAAGAGTTATAGAGGATATATTCTAGATCTTTACTAATTGGATCTCCTCCAGTAACTTGGGAGGCATTCACCGATACTTTTATGATTGTTTCATCCCTTGTAGTGTGAGAGAGGAGAGTTGCCTTAGATTTGAGAGCTTCAGGCAAAATGGGATGTCCATTTTTGAGTATGAGGTTCGCTTTTGTCAGCTAACCAGATATGCCACCGCTATCATCCCCGATGAGACCGAGAGGGTTCACCATTTTGCAAGGGGTTTGACTTATTCTATCAAGTAGTTATTTTGGGTATTTAGAGATAGAGCCTCCTTTCAGTTGGTGGTTAGTGCTGCCAAGGAGGCAAAATTGATGGAAAATAAGGAGTTCATTTCAGCGCATAGGATCGATCCATGCCTCTATGATAGTATCTGAGGGGAGACAAGGTTATTGTGGTTCATACAGTTTAGTTTAGAGTTCATTTGGGCCACAACAAAGGCCTATTAGTCGGGGTGGTTACAGTATCCCTCCTATTTCTTCGCATCAGCCATATGTTCCAAGATTGTGTTTTGGGTGTGGATCCCTGGACAATATGGTTCGACAATGACCCATGCAGACTCATTCTAGTCCACACCATACTTACACAGCAGTACCAGCCAGAGGTTTAGCCCCAATGACCCAAGGTCATTATAGGGGTCAAATCGATAGAGGTGGTCATACCGAAGGTAAGGGAGTGGGTGATTCCCTAGCAAAAGAGGGTGGTAGAGGAGTTGCCTAGATAAGTGGCGGACGGGGAGCTCATTGTTATGTATTTCCAGGTAGACCTAAGGTTGAAGCCTCTGATGCAGTCATCACAGGTATTGTTCTAATTTTTCATCGCCCTGCATCTGTGTTATTTGATCCTTGCTCCACTTATTCATATGTGTCAACATATTTCTCTTCTGAGTTTGACTTGCTATGTAATCATATGCATGTGCCAGAGCATGTTTCTACCTTAGTAGGATAGCCCTTAGTAGTAGATCGGGTGTACCGATCCTGTCTTGTGTCTTTGGTAGGTTATGAGACATGGGTGGATATGATTATCCTTGATATAGTGGACTTCAATGATAGTTTAGGTAGGGATTGGTTATCTCTATATCGTGTTATTCTTGATTATTATGCTAAGACAATAATATTAGCTATGCCTGGTAGACTGCGAATAGAGTGGAAGGATTTGAATGGTTCTTATCCTAGTAGGGTTATTTTTTGTATTCGGGCCCAGCGATTGATTGATAGGGGTTGTTTAGCATATTTGGCATTTATTCTTGATACTGATGTTGAGCCGCCTTCTATGGAGTCTATTCATGTGGTTTGAGAGTTCATGGATATATTTTCTACTGATCTTCTAGGGGTTCCACCTGACAGGGATATTGACTTCTCTATTGACCTCGAGTCGGGCACTAAGCCCATTTCTATTTCTTCTTATCACATGGCTCCAGCTGAGTTGAAAGAACTAAATGAGCAGCTTGAAGATCTATTGAGTAAGGTATTTATTCACCCTAGTGTTTCTCCTTGCGGTGCCCCAGTGTTATTTATGAAGAAGAAAGAGGGGTCTATAAGGATGAGTATCGACTATAGACAGTTGAATAAGGTGAATATCAAGAACAAGTACCTGCTTCCCCATATCGATGATTTGTTTGATCATCTCCAAGGAGAGGTTTTATTCTCTAAGATCAATTTGAGATCTGGTATCATCAATTGAGGATTCAACCTTCAGATATTCCTAAGACAACCTTCCGGATCAGATATGACCACTATGAATTTGCTGTTATATCTTTCGGGATGACTAACCCCCCAACAGCATTTATGGAGTTGATGAATAGGGTGTTTCGTCCGTATCTTGATTCATTTGTGATTGTATTCATTAATGATATCTTGGTTTACTCCAAGACTGAAGCAGACTATGTGCAACAGTTAAGGATTGTGCTCCAAAGGCTTAGAGAGGAGAAACTTTATGTAAAATTCTCCAAGTGTGAGTTTTGGTTGAGCTCGGTGGCGTTCTGAGGGCATGTGGTGTCCAAGGAGGGAATTAGAGTCGATCCGGCTAAGATAAAGGCAGTTTGAGGATGGATTGGGCCCACCTTAGCTACAGAGATTCATAGTTTTATGGGCTTGGTAGGGTATTATCGCAATTTTGTTCTAGGCTTCTCTACAATAACAACTCCATTGACCAGGCTCACTCAGAAAAATGTGGTATTTCATTGGTCGGATAAGTGTGAGGAGGGCTTCCTAAAGCTTAAGGTATTATTGACTACCGCGCACCGGTGTTGACCTTTGACTTCACCATGTATTGTGATGCATCGGAAGTGGGCTTAGGTAGAGTGTTGATGGGAAAAGGAAAGGTGATCATTTATACTTCGAGGTAATTGAAGGCTTATGAAAAGAACTATCCCACCCATGATTTAGAATTGGTGGCAGTTATCTTTATTTTAAAATTATGACGACATTATTTATATGGAGTTCATTGTGAGATATTCATCGATTACCAGAGTCTGCAATACATCTTCAGTCAGTGGAACTAAAATTTGAGGCAAAGGAGGTGGGTCGAACTTCTGAAGGATTATGATTTGAATATCCTATATCACCTCGGGAAGGCCAATGTGGTGGCCGGTGGATTGAGTAGGAAGACTTCTAGTATGGGGAGTCTTGCGGCTATTTGGGCTGAGAAGCGACCCTTGGCTAGAGATATTCAGAGATTGACCAATGGATTGGTGAGATTGCAGGTTTCCAATTAGGGCTGAGTGCTTGATTTTATAGCGACCCACTCTTTTTTGATTGACCAGATTCGAGAGAGGTAGTTTAAGGATGAGAAGTTGTGCCTCATTCGAGATAAGGTGACGAGAGGTGAAGCCAAGGAGGCAATACTTGATTTTTGATGGTGTTTTGAGGATTGGGAGTCATATTTGTGTGCCCAAGGTGGATGAGTTGATCATATTAATACTGAAGGAGGTCCATTGCACTTGATATTCTATTCATCCGGGGGTAGCAAAGATGTACCATGACTTGAGCCAACATTATTGGTGGTGCGGTATGAAGAAGGACATCGCCGAGTTTGTGTTTAAGTATTTGACATGCCAGCAGGTTAAGTGTGAGCACTAGGGCCCGAGGGTGAGTTTCATAGGATACCCATTCCCACTTGGAAGTGGGAGAGGATCACGATAGATTTTGTGGTAGGATTTCCCACTACTGTGGGAGGTTTTGATTCTATTTGGGTTGTGGTCAAGCAATTGACCAAATCAGCTCATTTCATTCTAGTTAAGGTTAATTTCACAGTGGATAGGTTGGCTCAGCTCTATATTAGTCAAATTTTTAGGCTTTATGGGGTTCCTGTTTCCATCATATCAGATCAGGGCTCATTTTTCACATCTTACTTCTAGAAGGTCGTGCAGCGTGGATAGGGTACTCGATTGGATCTGAGTATTGCATTCCACCTTTCAGACAGATGGACAATCTGAGAGGAATATTCAAGTACTTGAGGATGTGCTTCGGGCATGTGTGATTGATTTTGGTGCTTAGTGGGATCAGCACTTTCTCCAAGCGGAGTTCTCTTACAACAACAGTTACCATTCCAATATCCAGATGGCTCCTTTTGAGGCCTTGTATGGCTGGAGATGTAGATCACCCATTGGATGGTTTGATTCTGTGGTAGTGGATAGCCTAGACACCGATTTGCTTTAAGATACTATAGAGTTGGTTCTGCTGATTCAGGGTAGGTTGTTGAAAGCTCAGAGTCGCCAGAAGAGCTATGTTGACAGGTGGGTTCGACCTTTGGTATTCATGGTTAGTGATCAGGTATGGTTGTGGGTCTCTTCCTTGAAGGGTTTCATGAGGTACGAGAAGAAGGGCAAGCTCAACCCTAAGTTTATTGGCCCTTTTGAGATCTCATATCGAGTAAGAGAGGTGGCCTATAGACTTACCTTTTCACCTAGTCTATCCTCTGTGCATCTAGTACTTCATGTCTTGATGCTATGACGCTATATTCTAGATGAGTCTAATGTGATCTCCCATGATTCAGTAGAGTTGATCCTAGATTTGACATATGAGGAGGAGCCTATGGCTATTTTGGACAGGCAGGTCAGGAAATAAAGGACTAAGAAGATAGCTTCGGTGAACATCCAGTGGCGACATTGGTCCATAAAGGTAGCTAGTTGGTAGTTAGAGTCAGACATGCGGGCCCATTACCCCCATCTTTTTGAGACTTTAGGTATTCCCTTGTTGTATGTTCGAGGACGAACATGGTTTTTAGTAGTGGATGATGCAATGACCCTGAAGGTCATTTTTGATATTTTTGATAAAATTACCATTTTACCCTATCGTTAGTTTCCCCTAGTCCCTTTTGGCTAATTAACACACAAAAGAGTCAGTGCATGATCCCTCTGAATACTGATCCTGAGATCACTGAAAGGGTCACTTCTATCACTGGTTTCAAAATAACTCATGGCCCTATTACTTACTTAGGATGTCCCTTATATATTGGACGTAAAAGGATCATATACTTTACTAGTATGGTGTCCAAAGTGATATCCATAATTAGAGGATGGCAAGCCAAAGTACTCAATTATGGGGGGAGAGCTGCTCTTGTGAAGTATGTGTTGCAGTCCCTCCCAATTCATCTTCTATCTACTGTGATTCCAACTTCCACTACTCTCAAACAAATAAAGTCTCTTATAGCAAACTTCTTTTAGGGATGGGACAGAGAAAAAAGAAAATACCATTGGGCATCATGGGAGACCCTCAGCTACCCAACAGAAGAAGGAGGTGTTGGCATGAAAAATCTTAAAGATGTCTATCTAGCAATGCAGTATAAACAATGGTGGATTTTCAGGTCTAAGAAGACTCTATGGGGGAGTTTTTTGAGGGCCAAGTATTGCCAAAGGGCACATCCAGTAATCAAGAAATGGGACACTGGTCAATCACTTATGTGGAAACATATGATGACAAACAAATCTGAGATTGAGCCTCATATACAGTGGCACTTTAACTCAGGCTCTTGTAGTTTTTGGTGGGATGATTGGCTAGGAATTGGACCCCTAGCTTACCACAAAGAATGTCTACCTAGACTTAACAATACCACTATCTCAAAGTTCCTGAATAATGGAGAATGGGATGAAGAGAAGGTGAGGCAACATGCACCACAACACCTGATACAAAAGATTCTAAGTTTTTCCTTCAAGTATCAACCTGACCTACCAGATACAGCCTATTGGAAGCTGACCTCAGATGGAAACTTTACTTGTGCTTCAGCTTGGAACCAAATCAGGCCAAAAAGGAACAAAACCATGACAGACAATAATATATGGCATAAGAATATACCCTTCAAGATATCCTTTCTTGTCTGGAGAACTCTCAGAAGCAAGTTGCCCACCAATGAAAATATTGTGCACTTTGGTCATGCAGCTGCTCAATGTTCTTGTTACTACAGGCCAGGTTGGGATAATATAGATCACATATTTATCTCTGGACACATGGCTAGACACATATGGAAGTATTTTTCTGATTGCTGGGGTATACAACACAGCAGCAGCCCCATGAGGAGCAATTTGATGAAATGGTGGCTGGCTAAACCAAATAATGAAGTCCATAAACTATTATTGCAAGCTACTCCTATATTTATTTGTTGGAACCTATGGAAGAATAGATGTGCTAGCAAATATGGTGGCAAAAAGTCAAGTAGTACTAGAGTGAAGTTCTCAGTCATCAAAGAACTATACATGCTGATCTTCATAACTTTCCCTTACATTAATTGGCCAAGTGACTGGAAGGAGCTAATAGCTATGGTGGAAAGCTGCAGCCATGAGCTGAAAATCATCCAAGTTAGTTGGCACAAACCAGCTTACCATGTGGTTAAATTGAATACTGATGGAAGTGCCTTGGATAATCCTAGAAGAATTGGAGCTGGGGGCATCCTAAGAGATCATAAAGGAAACATCATTTATGCATTTACTGCACCACTTGGAATTGGTTCTAACAACCAAGTTGAGGTACAAGCTGCAGTCATAGGCATTATCTGGTGTATTCAACATGGCTACAGCAGGGTTCTACTGGAGGTTGACTCTAAATTACTTGTGAAATGGCTAAAACAAGAGATTACATCTCCCTGGACCATCAGGAACTACATCACAAACCTACAGGAGCTGATCATAATGCTGGATTTCTTTCAATGTAAGCACATCTATAGGGAAGCTAACTTTGTTGCAGATACACTTTCCAAGCATAGCCACAGTGTAGACAGCATGGTTCAATTCTACAGTACTCAACAGCTTCCTAAGGAAACAAGAGGATACTACATCTTGGACAAAATGGGGATGTCAAACTTTAGGAGGACAAAACTGAAGAGGATCAAACAACCTCCTTGATTTGTATATCATTAATTGTAGTACAGAATTCCCTATGTATAAATTCATAGATAGGAATTTTGTAAAGGGGAGAGTCTCCCTTGTTTATTGTCTTCCTAGAACAATTAACTTACCTCTTGAGTTAAGGATTAGAATAGATATCTTTCTTTTTCTTTTCCTTTGTGATTGTGCAGGTACCTGCAGATCATAAACATATTAGCCAACAATTGCAATTCACTTCAAGTATCATGCTACTTTGAGCCTTGGGTTGGACTTGCAGCAGCTGAGTTTGGAGTTCTTTCACCAATACCTCAACAACATAGGCCACACTACAGCAGCAATAGTGATTGCAACTAAGCAACAGCAGCAGCAACTCAACAGCAACAGCAGAGCCCAGAAGCAATCAACAATCCTCAACAAATACACCATACAACATCAAAATGACTCCAACTTGTGCATTATTACAGCAAATACAGTATATGCAAAGACCAAGAAGTTTCAGCTCAAATGGACAATTGGAGACGTTAGTCGAACGACCTTGAAAACGTTAGCCGACTTAAGCCTAATGAGGGAGCAATTTGCAATTCGGAGTTTCCAGGCCTCCAAATGTTGCAGGACTACAGAAAATATAGTGATTGCAAAGCCCAAGAAGTTTCAGCTCAAACGGATAATTGGAGATGTTAGTCGAGCGATCTTGAAAAAGTTAGACGACTTAAGCATAATAAGGGAGCAATTTGCAATTTGGAGCTTCCATCTTGTGGAAAAGGCCTCCAAATGTTGCAGGACTACAGCAAATATAGTAATTGCAAACCCCAATAAGTTTCAGCTCAAACGTATAATTGGAGACTTTAGTCGAGCGACCTTGAAAAAGTTAGCCGGCTTAACTCTCAGAATTGCAGAAACTTCAGAAACTCAGGAGCCTTTTTTGGATATTTGCTTTGTTGTTTCTTATTGCCTTAGTTGTAAAGGTGTCAGTCAGCAACAAAGACATATACAGCATCTGTGGAAAGCCAACAGGAAAAACATACCTCAGCTGAACAATCCAACAAAGTACTCATCATGGCCAGGGTGCAGCTACAGAGCAACAACTTTGGAGATCAAACATAAGTGTTGGTGTGTGTGTGGGAGTATTTGTGCAGCAAAAATAGGTGTACTATACAACATCAAACATCCTAACTACAACAACTATGCAAACAACAACAGGATCATCAACAACCAAACCAAGTGCAGCAACCATGGACAGGGTACTGCAGGAGCCATAGTTGGGTGGTCATTTACTTGCTTCTGGTTTCTTTATTTGTGCAGGATTCAACTATGGAGAGATATAACCACTAAGCAGCTGCACCAACAAGTAGCAACATCTTCAAGAAATACAAGCCAAGAACAAGCATTCCAACCTGCAGCACACAAGGAACAACTACAAGTTAATAGTACAAGTTACAGCAGCTTGCAGATTTGTTTGGTAGTGTGTTGTTTTGTTTTTGATTGTCTGTGCAGGTATTCTAAGGAGCTGAACCTGATCACTAGGAAGGGTCTCCTTTTCTGTGAAACTTGCACCAACAAGCATCTTAACCACTCCTACTATGGAAGCAACAAGGAACTGCACATAGACCTGCACCAGCCTATACATCCCCCACATTTGTTTGTTTCTTTACTAACTGCTTATGCAGGTTCTCAGAGTCTCAAACAAAGGGAGACAACAGGCTGGTATTCTAGTAACTCATCAACACATCAACAATCCATCCATACCAATTTCCATACTTCAACACCTGCAGCAACACTCTTGCACCCCAGCTACAGATCCAAATTTGAGAAAACATTGCTTCTCAATTCATCAGCTGCCAACATCATCCATCATCTTCCCCACCAATATGCAGCACACAAGGAGAAACTACAAGTCAATAGTACTAGTTACAGCAGCTTGTAGAATTGTTTGTTTGTGTGTTGCTCTGGTTTATTTGTCTGTGCAGGTACCCCAAGGAGCTGATCCTCATCACAATGAGGGATCTATTTCTGAGTATAACATGCAACAACAAGCAGCCTACCACTTTAGCAAGAGAGGCCATAAGGAATGGGTTACAGATTTGCAGCAGCCTTTACATATCCTACATTTGTCTGTTTCTTTAGCCTTTTGTAGGTGCAGGTTTACAGAGCTTCAAACGAAGGGAGACTAAAGACTGGCATGCTAGGGCCTCCCCAACACTCTCCAACAATCCATACATGCCAGCTACTATGCTTCATTGTTTGCAGCAGTCCTATGGCAGCCAAGCTACTTGGAATCCTTGGTGGGTTACTTGTTTAAGTGCAGGCTACACTACTGGCTGGAATACTCCAATATGCAAGGCACCATCAGATGAGCTTCCAAGCAGCTGCACACGTCAGAGCTGCAACACCTTCAAAATGTAGCATACAATAAGTCAGTGCCAATATTTTATCAACAACAACTCCAAGGCTGCTGGTTGCTACAGCTCAATATATTTCCTCTCCTATCATCCTCCCTAACTGATATATACATGATCTTGATGTGGATGCACCCTTCCATTTGGAATTACTTGGTATGACAAGACTAAAAAGGGCAAAGATGAACAGAACTTCCTCACCCCATGCGAGATAGAAGGTTCATATACTTGTTCTTCTTCAATTTAGCTATGTATGATACGTAGCATAGTTGAATAGGACTAGTGTAGGTTACTTTCTTGTTTTCTCATGGAAGGGAAGAGTCTCCCTCATTTATGCTTTCTTAGTCGACTTGTATCGGGAGGAGTCCTCCCATAGGTTTATCTCTTTCCATCTAGTAATGGGGATGAGTAGGCCGACCGAAGTAGGTCGGCTGACTCATGAACCATCCTAAGTTCGGAGGTAAGGTTTATGTCCCCCTCCGTGTATTTTTCTTTAATTTTATTTATGATAAAGCTTGGGGGTGCTACTCAACCCTTGACTGTGCACGAGAGGTGGGAGTCTCGTGTAGGGTCTGTTCCCAAAAAAAAAGTTAGTTTTTTGAAACCTTGTGAAAAGTTGAGGCTTCACTTGAGAAATGAGTTTTAAAAGCTTAAGTTGTCAAAATTTGAGTTTCACAGTCATTTAGAGTTTCGAGCCTCAAAAATATGGGAATTGGTCTAGGAGAGTTGTCGGAATTAGATTTGGAGTTAAAACATTGAATTTATGTCCAAAGTTGGAAATTGAGTTAAAGTTTGATCTAAGCTTGACTTTGGTCAATATTTGGGGTTCGGGTGCTCGGATTGGAAATTTTGATGGTTTCAATAATTTTGAGAGGTGATTCTAACACTAGAAATGGCTCTATTATAATTTTTGAGGTCCCGAAGGTATTTTGGATATTTTAAGTATCGAAACTAGTTTAGTTGGGACTTATCAAATTTTGGGTCAAGGAAGCCTCAAATTTGAATTTCAATGATTCCATTGAGTCTAGAACGTCAAATTTAGTAGGTTTTCATATATGGTTTATGTATACGGGATTCCGAACGAAACTCGAGGGTCTGATCGGATGCTTGAGTTACTTTGCTTATTTTTTTGGTGATGATGCAAGGTCCTCTTAAGAGGACCAGGTGAACCTTCGCTTAAGCGAAAGGATTCACTTAGGTGGGGTTCACAAAAGAGAACCTTTGCTAAAGCGAAGGTCCAGTGGCTCAAGCGACAACTGAGAGAGTTTAGGTGAGGTTTAAGGTATTTTCACCATTTTTAATATTTTCAAGCTCGATTTAGGCATTTTCTTTGAGGTTTTTCATGATAAAACTATTGGGTAATGTATTTTTAACATTTTTCCTTAATTTTCATTGAATAATTTCGTATTTTAACTTTAAATTGTGGATTTCAAATTGGAGAGTTTGGGTTTTCTTGAACATGAACTTTTGAAAGAGAAATGGGGATTTTGAACTCATTTTTGAAACGGATTTCACCAGTAGATTCCTTATTACTTGAGGAACATTTTCATCTAAAATTAATTAGATTCCTAGTTTGATTTTCGATATGAGATTTTTAACCATTTTACCCCTTTTACCTAAATTGCTTGATTTTAGTATCAATAGTTTGGAAATATAATTGTGAGTCTATATTTGATTAGATTATGGTGATTTAGAATATCATCGAAGAGGAAAAGCTTTGTGTTTGGATTGTTCGTGACTTTTGACTAAGGCAAGTGGAATTCTAACATTTATTAAGTATGTTGAACCATGTATTTTCCTATGTGAGGGGATTAGGGTGTGTTGGGTCATTAGATGGAATTGAATTATATGAGTTGAAGTGTGGTAGTGGAATTCAAATAGGGATAATTGTCTAAGTGTTGTGAATTATGAGGCAGTGATCTATTGTGTGATTGTGGAATATATGTCATCTTATATGAATATTTATCCTATTTCACTCATTACTTGTGCATATGTTATATCTATGATGCTTGAGAAATGATATGAGTGAGGTACTGGATATTGAGATTGAGGTTTCTACCGGTCGAGGTGATTGTCAAAGTTTCTTCCGGCAGCAGAGGTCTTTTTCAACAAATATTATGAGCGAGATCTCTTCCAACAGATATTGATCGAGGTCTTTTCCGGCAAATGCATGTCTATGTGAGGCCCCTGTGGGTTTCGGTCTGAGGTGATCAGCGGATGTGTATCATAGGACAGACAGGCATCATGATTATCTGACATTGCATTTGCATCTATTTCATCCTGTGATTGATTATGATTTGAGATTTTCTGTGTTGCTTGAGTATGGTAGTGAGAATGGATATGTGATTTCTACTTGTGGACTATTTAGTGTTTTGGTATTATTTGATATAAACTGTATAGATTGGCTGTTTCAGTGCAGGTGTGTAGTTGTGAAGGATTGTAGTTGGGATGTCAGGAGTACTTGTGTTCCGCATTGCTTTACTTAGGGTTTAGTTTCCATTTTGCTGAGTACCGTGTTGTTGGTGCTCACCCCTTGCTTCTAAATTTATGTAGGATCTAATCCCGGCACCTCTTGCTCTTAGTACTCCTTTGATCGGGCAGAGCTTCTGAACGCGCGAGAGGTAGCAACTTGTCTTCTTCAGCAGACTTTCGTCATCCTTTTACTTTATGTTGTGTTCTACTTGAGGACTAAACCATATAGACTTGTATCTTTTTCATTTCTGTTAAAATAGTGGCTTGTACATGTGACACCAAGTTTTGGGTAGTTAGAATCTATTTTTTCGCTTATCCTTATGTATATCATATTAGACTTTACATTTTTGCTTATTTTGAATTGTTCAGATGTTTAGGCTGACTTGTCTTGGTGGGTTTGGCGAGTTCCATCACACCCGAATTCTGATCGTGACAGCATGTTTTAATTCTTTCTTAATTCCTATTATTTATATAGATAAACGAGTTTTGATTGTTAATAATTGAGTTTTCTAAATATAATTGAAAATTTATTTTGAATATAAGTAGATAATCTTTAAAAACTTATTATAAAATATATATTTATTTTCATTATCCATTTTTGTATTATCTGCATTGAATTTTTTTATAAAGCTATCATTACTTGTTATTTTCACTTGTATAAATAAATATTAGAGTTTTGATTATTTTGAATGGGATTTTTTTTCATTCTACTCATTTGTATTATTATAGAACACTATTAACTTATATTTTTATAAATTCAAAATGGTCTAATGGGACTCAAATTATTAAGCAACCCAAAAGCCACAAGAAATATTTGGTACCATTTATTATTTAAGAGACTTAATTGGCATTAAACAATCTTATTTTCTAATGTTGGCATTGAGTATTCAGATAGTAGTTGGTTTTGTCCCGGCACCTATATTCAATTATTAGACACTTCATAGACAAGTCAGTTGAGTTATACTTTTAGTCAAACTTTTTTACAAATATTTCTTATTTAACACCTATTATTTATAAACTATTGGAGTTATTTTCTACAACAGTTGTATGTCAATCTTTTAAACAACTTTTCCATATTTGTTATAGTCTACATTATATAGTAGTAAGTCTGGCCAAGAGTATGTTTGGGATAGAAAATAGCTCTGAGTGTCGGCTACATTCAAAGTGTAGACTCGGGTGTGACGTTATTAATGATAATTAACAACATATTTCATAGTTGCTTATTTTCTCCCCTTATGTTAGAAAAAAATAACATATATCTGAATCTACTTTGGAGATCTTTCTGCATCATGGTATACTATAATATATACCACATAACAAAAGCTATCAAATAAAAAATATTTGATTCCTAACCTTAAATCAATTGAGAGGAGAATATTAATCAGAATTTATTGATGTAATGCATACAAGTGTTGTTGTATGCAATATATTATATTTCAAACCAACACATGAAGCTTTGTTCTCATGAACAATAATTCAGACCAACTATATCAAATATTAATAATGAATATCATATCAATATATTTTGTAGCATCATTGAAATAAATTACTTTTAAAGAAAACTAAAATCAACACCTTAATAATATAAATTTGAAGTTACTCTATTGTCACCAATATATCTTTAAGTGATAACCTAACATGATTCATTTAGAATTTGAATTTTTCAAACTTCAAACTCCAAAAGATTCACATCCTAGTAAGGATGAAGCTCCATTTTCTATGTGGTTCAAATGGTGGCGCATATAGAAACTAGTGTCATTTAACCAAGCTCAAAATATGATCACTTCATCTGCATTGAGATACTCAATTGACTCCCACTAGCCTTTCTGACTTGTGTCTGCCATTTGGTTATAAGATTTTGTTCAAGCAATCACAATGTCTTTTACGATATCAAGTTCTTCAAGCCTTTTTTTTAGGTTATTCACTTTATTTTGAGCAGTATTTTATCTAGATGAATACTTTGGCTTAGCTGCACATCAGTATTCTAAAAACAAGAAACAATTACATCAACTAAAGGGTGAAAAAATGAGTGCGACTTACTAGTAGGGAAAATCATCATTATTCCAATGTCAACATTGCATTCTGTAACGAATTCGCTAGCTTTTTTGTACAAATTCTCACGACGCTCTGAAAATGTAACACGCAAGGCATTCTTATTTTATATTATTTTCTTTGGTATTTTTTGACGCCCTTTAGTCTTCTTTTTTTCATGGATAAATTATAAGGAGATTGATTAAAGAAAGTTGACAAAATATTTTTTAAAAAAATGATACTTATGAAAAAGACATTATCGAACCTATTTATATACATCAAAAATTAAATTTTTAGTCAAATATTATAAATAAAAGAATAATATTTTCATCAAAGAGAAAATTAGAAAGTTAATTATATGCTTTAAATATGTTTTACAAGTCAACCACATTATTAAAATATAAATTTTTAAGTTAAATATGTAAATATTTTAATATACTCATGAAATTTATTAAGTTGAAGTTAGAAAATATGAATATAATCAGAAGAAAGATAAAATTATTCACCAAAATCTTTGAAATATTTGGTATAATAAAAAAAATCAAAATCCTTATTTGCATTAACAAAAATAAATCTAAATCTTAACTATAATAGGAAAATATCTTAATATTCTTACATAAATTAATCAAGTCCAAAGAGTGTAACGATCCATCCCCATCGTTACGAATAAGCCAATGGGGAAGGAATTTATGCCAGAAAATTTCGGATAGTAACTTGGGAAATATTGAGCCTAGGCGAGACTTAGAGGAAATGTGAGTCAGGTGAGGTTTAAGGTGATCCAGAAATGAATGGGGGATTGAAACTATAGATTGATTGAGTTAGTTGATATCCAAGATGATACAGAGCCTGTACGGCTTTACAGAATCGTAGCTGAATAAGTAAAACTTCCAGAATTGAACTTGGCATGAATGGTATATGTCAGCACATCATGGGATGAGGGGATGTTGTGATATGGGAGATTTGGAGACTCTTTACGAGTTCTCTATCTCTGCATATCCTGCCAGAGTGGGAATAATCCTATCAAGGCAGAGCCGCCAAAGCTGAATGGTCCCGCTATGATGGGATAGTTGCGAATAAAGATGGGCGAAAAGTCCCAAAACTATTTTTAGTCATCCCACTTCGTGCTTAAGAGACCAGAAGTGACCAAGGGAGAATTCTTGCAGATGTTCACCATATTTTGTGCAAAAGGTAAGCAAATCACTCCCTTAATTCGTATTTCAATTCCTAAAACTTAGAAATTATGATTGGTGATTATTGGGGGAGGGTTGTGGACTGAAACTAATGGTGGAAAATAGTCCTAGATGGGGGTTAGGATCATGGGTTTGGCCTAAGAGAAGAATTATATTATAATTTATGTGAATTAGGTTATTATATTGATCCTTTGTTTGTGTGTTATTGTTTTTAGACCAAGAACAAGTTGAACGATCCCAAAAAGGGAAAGCTCTTGCACTTTAGAGTTGTCAAAACTTGATTTCTAGTTAGGTGATTGTTTTTCTTCCCAAATATGATACAAGTACTTACTAAATTACTTTATTGTATGAATATGTGTATATGAATAGGGAAGAATGAAATGAACTATGTGAAATGACTACTTACTGGCCATGACTTGCAATGAACCTATTCTTGGAAGAAATGATAGTTGGACTACTCATTATGATTGTGGTTGATTTTGTATGCTTGGATCGGGTGTCACGTTCTGACACATATTGGATTAGGTATCACATTCCAACACATAATTGGATCGGGTATCATATTTTGACACAACCTTGGACCGAGTAACACATTCCGACACATAAATAGGTGTCTGTAGATCCAATGAGAGGACTTTTATGTGAAATTACATGATAAATTGGGAATGTTGAATGGTGATCATGTTAAGCACTTGTGATAATATGAAAATGGATATCTCTATTTATATATATGTGTTTATCGTGCTTTAATTACTTGTTTAATGTATCATTTGTTGTCTAACCGTGTGATCCTACTAGTACATTATTGTCTTTGTGTACTGATACTACACTTGCTCTATCTTTGTCGAGTACAGGGCATAATCAGGCGGTTGCTGAGAGACCTTTGATAGAAGACCAATAGCTGCCAGAGTTCAAAGGTGAGCCAGTTCTTTTAGGATACTATGGGCTCTCCTTATCTTAGTCCTTCTTTCAGGACTTAGACTTTAGACTTGCTTATTTTATAACTTTATGGGGTTGCATCCCCTTTTCTAGACTTGTTGTTTTTGTTAGAGTTTTCGCATATCAACTTTCATTTCCTAGGTGTTAAATTTTACATGATTGCGTTGTTTAACTAGATTGTCTGAGTTTACGGGAACTCAACCTTCATTCTTTATTAAACCTGCTTCCACAATTTTAAAATTGTTTATCTCTTATGAGTACTATTAGTTTGGGCTGAGATAGTGGTTCTCCTATCGTAGGGTTAGTATGGGTGCTAATTACGGCAGGTTAGGGTCTTGACATAGTTGGTATTAGAGTTGTATGTTCGTTGATCTCATTGTACCAAAAAGAGTCTAGTAGAGCCTTGCATAATAGTACGAAGACTTCTGTACTTTTCTTCGATCGGCTATAGGAATATAGGAAAAGTTTCTCTATTTTTTTACCCTCATGCTTCTACTTGATTCCTATTGGTATATAACCTCTTTCACTCTCTTGTCTGCAGATGGTAAACACACGCTACTAAGATGTCTGACCCATGGCTCCCATTGAGTCAAAGAAGGAGCCAATTGGGAAAGGACGTGGTCAGGAAAAGGGTAGGAGAAAGGGACAAGATAGAGGCTGGGGAAGAGCAGCACCTGCCCGGGGTGAGGTTCCAGTTAAAGAGATATCAAGAAAGGTGGCCCCTTCTGCGCCCCAAGATGAGCTAAAGGAAAATAAAGAGGTTGAGGAGGAAGAGATTGTTGAAAAGGTGGAGGATACCCAGGTTGGGGCTACAGGTCTTCCCCCTCTAGACCCCATACTAGCGTAACATATCATGGCTTTCCTGAGTGGGTTGGCTGGCACTGGAGCCATTCCTACCATGACCGCAGCACTAGGTCTGGTTGCTGGCCCATTTGCTGTTACAGCTCCTCAAGTAGATGAGGTGGTAGGCACTGATGCCTTCTTCAAACCACTCATAGGCCCAGTGATGAGGGTACTAAACACGAAAAACTCACCAAGTTTCTAAAGTTTAAGCCTTTAGTCTTCCATGGATTGGAGATTAAAGATGCCTATGAGTTCACCCTTGATTGTTATGAGATGTTGCACAAGCTGGGGATAGTACACTGGCACAAAGTAGAGTTTGTGACCTTCCAACTGTATGGTGAGGCCAAGCAGTGGTGGAGTGCTTATGTGGAGTATTACTCGCCAGTGTTGCCCCCACTTATCTAGGTCTAATTTCGTGACTTATTTTCTTGAAAATTATGTGTAACGTACCTTAAAAGATCACAAGAAGAATGAGTTCATGGCATTAGAGCAGGGAAACATGTCAGTGGCTACCTGAGGCTAAATTCCGTGCATTGTCTAGGTATGCTGCTTAATTAGTAACCATAGAGGAGGAGAGAATTCGGTTAGTTTTGAAGGGGTTGAACCCCGAGTTACTAGTTTTTCTGTTCATATCGCTTTATTAGGAAAGAATTTTAATGAAATTACAGACATCGTGAAGAAAGTAAAGGGTGTGTGAAGGGATGGGTAGGCCAAAGTTTTGGCTAAGAAGTCTAAAAACACAAGTAATTTCCATGGATCCTATTCAAGAGGTTCAGGCAAGCCGACGATTAAAAATTGGCTAATTTAGTCAGAATGCCCACTTTCATCAGTAGTTTTTCAGGTACTCCACAACAGCATCTGGCCCAGGAAGACCAACGACCTTCTTTTATGCTAGGTAGCAGGCCGTCTTTGAGTGTGGTTCAACTGTGGAGAGCCGAGGCACATAAGGAGGGAGTGTCCCCACCCTTGTAGGACAAATTCAGTACCCCAGCAGGCTACAATATTGATACCTATGGGCAGAGCTAGAAATGGTAGAGGACGTCTACAAGGTTGGCAAGGAAGAAATCCGAGAGGTCGTGGAGGCTGAGATAATAGTAGTGTAGATCGAGGAGAGGTGCAGCCAGGCAGGGAGGTGGCCTGTCAGGATAACAAGGCTCAATTTTATGCCTTTCTAGGAAAGACTAAGGCTGAGGCATCTGATGAAGTGATCACAGTTACTATTCTTATTAGTGACCGGATTACTAGTGTTTTATTTTATCCGAGTTCTACTTATTCATATGTGTCAGTAAGGTATGTCATGGGTTTTGATGCAATATGTGATGTACTTAGTGCACCCATCTATGTTTCTACTCCTGTTGGAGAGTCTATTATAGTCACCCATGTTTATCATGCTTGTCCTGTTATGTTTATAGGGTTCCAAACTTGGGATGACTTAGTGATTTTAGACATTACTGATTTTGATATGATTTTAGGCATAATTTGGTTGTCCCCTTATTATGTTATTCTTAATTGTAACGCTAAGACTGTTACTCTAGAGATCCCAGGGAGGGAAAGATTAGAGTGGAAGGGGTGTACAAGCCTAAGTCAGCTAAGGTCATATCCTTTCTCCAGGCTAGAAAAATGGTAGGGAAGGGTTGTTTGGATTGTCCCTCCATTAATTCTATTTCGATAGTGTGTGAATTCTCAAAAGTGTTTCCTATACACTTTTCTAGTATGCCTCCTGATAGATACATATATTTTTGTATTGACTTGGAGTGGGGCACTCGCCAAATCTCTATTCCTCATTATCGCATGGCTCCCACACAGTTTAGAGAGCTTAAGTCTCAAATCCAAGAAATTTTTGAGAAGGGATTTATCCATCCTAATGCTTCTCCGTGGGGTGGTCCGGTCTTGTTTGTTAAGAAAAATGATGGTAGTATGAGAATGTGCATAGATTATCGACAACTGAACAGGGTCACTATTAGAAATAAACATCCATTGCCATGCATTCATGACCTTTTTGATTAGTTGTAAGGTGCATCACTCTTTTCAAAAATTGATCTCAGATTGGGGTACCATCATTTGAAGATTAGGCTTGAGGATGTGCCCAAGACAACTTTTAGAACGAGATATGGGCATCATGAGTTTTTGGTAATATTCTTTGGGCTAACCAATACACCTGCAACCTTCATGAGTTTGATGAATGGGGTATTTAAGTCATTTCTAGATTCGTTTGTGATCATTTTATAGATAATATTCTGATATATTCGAAGAGTGAGTAAGAAAATGTAGACCATCTTTACATTATTCTGGGTATTCTGGGCAAGCAGAAATTGTATGCAAAATTCTCAAAGTGTGAATTATGGTTGTCTTCAGTTGCCTTTTTGGGGCATATTGTTTCGAAAGAAGGGGTAATGGTAGATCCACAAAAGATTAAAGTAGTTAAGAATTGGAGTTGGCCTAGCTCTATGACTGAAGTTAGGAGTTTGGTGCGACTTGCCCATGATTATCGCCGATTCATGAGGAATTTTGCTTCTATCACTACCCATTTAACAAGGTTGACTCAGAAGAAGGTACCATTAAAGTAGACCAAAAAATATGAAGAGAGCTTCCAAAAGCTCAAGACTCTTCTAACTACGGCACATATCTTGACCCTACTTGTTGAAGGTAAATATTTCATTATTTATTGTGATGCTTCATATCCAGGTTTGGGTGTTGTGTTGATGCAGGATAAGATTTTTATAGCCTACGGCTTATGGCAGTTGAAGGTTCATGAGAGAAAATACTCGATTCATGACTTGGAGTTAGAAGCGGTAGTGTTTGCTCTAAAATTCTGGAGGCATTATCTCTATGGTGTTAAGTGCGAGGTGTTTACTGACCACTGCAGTTTACAATACGTGTTCACTCAGAAAGAGTTGAACCTGAGAAAGTGAAAATGGATGGAGTTGCTCAAGGATTATGATGTCACCATCCAGTATAACCCAAATAAGGCTAATTGGGTGGCAGACACTTTAAGCCAGAAATCAGTTAGCATGGGCAGTCTAGCCTGTTTGGGAGCCTAAAGCGGCCTCTGGCTAGATAAATTTAGGACTTGGAGGCCAAATTAATAAGGCTAGGCATCCTAGAAAAGTGTGGATGATGGTCAATGTTGATCTAAGGCCCACTTTTATCAAAGAGATTAAGGACAAACAGTTTGAGGATGTGAACTTGACTAAGATTAGAGAAAAAGGTTTTGCTGGGCAAGGCTCAAGATGCATTCCTTGATGCAGGTGGGATGCTCAACTTTAGGGGAAGGATTTGTGTTCCCTGGGTAGATGGTATAATTCAAAAAGTGTTGTCTAAATCCCATGGTTCGCGGTACTCTATTCATCCTAGAGTGACTAAGATGTATTAAGACTTAAAGCATCTATATTGGTGGCCGGATATGAAGAAAGACATAGTCGAGTATGTGGCTAAGTGTCAGAATTGTCAGCAGGTGAAATATGAGCACAAAGACCTGTAGGTTTGCTTCAAAGGATGCCCCTAAAGTGGGAAAGGATAGCCATGGACTTTATATTGGGAATTCCCAAGACCTTGGAGAAGTATGATTCCATATGGGTGGTGTTGTATAAATTTACAAAGTCAGCCCACTTCATTTTGGTTAGGGTGGACTACAATGCACATCAATTGGCAAAAATTTATGTGAAAGAGATTGTAAGGCTGTATGGGGTGCCCCTTTCTATCATTTTAGACAGTGGTACACATTTTACCTCTAAATTTTGGGGAAAATTGCATGAAAAGTTGGTCACTCTACTCATTTTCAGTACATCCTTTTATCCACAAACAGATGGACAGTCAGAGAGGACCATCCAGGTGCTGGAAGATATGTTGAGAGCTTGTGTGATCCACTTTGGGGGATATTGGGATAAGTTCTTTCCCTTGTCTGATTTCTCCTACAATAATAGTTATCACTCCATTATTGAGATGGCACCATTAGAAGCCTTTTATGGGAGGGGATATAGGTCTCCCATAGGGTGGTTTGAGGCTGGAGAGGTGGATCCCTTGGGGGTTAACTTGGTAAGGGATTCTCAGAATAAGGTAAGAAGCATCCATGCTAAGCTTCTAGCAGCTCAAAGTCATCAAAGAGAGTATGTTGACCGTAAGGTAAGGGACATGACATTCCAGGCTGGTGATAAAGTGTTTCTAAAGGTGTCACATATTAAGAGGGTAATGAGATTTGGTAAGAAGGGCAAGCTCAGTCCTCGCTATATTGGATCCATTAAGATTCTTGACCGTGTAAGGCCAATGGCTTACAGGTTGGCCATACCACCTAGCTTATCTTGGGTACATCCAGTATTCTATGTGTCCATGTTGAAGAAGTATCATAGAGATGGAGATTACATCATTAAATGGGGCTCAGTTTTGTTAGACAAGGATCTTTAATATGAGGAAGAGCTAGTGGCAATCCTAGATCATGATGTACATAAGCTCAGGACCAAAGAAATTAAATTTG
The DNA here is from genome assembly GCF_947179165.1 of Solanum dulcamara. NCBI lineage: Eukaryota > Viridiplantae > Streptophyta > Magnoliopsida > Solanales > Solanaceae > Solanum > Solanum dulcamara. The sequence goes on along the minus strand of NC_077237.1, from coordinate 20,367,712 downwards.
TGAAATTTTAATAAAAGCATCATCCAATAGATGAAGCGACCTGGGAAACAAAGAAGGACATGCGAGATAAGTATCCCTAGTTATTTGTCGAATCAAGTACTACTCTATCTCTATCTAAGCCCTATTTTCCTAGTTGATCACTCAGGGGTGAGTGATGGGTAAATTGGTATTATAATGACCCATCTCTGTCATTTCAAATAAGCCAAGGGGCAAGGAATTCAGGCTTGAAAACTTCAGGTAGTGAGAAATTTTGAGCCTAGGCCAGACTTGGACGAAATTTGAGTCAGATGAAGTCTAGGGTGATCCAAAAATGGATGGAGATTGAACCTACATCTTGATTGAGTTAGCTTATAAAAAATATGATGTGGATCTTGTATGAATTTACAGATCGTATTCAGGAGAGTAAAACTCCTTGAATTAAACTTGACGTGAAGGGTATATTTCAAAACGTCATGAAATGAGGGGATGTTGTGATATGGAAAACTTGGAGAATATTTACGAGTTCTCTATCTCTGTATATCCCACCAGAGCGGGAATAATCCCACCATGGCGAGGTCGCTAGAGCTGGATGGTCCCGCTGTGATGGGACAATCGCGAATAAAAATGGGTAAAAAGTCCCAAATCTATTTTTAGTCATCCCATGTCATTCTTAAGAGACCAAAAGCGATCTAGGGTGAATTCTTGTGGATTTCCTCCATATTTTTTGCAAAAGGTAAGTAAATCACTCCCTTAATTCGTATTTTGATTTTTAGAACCTAAAAATTATAGTTGGTGATCATTAGAGGAGGGTTTTGTCTTGAAATTAATAGTGGAAAATAGCCCAAGATGAAGGTTAGGATCATGGATTTGCCCTGAGAGGAGAATTATGTTATAATTAATGTGAATTAGTTCATTATATTGATCCTTGTATGTATGTTACTGTTTTTAGATAAAGAAAAAGTTGCACAAATTCGGACAAGAAAACTCTTACACTTTAGAGTTGTAAAAGCTTAGTTTCGAGGTAAGTGATGGTTTGTCTTTTCGTATGTGATACATGTACTTGCTAAATTACTCCATTAAATGCATATGTGTATATGAATAAGGAAGAATAAAATAAACTATGCTAAATGACTACTTACTCGCCATGACTTGCAATGAACCTGTTCTTGGTAGATATGATAGTTGGACTATTCACTGTGATTGTGGTTGATTTTGTATACTTGGATCGGGTGTCATGTTTTGACACATAATTAGATTGGGTGTCACGTTCTGACACATAATTGAATTGGGTGTCATGTTCTAACACAACCTTAAAACAGGTGTCACATTCCGACACATAAATAGGTATTTGTAGTTCCCATGAGAGGACCCTTATGTGAAATTGCATGATAAATTAGGACTGTTGAATTGTGATCATGTTAAGCACTAGTAATGAGATGAAAATGGATAAGTTTATTCCATCGATATGTGTTTGTTGTGTTGTAATTACTTGTTTCATGTCTCACTTGTTGGCTAGCCGCGTGATCCTACAAAGTATACTACTGTCTTTGTGTACTGATAATATACTTGCTCTGTCTTTGTCGAGTAAAGGACATAATAAAGTGACTGCTGAGAGAACTCGAATAGAAGACCATTAGCTGCCAGAGTTCAATGGTGAGCCAATTCTTTCAGGCTACCATGGACTCTCCTTATCTTAGTCTTTCTTTCCAGACTTAGACTTCAGACTTGCTTATTTTATAACTTTATGGGTTTGCATTACCTTACCTAGACTTTTTGTGTTTGTTAGAGTTTTGGTACATGAAATTTTAGTTCCTAGGTGTTAAATTTCACACGGTTGGGTTTTTTGACTAGATTGCTCTGATTTTGTAGGAAATCAGCCTTAATTCTTTATTAAACCTTCTTCCGCATCTTTAAAAGTGTCTATCTCTTATGAGTACTATTAGTTTGGGCTGAGATAGTGGTTCTCCCACTAGAGGGTTAGTGTGGGTGTCAATCATGACGGGTCGGGGCCGTGAAAAAGTTGGTATTAGAGCATTAAGTTCGTTGATATCATTGTACCAAAAAGAGTCTAGTAGAGCCTTGCAAAATAATACGAAGATGTTTATACCTTTTTTCAATGGGCTACAGGACTATAGGAAAAGGTTTTTTTCTTTACCCTCATGCTTTTATTTGATTCCTATTGGTATATAACCTCTTTCATTCTCTTGTCCGCAGATGGTAAACATATGCTACAAAGATGTCCGGTCCGTGGATCCTATTGAGCCAGAGATGGAGCCAGGTGCGAGAGGACATGGCCGGGGAAGGGGTTGGAGAAAGGGATACGGCATAGGCCGGAGAAGAGCAATATTTTCTCGGGGTGAGGCCCTGATTGAAGAGATAGCAAGACAGGAGGCCCCTTCCGTGCCCCAAAATGAGCTAGAGGAAAATAGAGAGCTTGAGGAGAAAGACATTGCTGAACAGGTGGAGGACACCCAAGTTGGGGCTGCCGGTCTTCCCCCTCTGGACCCCATACTTGCGCAACATATCATGGCTTTTTTGAGTGGGTTGGCTGGCTCTAGAGTCATTCCCATCATGCCCGCAGCACCAGCTTTGGTTGCTTGCCCATTTGCTTTTATAGCTCCTCAAGTAGATGAGGTGGTAGGCACTGATGTCTTATTCAGACCACTCATAGGCCTAGTGATGACCAGTACTGAACATGACAAGCTCACCAAGTTTCTAAAGCTTAAGCCTCCAGTCTTCCATGGTTCGGAGAGTGAGGATACTTATGAGTTCATCCTTGATTGTTATGAGAGGTTGCACAAGTTGGAAGTGTGAAGTGTCGCTCGCCACTATTTCCCCCAGTTACCTAGGCCCAGTTTCATGCCTTGTTTCTAGAAAAATATGTGTCACATACCTTAAAAGATCGCAAGAAGGACAAGTTCATGGCATTGGAGCGGGGAAACATGTTAGTGAATGCCTATGAGGCTAAATTTCATGTATTGTCCAGGTATGCTACTCAACTGGTAACCACAGAGGAGGGGAGAATTCAGTTATTTGTGAAGGAATTGAACCTGAGTTGCAGGTTTTGTCTGTTTATATGACTTCATCAAGCAAGAATTTCAATGAAGTTACAAACTTCGCGACGAAAGTAGAGGGTTTGCAGTGGGATGGACAGGCCAAAGCTTTGGCTAAGAAGTCCAAAAACGCATGTAACTTTCAGGGATCCTATTCTAGAGGGTAGGTAGGCTGGCGATTGCATCCCGATCAATTCAATCAGCAATGCTCGCTTCTCCTAGGTAGTTTTTCAGGTAATCCACAGTAGCATTCGGCACAAGAAGACCAAGGAGCTCTTTTTATGCGAGGTACCAGGCTTTCCTTTGAGTGTGGTTCAACTGTGAAGAGCCGGGGCACATAAGGAGGGAGTGTCCCCACGCTCGCAGGACAAATTCAGCACCCTAGTAAGTCAGGGCAGTGGGTTAGTTTGAACTGAAATAGTGATTCTCCAACCCGAGGGTTAGTATGGGTGTCATTACGGCGGATTGGGATCATGACAAATAGACAATAAAAATTACTAATCATAATTAGGTATAGTATAAAATTGCGGACCAAAATAATTTAAAATTTGAAAAATAAATTTAAATCATTCACATGCATTAACATAAAATGACACTGACTTGAATAAGATCCAAAAAGGTAACTTTAATAGAAAATTATTGTAATAAATACAATAATAAAAAATATATGTATTAATAAATATAATAATAAAAAACTATTAATAAAATATCAAATTTGATTTAGGAAATATGAATAGTTAGTAGAAATATAAACTACACATAATTTGTTTTTTAGTATAATAAGCAAAATCAAAATCCTCATTTACCTTAACAAAAATAAATCTAAAGATTAATCATAATAGAAAAATATATTAATGTTCTTACATAAATTAATCAAGTTTAGATTAAAAAAATTGATTATAAATAGAAATGATATAAATTGCAGATCAAACAATTAAAATTTTACAGCAAAATTAAATCATTCACATGCATTAACTTTAGATAGATATTGACTTGAATAAGATTTGAAAATCTAACATTAATAGGAAAATACATTAATGAAATACAATAATATAAAAAGAAAATTATATTAATGAAATATCAAGTTGAAGTTAGCAAATATGAATATAATTAGAAAAAAAGATAAACTATAGACCAAAATCTTTTAATTTGTTTTTTGTATAATTAGCAAAATTAAAATCCTCATTTGCATTCAAAAATAAACCTAAAACTTAACTATAATAGAAAAATATCTTAGTGTTCTTACATAAATTAATTAAGTCCAAATAGATAATAAAAACTAACTGATTATAATTAGAAATAATATAAATTGCAGACCAAAATAATTTGAAATTAAAATTATTCACATACGTTAACATCAAATAGGCACTGACTTGAATAAGATTAAAAAGCCTAACTTTAATAGAAAAATAATTTAATAAAGACAACAATTAAAAAATATATTAATAAATTACAGCAATGAAAAAGAAACACATATTAATGAAATATCAAATTGGAGTTAGCAAATGTGAATATAATTAGTAGATAGAGAAACTACACATTTTTTAAAAAAAAATTATTTTGTATAATAAGTAAAATCAAAATCCTTATTTTCATTAACAAAAATAAATCTAAAACTTAATCATAATAGGAAAATATCTTAATATTCTTACATAAATTAATTAAGTCTTGACATACAATAAAAAATAATTGATTATAAATATAAATAATATAAATTATAAATTAAATAATTTAAAATGTTACAATAAAATTAAGTTACACATTCATTAATATCAAATAGATATTGACTTGAATAAGATTTGAAAATCCAACTTTAATATGAAAATATGTTAATGCAATACAACAATATAAAAGGAAATTATACTAATGAAGTATCACGTTGAAGTTAGAAAATATGAATATAATTAGAAGAAAGATAAAATATACATCAAAAGCTTTTAAATTTTTTTGTATAACAAGAAAAATCAAAATCCTCATTTCCATTTACAAAAATAAATCTAAATCTTAACTATAATGGAATAATACCTTAATGTTCCTACATAAATTCATCTTGTCAAAATAGACAATAAACAAATAACTGATTATAATTAGGAATAATATAAATTGCAGACCAAAATAAATTTAAATTAATCACATGCATTAACATCAAATAAATATTGACTTGAATAAAATCCGAAAATCTAACTTTAACAGGAAAATACTTTAGTAAAATACAACAATAAAAAAGAAAAATATATCAATAAAATACTAATGAAAAAATTATATTAATGAAATATCAAATTAAAGTTAGCAAATATGAATATAATTAGTATAAATATAAACTACACATCGATTTATTTATTTTTGGTATAATAAGCAAAATCAAAATCCTTGTTTGCATTAACAAAAATAAATTTAAAGTCTAATCATAATAGAAAATATTTTTACATAAATTAATCAAGTCTAGGTAGACAATAAAAAATAAAAGATTATAATTAGAAATAATATAAATTACAAATTAAATAATTAAAAAGACGTTGACTTGAATAAGATTCAAAAATCTAACTGTAATAGGAAAATATACTAATGAAATACAATAATATAAAAGGAAATTATATTAATGAAATATCAAGTGGAAGTTAGCAAATAAGAATATAATTATTAGAAAAATAAATTACACACCAAAATTTTTAAATTTCTTAATACAAAAATCAAAATCCTAATTTGCATTAACAAAAATAAATCTAGTTTATCAAAATTAACTTTATGTTCTTACATAATTCATCAAGTCTGGAGATAATAAAAGAATAGCAAATTATAATTAAGAATAATATAAATTGCATAGCAACAAAATTTGAAATTTTACAGTAAAATCAAATCATTCATATGCATTAGTAGTATATAGTCATTGACTTGATGTCATAATATAAACCTTTGTGAGTGCAATGATCCAAACCATCGTTAATTAGGAAAGGGAAATTCATAGAAAAACTGAGCCGTCTAGACCAGCATTATTCCGTCAGAGCGGGCATAGTCCCGCTACGGCGGTGCTGCTCTAGCGGGATGAGAGTTGCCAGAGCAGGATGCTCAGGACAGAACTTAAAAACGCAAATTCTATTTTTCCCTATTTTTCCTAACTACCATAAAGAGGCGAGGATTACCCCAGAAACCCTCAGAAGCCTGTTCTAGGCTTGAAAATAAGAGAGAAGGAGATTTCAGCACAAGAAAGATTTCAACCGGTGGAATTCATGCTGAATTTCACCATCCTGTTGCCTGGAAGCTTGGATTGGAGCCATAATACCTCTCCACAACTTCTTAACACCCAAGTAGACTAGGTTTTCCTATTTGAGTAGCTTAAATTTTGTACTGATTGCTTCATATAAAGAAAGTTAGCGGGAGGTTTTGGGTTTAGGCCCTCAATCACAAAGTATGGGCAGAAAAATATGCATCCTTAGCGGCTAAATTTAACGTGACATGATAAGAAAGAACTGTCTGATGAATTAAGGGTAGGTGGTAGTTAGTCTTTCCGTCTGTGGCATTTATGCTTGTTATCTACCAAAATTGTAGGCGTTTATGTACGGGGATGGGAAAGCATGAAATGAACCAAGCTAAATGATTACATATGTGAATTGATATACACTGAACCTGTTCTTGGTAATTATAATTGTTGTGACTACTCATTGTAATTGTGATTATGAATTGATTGTGCTTGTTGGGATCGGGTGTCACAATCCAATACATTACTGGATCAGGTGTCACGTTCCGATATATTACTAGATCAAGTATCACGTTCTGACACATATTGGATCGGGTGTCATATTCTGACATATAATTGGATTGGTTTTCACGTTCCAGCAGGCCATTAGTCTGAGTATGGGTTCCATGAGAGGATCTAGTATGTATTGATAGTCCCATTAGAAGACCAGTTGGTATCCGTCATTCTGTGAAATAGTGTGATTACATGTATAGAGACTGAGGAGTTGACATTACTGTACATAATCCTACTGGTTTTGTGATTGATTCGAGTTGAGGACTGGGAGTAAGTATAGTACCATCTGGGGGTACGACTCTATAATATTGTGTGACCATATTGTAGTTGTATGTGGTATTCTATGGAGTCATCCATAAGAGTAGTGATTAGGCTGTTAAATTGGAATTCGGTGACTTAGAGTTTGACTAAGTAATAGTTGTTGTTGTAATTGACAGTGAGGGTCAGAACCACCTAAAGGATGTGGTGGTGGAGTGACTGGTTTCTGTCAAGTGAAGAGTAATCAGCCTAGAATGGTTGTTAAAGCCTTGTTAACTAACGGGAAATGGGTTAAGGACAGTGTTGTTGGCATATGAGCTTGTGGGTATATAAGGCTAACATAGTAGACATAGTGGTATTGTGGGTTCTAAGAACTCCCTTATGTGATAGAAAGTCTAGGCCTGAATTCGAAGTTAGAGTTGGCAGCGGACCAATAAGAAATGGGCAAGTGTTAGGCTATAAGAATATAGGGTGAGGTGATAGTTGTGCGTAAAATGTTGGCGTATAGTTTTCTTATTGATAATGTTTCTTACCTGTTGATTCCTATATATTATGTCATGGGTATCGGATTGAGCAATGATACCTACCAATATATTTTTTTATACTGATACTACTCTTGCTATGCCACTTGGCATAATCTGGTTGCAGGTTCAGTAATATTTCATAAATGAAGATGAAGACGGTCTTCAACAACTTTTACTCTTTCTTTCTTGTGGTGGGATTTGTGTCATATGTTATTCGTATATGTTGTAATCTTAGTAGCTCTTGTACCTGTTTAGACTAGATCCCTAGGGTATAAATTATTTAATATATTCAAATCTAGATGTTGTTGAAGTCTATATTTCATAATCCATTGGTTTTTAACTTGAAAATTCTGGTATTTCCTAAATTTTCCACATCTTTGATTGGTTAGGTATTAAGGGTTCTCCTACTTAGGTATTAGAGTGGGTGCCCGCACGGTTTGATAATTGGATCGTGATAAATTAGTATCAGAGCCCAGATTACCGGTCTCTCAATACAAAAGCAAGTATAGAGTAAACTCCTATGGATTGGTGTGTTGACGTCCACACCTTATCTTTGGGAAGCTATAAAGCATTCTAGGAAGTCATTCCATTTCTTCTCTCCCTTGTGCAGTTGTTGTTTGTGGTATGGGTAGAGTCCAATTGGTATTTTTAAATTTCAATTGGTATCTCAACGAGTAAACTGGATGGTGTTACCGTGGCTGAAGGGACACAAGCAAGAAAAATTGAAATCGAGAAGGTTCTAATTGGTATCTAGCCATAGAACTTGTGTAAGAGCATGGATGATCAATTAATAGTCATCCATGAAGCAAACTAAGTTAATAAGTTTTGCTTGCTTGTGTGATGTAGCTTGAAATTGTGATTAAGTTCATAATGTGCTTGAATAGTTGCTGGTGTGTGACGTGTACTTGCCATTCTTATTGTTATAGACTTAGCGATCGTGAGAATTGGTAAGGAGACATGAATGATTTAGGAGTGTAAATGTAATGTCTTGGGTGTATTGAACATTGGAATGTGTCATAATAAGATAAAATAGGAAGGAAATGGCTTCAGAGAATTTTTTCGGACTCGTATTTCGCAAGATAAATTTTCAAGAAATGCCCCAAAAAGTGAGGGTCACGACCTAGGCGCGTCGTGCCTCTATTACCTGATAGTGAAAATTTACCCGAACTCAAGTCAAGCTCAAATCTGGGGAAAAATTGAACTTCGTAAAAAAAATGACCTATGAGGAGCACCTCCGTGTCATGGACTTGTTCCCACACTGTTCAATTTTTTGCAAAAAATTCCAGTTTTAATTGAGGGCATCTTGGACAATTCCCTGAACGTATATAGTCAAACTTTGATGTATTTTGGGGTTATTTTCCACTCATTTGCCTAATCAAAACCCTAAAATTCATCCCCTTCTTTTCCAAATCATCTCCTACAAAATTTTCTCTCAAATTAAAAGGTGTCAAGGCTCCCCATTGAAGACCAAGTATCAAGATTACTTCAAGTTTCTCATGACTTCTTCAATTCTTCTTCAAACTTTACTCTAAGGTATTTGGGTCTTTATCCATGGGTTCTTCCACCCATGGAGTCTAAAACCCTTTTAATCAAATCTCTTGATTTCAAGTCAGATTTTCTTATGGGTCATCTAAATTTCTACTTAATCACATGAATCATGCGGAAGTTAATAATTATTGATCTACTTTGATACAAAATGATTTCAAATGCATGGATTGATGGTTTGTAAGTATTTTCTCTACTTAGCTCCTTAAAGGTTCTTGAAATTCATGGTGGGTTATTCAAAGCATAATTTTAATTGATGTATTTCACAGTGTCTATGCATAATTTCAATTACATACGTGTTTGAAAGTTGAAGTGACTTGAACACACCTAGTTCTATTCTATTTTCACTAAAGCATGATTTGAAGGTTATGGGATCTAATTAAATGTTTATGAAATCTAATGACTATGATTATGGAAGTCTTATCAATAAAAAAATGAATGATGGTGGAAAATTTTCTCACCTAAGCTAATGGATTATCTATGCGATAAGGACAATTCTTGCATATTTGAATCACCAAAGGCTTTAGGAGCTATTCTATCGAATGATGATTTGAAGTCTCAAACTATATGTATGTCTATGTTACTATGATATACTATTCTGTGGGATTTGACTTGACACCAAATCAGGATTGAGATGGGGTTAGATAAGCAAATCCTAGTAGCAACCTCTTGTTCCATTAACTATGTACCATCATAGAAGCCCTATTAGGCTAGGCTAATGGATTCACAAATGGCCATCAAATGTTAAAGAAATGAATATTGACAGATTTGTACCTTGAAAAGTAGTCTCCCCTTTCCAATATAGGGGGTTACGTTGGATTCCATGTTATAGCTGGCATGGTCTTATTATCGGTTATAATTACCTTCCCATATATGTATGATTTAAATGATATCTACTTGATTACTCACGAATGCACTCATTTACTTATGTTACCTTATAAATTTCCTAAATTTTATCTTATATTGCATGTCTATATACTTAGTACATTTAAAGTACTAATGTATATTCTTTTGCCTACATGATATCACCATGTAAGAGCTGGTACTCCTCCTTGTTCTCCTCCACATAGCTAGTTGGAACTGCTTGAAGACTATTTTTGGTGAATTCTCATGTTTCGTGAACAATAACCCTTTACCTATCTAGTTTATGCTATGTTGATATCTTTAGACATCTATTATGGTATTTCATTGTCACTTTATTTTAGGGTGAGATATGAACATGTCGTAGTCCCCGTCAATTCTAAGAATAAAGGTATTGTTGGACATATGTATGATGATCCTTGACTAGTATAGTGCTTGTTTATGATGTTCTCCCCATAGTCACTCTTTCCCCTTGTTTACGTTGTTATTGATTGTCATTACCTATGAAAGTCTAAATGAATGCTAAGAGACTTTTTTTAGGTATCTTCGAGTTTCTCATTTGTCGTTTCATGTCTAGGCTCTAGGATTGAGTCATGACAAAATTAATATCAGAGCCTAAGGTTTTGAATGGTCTTCAAAATCTAACATACCGCATCAATAGGTTCTTGTTCATGATTGTGAAGCGCGCCATAATTATGAATAGAAAACTATGAGGCATTTAGGAAACTTTCCATTCTTTCATGATTCATGTCATTCCTTAGAGTTTCTCTAAGAATTCTTTTATCTGCCGAATCATTTTGTGTTCTCTAGATAATGCCTCCAAGAAGAGTACATCCACCTAGAGCAATAGAAGATGATGAGGACCAAGCTCCTCCGGTTCTCATGGCTCCACATGTTGAGGGAGTTACACATGTGGAGTTTTGAAATATCATCACTTTGTTGACCCAAGCAGTGCCAACAGGCTAATCAAGGTGTTGCTCCTCTTCCGCCTCAAGTGCCTACTCTAACTACTAGGATTCGGGACGTCAATTGGAATTTTTTCACAAAAGCAGACATAAGATAAGAAATCTAGTATTTCACTAAGATTTCTAAGGTGAATGAGGACCCAATGGAGTTTATTGAGGAAGCTTATCGAATTGTGGCAATTATAGAAGTACCTCCAAATAAAAAGGCCGAGCTAGTGGCCTATCAGCTCAAGGGTGTAGAAAGGGTTTGATATAAGCAATGGTGGTTGAGAGGGGTGAAGGTATGGGACCCTAAAGTAGAAAGAGTTCAAGGGCACCTTCATAGATCACTTCTTTCCTTTGGAGCTAAGGGAGGCAATAATTCAAGAGTCCATCAATATTCGCCAAGGGAGCATGAGTGTGAGGAAGGATGCCTTCAATTTAACCAAATTATCTTAGTATGATCCTTTCATGGTTTCCAACCCAAGGGAAAGAATGAGCATATTCATCTCTAGTGTTTCTAGTTTGGTATCCAAATAATGCAAGATAGCCATTTTGATCAAGGAGATGGACATCTCCCGACTCATGACACATGCGGAATAAATAAAAGATGAGAAGTTGAGGGAGAGATCAATAGACTTCAAAAAGGCTAGGGTTGATGGTGAAGAGTTCGCTCACATAAAGTCTGGTTATGGTGGTGGTGGAAAGAGCCAATGTGGGTAAATATTCATGGGGAAAGGTCCCATCAATTCTCCTCCTCCAAGGTTCAACAAATACAAAGGTGTCAATCTTATGGTTCCAAGGGAGAATGTGGGTGCTTAAGCTTTCCCCGCTTGCAAGAAGTGTGGGAGGACTCATAAAGGGAAATGCTTAGCTGACTCCAACTTTAAATACGGTAAGCCAGGTCACCAAGCTAGATATTGTAGAAATGGTAGTGGTAGGCCTCAAGGAAAATTTGCTCACTCTAGACAAGCTCAAGGGAGTGGTCAATGCACAAACCGATTTTATGCTTTGCATGGGAGACAAGAAGTTGAGGAAGCACCCAATGTCGTCACCAGTATGTTAGAGGTCTTTGACTTTGATGTGTTTGCATTATTATATTCGGGTGCCAATTTGTTGTTTTTTACTCTATTTCTTGATAATAGTTTTGATGCATTGCCCAAAATATTATTGTAACCCTTTTTGGTATCTACCCCTGTTAGTGAGTCGGTTGTTGCTAGAAAAGTCTATAGGAGTTGACCCATGTCTATCTTGCACAAAGTTGTTCCTTGTGATCTTATTGAGCTTGACATGGTAGATTTTGATGTAATTCTTGGAATGGATTAGTTGCATGCGTTATATGCTTTTATAAATTATAGAACTCATAGAGTTAAGTTTCATTTCCCAAATGAGCCTATTCTCGAGTGGAAGGGTTATGATTCGGTAGTTAAGGGTAGGTTCATTTCTTGTGTTAAGGCCTGAAAAATGATTTCTAAAGGTTGCATTTATCATATTATAGGGGTTAGGGATGTCAACTTCAAAATTCCTTCTCTTAAGTCGATCCTTGTGGTTAATGAGTTTTTTGATGTCTTTCCCGACGACCTCCCCGATGTCCCTCCCAAAAAGGAAGTCAATTTCGATAATCTTTTCCCTGATACCCAACCCATTTTTATTCCTTCCTACCGAATGGAGCTGACAAAATTAAAGGAGTTAAAGGTGTAATTAAAGGACTTATTAGAGAAGGAATTCATAAGGCCAAGTATTTCACAATGGAGTCCTCCCGTGTTATTTGTGAGAAAGAAGGATGGGTCACTTCGGATATGCATAGACTATCGTCAATTGAATATGGTGACCATTAAGAACAAGTATCCAATTCCTAGGATAGATTATTTATTTGACCAATTATAATAGGCAAGTCATTTCTCAAAGATTGATCTCCAGTCCAGCTATCATCAATTAAGAGTAAGAGAGTGTGATATTCCCTAAACGACATTTTGAACAAGGTATGGTCACTTTGAACTTTTGTTGATGTTGTTTGGATTGAAAAATGCACCAGCAATATTCATGGATCTTATGAATAGGATGTTCAAACCCTACCTTGATATGTTTGTGGAGTCCATAGATGATATATTGATTTACTCTCAGAGTGAGGAAGAATAGATAGGCCATTTGAGAATTATGATTCAAACCTTGAAAGATAGGAAATTGTTTGCCAAGTTTAATAAGTGTGAATTTTGGTTTAAAGAGGTGGCATTCCTTGGTCATGTGGTGTCCAGTAATGGAATCAAGGTTGATCCGAAGAAGACAAACATTAGGAGCTTTTTAGGTCTAGCTGGGTATTATAGAAGGTTCATCGAAGGGTTCTCTTACATTTCATCTCCTTTGACAAAATTGACCCAAAGAAAGGCAAAGTTCCTATAGACGGATGGGTGTGAAAGGAGCTTCCAAACCTTGAAATATCAACTTACCTCCTCTCTTATTTTGACTCTACCATTGGAAGGCTTCGTTGTATATTGTGATGCTTCAAGGGCCAGTTTGGGTTGTGTCTTGATGAAAAACGACAAGGTTATATTTTATGCTTTTTGGCAATTGAAGGTGCACGAGCGTAACTATCCTACCCATGATCTTGAGTTACCAGTCATTGTGTTTGATCTAAATATTTGGTGGCATTACCTCTATGGAGTAGATGTAGATATTGACCGATCACAAAAGTATCCGATATGTGTTCACCCAAAAAGACCTCAACGTAAGGCAAAGGAGGTGGCTTCAACTTCTCAAGGATTATGACATAATTGTGCATTATCATCCGGGTAAGGCCAATGTCGTTACTGATACACTTAGTAGGGTTTCTATGGGGAGTGTAGCATATGTTAATGAAGGGAAGAGGGAGTTGGTAAGGGATGTTCACCAGTTGGCTATATTGGGGATGAAATTGAACTGTTCTGGCGTGTTTGTGCAAATTGGGTCTGATTCATCTTTGGTGGTGGATGTTAAGTCAAAATAAGACTTGGATTCATCATTGGTGGAGTTGAAGAAATTGGTAGGAGAGAAGAAAGTAGAAGTCTTCTCCCAAGGGGGAGATGGGGTACTTCGTTACCAAGGTCAATTATGTGTTCCAGATGTGAATGGCCTAAGGAGTTTTATCTTAAAGGAGGCTCATAATTTTTCATATTTCATTCATCACTGTTCGACCAAAATGTATATGTAAGTTCCCGAACATTGGAAAGTTAGAAAAAAGGAGAAATATCAAGAAAGGGAATAAATTACAGGACTACGACCCACTCTACGATTCATAGAGGGTCATACGACCCATTTCTGGATGTCCTTGGACTTGTTTAGGACAAGTCTCTGAAGGAGGTTCTACGACTCAACAAAATGAGTCATTATCCTATTGATGAGTCATAAAAATGACTCATTTTCAAAGATCACAGACCATCAAGTCTGCAGGTTTAAAGACCTGTAGGACGAATGCACATTATGACTCGTAGACCTAAAGACGAGTCATAAAAATGACTCATTTCCAAAATTCAAAAACTTATTTTCAGGTATTTTTCAAGACTTGTAGGATGAGTCAGTTTGATGACTCGTATAGGAGATGACGAGTCGTAAACATAACTCATAAAGAAACTTCTGAGGCTTGATTTCCAGGTCTTCTCAGGGACCTGCACTACAACTCAAGTCTACAAATCATGGACTTGAGGACGAGTCGTAGAGTCTATTTGTAAGGCTAGATTTGAATTTTTAATGAAGGATATTTGTGTCATTTCCCAAGTTTGATTAAATGAACCTAGACATAAATTTGGCAAATTTCAACTCTATATCTACCCAATTCTTTAAAATTTCCCTCATTCTAAATCACTCTTCCAAATCTCTAAGGCAAGAACTAAATTCTTCCAAGGGTTCCTCTTCAAGCTTCAAGCTAGGATTTCATATTTCATTAAGGTTTCTTCTTCAATTTTGAGTAATTTCAATAAAGGTATGTGGGGATTGATCCATGGGTTCCTTTCACTCATGTAGTCCCAAGGTTTTCTCAAGTTTCCTCAAATTTTCAATTGATTTATGAACCCTAATTTTGATGAATTGCATTGGGCTATTTAAATTTCATTTTAAATTGTTATCAATGATTATTATAAGCATGTATTTACATGAGTTGAATTATTTTATGTTGAATTATGAATGTCCATGCATAAAGCTATTTCCAAGTTATGATTATGAAGTTAAAGATGATTTTCATGAGTTGATTATGAGTTCAATGATTTTCAAGGAAAGTCTATGATTTAAAGTTGAGACTATGATTTAGTAATGAAAGTTATAATTATGATCAAAGAAATCATTATGGTATGATAAGTACAATTCTCACATAATCATGTTTAAAGATGGTGATAAGGACAATTCTCACCGAAGTTACAGATTTCTATAAATCACTATAGCTAATGAGTTACTCCTAATATGTTTTGTAAAAATGGATTGATAAGTAGTTAATATCTTTCCCTATTATGTTATGATCATATTTTTATGAGTTTCTAGTAGGATATTGACTAAGCACCGAGAGGACTTCTAGGTAGGGTTCGGTCCGGTAATGTAGTTAGTTATCCAATGGAATCCTAGTAGCAATCTAAAGTCCCAAACTGCATTGCCCGCGTAAGATTGCCTTCATAGCCTAGCTAGTGGATCCACATATAGCACAGTTGACTTGAGTTGAGCACCATGACGGAGTATACCCTAGCAAGGTATCCTCCCCCTTCTCCCTAAGAGTTACATCATATTCCATGTTATAGCTCGCATGGTTTTAAGATCTTGGTTAAAGATTTTATCCCACACAAGTTGAAATTAAACTATGAGTTTTACGGTGAAGTTTTATGATATGCATTGACCATGAGCCTTCATATGTTTTCAAATTCTTTTAAGCCTTACTCATGTTCATTATGATGGGTCATGCATCTTATGGCATATTGTTCACGTTCCTTTACTTGTTTATGCATATCTCACATACTTAGTACCTTTTTTGTACTAATGCATATTTTTCCTATATTGTATCATAATATAAGGACGGACGATACTCACGACCATTTTCTTCGTGGCTAGAGTTGCTTTAGATATTAAGGAGTTGGTGAATCCTCATTCTATCGAGGACATGACTTTCATTCTTATTGAATACTTGACTTTTCTTTACTTGATTCGGGTGAGCTAGGAGATTGTTCTAAGACCCCATCAAAGACTAGACTAGAGGCATGTTTAGACACTATGTGATGTAGTCCGGTTGGACATCTATTGAGATTTCTATCCCTTAGACCCATTCCCTTGAGTTGTTACTTCCACTCACTTTACTATGTTTCTTTACCTTATATATGTGATGTAAGCTAAGATGGATTTTTTGAGGTCCTTGCATCCCAATTATCATGTCATGGCTTGGCCCTAGTTCAGGTCATGAAAAACTTGGTATCAGAGCACAAGATTTAGAAGAGTCCTAGGGAGTCTAACATGCCACGCTAAGTAGAGTCTTATTCATTCTTATTAAGTGAGCCACATCCATAAATAGGATGCTACAAAATATCTTAGAAAAGTCTCACTTCTTCAGGATCTATATCGTGCGGTAGAGTAGATACTAAGTCTTTCCCTTTAATGCTTGATCTTTGTGATTTTCAGAATATGCCTCCACGAAGATACCCCTCTAGAAGGAATGTGGTCGAGGAGAAGCAACAAGCTCCGAATGATCCTTTGAATGATCAAGTTTCTAATGTCGAGTTCTGAGAGTACTTTTAAGTACTTGCACAAGCCATTATGGCCCAAGTTAAGCGTGAAGTTATTACTCCCGTGAACCCAAATATGGGTACAGTAGCAACAAGAGTTTGTAATTTTATGAGGAAGAATCCTTCGGAGTTTAGGTGTTCTAAGGTGGAAGGGGATCCACAAGAGTTTATTGATATTATTTATAAGATTGTGGAGATTATAGGGGTTAGCCTGGTTGAAAGTTTGGATTTGGCTACATATCAATTGAAGGGTGCTGCTCAAATTTTATTTAATCAATGGAAAAGTGAGAGGCCTAGAGAAGCGGATCCCGTTACTTAGGAATAGTTCAAAGGAGTGTTTCTTGATTGCTTCTTTCAGAGTTAAGGGAGGCCAAGATACAAGAGTTCATCAACCTTAATAAAGGTGGAATGAGTGTGAAGGAGTATGCCCTCAAGTCTGAACAATTGTCAAAATATGCTCCATTCATGGGTTCCGACTCAAGTGCTCATATGAGAAAATTTGTGTCGAGTATATCAGATATGGTCTCAAAGGAGTGCAAGACGACTATGTTGATTTGTCAAATGGATATCTCTAGACTTATGACCTATGCGGAGGAAATAGAGAGTGAGAAGCTAAAGGAAAAAACTAGAGAGTCCAAGAGGCCAAGAACTGATGGTGGTAATTTCTCTAATGCTAAGTCCAGAGGTGGTGGATGTCCTTATTTTGGACAAAGATATTCCGGCCAAGGATCTTCAAATGTTATTACTCCAATATTTGACAAGGATAGGGTGTCTAACCCTAAGCCTCGAGGAGATGCTCTTATTAGCCAAGTTACTCCCACATGCAAGAAGTGTGGCAAGAACCACAAGGTGAGTGTTTGGTGGGTTTGAATGTATGCTATTGATGTGGTAAGCCGGGTCATCATGCTAAGGAATGCAAGGTTAAAGATGGTCGTCCTCAAGGCCAAGTTGCTCAAGGTGCTCAAGTGCAACCAAAGGGTGGTCAACGCAATAATCGAATTTATGCTCTTTATAGTAGGCAAGAGGTGGAGGAGACTCCCGATGTTGTTATTGGTATGTTACAGGTCTTTCACAATGATGTTTATGCCTTACTTGATTCAGGTGTAAATTTGTCTTTTGTTTTTCCTTTTGTGTCCATGAGATTTGATGTTAGTCCTGAAACGTTGTTAGAGCCTTTTTCCGTTTATATTCTTGTAGGTGAGTCGATTGTGGCTAAAAGAGTCTATAGAAGTTGTCCAGTTTTGGTTTTCCATAAAGTTACTCTATGTGATCTATTTGAGCTTGAGATGATCGATTTTGATGTTGTCCTTGGTATGGATTGGCTATATGCATGTTATGTTTCTATTAATTGTAGAACCCGAGTGGTTAAGTTCTAATTTTTAAATAACTCGGTCCTAGAATGGAAGGGTAGTATTTTCGTGTTCAAAGGTCAATTTATTTCATGCTTTAAAGCTCGAAAAATGATTTTCAAAGGTTGTATCTATCATCTTGTGAGGTTATGGGTGAAAAATCTGAAACCCCTACTCTAGAGTCGGTCCCCTTTGTAAACGAGTTTCCGAATATATTTTTCGATGATCTACTTGGTGTCCCTCCCAAAAGGGATATTGATTTTGGTATAGACCTTCTTTCGGGTACTCAACCCATTTATATCCCTCCTTACCAAATGGCTCCAGCGGAGTTAAAGGATAAATTGAAAGACTTGCTAGATAAAGGTTTCATTAGACCAAGTATATCTCCGTGGGGTGGTTGATGTGTCTTCAAAAGATGACATTTATGATGCCCAAAACATAGAATTATTGTAAGCTCTCAAGCGCATTTTGTTAGTTTGATATGTGTTTTTGTTTAGTTTTCAACGAAATTGAAGTGTCCTTGAGTTGATGATCATTGGTTTGTTTTATGTGGAAATTTGCTTGCATTTGGACTAAGGTGGAATGATGGTGTTGAGAAGAGAGAACAAGGGAGGCAAAAGTTTACAAGAGGTGCTCAAATACTTGGTTTCATTGAGGTTTGGGATGAATTAAAAGGAGAAATCAAATAACGAAATTCACCGTGCATTAAAATACCTTGGCTTGGATATTTGGGATTAAATCAGCATGTTTTGACCAAGGATTTACACCACGAGACCTTTCAAGAGCCGTGGTGCACACGACTGATTATGAAAAGGGCCCTTCATACATGAGGAAACCATCCAAGAAAGTAGTCAAGAATTTGACTATAGCATACATCAAGGAAGCACCACCACTGGCCGTAGTGGGTGCCGTGCTAGGATGGCCAGCCATATTTGTCCAAGGACAACACCAAGAGGCTTACCACTGAAATTGAAAAGCAAAACTGGTCGTGAAGATGCCTAGGCAACACATTAAAAGTTTTCCTAGTTCTATTAGGATTTGTTTTCCTACTTAGTTTAGGATTAGGTTTCAACTTCTATAAACACACCACTTTTTTCTAGGTTTAGGGGGATGATTTTCCTATTGTTTTGGGGCTATATTGTATGACTAAAAACATTATTTTGAGAGCTTTCCATCATCAGAAACGTTGCTGGACAGTAGCACAAGAACACACACGACAACTTGTTTATTGGCTAGTTTGGAAGATTTAAATCAAGTTTTGATCACTTGTTTCAATTGTTTGGTTCTTCTGTTGATTTTCTATATCTTTATAAGTATTGTTTCATGCGTTATACACAAATTTTTATTGCTTTACTTATAATTATGCATAACTAATCCGACAACTAGGGTTGTGGGAACCATGACGACCTAACTAGATAGGTAAATGTAGGATTAATTTTTGTAATTTGTGTTTTCATGTATCGTGATTTCTTCATTATGACTCGGACCTTTAGACTTTTATTTCCTTATGTTTGATATCGGGTTTACATCCTCATCTTTAGACTTGTTAGTGGAAGTTTTGGTACAATGACTTTCATGTCCTAGGTGTTGAATTTCCACACTATTATTTCTGGTTTTGATAACTTACTGAGTTTATGGGAACTCGGCCTTTTAAAACTGCTATTTAAACTTGGTTTTACCTCTTTAAATGTTGTCTCTTGTCATTGTTATTTAGTTGGGTTGTAAAAATGGTTATCCCACTAGAGGTCTAGAGTCGGTGCTAATCATAGCGGGTCAGGGTCCTAACAAATCACATCTCCCCCATACTTCTTTGACCTACCTCTACCCCTCTGCGTTCCATCTACAATCAGCCACTCCTACCTCCTCACTTGGGCATTAGCGCACCTTCTCTACACATGTCCAAACTATCTCAATATTGCTTTCCTCATCTTGTCTGCCATAGACGTCACTCCTACCTTCTTCTAGATAACCATATTCCTAATTTAATCGCTCCTAGTATATCCACACATCGATATCAATATTTGCCTCTCTGCAACATGCATCTTTTGCACATGTGATGTGAGGCCTCGAAAGTTTAAAAGATGGAATTTTGAGCTAAAAAGGAAATACAGTAAAAAATTGGATCTAGTGCTAGACAAATGGCACTTGGCAGCTCACCAAATAGGTTGGGTGACTCGCCTACTACACATAAGCTCACCAAGTCAACATGGGAGAAAGGGTTAGTGGTCAGGGAAGTTGGGCGAGAAAAGGATAAGTTGGGAGACTCACCGAACTGGAAAGGCGAACAAGGTCTTCTTACACAAAACTTTAGAGAAGTTAGAAGAGGAAGAAAGCTTTGGGTGAGAGGGAAGGCCTGATCGGCGCCATGCTGACTAGGTAGGAGAGCTAGGATGACTCGCCAAAATGTTCTGAGATTTTTCCCTCATAATTTGGAATGTTGGCGAGGAAGCATGGGAGATTGGCGACTCGCCGACTGGGTCAGCGGGCACGTCCTTTCTTGCCCAACACTCCTCCGTCATTTTTAAGTAAGGGCATTTTTGCCTATTTTGACTTGTTTAATCCCTAGAGTGTGTCGTTTTAAGCCTGAATCCTAAGACTATAACTACTCAAACCCTTTGAATTCCCCTCATTCACTCTCCAATCCTCAATATTACAATAATTCTTTCTCTAAAATACTCTTCCAAGGGTTTCATCTTCAAAACAAGTTAGGGTTCAAGGAATTTCAAGTTCAAGTCACCATATTCACGGCATATAGGGCTTAATTAATCAAGGTATGTGGGAATTCATCCATGGATACTTCCATCCATAGAGTCCTAAGGTTTTCTCAAGATTTATCTTATTGAATTCTACTTCTAAAGCCCTAATTCTTATGTAGTTGCATTGGGTCACTTCAATTATAGTTTATCTCATTGTTATTAATTTAATTATACATAAATTGAGTTAAACTGCATGATTTTAAGTTGATTGCCAAAGATTCGTGTATTATGTTATTTTCAAGTATGAACTTATGAAGTTGTGCTCATGAATTGATGAAGATTTTATGAAAAACTATGATTATGATGAGCTATTTTCATGATGATGTTTCAAGCGAGTATCTATAGTGTGAAAGGTAATTCTCACACACTCATTTTAAAGAGGTGAAAGGTTTTCTCACCTAATCAAGGATTTATAAGGATTGAAAGGTTTTCTCATTCTTATATGAATTAATCATGTTTATGATCTACTCTTATGACTATTTTCATGATGATATTAATAATTATGTTTTAATGAATTCTGTTGGGATAATGACTAAGCATCGAGAGAACTTTATGGTAGGGTTCGATTCGGTAATCAAGTAGCTACCTAAGGGAATCTTAGTAGCAACCTTTAGTCCCTAACTATGCTACCTGTGTAGGTTTGCCTTTATGGCCTATCTAGTGGATTCACATATAGCTCATGATGTTAAGAAAGGTTCTCGTGTAGTCTACCTTGGCAAGTAGCCTCTCTTTTCTCAATGTGGGAGTTATATCAAATTTCATGTTATAGCTTGCATGGTATTAAATGTCGGTTAAGGTCCTACCCACCTAAAGGTATATGCTATAATATGATCTCTTATATTGATTTTATGATGCATTGACCATATGATTATGATGTTTAAATGTTTTCAAGGTTTTACTCATATTTTAAAGATATTGGTCATGCATATCACGTTCATATTATGTATGTTTGATTATCATTGTTCATGCATTCTTCTCACATTCTTAGTGCATTTCATGTACTAATGCATAATTTAACTATATTGTATTATCATCTTGCTTGTGGCTAGAGTCGCTTTGTTACTATCACTTGATTGGTGACTCTTCATGTCTCGAGGGCGTACCCGACACAAGTATTATGTTCTTTACTATGACATTTTCTTCTCCTTGGGTGAGCTAGGAACATTTATGCCCCCATCTAGACTATAGTAGAGGCATATTTAGACGTTCATTGAGTTGTAGTTCCAATTTGTTCGGACATGTTGCTTTAAGTTTTCTTCTTATTGAGACTTTATTGAAATTTATCTTATGCTTATGCTTTCCTTGATGTTTTAAGTTACCTTATTTATGTATGCGATGTATGCTAAGAGGCTTGGTTGGGGTACCTAGGGGTTCCGATAGCGTGTCATTCCTAGGGCATAGCTTGGGTCGTGACATGTGAATTCTTGACTGATCAATATTTTATCACATACAACAAGGACGGTCTAACCACCACTCTATAGAATGTCCCTTTAAATTTAGGTGGTATCTTCTTATCACACAAGACTCCACTCTATATATTTTTATATAAAATATATAATTTAATTTATATAGTCGATTCAATTAAAAAAATTGAATATTTTTTAATTAAAATCAAAACCAAATCAAATTATATCAATTTTTAAAATTTAAAATCAAAACTAAATCAGACCAAAAAATGATTATTATTTTTTTGGTTTGGTTGGGTTTTTAGTGCAACAAGAGGGAGTTGTTGGATGGTAAGCATCCCTCCCTTCCAACCTTGAGGTTGTGATTTTGAGTCACCAAGATAGCAAGAAAATGGAACCCCTAGGAGAGGTAAAAAAATGCACCCCTACCCCACCCCCACCCGTATGCATGAGGAGCTTTCCACCTTCTTCCTACCAACATTCTACAGTGGAGAAAATGTCCTAACTAAGTCTGTCAACTATAATAATAGGTCTAAAATGGTTCCTTAACTATAAACTTACCAAATTTAATCCTTTAACTATTCAAAAACTTATCAGGTTTGGTCCATTAACTATACACTTACCGTTTTAGTCTTTTAAGTATTTAAAAATTTATCAGGTTTGGTCTCAGTCCTTTTTTTATATAAATAACTTAGATTTATATTAACAGAATCCGTACATCAGTTAAATTAAATTCTTAACCATTTTCTTCAGTTGTTTCTCTTGCCCTGCTATTTTTTTCTTTAAAATTACTCTTACGAAAAGAATTTTAACCTCAAACATTCAAAATAAAATTCACGAGGAAAAAAATAAGTCATAATTTTATTCAACGAACGATAAAATGAAGCATATTATTGCTACTAATGAATTTTAGCATATTCAAGTCATTAACAATAATAATATAATTCATTTTATCCTATATTGATTAAAATTAGGACTTATATGTTTTTTTCTCATTAATTTTATTTTGAATTGTTGAGGTTATTTTTCTTTTTATAAGAGTAATTTGAAGAAAAGGTAGCAGGAAGAGAAAAAAACTGAAAAAAATGAGTTAAAAATTTAATTTAACGAAGATATGAGTTCCGTTAATATAAACGTAAATTTATTTGTATAAAAAATAGACAAAAATCAAATATGATAAATTTTTGAATATTTAAAGGGACTAAAATCGATAAGTATATAATTAATGCACAAAAATCGGTAAGTGTATAGTTAAATGACCAAATTTGATAAATTTTTGAATAGTTAAAAAACTAAATTCAGTAAATGTAGTTAAATAAATGGTCGTTTGGTGTGATGGATAAGAGGAGTTAATGTCAGAATAATTTTTGAGTGCTCTTTAATTCCTTGTTTGGTTGCAAAGGCTGGAATAACTTATCCTAAGATTACAAATTAGTATTGGAATAAGTTTCCCTCCCTAGGGTTGGAATAATAATCTCAAGATAACTTATCCTGGAATAAAGCTAGGGTGTTCATGGTCCGGTTTGACTCAGTTTTTGGCTAAAACTAAACCAAATCAATCAAGGCAATTTTTTTTAATATTCAAACCAAACCAAACCATTTATAGTATAAATTATATTCGTTTCAATATTATCGATTTTGTCGGTTTTATTGGTTTGATTCATTTTTTACGGGTTGAAATAATATATTTATAATGCAAAAAATTGATAAACTTATTTACTACCTTCATATTGCAAAGCAATAGCATTTCAAAATAACTATTATTAATCTTCAAAGATACCTGAACTCGTTCAAAGATAGTGAGGACAGAAGAAAAGTATATAAGCTAAATAAGTTTCCATCTAAAGTTCAAGCTAGAGTTATAAGAGAGAAGCAAATATGGTTCCAATAATAACAAACTTGAATATGTCCTGACTGAAACTATGTCTGATGTTCTTGTAAAGTATATAAGCTAAAATAATAAGCTCTAACAAGGGCAAAATATCAACAACATAATCCATAAGTTGGTGGATTGTTCAACTCCTACGGTCCACGAAGGAAATGACTTCAAAAATAAAGAATTGACAGGCTATTTTGACTGTCCAAGTTCGATACCGATCTGAGAAAAAGAACCACCAGAACAAAAAGAAGTCCTTCAAGAAGCATCATTTTTTTTACTATTGCATGAAGTAATTGAAGCATTCCAGCCGTGGCCAATAGAAAACTTGCTACTTTACCTTTCTCCAAGATGAAACTATTTGAAAGAAAACTGAAAGTATGGATCAACACAATAGCATATGCAAAAATAGCCTTGAAAGAAATTATAAAATTTTCACCACGAGGAAGATAGCAACTACTGCATAGTAGTACAACCTCCACAACAACAAAATTAAGAAGGCTAGCCCATAAAAATTTAATTATATACATTACGTTTTCATTAATCAAGTTGAAAAAAATAACAAGGTCTTTAAACAGTCCTCCGAATGATCAACATTCAACACAAAAGAATCATATACCCAACTTTCACCAGAGAAAGATTACTTAATTGCTTGCATAAAAGTGTGATTAAATATAAAAAACAAGTCAATAGTATAATCCAAAAGTACTTCAAGTGAAGCAGCAACAAAAACCTGAAAATTAACTACCAAAGAGCAAAACAGTAGCACTATGAATTTCAATTGCAACATCCAAACTAATCAATGCTCAAGGTTGTGCCAGTATATTCTGAAAAAAGAAAGAAGAAAGTTTAACAAAGTAGGCGTTAAAACTTTTTAAAACATAAAAGACATATTCATAAAGAGTTAAATGTGTAAATTTACTTTTTTTCAACTATCTCAAGTTTCTGAATTTCTTCTAAAAGATCTTCAAGCTTGCATTCCTTGGAATTGATCTTAATCATTGTTGAGTGCAAATAAGAGCTTCTACTGTCTTTGAAGATAAAGAACTTTGATGAGAGTCAAGAATCCGACCACCGGTGCTAAAAACTGATTCAGAAGCAACAGTAGAAATAGGAATAGAAAGAACATCTCTTGCCATCCTAGAAATAATTGGATATCTAGCCGAAGAAACTTTCCACCAAGCCAAAATATCTAACTCTTTGATCTTTTCCAAATCATCTACCAAGTACTTCTCAAGTTCTGATTTATTTTCAGTATTGTCTTCATCTGCCAAATATTTCTCCCATTGTGATTGCCACATCTCGTCACTATGCATGCTATCAATTTCATCATTCAAGCTTGTTTGACCATCAATTTTATCGGTATGAGTCCCACAAAAAAACTCATGTAGTAATCATATAAGTGACTCAAAGTATCCATCACCTTTTTCGATTTTTCGGCTCCCACCAAACAACCATAAGAGTTTTTAAATAGATATTCCACATATTTCAACTTGTATCGAGGATCCAAAACAACAACAATGAATAATAACTTGTTCATACTTTCAAAAGTACCTCAGTATTTTTTAAATTTAAGCTCTATCTTTTTAGCCATACCACTCAAAATAGAATCTTCACTACGAACATATTTGCAAATTATCTTTTGAAGATTAAAGATCTCATGTAAGAAAGAATTGGAAGTAACATATGAAGTTCCTGAGAATTTCAAAGTTACCAGGTAGAAAATCTCAAGGAATTTAATGAAAACTTTAACATTCTTCCAATCATCTATCGATGGATGCCCTCCCACATTATTTATTTCTAAACAATACTTGAGGTACTTGTGATCATCATCATACATTCTTGAAAATGCCCTTTCAAATATGTGGAGTTCCACCTAGTCTCATTATCTAAAGTCAAAAGACCATGAGTGCCAATCTTAACCTTCTCTACAAATGACTTAAAGGAATCAAACCTTTCGGCTAAGGACTTAACATATTTGATAGCATTTCTTACTCGAGAAATAGACTCATTTTGTTCACCGAGTCCTTCTTTTACGATCAAATTTAGAATATGAGCATTACATCTAACATGTAAGAACTCATTTCCTAAGATGCCTCATTTCCAATCCTCAATTCTTCTCTTAAAGTATTTAATCGAAGAATCATTAGCAGTTGCATTATCTAAGGTCACCATGAATATGTTATCAATTTTCCAATCAAATAAGCACGCCTCAATCCCCTTAGCAATTGTTTCACCTTTATGATCTGATATTTGGAAAAAGTTGAGAATTTTCTTTTTCAAATTCCACTCATCATCTCTCCAATGGGCAGTGACAACCATATAAGTTAGATTTTGAAGTGATGTCCACGTATCACTAGTAAAACATACACGTTGATTATGAATAAGCTTTTTAAGCTTTTCTTTCTCTTCTTGATATATTTTCAAACATTGTCTAGCAAGAGTCAAGCAAGAAGGTAATTGAAAATTAGGTAAAGCAACTGCCATTAATCTCCTAAAACCTTCCCCTTCAACAACTTTAAAAGGTTGTTTGTCAATAATGACAAACTCAGCAATGGCTCTCCTAATCTTATTGACGTTAATCACAATATTTTCTACAGTACATGTACTATATGCATGTTCCCCTTTTTTAACTACCTTGATTCTTGATTGATTTCTATCAATAATTCTAAGAGGGAAATTAGGACAAACCTCATTTAAATGTCTCCACAGCGTTGAGGTCCCATTTGTACTTTCAGAAGCAAAGTTACTAGTACAGTAGTTACATTCACCCTTTTCTTACCCCATGTATCAAGATATTCAATATAGTGTTTCCAAACGCTGGATGTTCTCCTGTCACTACTTACAAGGCTGATCAGGGTCACAAAGAGTTGATTGTTTCCGCTTTTTAGCATGATTGGGAGTAATATCACGAGTTTTATCACCGTCAAGCTCAGATTTCAGCAAAGTAATTGGAGATACTTTGTTGGTTACCTCCATTGGCTCCACCTCTTTTTGAGTAGTTGTAGTTTCCATCTAAAAAAAAGTATCCAAAAATCTAAATAAATAGAGAAATCCAAAATCATTAGATAAAAACTAAATCAACAGAAAAAACCTAAATCAGTGAAGAAAATCTAAAATAGCAGAGAAATAAAATAAAAAAACACATACAAGATGAAAGACTAGAGAAGCAATTCATTTAAGTAAAACTTCAAAAACACAAAAGTAATTACAAAAACGAAGAGTAGGGGACATACAAAAAGTAACCAAAAAAATAAAAGGAAGAAAAAGTTACAGACTTACAGGGATTAAAATTTCTTGCACTCAATTGTTATTGTGAGAGACTGAGAGCAGAATAGAGATCTACAGGGTTTGGAAGGAAATAAGAGGGAACTGAAAATCTAACGAGGAAAAAAATTATTTATGCTAACTATTCAGTAAGAATTTTTTATTTTACTTTAAATATAAATGGGCTTGGAAAACATGGGCTAGACTTTTTTCTTAGAATCGTCCTAAATTATGAAGAAAAAAGACAGTCCGGTGCACTAAAGCTTCCGCTATGCGCGGGGTCCAAGAAATCGTCCTAAATTATGAAAAAGTTAAAAAATAGATAAAGTTTAATAAACATATATAAATATATATAATATTTTAAATAAGTATATATTTATCGGTTCGATTCGATTTAGTTCGGTTTTCTTTATTGGTAACACCAAATCAAACCAAATGTTATCGGTTTTTAAAAATCTAAAACCAAACTAAACCAAACCGAGCCGTTTTTCGGTTTATTAAATCGGTTTGACTTGGTTTATCGGTTCGGATTGGTTTTTCGGTCTCGTTCGAACACCTCTAAATAAAGCATGTAAAATAACAAAAATACCCCTCTTAAACTTTCTTTTATACACCACTTTTACGTTCATGTATATTAATATAATTTGTAACAACATTTATAATAACATTCGCAACCTTAATTAATCATTGTTTTTATGATAAGTATATTTTTCTATTAAAAACTTATATTTTATAAATACAATTTCTAGTTATGTTTATGTTATAAGTTGAATTTATTTATCTAATTCTTATGTTTAATTATATTATGATTTCTCTTAAAATGTTCACTCCACTATTAAATTATATATTTTTTAATTATATAGTTTATTACTCACTTAAAAATTATATCTTGTATATCAATTAAAATGTTGATAATTTTAATAATAAATTTTTGTAACTTTAATAAACTTAAAATGGAAGTTTTATTTTTAAGCTAAATAAGATGAAAGTTTAATTTTAAAAACACATGGCACAATCATGGAAATGCATACACAAAAATATTTAAGTTAAATAAGAGAGAAATTTTATTTTTAAGAATGAATAACTAAATCTTGCAAAAAACTGTAAAAAAATAAATTAAATAAGGTGCAAAATATTTTTATAAACAAACAACTTATTCTTAGAAATTATGTAATGAATATAATTTTTAATAGGCGAACCCCATTGGTGGCCCCCTAAAGTTGGCACCAACTTTTACTTAGACACCTAAACCAGGAGATGTTCCTTTTAGACACCTTATGTAAGGGTCGAATGTGTCATTTTGACACTTTTTTGACAATCTCCAAAATATATTAAGTGTGTGTAATGCACTTGCATGACGTGTCAAAAACAATGAATTAAATAAAGACACGTGGCCTTTTTTTATCTAAATAATATATATTTTTAAAATAAAAATTAACAACTATTAACCATCACCCACCCCGCCGTCATCTTCTCCAACCCCACCCACCCCAACCCCAACCCCTTCCCCACCCCGTCGTCGTCTTCTCCAACCCCACCCTAACCCTAATCCCTCCCTACCCCACCAAATCTTCTTCTCCTCCAACACCCACCCAACGCTATCCATATTATCTAAAGAGGAAAAAAAAGTTCAGCTTCAAAGATATGTTCAAATTGACCCTAAAGATCTGACATACCGTGTTAATGAAAAATAAAACTCTCCACCTATTTCCGATCCTACTTCATCTGCTTATCCCCAATTCCATTTTTCTTCTAAAAAACAATATTTTCAATACATTTTTGTGAAATTCTTCATTCTTTGATGCAATCAAGTAAACAAATTAAGCTATAAATCAAATTAACAACCAAAAGAAAACAAAATAGATAGTTCGCCTTCTTCTTCTTCCTCATCCTCATCACTATCAACAACAACTTCTAGGTCAAAGAATTCTGAACCAGTCCAAAAAAATGCTAAAAAATGAAGAAGAAGAACAGCAAAAAAATATATTATTTTTTAAGAAAAAATGCTCTTCACGCGCTTTAAATGAGTGCAGCACACACAATGTGTCAAGTCAGCACAAAGTATTAAAATAACACATCGGAGCCTTACTTGAGGTGTCTAAAATGAACAAAGCCCAATTGAGGTGTCTAAGTGAAAGTTGATGCCAACTTTAGAAGGCCACCGATGGGTTTCGCCTTTTTAATATGACAAAAACTACTCTCAACATAACTTATCCCAACATAACTTGTATCCAAACCAACCAACCCTTAAATATATAGTTATGGAACCATTTTACACCTACTCGTTATACCTACGAGACTATTTATGAGCATAATTAATCCCAACATAACTTGTATCCAAACCAAATAATCTCTAAATATATAATTTTTTTTTTGTTTTCCACCCTCGCTATACCTACGAGACTCTTTATGAGCATAACTAATGATACCTATATTGAAGTTTGACTAAATACAAATTCACACCAAGAAGTTCCATATTGAAGTTTGGAGGTGAAGTGCTCCATATTTAAAAAATTCAAACCCAAATTTTTTTAATTAAGGACGAAGCAATACTTAGCTCGCAACCTGATGGTCTAAAATAGTAGGGAGCGATTTATGAGATTTTCGTTACACCTAGGAGACTATTTACGACATTTTCTCTATCAGGGTGCTTCTCGAGCCACTTCATGTCTCTCTTCCTTTTCATTGAGAGTGACTAATATCATTTCTCCAATTTCCCCCAAATTTATCCTTGGAATTCGATCTATTTCATGGTTTTTGAGTCCAATTTCGATCTGGGTCAGCGCCAGAATTTCCCATCTTAACTTCTCTAAAGTGGGTTTTGTTTGGCGAAACTCAATGGTTTCTTTTGTGGGTTCTGTTATGTCGCCTGCCGTAAACATTTGCAAAAGCAGCAGTGGCCCCTCTTCTTCTTCTTCTTCTAGCTACATGAAAACATTTTCCCCCAATTCTGATTTAGGAAAGCCATTCTTGGTGCGTTCCCTGACGAATAGGAAGGATAAATGGACTGTTTGTGCTTGTGTTGCACCCCCAAGGGACTACAAAACTGCTGACTCTGATCGGTTTCCCAATACAAGATTCAATGTAAGATTATAATGAATGGATTTTGGGTCTTCCAATTATCCAGATTCTTGATTTTGGGATCTGTTTGTAGTTCACATATGTCTTTCTGATGTATATGCTATAGGCTAGTCCAGTTTTCCATTGCTTGCTCTATGCAGTTCCATCTATTCCATTTTATATAGTGGTATTTGATGGGACAAAAAGTTTAGGATGTTAAATTGGATTTTTATAATTGTATTAGCTATAGCAGCAACAAAAACAATAACATTAGTCCCATACATTGGGGTCTGGGAGGGTAGTGTGTAGACTTAACTCTACCTCTGAGGTAATGTAGAGAGGTTGTTTCCATAGAACCCCGGCTCAATCGTATTAGCTATAGAAGAAGAAAATAATGATTCATAATTTAGTTTGATATAAAACATCACATCATCGTTAAAATTTGAATAGTGAAATGATTTTGAGTGCTTGAGAGTTGTGGAACTTTTATAGAAATGGAATGGTGTAGTATATGTTAGGCCATTCGAAATAGAAAGAATGCCATATAAAGTGGGATAGCTGGAGTACTGATAGTAGGTGACAAAGCTTCATGAATCATGTTGGATTGAGGTTGTTACTGAAATCAGTGTGTGCGCGGTAGATTTTTTGGTTCTCTTAGGCAAGGTGGTCGAGTATTGAGAACTTAGTATAAGTTGGAGTGCCAAAGTAGAAATGTCTATCTTTTCATGCTAATAGTTCCATAATGCTAATGCCTTGTTGGCACACTTCTCTTTCGGACTCCATTTGGTGAAAGTTCCTTCTTGGTGAGCTATTCCCAGCATTTGTTGTCTTAAACGTTGGAAAATTTGTTCCAATCAAATGCAGAAAGACTATCTTCATATTGGATGTAATACATTTTCCCCTAACTTTCACCACTATTACTTTAAATACTAATCAGAAATACTATTTCAAAATTTTAACTATCTAATAAGAAATCACTAATCAGAAATATCACATTTTGCTGATCTCACGGACAAAATCAACATACACCTTCTGTTTCAATTTGCTCGTCTTACAGAAAGAATGTCACTCTCTATATTTAGTAGATGTTTGGTCATAAAAATTGAGAAATTTGGAAAAAAGTTGAAAATTGGAGTTGTGTTTGGACATGAATACATATTGGAGTTGTTTTTGAATTTTTGCAAGTTATTTAAAGTGATAATTGTGAAAACAACTTTTTGGAGTTTTCCGAATTCTGGAAAAAAAATTGTAACAATTCTATGTCCAAACAGTTTTCCGGAATAGGATTCCAAAAAAGTGAAAAATATGCATATCTAGTGGGGGATCTTAGTAAATCTTAAAAAGTTAAGCACCGAAATAAGACCAGTCGGAGAGAGAGAAGCAAAAGAGAAAGAGTAGAAGGCCAAGACAAGAACGAGTAAGATATGGACATCAAAGGTATCTTTAAGGTTAGCTCTGCCTATAAATTTTTGAACCAAGGAAATCAACAGCCACAACAGTGGCTATGGAAGCATATTTGAAAGGTGAAGATACCTTTCAAAGTTGTCTGTTTCACTTGGCTATTGGCAAGGGAAGTTGTTTTAACTCAAGAAAACCTTGACAAAAGGAAATTCTTCCTTTGTTCCGGATGTTACCTCTGTGGTGAAGAGGGTGAGACAGTCAGTCATTTATTTCTGTAGTGCAGGATTACATCTCTGCTATGGAGGATTTTTGTCAGCCTTGGGTATTTTTTGGGTTATGCCCAACAAAATCACACAACTATTATATAGTTGGGAGGAGGCAGGAGCAGGTGCTGCAGACAGAGATAGATAGAGAATTGTCCCAGCCTGTATTTGGCGAACAATATGGAAAGAGAGGAATTCTAGATGTTTTGAGGACAAAAATTGTGATCTACAAAAGATCAAGTTAAACTGCATTAAGCTTTTTTGTTTTTGGTGTAAACAGATGTACTTAGAAGAATTGAGTCAATCGTTGATATCCTAGGCTCTTGTTAGGATTGCTGATTTAGTTCTTTTTTTTGACATGTTGTAGATATGGTTTTCAGTACAACCTATGTACTGTCTTTGTCAATATACACAAATGTTACCTTCTCAAAAAAGAAGAAGACAAGAACAAAAAGCAGAATACATATTGAGCAATGGTGTGGGGAATGTGGGTGGACTTCTACGTTGATCTGGGAGAGTTCCAAATAAAGATGAAGGATTCCTCTAGCTGGTTGAGTTGGGATATGCCATGAGTGCTCAAACAGTGACAAACTTGATTTCTCATTGCAAAAGTTGCTAATAGTATCTGTTTTGTTAGATACTCATGTCAAAACCTCTTTCACTAGATTGCAAATTTAATTTTCATGCCCAAAGACAGTTCTACCATGGAGCATGTTTTTACTTATCTGGGTAGGGTCAATGAGTGATCACGAAGGCGGAAGGTCCATGACCTAGTTTGATGATCTGTGCTGCACTTGGGAGAGGTATTAATCTAAGATTGGCTCAAGTGGTCGAGCCTATGGCATAATGTCATTAAAGGAACTCAAGAAGCATGTAGTTTTGGGTTTTCATTTTGGAGAACTCTTCTAGGATACCTTTTAAATTTTGGTACTTGTAAATATGTAATGCTTGCTGCTTTTGTTGGAATCTCATTGGATGACACTTTTTATTACACCATTCTCAATGGGAAAACCTTGGCATTAACTAACTTTTGTGCTAGAATGTTTTTTTTCCAGATAAATGATTGTCTGCTAGATATTTTCTTTTTTTAGGATATAAATGAGTTGCTTTGCATTTATCAGATGGTGAAGACATTTGAATATTGCCTAGTTTATTGTATCTACCTTGATTTCGCTCTTTGTCTTGTTTGAATAGCATGAATCTGCTAAATCGGAGAATGTGAGCTTGTTGAGAGAGCCTGAGGATGAGTCCGATGTGCTTATTGAGTGTAGAAATGTTTGCAAGTCATTTGGCGACAAGCATATCTTAAGAGGTGTGAGCTTAAAGGTGAACTCTCATTTATTTCCTTTGGCAACTGCTTGTATGCACCTTGGGCATTTAAATTCCAGTCTATTCTACTTCAGCGACTGATATTATGACTGATATTATATTGTGGGGCTTTCATACAAACAATGACTGGTTGTAGTGAATCATTTCCTACTTATATTTTATGATGGAGAAGTTGATATAATGATTAGTTTTCTCTATGCCTTGACACTAAATAGCTAGAATTTTCAACTTCACCATGCATGAATGCTACCTGCCTTGCTTCCCACTTAGGTTGGTTAAAAGGTTCTTTTTCTTTCCTTTGTTTGCTAGTCTGATAGTGTTTTCTTCCTTACTTGTGCCTTATGCAAATCTATTTTATGTTGTTAGAAATTGTTTTGTATGCAATCTTTGCCTTATAGTTTCCAAAATAAGAGCAATAAAGTTAGATTTGCATAAGTTCGCTTGAGGTAGAGATTTAGTGTCCGTTTGGATTAGCTTATTTTTTGGGTGATTTTGACTTTTAAGCACTTTTTTGGTTTTGAAGTTGTTTGGAAAGGTTAAAAAGTGCTTTAAGAATTCACTTTTAGGCCAAAAAAGTTTTAAAATAAGCCAAAAGCCAAAAGTAGGGTATCCTCTACTTGTGACTTTTAGCTTTTGACTTATAAGTTACTTTTTATATGCCCATCCAAACAGGCCCTTAGCTTATAAGGATGTGTAACACATATGTACTATAAACCAGTAGATTCATCATGAATTGTTTGTGAAAAGTATGAGTTCCCCAGGGTGAAGTTAATTTTTTGAACTCCCAATTTGTTTGAGCTATTGGGTATTGCAATTTGGTGTAATTTTTTGGTAAGAAGTTTTATGGATTATGATTGAAAGAGCAATAAAGGTAGAGGTTAGGAAACTTCACTTGAGGAAAGAAAGATAGTTGGCTACAGTAACACTGATTGCTTTCATTTCCATACCCGGGTTGGGTTCTATGTTCATGATTTCTTGTTCTTTGCATTTGGTGAAAGTACGGACAACTTTTAATCACCACTCTTACCCTTTGTTACAGATCAGACATGGTGAGGCTGTTGGAATTATTGGGCCTTCTGGCACAGGGAAATCAACAATCTTAAAGATAATGGCTGGCCTTCTTGCTCCTGATAAAGTATATGTGCATTATGTTTCTCTTGTGGCTTGTGTATTTGTCTCAGAATACAGCTGTGTGATTTCTGAAAATTTTGAATTTTGCCATTATCTCTGCTAATAAACTTCATTTAATGCAGGGGGAAGTCTTAATCCGAGGTAAACTGCGTAATGGATTAGTGAGTGACGAGGAAATTTCTGGGCTTAGGATTGGCTTAGTACGTTACATGTTCTGAGCTCTTTTTTTGTTGTCCAGTGAAGTTGTATGGAGATACTTGTTGAATTTTTTTGTAATCTTATGAACATATCCATCCCCATAACAGGTGTTTCAGAGTGCTGCCCTTTTTGATTCATTAACCGTTCGTGAAAATGTTGGTTTCTTGCTGTAAGATACTCTCAACGCTCTAATTATCCCAAAAAGAAAAGATATTCTCAGCTCTACTGAATTCTGAAGTTTATCTGTTAGCTATACGGATTAAAAATCAGAAAATCCAGGTTATACATAGATTAACTGGATCTTCTTCTCTTTGGAATTCTAGCTATGAGAATTCAGCTATGCCAGAGGATCAAATTGCACAGCTTGTAACTGAAACTTTAGCTGCTGTTGGTTTGAAGGTATGTGCAATGATGTACATATATTTGATAATGATGTCTACTTTTTTCATTAAAAAATGTATCCAGGTTCCTAACATAGTTTATCAATGAAAATAGTTCAACTTTGAAAGTGCTATTTGCATTATCACTTCAAGATCTCCCTCTCTCTCGCAGTAGGGAAATGCCTTGCTTTTTTCTCTTCTGTTCATTGGGGAGAGTGAATTAAAGGAGGGAATAGAGGATTCATCATTATAGTAATGTGTTTATTTTATGATGATTAATTTTTCGTAGATGCCAATTTCAGTTTTATTTCTATGCAGGAAGTTGAAGACCGATTACCCTCGGAATTGTCTGGTGGTATGAAGAAAAGAGTTGCTCTAGCTCGTTCTATAATTTTTGATACGACAAAAGACATAGTAGAGCCAGAGGTATGTTACAGCTGCTTCACGACATGCTGTTATTCTGCTACATGGATTGCTGTTATCTGGTTAATTTTTATTTTTACTTCATGCTTGCTCTGTGATCCTGAATTGGTAAAATATTTTCAAATGAAGGATTTATCCACTTCCCATTTCATTCCTAAAGTTGGTCTAAATGGCATGAGAAAAAAGAAAAATAGATAACTTATGATGGAGATATCAGTACTGGAGCTAGTACATAGTCTCGTTATTCTTCCTTATTAGTAGGCACATTAGCACACTATAATTTCTTGTGCTCTGATTTCTGTTATTATCTATTACTTTCTGTACTTTGATTACTCTATTTTATCCCTATCGTTCTCGTTATTTGCTTTCTCATATATGTCTTATCTAACCTCTTTTATGCTTTTATGCTTTTATTGAGCCGAGGGTCTTTCGGAAACAGCCGTCCTACCTTGGTAGGAGTCAGGTCTGCGTACACTTTACCCTCCCTAGACCCCACGATGTGGAATTTCACTGGGTTGTTGTTGTTGTTTTTGTGATGTTTTTAAACTTGAGGTGCTCCCATTCTTCTGAAATATCTTTATTGAAATTCGTGATAGTTCTGTAATCAGGAGAGCCTTTACTATGAACTGTTGGTTTAAGATGAGTTCACACTTACTCTTTGGATGCTGTTTGGATTGTTTGAGTAAAAGGTTGGATGTCCAATTGATATTGTTCATAGTCGTACTAGATGGAAAAGAAAAACTAAGTTCACATCTAATCTTCTAGGCAAGTTAAATGATTGTTTGACTTGATGAATTCTACTCCATAAAGATGATACTGAGTGCAATTTGCAAACAAAAGGAAAGGATTCCTGGCAAATACTGCTGATTGTGCAGTGTCAAACTGTCGATAAATGTTTTCTGCCGTACCCTTTGGCAGTACAGATTTTGTATCTCCACAAGTCTAAATGGAACGACATGGTTAGTGAAGATTCATATAGCCGACCCAACTAGCTAGGGATTGAGGCATCATTTGATGTTGCTATATTTATTGATAGCTTCTTTACTAAACAAACTATCAATGAATCTTTATATTTTTTTAAAAGAACTATCAATTGATGTTTTACAAAAAATTGTAATGTAAAAGAGTAATGATGCATATCCTGATCCTGGTATATGTATTGACGCACAGTCATATATTCATACCTTCTCTGGAGTGAAAAGTAATAAGTGGTCATGTTTAGTCAAAGATGCAGGGCTCTATGTTTTTTAATTAAAAAAACTTCAATAAATGTTTTACAAAAATATGTGATGCAAAGGGGTTGTGGCACATATCCTGACCATGGTTGATGTATTGACGCATAGTTTGTATATTCATTTCTTTATATAGTGACAAGTAATAAGTGCTCACAATCTCTCATGATGCACTTCTCTATGTTTTCTTTTGGGGTCTTCTCTTTGTTGGTTGTTTTGTTTTGTTTTACTGTGTTAAGAATATTACACTTAAGTTTTAGACTACAAGGGGTCGTTTGTAGAGTGTATAAAAATAATTTTAAATAGAGTATTAGTAATGCTGGTATTAGTATTATTTCTTATGCATTGTTTGGTTTGGTATATTAAAAATAGCATGCATTGCATAAAAATATTAATAGATTTTAGCTGGCACATGTCTGGTGCGCTCCAAACGACAGGGAAGAGAGAGAGGAGGTCTGGTGGGAACTAACTTCAGTGAGAGGGCTGTTCTCAGGTCCTTGGGTGGTGGGTGGTGATTTCAATACTGTGAGATATCCATCAGAGAAAAGGAACTGCACCAGATTCAATAAGGGAATGCTAGATTTTTCCGACTTTATTGAAGACAAGGAGCTAGTGGATCCGCAGCTAGCAGATGATAGTTTTACTTGGAAGAGAGGGGAAAGACATGATTCGGCAGCCTGACAGATTTTTCATATCTGAAGAATGGGAGACATCCTTCAGAAACATCAAACAATCCACATTGCAAAGGGTCACCTCTGACCATTGCCCTCTGATTTTAGAATGTGGGAACTGGGAAAGGTCAAATTCCTATTTTAAGTTTGAAAAGTGGTGGTACAAACTGAAAATTTCAAAGAAATGGTAAAGACCTGGTGGGACTCAAACAATTTTTGGGGAAGGCCAGAGTTTATCTTAGCAAGTAAACTAAAACACTTGCAAGATAAACTCAAAGAATGGAGCAAAACAAGACGAGGCAATCTGGGGATGCAGAAACAAAGTATTCTAAATCAATTGGCTGAATTAGATGGGATCCAAGACCATAGACAATTGACTGATGATGAGACCTACTTGAGAGCTGTACTCACAGTTGAATTTGAAGAAAACGCAGAGGGAGGAAATAGCTTGGAGACAGATCCAGGGCTCTATGATTAAAAGGAGACAGAAACACAAAGTTCTTTCATAGAACTGCAAATTACCATAGGAGGTACAATAATATTGACAAGTTATCAGTCAATGGAGTGTGCACAGGAGAACCAACAGTGATCAAAGAAGAGATCATTATTTTTTATCAGAAACTATATGCTGAAACAGAAAGGTGGAGGCCTCAGTTCAATCCTAGAACTAGTACTATGGTGAATGAGACAGATAATATCATGTTGCAGGATCAGTTCAGTGAGAAGGAAATTAAGGAGTGTGTTATGGCAAGTGCTGGGGATAAAGCACCTGGCCCTGATGGCTACACCATGACCTTCCTTATTGCATGCTGGGATGTGGTTAGTAAAGATGTTGTGGCAGCAGTACAAAACTTTCATAATCAGAATTTTGTTTGAAAAAAGCTTCAATGCCACTTTCATAGCACTGATCCCAAAAAAGATAGGGGCTAAAGAGTTAAAGGACTTCAGACCTTTTAGTTTAATAGGAAGCATATACAAGATCATATCTAAAGTTCTAACTGAAAGGCTTAAGAAAGTGGTTCCAAAGCTACTGGCTGATCAACCGATGGCTTTCATAAAAGGCAGGCAGATCATGGATGCAATCTTGATTGCAACTGTGTGTGTGGATGTAAGAAAGATCAGCAAAATCCCAGGAATTCTATGTAAGTTAGATATTGAAAAAGCTTACGATCACATTCACTGGGATTTCCTCAGGAAGACTTTGGAGAATATGGATTTTGGGGACAAATGGATAAAGTGGCTGAAATTTTGCATCACATCTGTGAAATTCTCTGTTCTTATAAATGGATCTCCCTCTGGTTTCTTCCCATCTGAGAGAGGATTGAGACAAGGGGACCCCCTATCTCCTTTTCTTTTCATCCTGGAAATGGATGGATAAGAGGTTTCAGTGCCAACATGAATGATAAGCAGAGCCTAGCTATTTCACACCTACAATATGCTGATGACACTCTGATCTTCTGTGATGCGAGAGCTCCCAACTCAAGTATTTGAGAGTTATCTTGATCTTGTTTGAAGCCATTTCAGGTTTACACATTAATTGGGGGAAAAGCTTTATTTACCCAGCTAATGAGGTGCCTAGCATAAGAGTGTTAGCAAATATTTTGGGGGGAAATATAGGGGAGCTCCCCACAGTGTATCTTGGAATGCCTTTGGGGGATAAGAGCAAGTCAAAAGGCATCTGGTACAATGTTTTAGAAAAGTGTGAAAAAAAGTTAGCAAAATGGAAAAGCAAATATCTGTCTCTGGGTGGAAGAGTCGCTCTCATAAATATTGTGTTGGATGCCTTGCCTACATATATGATGTCAGTCTTCCCCATGCCTACAAATGTAATTGACAAAATAGATGCCATCAAGAGGAATTTTTTGTGGCAAGGAAACTATGATTCTAATGATCACAAAATTCATCTAGTAAAGTGGGATCAAGTTATCCTCAGCAAAAAGGTAGGGGGCATGGGGATAAGGAATCTTAAAATTCAGAATCAAAGCCTTCTAATGAAGTGGCTTTGAAGATTTGCATCACAGGAACAAGCTTTGTGGAAGGAAACAATCAAGACCAAGTTTGGTATGGAGAACAAATGGACTACCAACTTGCCAACACAACCCTATGGGACTGGAGTATGGAGGGCTGTCAGAAACCAGTGGATCAGGTTTGCCAACAAATGCAAAATCAAGGTAGGAAATGGGGGAAAGACTGTTCTGGGAAGATATGTGGGTGGGACAGGAAAGTCGGAAGAACAAGTTCTCTGATTTGTTCATTTTAAGTCTCCAAAAGCTATCCACTATCAGAGAAGTGAGAGATAGTCAGGGGTGGGACCTAAGCTTTAGAAGACATCTGAATGATTGAGAAATTAACAGAGTGGCTGAACAGTTAAATATTTTGGAACAATACAAAGAACTAAACTCCAATGAGGACAGTTTATTTTGGAATCCTGACAAGAAAGGAACGTTTACAGTAGGCTCAGCTTACAGAAGGTTACAGAGATCAAACTCACATGGTGGTAGTCTACCTTTCAAGGTAGCATGTTTTACTTGGCTTCTAGCCAATCAGGTTACACTCACCCAGGACAATCTAATGAAAAGAGGTTTCAAATTTGTTTTAGGTGCTCTTTTTGTGAATGTGAGATTGAGACAATAAACCATCTCTTTCTACATTGTAGAGAGACTGTTAAATTATGGCAGATTTTCTTTAACTTAAGGGGCATAAGCTGGACTATGCCAAGGAGCATCAAAGAAGTTTTAGCCTGTTGGAATAGAGAAGGAAATCAGCCAGGACACAGGGAGAGATGGAATATTGTCCCCGCCTGCATTTGGTGGACTATATGGATGGAAAGGAACTAGAGATGCTCACTGCAGAAACTGAAGATGAACAGTCTGGTCCTTTTCTTTTTTTGGTGTAAACATGAGTATCCTCAAGAAGAAGAGGATATTCCTAGTATTCTAGATTATTTGTAATGTAGCAGTAGTTTTTATATTCCTTGGTTTTTTTGGCTGCAAGTATTACCGGAATACTTCCTGAGTATTCCTTTGTTCATAATACAAGTTACCTTTCTCAAAAAAAACAGATGTAAAAAAGGTTTTGAAGTGTAATTGGGTCTTTAACCATGCTTACATATACCTCTTTTCTTTCACATTTTGTTCCACAAGAATCCCATTGTGATATGCAAATTCGAAATATTTGCCCATTATGAGCCCGTTTGGATGGGCTTAAAAAAGTAACTTTTATGTATGAAGTGCTTTTAGAACTTTGAAGTACTGAAAGTTATTTTTATAAATAAGCAGTTGAGTGTTTGGATAAAAGTGCTTAAATGAGGAAAATAATGTGAATTTTAGGGTTAAAAGAATAAAAAGGGTAGTTTGAGAATTTAGTTAAAATATAAGAGATATATAAGTAATTTCTATGGTCAAAGAAAATGACTTTAAACACTTAGAAAAAAAAAGTTAGGAATCCTAACTTTTCATTTTTGACCGACTTTAAGAACTTTATGGCTTAAAGTTAGCATTAGGCAAACACGTCCAAAAGCTAAAAGAGGGCTTTAAGTTGGTTTTGACCAACTTAAAGCCCATCCAAACGGGCTCTATGTATGAATTTTGCTTCTTTTTTTAAAGGTTTTATACCTAAGGTACCTTCTTGTTCTTCTAAAGTCATTAGAGGCGTGAATTTATTCCTTTAATGTAATTTGTATTCTTTAAATAATACACTTGCACAAACAAAATAAAAATTGGAACTCAAAACTACAAAGTAACCAAGCAAAAGCCGACTATTTTGATCTTATCTAAGCTTGTATTTGCGTATTCATATTGTCCTCTTTATTTTTTATTTTCTTGAAGTATAAGGAAATTGAAGAAGTTAAACGGGGGATTATAGGATTTTGATTCATATCCACCGAAATAAGAGAAGATAATTTTACTATACAAAAGAATAGGTTGATGCATAAGGAGAACTATATCCGTTTGTTACACAGATTTGGAAGAAGGAAGTTTTATTCAATATTTTAAACTTCGTCCGAATGGGGATAATATGTGTAATTAACTCTATTATTTCCTTTTCCCAATAAGTAAAATTTTCCTTCTTTTTTAAACTTCACGGTGCACTGAACAATTTGATTGTAGCATGCTTGATAGACCTCTATCTCTGCTAAGCCTGGAAATCAGCCTCCTTATATTCAAAGTTGAGAAATTCTTTTTAACAATGTCCAGATAATGATGGATAGACGAGGCGTTCAAACTGAAACCCTTGGTGATAACAAAATCAACTGGACTGCTTTAGGAATTGAGTCTTGTAGGCTGTCCATTGGCTCCTCCATAGTAACAGAGTGGATTATTTAAAAAGAGCCGTGTAGTCAAAGTCAGCTTTATCCATATCATTGAACATCCTAATTTCTATAAAAAGGTTCATCATTAATAATTCGGACCGATATAGTTGCTGATTTCAAAAATAAAAATTCAGACTGATACACACTATGTGCAGCAGCCAAAATTAATGTTAATAATTGAACTTCTCTATTTAGATTTATGATATATGCTTCAAATTAACCACTTACATAGGACGGTATGTTTAAGAACTCAATACAGATTTGGGGGGCGGGCCAGGCTGGGCGTGGGGGTGAGGTGGGGGGGGGGGGGGTTGGAGTAAAAATTAAACCAAGAATAGGAAATGAGAGGGCACATAATGTGTTCATAGTTATAGAAGGTGATGGAAAAGTGAAGTGAGAGGGAGAAGCCAAGGATAGTGTGAGTATTTGTAAGAGAGGAAGGTGAGATTTTCTGAGGCTATATAAGTATATTGGAA
The DNA here is from genome assembly GCF_947179165.1 of Solanum dulcamara. Taxonomy (NCBI): domain Eukaryota; kingdom Viridiplantae; phylum Streptophyta; class Magnoliopsida; order Solanales; family Solanaceae; genus Solanum; species Solanum dulcamara. The sequence goes on along the minus strand of NC_077237.1, from coordinate 20,325,541 downwards.
AATATGTTGCGGGGACGAAAAAACATGTTTTGTGAAAACTATTTGACTTTCAGATTGACAGTACAATATTTATTTTCTGCAGCACTCTCTTTTGGGACTTTTCGGGCCCAACTTTTTGCTTTGTTTTTTTGATGACTTTCTAGAATATATATAAAATTTCTGGGTCTACAGACCTTATTTTGCGAAAAAAAGAAAAGAAAAACTATGAAAACTAAATGTTTTGGTAATTTCGTTTTATTTTACCATTTTAGTAAGTTGCCTGATGAAGTTCTCTCATGATAATACCAAGTTCTAGTATTTCTCAAAAAATTCTCAGAAAGTGTCTCTTAGCCTTCTTGCTATATGTCAAAAGGAAGCTCCATTCATGTATGTTCCTTAACAGTTGCTTGTCAATGTATCACATTTCAGTATCTCTGACAGAAATTTACTGATCAAAAAAGGTGTGCGCACACATATTCTCACAGAAATTCATTCAGGGTGAAAATCATAAGAGATGGACCTTATATGTTGTACCAGTTCTATAATCTGCTTCTGTCCGTATTCTTTTTGTCCTTCCCCAGTCTGGGTTTTTTCTCTTTAGTTATATTTTCTAATTAATATCTGCAAAAGTATTTGTTCCTCCTTCATCTGAGATTAGCCTGAACACATGTTGTTAAAGCAATATAGGTAATAGAACAAAAGGGCAATGCATCAGGGATTGTGTCCTTTAAAAACAAGTATTTGGATGTATATGGTGTGCACATTGTCTCCTGATGTAATTTGTTATGGGTACTCCATGATGGTATAACTTGATATCAAGGGATGCTGTTTGTTTGAGTTGTTTTCTACTTTCTTCATGATACCCCCATATAACCAATTTTTTTTTTGTTTTTGAAGAACAACCATGCCGCTGTGGTTTTACATATCTTCTTTCTTTTTCATTGAAAGATTTTGATCTCACGGTGGTTCCCTCATGTTTTCATGCTGGTAGGAAATAAATAATACTTTAGGAATATATTTACTGCATGATTAACCAAGTAATCTCAGTTGTATGCATTGCTGAGTAGGTGCTCTTGTATGATGAACCAACAGCTGGACTTGATCCGATTGCATCAACCGTTGTAGAAGATCTCATTCGCTCGGTTCACGCTGCAGGCGAGGATGCACTTGGGAAGCCTGGGAAGATTGCATCATATGTTGTCGTCACACATCAACACAGTACTATTAAAAGAGCTGTTGACAGGTTCTGATTCTTGTTTTTAGACATGATTACATTGCTTATCCTACAAACCATCCGAAAGTTTGAGGTTCCTTCTGTGCAGGCTAATATTTCTTTATGAAGGTAAGGTCGTCTGGCAAGGAATGACTCATGAGTTCTCCACATCAGCTAATCCTATTGTTCGGCAGGTAATGATGGTCATGGTTAGGTTTTGTTTCTGTAAAACTGAATGCTGATTTCTTACCTTACAAGCTAGGAGTAAGAGACAACAGTAAATGCTTACCTGCACCGGGTGTTTACACCCACTCAATCATTTTAACCTTAGTTTAACTAAAAATTAAAGTGAGAATGCATATCACTTTATCATGGTTAAGTGATAATTTTTTGTATATGAAAGACACATGTCTTACATTCATTAGTCGGGTGTAAACACGTGATGCAGGCAAGTTCTTACCAGATATAACTTACCGTGGCATCTGAATCAACCTTCTGTTTATGAATTAGTCCTAATTTTCTTTAAATTATAATCTCGATATTTAGAAACTATACAAGCATTGTCTCTATCGAAGTAGTAGAAAGTAAACATTTTAAATATTACTGAGATTTCACTAAACAGAGAATTTCAAGCATATAGGTAACTGTTGAATATTTACTTCTGTTACTACTGATTTATTAGAACAATAAGTAGTTTAGTTGTAGGATGAGTCTTTATTTAATTCAGTTAGATAAGTTTAATTGAGATATTATACACTTCTGATTGTTTATCCTGCAGATTTTCTGATTTCAAGTTGGCTATTTGTAGCCCCTCCATGCTTTAATAAAGTTATAAAGAGAAAATTTCAATCACTTTGAATATTTATGGATAAAGAGATATATCCATTCCATAGAAAATTTACATGTTTTCTTCTGGTTATTTGGCTCTTCTCGGTGAAGATTTTAAAACCATTGTTTGTTTCATTGTCTGTCAGTTTGCATCAGGGAGCTTAGATGGTCCTATTAGATATTAGCTTCTGCAGCCACAAGAAATACTTGGTCTTACTCGTAGAGTTGACTTTACCTACTAGCTGAACTTCGTACACCAGCTTGCTGCTTTCAAGGCTGACCTTGTCAAGCAACAAAAGAGAGATCAATGCCTGAAAAGTAGTCAAATTTGCAGCTCTTATTTTGCTGAGCCTGCTCCCATGAATTTGCGCATCATAGAAGAAGTTTCTGGTTTTAATTTACTGTTCACATTCATCTTTGTAATCGGTCTCCATCATTTTTAGCGATAAAGTGTTGACAAATCCAATTGTGGCATCATGTTATAACAGCGTAGCAACTTGATAGTAAAGTATCATGTTGAAACGAATTGATTATCTTACTGTAGTACATTGTGTAACATAATAAGCATCTTCATGTAGAAATGATTGTGATTTTATTTCAGCTTTGTTATATACATTAATAGTATAACATGATGGCGCTCGATAGTGAGGGATCATGTAGATATGGTTTTGTTATTTTTTTCAACTTTGTCATAAACATCATAGAATTTTGATTACTTTATCACCTCCACCAAATTATTCCATGGATGAGGACAAATTCTTCCTGCAACACTTCAAAGGAATAAATTCCATGACACTATAAAAGGAAGATAACAAGTTTATGCTTGAAGACCGATGATTTGATAGTTCACATGCTTGGAATATAGCTCGAAAAAGGTTGTGTTTGTTTAATATATTGAGGCAATGTAGGAATATGAATCTTGAAGACCGATGATTTGGCAAGGAGCATTTCTTCCTTTGATGAGCTTTTTACATAATATGAATCTAGATTAATCGGATACATGAATTTCAAAGACTAAATGGTTATGCTAAAAAAACAAATTGGAATACTCTTTGGACTTTGGTGGTTCTAGATCCTCCATGTCCTTGATGATGTGGTAACTCAAATAGAGAAAGCCATAGAAGAACTGTTCCATAGAAAGTATCACAGCAGAAAATCAACATTCAACTAACTAAAATCAACATGAACCACAGTTAACTAACTACTTAAAATAAATGGCTGGTTAGTAAACAAGATATGCTTGAAGCAGTTTTGCCATATGATACAATTCATAAGTTGCTGTACAATGTGATCTCTTATCACTTTCAACCCGCTAAACTTTTTGTTTGCAGAATACAGCTTCTTGTTCGAGATGAACAAAATAAAACGATGACGCCAACATAGAAGCTAACTAAAGCACTTATACAGAAAACCCAAACTGATAATGGTCCCTCTTCCATTTCCTCTTCAAATTTCTTCCCTGGTTCTACTGGGGAAGTTCTCTGACAGACATTAACCGATGATTCCATACATAAGTCTGGATTGCCAGCAAATGCTCCAGGAAATTTCCAATAACCTCGCTTCGTGGGAATAACACCAGAGAAGCAATTATATGACAGATTTAAAACTGTCAAATTTCTGAGGACAGTAATGTTTTCAGGGATGTGGCCAGACAAAGAATTATGCGACAAATCAAGAGCCTTTAGCTTCTGCAACTTCCCTAAACTCCCTGGAACCAGACCATTAAGAAAATTGTATGACAAATTAAGGTACTCCAAACCATGTAATCCAAACAGACCCTCTGGAATTTCACCATGAAGCAAATTGTCAGACAGATCAATTCCTATTATGGTTGTGAGGTTATAGTTGAAGCTCAAACTAGTTTCATCAGCAACGAGGGAAAGTTTGATATCCAGGCTTCGAGCAGAAATTGATGGTACTGCAGGAATGGTCTTCCTATTGTCGCCGTTGTAGAAATTTGGACTAGTGTTAAAGTTACCATCTGGTATATATCCCGAGAATTTGTTCCCAGAAAAATCCAAAGTATGAATAGCCTGAAATGTAAACAACCAACTTGGCAGAGATCCACTGAACTTGTTCCGAGCAAGGGAGAGGAATTTGAGGTTCGACCATTTGGTTATTGCATCATTTAGAGATCCTGAGAGATTGTTAGAGCTCAAATCAACAACTTCCAAGGACTTGCAGCCTGCCAATGTCAGTGGGATCTCACCAGAAATCTTGTTGTTTCCTATATCAAATATCTTTAGACTATCTAACGCGTCAAGAACAGGTTGAATTTCCCCAGAAAGATTATTATTGTTTAGTATCAGTGCCAATAGTTGGAAACAACCAACAATGTTCAAAGGAATCGAACCAGTGAGGAAGTTATGTGAGAGATCAATCACCTGTAGATAGGTCAAGTTACCAATCCTTTCTGGTATTTCTCCCACAAGAAGATTGTAAGACAGAAACAATGCTTGCAAACTCTTCAATTCTGTTATCGTCACAGGGATATTACCAGAGAACTGATTGTGAGACAGGTCAAGAAGTAGAAGTCCAGGTTTCTCTGATGCCTCGACAATCCTACTTGGAATCTTCCCTGATAGCTCGTTATAACTCAAGTCCAACAAACATAACCTCTCCGAAAAAACCAGTCTTGGCGAGATACCATATCGTAATTCATTATGTGACAAGTTGAGCTGCGTCAAGCCCCCAAGACTGGAGATACACGTCGGTATGCCTCCAAGAATTGAATTGTTTGCTAAATTGAGAAGTGTAAGTGATTCCCTTAAAGAATATAGACAAGGCAAAGTACCTGATAACATATTAGACTCAAGATTAAGTGAGACCAATTCTTGGTTGAAATCCCCCACATTTCCTATCAAACTATTGTGGGACAAGTCCAAATATTTCAAAGGCATCAAATTTAACAAGCTCTTAGGTATATCCCCATGAAAACTGTTAAACCCCAAGTTGAGTTTTTCAAGTGACATTGAGAAATTCCCCATCCACATTGGTATTTTACCACTCAACATGTTATGGCTAAGGTCAAGCTCAATTAACTTACTCATGGTTGTTGCAAATGTACTAGGAACAAACGCAGTTAACATATTATAGCTAAGATCTAAGGTCTTAAGGCTCCACAACTTCCATAAACAAGATGGTATTGAATTGTTAAAGCTATTATGAGACAACACAAGTGTTTCAAGAAAAGTGAGATTACACAAACAAGGATGAACCTGTCCTGACAAGTTGAACCTTGTGAGGTTGAGTCCAGTGACTCTTCCGGTCTGGTTAGACCGGGTGACACCGGTCCAGTTTGATAGAGGAACACTGACATCCCAGCTTGACAAAGGGTTTTCTTGAAACTGTAACTTGAAGAGCAAAAGCAAACCCATGTCTTCTGTTTCAAGATTGACAACCCCATCAAAAGAAACAGCAAATGCAGAGGAAAGTGGGTTCAAGAAAGGGAAAATCAAGAAGAATAGGAAAAAGATTGAAACTTTGAGGGAATAAGAAGTTCTACAAGGCACAAGAACTGATTCTGCCATGGAAGAAAAGAAAATGAGCTAAGCTAGAGGTAAAAAAGATTAGTGAAGTGTGTGTTTGTGTGGGTGCTAATGCTAGCTAAGGAGAAAGGGGAAAGGGGAATGGGGTCCTCGGGCAGGGTTTATAGACACAGTGTATGTATGAAAGGAATCATTGGTGAGAGTATAGAGGGTAAGCTGAAAGTAGATACTTCATTGAGAGCCACCACTAAAGAACCAACATTCTTTCTTGTTTCTTGTTTCTTTTTAAAAAAAATACCATATTTTATCCAGAGGAACACACTGGATATTTCTACAGTAGCCCCACTGCCCTTTTCAAAATAAATACTTTTATCCATATTTCTCTTCGTTTGAAAATTGTGAAATCATAATATAAATTTTAAATCACATGTTTAAATATTAATTTCATCTCATAATTTTAAATTACGAAATAAAATTACATATTCAGATACATAATAACATTTGTGGGTCTATAACGAGTTCTTGCTAAGAGAAATAAAAAAAATTCAAATTAAATTTTCAAATTTGACGACTAAAGCCACATTAGTGGTAACGAATGAATTACATAAAATGAAGGAGTATTTATGTCACGTTAATCTTCTTCAATCAATGTGTCCCAAAAAGATCGGTGACACTTATTCTCAAAAACATGATTTTAAAAGTTTTTTTTTTCGAAATTCGCTCTTGTTTTGAGAAACTCGCAAAATAATTTTGACTTTTGAAATTAATATATGGAGTTCTATTTTGTGAGGTTTGCACTTAAGCATTCAACTGTGCGTCTAAATATGTTTGTTATTAAAGGCGGATTCAGGATTTTGAATCTCTGGATGTCACGCAACTTTGAATAGTAACCTATGACAAAAATTTCAGCGTAGAGTAAAATAATACTTAATATTCATTAGCAAATTTGCATACAAAATTTAGACTTGTTTTATTGATTTAGTTAAGATTTTATTTGCAAGAGGTTTAGGGTTCTAATTTACTATTCACAATTCTTTTTACAGTAAATTCACTACCGATATCTTTTATGGTAAAAAAAGTTTTAAAAAAATACACCCCACAGCAAGACTTGGATTTGCATCCCTATGGTGGTAAACTTGAGTTTTAACCATTGGCACCATAAGATTCATTATTTCTAAAAGTGTCACGTTTAATATTTATGCTTTTCTTATAAATATATATACAAATATATATGTATACAGATATTCAATCGAGACCACGGGTGGCATGACACCTCCTACGAGCAACATATACCCGCCCCTGCTAATCAAAATTTTTGATAAGACAGGTGAGAAAGATAGGAGGGAGGCAAGCTAATACATGAAAATTTACTTGGATATAATGTATCTGAAATAAATTATACATAATTTTAACTCTATATATTTGAGATATATGTATTTAAACACGCCAAATACATATATCTGGATATTAAAATCTGTCAGGAATAGTAATTTCAAAAACTTACAGAAAGACACATTATTAGGCTCTAAACTAATGAAATTTGTATTGTTTGCCCATAAAAAAACAACAACTACAGATTCACAGTGCTTACTTCCCCATGAGATTACGTCTGACCTATGTCTCGTCGCTTAGTTTTATCTTGTATCTCAAAGTTTATGTCTTGCTCTGCATTAAATAAAAAAATGATTTGGTTTATGCCTTCGCCTTTTAAAACACTATTCTAGAATAGGCGATATCTTTCTGGTTGTAATATTATCAGCAGCTTGGCAATTCAATTCTTCACTCCCACAAGTACTGAAGAAATAAGGCAACCATCCAAGGTTAAGAGGGTATGGTGTTTTATTAGGAAAAAAACGATTAAAATTGATTTCAATTTCCAGAAATAATCAACTTTGTAAAGGAGTCACCACTTAATTTTTTAAAGAAATTAAGAAAACTTGATTTAAAAGACTTTAACAGATTAAGCCTTAAAAATTAGAAAAAAGAGTAAGGATTCAAATTTCCACTGAAGGTGTTAGCACACAAATGACCGTTAACGCGCGGTTGTCCGTCAATTTAAATCATTTGGCTATTCTTAAAAAATAATTTGAAAGAAAAAAAACTAAACTTATTTGAAAAAAATATCAACTTGAACAACACAACAACAACAACAACAACAACCCAGTGAAATCCCACAACGTGGGATCTAAGGAGGGTAAAGTGTACGTAGACCTTACTTCTACCAAGGTAGGATGACTGTTTCCGAAAGAACCTCATCTCAATAAAAGCATAAAAAAGGTCAGAAAAGGCTAAGAAATTCAAAGCGATATGGAAAAGCAAATAACGAAAGCGACACAGATAAAATAGAATAATCAAAGTACAAACAGTAATAGATAATAACAGAAATCAGAGCACAAGAAATTGTAATGCGCTTACTAATAAGGAAGAATAACGAGACTATATACTAGCCTTCTACCCTAATGTGGGTCCTCCACAACCTCCTATCTAAGGTCATGTCCTCAGTAAGCTGTAACTGCGCCATGTCCTGTCTAATTACCTCTCCCTAATATTTCTTCGACCTGCCCCTACCTCTTCTGAAACCTCCATGACCAACCTCTCACACCTTCGCATTGGGACATCTGTGTCTCTCCTTTTTACATGCCCAAAACATCTCTGTCGCATTTCCCACATCTTGTCTTCCACCGAGGCCACTCCCACCTTGTTCCGAATAACCTCATTTCTAATCATGTCGCTCCTGGTGTGATCACACATCCATCTCAACATTCTCATCTCAACAACTTTCATCTTTTGAACGTAAGAGATCTTAACTGGCCAACATTCCGCCCCATATAATATAGCCGGTCTAACCACCACGTTGTAGAACTTGCCCTTAAGTTGTGGTGACACCTTCTTGTCACATAACACTTCAGAAGCGAGCCTCCCTTTCATCCACCCTACCCCAATACGATGTGTGACATCATCATCAACTTGAACATTTAAACTAAAAATTAATATCTAAGTAAATATAAATCAACATAAATAATTAAATTATTATAACCCGAATAAAATAAAAGAATAATAGCTTAAAAGCTTTGGGTTTTGGCCCAAAATTCTAAACAAAATGAAAATCTAGCCCAACACTTAGTTTTGTATGTCTGAACTAAGATGTTGGGCTACCTGCATTTTGGACTTTTAGCCCAATTTTGCTGTATATACACTATATATCAATATATACAGTCATTTTTCCACCTGTATTCCTTTCTATATAGACTGTATACAACCTATTTTTTTCCTTCGAAATCTGTATTTCAGCTCCATTCACTATAATGTCGACTTTCAAAACCTGTACTTCATTTTCCAAAACTGATTGCTTGCCAAGGCTGACTCAAAAGGTAAAGTTTGGACCTCCGTGGCCCAACTCGAAATGCAAAGAAGAGGCAAAGAGCCTAGTGGACTTGATATGGGCCAATTTATGCAAATAAAATGATAAGAATTAATAATCAATCATGATAAAAACTTTGCAAAATACTAAACAAATTGTTTGATGCAACAACTACCCATCTCGCTGACCAACTCTATTAAATAGACATTAAATTTCCAAAGGAAGATTGGCATCATTTAGGCATTATATACTAGACTTAACAGATTTGGCTACTGCAACTCCAATAGGTACAAGATATCTACAATTTGACCATGAAACTTAAACATACTTCTAACAGAAAGGACAACTCACTAAGTATCTATCCAAATGGGTCCTTTCACACACATTGCAATTTGTTATATAACCAAACACAGGGGGAAGCTTACATATAAATAAAGTGTCATCAAACATGGGTTTTAAAGTAAAGAACCAGCATTCAAAAGGAGGCACAAGTCCTAGAAAATTAAAATTAATTCTAATAATACTAAATGATAAGAATTTGAAAACATCACTATGACTATATTTGATAAAAGAAAAATGGGACAAGTTCAAATCATCAGCAAATGCACGGAGAGATGCAATTCTACTAAAATCATGAAGAAATACTATTATTGTGCTGATAAATCCTTTTCTAGACAGCAACTAATTGAATATTGCAAGATATAATATCAAACTTGAGACCAAAATTAACTCTATTAGGTAGTTCTTAAGAGGACTGTTTCATCAGAAGAAGAACTATCTCTAGGCATTGTAAATTAGTTTATGGAATTACAAAAAAAAATGATTGACAGCAGAATGATTGAAATCAGACATGCTCTGATACCATGATAAAATAATGAAGAATTTGTGAAATTTTCTTATATTTTCTGTTGTATCCCTTTTACAATCTACTCTAGAATTTATATACATTTGTATGGAATCTAATCTTGTAACAGAATGGACAAGTGTCCCAATTTCTGTTGTAACCTCCTAACAACCTAAAAATTAAATAAATGCTGAAATTACAAATACACAAATAAAATAAATATTATGTACAGGTCATATAACTATTGGGCCTTCATCTACTATCCATATAATATTTCCTGTCAGCCCAACTCAAACTGAAAGCCAAAAGTCTGAAAGCCCAAATATAAGCCCAACTCTTGCCCCAACATAGAAAAATATCTGAAGAGGAGGATCTAGACACTTCGATATGTACGAAGTGGTCTGAGCCTCTTCAGCTAGCCTCTTCATCTTCTTATCTTCATCTTCTTATCTTCCTGTTCATCATATCTCTGAGAGAGATAAATCACAACACCCCCCTCAAGTTGGAGAGGAGGATGAAACACCCAACTTGTCTAATAATCGATGATGAAGCGGGCTAGTGAGCGACTTGGTAAACAGATCGGCAAGCTGTGAGTTCGATTTGAAAAAAAGAGAGGGAAATCAGACCAGCAAGGTACTGTTGACGGACGAAGTGACAGTCAAGTTCAACAAGCTTCGTCCGTTCATGAAAAACTGGGTTCTTTGCTATGTGGATGGCAGCGAGGCTATCGGAATGTAAAGGAATAGGCAAGGAAAGCGGAACAGACAGATCGTCAAATAGGCGGACTAACCAGGTAAGCTCAGCTACAACTCGTCGCATGGAACGATACTCAGCTTCAGCTGAGCTAAGAGAAATAGAAGCTTGCTTTTTAGATTTCCATGAAATAGGTGAAGAACCAAGCAAAATATAAAAACCACTAACAGATCGGCGTGAATCTGGACAGGTCCCCCAATCAGAGTCACAAAAAGTGAGGAGTTTGTAGCAGGAGGAAGAAGTCATGTACAAACCAAGTCTTGGGTCCTTCAAAAGATAGTGTAACACTCGAAAGGCAGCAGTAAGATGTGGTTCACGAGGATCTTGCATAAATTGGCTCAAATGCTGCACAGTGAAAGACAAATCAGGCCTGGTGTGAGTAAGGTAATTCAACTTACCCAATAAATGCCTATAGAGAGTGGGATCTGTGATAGGTGTGCCTGTTTGAGCTTGTAACTTGATGGTAGAGTCCAAAGGAGCAGAAACAGGTTGAAGATTTAATGAATCAAACTCATGGAGTAGATCAAAAGTAAACTTCCTTTGAGATAGAACAAGACCATGAGATTCTCGAACAACTTCCATACCAAGAAAAAAATGCAAATTTCCCAAATCTTTGATGCGAAACTCCATATCCAGAAATATCTTAAGGGAATGTAATTCGGCTGGATTGTTCCCAGTCATGATAATGTCATCCACATAAACCGCAACAATAGAAATGAAATCACCTTCCTTCTTTACAAACAGAGAATAGTCATTTAAGGAGTGTTTGAATCCTTTGAAACTGAGAGCAGAGGTCAGCTTTGAATACCACTGTCTGGAAGCCTATTTAAGTCCATAAATGGACTTTTGCAGCAAACAGACATGGTTAGAAGAAGGAGGTGAGATACCTGGTGGAAACTTCATGTAGACTTCCTCATCCAAATCCCCATGTAAAAAGGCATTGTTGACATCTAGTTGAAAAAGACCACATCCTTTCTTAATTGCCAAAGCCAAAATACACCTTATGGTCGTCATTTTAACCACAGGTGAAAAGGTCTCATTATAATCCATACCTTCTCGTTGAATATCTCCTCTAATCACCAATCTAGCTTTAAGTCTTTCAATACTCCCATCTGAATGCTGTTTGACCTTGTAAACCCATTTACAAGGTAAGGCTTTCTTTCCGGTAGGCAGAACAACGACATCCCAGGTATGATTTAACTGTAAAGCTTCAATTTCCTTGTTCATAGCTTCTTGCCAACCAAGATGATAAGAAGCCTGTGCATAGCTAATAGGTTCTTGGATAGTAGATATAGATTTAAGCATGTCTTGATTAATAGAAGATAAGTGACTAAAAGAAAAACATGCAACATTAACTGGACAAAAAAAATTACTGGAAGTCATGTCTGTGTGTGTGATAGCATTACAGATATAATCCTTGAGATAGGAAGGAGTTTTTGGAATCCTAGAGGACTGTCTAACTATGGTTTCAACTAGGGGTTCAGGAGAAATAGGAAGAGGGGAGTGAGAGATAGCAGAAGAGGTAGGACTAGTGATAGGATTAGTAAGAGGGGATATAAGATCTGTAGTGACATTGCAATCATCAGAAGTAGTATCAGGACCTGGAGACACAAAATTATCAGATGAAATGGTTTCTGGATTCTCATGAAAAAATAGATTTGGAGGATGATGGGGAGTAGGAGAGGAGAAAGGATAAAATTCCTCATGAAAAACAACATTTCTAGACACTGAGATTTGCATAGTCTTAAGATTCAGAACCTTGTAGCCTTTTTTATTGAAAGGGTATCCTATAAATACACATGGCAGAGCCCTTGGATCAAATTTGGATCTTTGATTTGGTAGAGTAGACATAAAACACAAATAACCAAAACACTTTAAATGAGAATACAAAGACTTTGTGTTAAACAAAAGTTCATAAGGTGTTTTATAGTGTAAAACTTTAGATGGAAATCTGTTTATAAGATAAGTGGCTATTAAAACACATTCTCCCCAGTAGGTGATAGGTAAGTGAGATTGAAATAGCAAAACCCTGGAGGTTTTAAGAAGATGCTTGTGTTTCCTCTCCACTACTCCATTTTGTTATGGGGAAGAAACACATGTGGTTTGGTGTATAATGCCTTTAGAGGATAGAAAATCTGATTGGATTTTACCACTTCCTAATTCAAAAGCATTGTCTGATCTTATTATCTTTACATGAGAATGGAACTGCCTTTCCACCATGCTTAAGAAGGATTGCAATATTGAAAATGCATTTGACTTTGTGCTTAACAAATGAGTCCAAGTAGCTCTTGTAAAGTCATCTACAATAGTGATAAAATATTTAAAACCATTATGAGTAGGAGTTTTGTATGGTCCCCAAGTGTCTATGTGTATCAAGTCAAAAGCAGATTTGGATGTGATAGTGCTTAAAGGAAAAGGCTGCCTGGTTTGTCTAGCCATAGGACAAATAATACAAGGAGAAGTAAATTTAGAACAAGGAGAAATTGGAACAATATTTTTCATATTACTCAAAGGAAGGTGACCCAGCCTGTAATGCCACAATTTCTCTTTTACACTTGGATCAAAAATACTAGAAAAAACAGAAAACACAGACACTGAATTGGAAATACAAATGGACTGATCCTTAGGTAAGTTAAAACTAGAACTAGACAAACAACTAGATATAGCCTTAGGAAAACTACTAGAAATTGCTGGCTGATTGGGATTTAAGATGTAGAGTCCTCCTTGTTCTCTACCAAACACCTGAGGGTTCCTCAGTGAAAGGTCCTGTAAAAGAAAACAGGCACTAGGTGTGAAGAGAAGAAACTTTCTCAGTTGTTTGCACAATTTATGTGCAGACAGCAGATTAAACCTGAAAGAGGGTATATAGAGTACATCATGTAGAATAAACTTAGAGGAAAGGTAGACAGATCCTGAATAGGTTACTTTGACCCTTTGAGAATTTGGAAGATTTACCACAATAGGCTCAGAAAATGCTTTCAAATTAGTGAACAAACTTCTGTTAAAAGTCATATTCTCAGTTGCTCCACTATCTATTATCCAAGATCTATTATCAACATTGAATATGCAAGCATCAGAGTTAAAAAATTTAGTCATACCAGCATAAGTTAGATTTGCAGCATTTTCAGTGGAACCTGCAGTTTGCTGGTTCATTTTCACTTGTTCCAAAAGTTGTAAAAGCTGAGAAATATTGTCTTGACTCAAGGACTTTGCCTCACTGTTCCCTCCTGATTGTTGTGGATCATCTGCTGAACTGAATGCATTGTTAGATTGGATACTATTTTGAAACTTTCTTTGCTTTGTAAATTTGAAGTCAGCTGGAAAACCATGAATCTTGTAACATTTGTCAATAGTGTGTCCTGGTTTCTTGCAGTAGTTGCAGTAAACTATGGTTTTCTTAGTGTCATAGGCAAGTTTTTGATTCTTATGATCATTAAACCTCCTGGGTTGTTGGTTAGCTGCCATAAAAGAGGATGATTCCCCTGGGTAATTAGGGGTTGCATGAATTTCTCTCTGTTTTTCATCTTGAATAACCAAAGAGTAAGCCTGCCCAATAGTAGGAAGTGGTGAAGACAACAAAATATTACTCCTTACTCCTATGAAAGTCTCATTCAAACCCATCAAAAATTGCAAGAGTCTCTCATCCTGATGTGCCTTCACAGTCTTCTCTTTTGCATCACACTTACACTCACATACACATGGTGAAAAAGTATTCATTGCATCTAGTTCATCCCATAGACTTTTCATTTTTGTGAAATAGGTAGAAATGCTAAGGTTTCCTTGTGTCAGTGCATTTAATTCCTTTTGAAGTTGAAATAATTTTGCCCCATTTGCCTGACCAAATCAATCTTCCAAGTCAGACCAGAGTAATTGTGCACTGTGGGAGTACAACACACTTTCAGCAATTTCTTTTGATAAAGAGTTTAGCAACCAAGAGAGTACCATATTGTTGCATCTTTCCCAAGCTTTCTGGAGTATAAGATCAACAGCTGGAACAGTTAGGGATCCATCAATGAATCCTAACTTGTTCTTAGCTGAAAGGGCTATGATGACAGCCCTTCTCCATCCTCCATAGCTTCTACCATCAAAGAGAGCACCCACCAAATTCATCCCTGGATAATCTGATGGGTGTATGTAGTAAGGATGAGATGAATCCACAACATTAGTTGTAGTGGATCCTTCATTCCTTTCATCAGAAGAAGAACTATCTCTAGGCATTGTAAATTAGTTTATGGAATTACAAAAAAAAATGATTGACAGCAGAATGATTGAAATCAGACCTGCTCTGATACCATGATAAAATAATGAAGAATTTGTGAAATTTTCTTGTATTTTCTGCTGTATCCCTTTTACAATCTACTCTAGAATTTATATACATTTATATGGAATCTAATCTTGTAACAGAATGGACAAGTGTCCCAATTTCTGTTGTAACCTCCTAACAACCTAAAAATTAAATAAATGTTGAAATTACAAATACACAAATAAAATAAACATTATGTACAGGTCATATAACTATTGGGCCTTCATCTACTATCCATATAATATTTTCTGTCAGCCCAACTCAAACTGAAAGCCAAAAGTCTGAAAGCCCAAATATAAGCCCAACTCTTGCCCCAACATAGAAAAATATCTGAAGAGGAGGATCTAGACACTTCGATATGTACGAAGTGGTCTGAGCCTTTTCAGCTAGCCTCTTCATCTTCTTCTCTTCATCTTCTTATCTTCCTGTTCATCATATCTCTGAGAGATAAATCACAACAAAACGAAACAGTGAAAGAGATCAAACTATACAGCCAATACATTCAACAATTGTAACTAGATGAGTACACAACACAATGATTTAAACTAGATACAATCCCAAATTAATTCAAAGTGAAAACAAACCGAAGGAAAGGCCATCTCATACTTGTTTCATGCTTGAATCAATGACAAAGTCGAGATGACTAAGAATACACAAGAAATCATTTAAGAGATACAATGCTGAACTAAACAAATTTCCAGTATTAAACATCACAAGAAACACAGAAACTTTGAGATCTAAACATTAATCTAGCTATCCAACAAAATCAGTCTTGGAATATATTGTTTTATACCAAAACGAAGTGAAACAGGGGAAAAGGGTATTACCTTTTTCGGTGCAACGCCTGGGATGATGACGAGCTGCAAAGCCTTCCATCACCACGACTAGTGAAGCTCCGACAAAGAAGCACCGCGGAACAACGAACAGAACCAGAGGAGAAAACAAAATTTAGACTTAAGACTTCCTTCTTTAGACTCTATCTGTAAAACGCCTCTTTCTCGGTTAGATTTCTATTATCTCAAAACAAAATTGAGCCAAGAACCCCCTTCCAACAGTGAACGAGCGAGCTTAAATAGGGAAATATTTTGGGGAAATAGGAGGAAAATGATAGAAAGTAGGGGTTTTTTGGATGAAATTCTGAATTTAATATTTGAATTCCTTCTTTCGGATAAGAAATATGCCAAATTCCCATCCCAAAATATCAAATTCTTTGATAAATTCAGACAAAACCAGGGCCAAGGCGGATTGTATAGATTCAAACGAGCCTTCTCAAAGTCACTACGTGGCTCAATCTCGCTAACCAAGGACGAAACGTAGGGGAAATGACTATGTAGTACTGTTGTCAAGGGTTTGTTGGGGAAGAAGACGAATGGGGATACATGTATGATCATATGCGGGTATGTGTACGCGTTTGGGGAATACGCTGGGATTTTTGGGCAGCTGGACCGATTTTCTGGGAATTGATTTTTGGGTAAATCACCTAAATGTACAATATTCAAAAAATATTTACCACATAGAGTAACATAATTATTTTAACCATATATAACAAATTATTTGTATTAAATTAAGTACTGTCTTCTAAAACTTTCACCCGCTATTTGTTTTCCCTGTTTCTCTCCAAATTTGCTACACCAATATTCTCTCCAATCTTCTCACCCATAATTTTTTCCAAAATTAGGGCAATACTTAGCTTCATAGCTTCTCAACCACGACTTTCTACAATATTTGTACTCCAATTTTAGAATTAAGTGATGTATATTCAGTGGAATCTCACTTATCAGAAGAAAACTTTTTGTTCTTCATAGACAAAAAGAGGAAGAAGCAAACATGAGCAACGAATAGTATGATATTCAATAATATTCATGCAAAATTTTCTCCATAATTTTTTATTTTTATTACTGATTTTCATTTCTTTGATTGCAGCGATTACTTGTTCAAACTGTTGTTAATTGGCGATTCTTCTGTCGGCAAATCTTGTCTTCTTCTCAAATTCGTCGTATGTTCATCTATTTAACTTTAATCTCCTATGTTTACAGTTTATTTGTATGTATGAATAAACGTTTTTTGTTATATAATGATTAATGCGTATGTTATTGCAGAAGAATGAAAAAATTTAGGTGAATGCAGATTTGAATCAGTTGAAGAATTGTGATTTCTGAGTAGAGATCTGTGACTACTTAAAGGTTTGAATGGTTGAATGTTTAATTGTTTGAAGGTTTGAATTAGATTGCATATCGAATTCATTAGCGATACACGATTTGTATTCAGTTGTTATTCAATATGAAAGTTTATTTTTGTTTCTACATTTATCACAATTACTTGTTTACTTGTTTAATGTGTGTGTAATACAGTTTTTGTTCAAGTTTAATTTATTTTTTTGGCCTAAAGATCACTGAAGGTTGGTTTCCTTAGATACAAATTTCATTCATATCTAATTCTCTTCTAATTCAAGTTTAATGTATATGTAATACGTTTGTTGTTCAAGTTTAATTTATTTTTGTGGCCTACATATCACTGAAGGTTGGTTTTGTTAGCTACATATTTCATTCGTGTCTAATTCTCTTTTAATTCAAGTTTAATGTGTGTGTAATACCTTTGTTGTTCAAGTTTAATTCATTTATGTAGCCTACAGATCACTGAAGGCTGGTTTCATTAGTACTGGTTTTATTCATATCTAATTCTCTTCTAATTTAAGTTTAATGTGTGTGTAATACATTTATTGTTCAAGTTTAATTATCCGTGTCTAATTCTCTAATTTTTTTTAATTCAACAAAAAAAATGCAGGAGAAAAACATGGTTAATCTGGTTGTACTACTTTACTTCAATGGCCGATAAAATTCTAGTAACAAGTATATTAATTACTTGGCAGATGGTGTGTTGATAAATATCGATTCAACATTTTCTAGCCTCGTTTCTGTGATTGCTGCTCAATTGTCAATGGACACATCAACAAGTAAAGTTGAAATCAGATATAAGATTGATGAAAGGTCTCCTCCAATTCAAATTCATAACGATATGGGAATAAAAGTGTATATTAAAACCAAAAAGGAACATAGAGATATGTTAAAATACCCTTTATGTGTCACAACAACTGAATCAATCAACTTGGAGAGTGATTCCACCTTAATTCCACTATGTTCAGACACTTCAGAAGATATGAGGATTACACACAATTCATACTTTTCTAATGCATTTAGTGGTATCGGTGATGCACTAGAGTTAATTGATTTTGGATCATGTGATGAAGTTGATGAGCAAGAAGAAATACAACCAGGCATCATTATTAATCCCAATCAATCTTTTTTTGAGAAAGATCAAGTTTACAAAAATAAATATGTTCTTACCAGTGTACTAAAAAGACATTCCATTCTTAAACACTTAGATTTCAAGACATTGAGATCAAGCTTAACATGGTAAGACTCAAATTCAGGTTAGTTTATACTATTGATTATCTATTAATAATTTTTTTCAACAGCTATTCAATAAAATGCCGAGAAAACTGCAGTTGGAATTTACGCGCTTCAAGCGTGAATAAATCTCAAATGTTCGCTATTAGAGATTTTGAAAGCGAACACATGTGTTTATTGCTACATAATTCATTATCGGAAAGACAAGCAACAAAGACAGTTGTTGGGAGTATTATTGTTACCAAATGTATTGATCTAGATGCCAACTATACACCAAGAGATATACAAAATGACATGTTACAAGAACATGGTGTGCGACTCACATATATGCAAGCTTGGAGATCTAAAAAAAAAGCTCTTGAATTAGTCCGAGGTGATCCAGCTCAATCATGTGCAAAGTTGCCAAGTTACTTTCACATACTAGAGGCAACTTACCCTGGTTCTTATATAAGATTACACAAATTAGAGGATGACCATTTTCTATATGCATTTGTAGCTCTGTTTACATCGATAAAGAGATGGGAGTATTGTAGACCAATTGTAGTTGTTGATGAAACTTTTCTAAAAGGAGCATACAAAGGGACAATGCTAACAGCTAATACCTTAGATGCAGCAGGTGAGACTTTTCGAATATAATACTAATGCTTTTATAAATGAAATTCTAATTTGTATTAAAAGTCTGCACAATGTATTAAAAATGTATTATACATGAAATAAAAATATATTAAACATTATACCTGATGCAGGGAATATACTGCCTCTTGCTTATGCCATTGTTGATTCAGAAAATGATACATCTTGGAGGTGTCTTTTTGAACAATTTAGAGAGGCATTTGGTCAAAGATCAGAGATGTCTATCGTTTCGAATAGGCATGCAAGCATTATTAAGGCAACTTCAACTGTTTATGATGAAATACCTCATTTCGCGTGTATATGACACTTGCTGCAAAACATAATAAAAAACTTCAGAAAGAGTCAACAAAAGGTAACAGAATTGTTCTACTCTATGGCAAAAACATACACCACGATGGAATTTAATCAACATATGGCAATTATTGAGAAGATAGACAAGAGGATTAAAGACTACTTGTTGAAAATTGGATACAATAAATGATCACGTGTTCATGCTCAGGTAAATAGGACTTGGATGATGACATCAAATATTACAGAATCAGTCAATTCAAGAACAAGACATGCCAAAGTTCTTACAGTCTTGCACCTCCTAGAATTAATGAGACAACTTGTTCAAAAATAGAATAACAATAACAGGTCAAAGGCAATATTTTCAGAATTTTACCTTGAGAAAAAATATGAAAAAATTCTACAGTGTAACAAAACTGCATTGGATAAATTAAGAATATGGTATCTGTAAATTTTTTTTTGCTAATATTTTTTCTTCTGATTCACATGTAACATCTCTCTTGCTTATATTTTTTCTTATTTTTCATAGGTTAGGGAGACACATGAATATGTGTATACAGTACTTGATGGCATTACATGATTCATGGTATGTCTTCAACAACGTACATGCACATATGAGAGATTTCAATTGGATGAGCTGCCATGTCTACATGCTTTGGTTGTTTTAACAACAAAACACACTGGTTATGAAAAATATTGCTCTGATTACTACACAAGAGGGAATTTATTGTGGACATACCAGTTTCACTTGAATCTCCTTTCTAATGAAAGCACGTGGAATATACCAACACACGTTCTTGAAGAGGTTGTACTTCCACCACTTGGAAAGAGACTTCTTGTGAGGCTAAAATATAAAAGACACATGCAATTGAGAGAAGATGGATTCAAAAAATCAAAAATAACATGCAGTAATTATGGACAACAAGGTCACAACAGGAAGACTTGCAAGAATGTTAGGCCTTTGGATTAAGAATAAAGAATGACATTTGAAATAAAAAATAAACTCTGTTTGTTTTAGGTCATTAGCTTGCTACAAGAATTCATTTTTTAGTTCAAGTTTAATTTATTTTTTGTGGTCTATAGATTACTGAAGGCTTTTTCATTAGCTACAATTTTCATTCGTATCTAATTCTCTTCTAATTCAACTTTAGTGTGTATGTAATTCATCTTTAGTTCAAGTCTACTTCATTTTTGTGTTCTATGGATTACTGGAGGCTTTTTCAATAGCTACACTTTTCATTCGTGTCTAATTTTATTCTAATTCAACTTTAATATGTATGTAATTTATTTTTCATTCAAATTTAATTCATTTTTCATTTAATTTTAATTCATTTTTTATTCAAGTTTAATTCATAATGCAGGTTTCAGTTTGATAACATTACTGAAACACATCACTGAAGGTTTTTTCATTAGCTATAATTTTCATTCGTGTCTAATTCTCTTCTAATTCAACTTTAGTGTGCATGTAACTCATTTTTAGTTCAAGTCTAATTCATTTTTGTATTCTATGGATTACTGGATGCTTTTTCAATAGCTACATTTTTCATTTGTGTCTAATTCTCTTCTAATTCAACTTTAGTGTGTATGTAATTCATTTTTGTGTTTCTATAGATCACTGAAGGCTTTTTCATTAGCTACACTTTTCATTCGTGTCTAATTCTATTCTAATTCAACTTTAATTCATTTTTCATTCAAGTTTAATTCATAATGCAGGTTTCAGTTTGACAATACTACTGCAACACTTTAACATTAACGTAGCTATGTATTGCATTATAAAAAAAGAAGAAAATATATTTTACATGAACAAAAATCTATATTAAAAGTGTATTTTACATGAACAAAAATCATCTTAAAAAAGATAGCACAAAACAATTTTAAAAACCTAACTAATACATCAACTATAAACTGTTTTTAGACAACATAGTTTTCATAGACATTTAACTAATATAACTACATTTATTTATTTATGTGATCTTTCGTCTTCACTTTGAAGGTTACTCTTTTGCTTCTTCACTGCATATTCCTATAGTAGAGCCCCAAACCTCTTTCGAATATTGTCTGCACTTAGTTGTTGATTTGCAATATCCTGGCCATTGCTCACTAACTTCGCAAATGCATCCACAAAAACTCCATAGTCCCTTCAAAATTTAACATATAAAATTATTATAAAATACTATTGAGTTTAATAAGACCAATACAAAAGATAGTATTTATTTGATAAATAATTAAACTTATAATGAATCTTTTTGTTGTCTAGGAATCCCTTCAGTTATGAACTTAGATTCAATGAGCTCAAACTCATTTTTTTCATTGTATTTAGGTGATTTCTTCAATTCAGGACGCTTATCATAGAACTTGACCACACTCAAGTAGTATGGTAAAACCGATGAAATCATGCCACCAACATTTTGAGTCAGAAAATTCACCCCCCTCTAGCCGAAAATGAATCATACACCTTCAAACACCTTTCAACAATATCAAACACAACAAAAATCCAATGATAACCCTCTTTAATGTTTACTGGAAAGAGAACATAATCCACTTTGTTCCATGGAGTGCTTGCCAACAAACGGCGTCCGCATATATACTCAGCAATAACATCCGAAGCTTTGATTCCAAATTTCTTCTTATTTTCATGAGCTTTATAAAATTAAACCAACAATATATACCTAATATAATCCGACAAGGGTGATGTGTACACAGTCTTACCCCTACCTTTTGAAGATCAAGAGATTCTAACTGATAAACCCTCGGCTTAAATAAAGCAAAAATGATATATTTGAGAAGAATGAATTCATTCTCTCATAGCAATAATCAAATACTAGATGTGTTGCATGTGATTTGCACCAAAAAGAACAGGAGAAAAAGTAGTGACAATGATCAGCAGGACTAATATATATATGTGGCTTCTTTATGGAGTACAGGCTTGCAACTTGTAAACATGTATAGTTTTAACTGAATACAGATCGAGTAGAGCCACATTTTAATTAATTCGTCAACTACGCCTCAAAGCAAAAACTGAATGCATTCCTCTATACTCGTGATAATAGAATTAGTATACTTGTAGAATCTTAATATCATATGAGCATGTTCTTTAGAAATATCAGAAGGATGGTTATACAGTCAAGCTAGATTCCAACACTATCTTTGGAAATAAAACAAGACAGACCTTTGGTGAAACATCCTAATTCTATTCTAATTCAACTTTAATGTGTGTGTAATACATATTTTAGTTCAAAGTTTAATTCATTTTTGTGGTGTACAGATCAGTGAAAAAACTTTTTTCAATTAACTACAGATTTCATTTTCTCTTCTAATTCAACTTTAATGTATGTGTAATACATTTTAGTTCAAAGTTTAATTCATTTATATTTATTTATTTTTAAAAATAAATAAATTGCAACACAAAAGATCTAACAATTCCTAAAAAAACTCCCAACAATTACTGATATAATAAACTTGAGCAAACAAATTTAGACTATAATAAAAATATCAAATACATAATTTTTTTTTAATATCTAGCACACAAGTTCGAAACAACAACAAACTAAGAAAATACACATAAACAAATTAAAAATGCTATCACTTAAATAATGTGTTGGTAGAACGACATACTGAATATAGACTCTCCGGCAAAACCGTATTTTTGCATAATCGATTTCGAGTTTTTGGATTCTTCTCCTGAGCAACTGTAGGTCTCACTTTCTTTGAATGAAATTGAGGAGGTAAATCCTCAAAATCATCATCACTGTCAACAAATTTCTTAGATGTCGAGGCAATATCAACTCATTTTCTTTTCGATTTAGATTTAGAACTCAACTCAGTGGTTTTTTCTTACTTCTACCACCCTTTTTCTTTACATGCATTACTTAAAAATTTTGATTAACCTCACCACCAACTTCTTCTGGAGTTTAATTTGAAGAAATTCCCAAACTAAAATTAGGACCGCTATTCACTTCACCACCACCGGTTGAATCAATAATTCGAATTCGTAGACTTCTTCTAGGAGATTTTTGATCTTCCATTACAATTGTGCACCTAAAACCTACAAATTCCGTCTGAAACAAACTAAAAGATGAAGGAATAAGAAAAGAATGAAGAAGCCCTAAGAGAAAAGAAAGAGAGAGAGCCAGAAAAATGAAGAGAAGCCCTAAGAGAAGAGAAAGAGAGAGAGTCAAAAAAATGAAGAAAAAGCCCTAAGAGAAAGAGAGAGATAATGAAGCCCTTTTTCTTTTCCCCAAATAAAAAAGTGTATATAATCTTACTTAATTAAATTATTGTTAGTAATTGTTAAAAATAGTAATAAAATAAAAGTATGTTTAAAAATGATAAATATTTTTTAAAACACATTCAATTAAGTAATTTTTCCTTGATTTTTTGTTAAGGACTTTCAAAAATATCAAAGACTCCTTAGCTAAAGTTTGCATAATTACGTTCTATAGTTATGGTTTTAGTTGCTATGCCAATTTCCATTTGTATATATCGTTGTATTTGAGTTTTTCATTTGTATATCTCGCTGCATTATACAAATTAGACTTTTAAAGAGATTGTATATACAAATACAAATTTGCTCAAGTGATTTGTATATGAGCCCCAAAATTCGTTTTGTATACAAATACAAATCTTTAGATATTTGTATATGAACCCCCACGGATTTGTATATGAGCCTCAAAATATACAAATACAAAATAAAATACAAATTTATTTTAGAAATTTGTATATGGACCCCTAAATTTACTTCCAAATTTGTATATGAGCTCTCAGATTTGTATAATAGAAAATTTTATTAAACTGTAGCCATGATTAGTAATTATATGAAATTATAATTATATTAAATAATAAACTACTAATATTTGTCAATTCGCATAATTTTTCCTTTTTGGTTTGTTGTTGTGTTGTTGAGGGTAGAAGTGGGTAGTGGGAATTGGGCTTTAGGTGTTGCTGTAGGATTATATTATGAGGACAATTTCAAATATATAAAATAAACTAATTAGTTTACAACAAATATAACCATATTTTATTTACATAAAAAATAGCCAAAAATCATAAGAAATATACAGTGACTATACAATATAGTTTGCAAAAGTCATAGAAAATATATACTGAATATACAATATAGATTATTTATGCATGAACTATACATGATAGATTCTATACATGAAATATGCATTGAATATACATGAATATACAAAGAATATACATGAATATACACCAAATGACTATTTTTTAGGTAATCAAAATGACCGAATAGTCATCTACAGTAATTATCCCTATATTATATTGTGTTAGGAATTGTGTCGCGTAATGACCCTAAATGTCATTTTTGATAAAATTATCGTTTTACCCCTCCTATTAGTTGCCCAAGTCATTTTAGATTGAGTTTGAAAGTTGGTTTTTGGAAATCTTGTAAAAAATTGAGGTTTTGCTAAAAAAATTAGTTTTAAAAGCTTACGTTATCAAATTTTGAGTTTCAGAGTCATTTGAAGTCTTGAGTCTCGGGATGAAATTCCGTCGATTCCATCAGTTTCAAAATATAAAAATTGTTCTAGGATAGTTGTCGGAATCAGATTTGGAGTTGAAACGTGGATTTTTGGTTTGAAGTTGGAAATTTGGTTAAAGTTCTGGAATAAGTTTGACTTTGGTCAACATTTGGGGTTCGAATGCTCGAATTCGATTTTTGATGATTCCAATAGTTTCTGGGGGGGAGGGTGATTCTAATGCTAATAATGGCTTTATTGTAATTTTTAGAGGTTCTGAGGGTATTTTGGATATTTCAAGTATCGAAATAATTTAGTTATGACTTATCAGATTTTGGGTCAAATAGACCTTGAATTTAAATTTCGACGATTCCATTGAGTCCAGAACATCGAATTTGGTAGGGTTGCATATATGATTTGAGTGTGCAGGATTCCGATCGAATCCCGAGAGTCTATTCAAAGAATTAGCCTTCTAAAGTTGTTGTTGTCAACTGTTCCTCTAATTGCTCTTTGCGTTCCCGAGACTTGCCCGTGTTCACGATGCTACCACGATAAAGCGAGGGCCTGACCTTCGCATTTGCGGTGTTAGTAGGTCGCGATTACGAAGAAATATTTTGACCTAAGCAATGTCTTTCCCAAAAGACGGGAATAGGGTCAATTTTCTCTATTTTTGAGTTTAAGGGACTTAGAGAGGCAATTTTCAAGGGAGATTTTGAGTCAAGGCTATTGGGTAAGCTATTTTCAATTTATATCTTTGATTTCCATTGATTAAATGATGATTTTAACCTCAAATTTGGTGATTTGAATTGGCGATTTTAGGTTTTTTTGCCTAATCCAAGATTTTATCAAAAAGTGGGATTGTGAGAACTCATTTTATCCCCATTTAAAAAATAATTTTTACTGTTAGATTCTTGATTACTTGAGGAATATTTTCATCTAAAAATAATCAGATTTCGAGTTCATTTTTCGATGTGGGATTTTTGAACCAATTTACCTTTTTCACTAAATTCCTTGATTTTAGTGTCAATAGCTTCAAAATGTGATTGTGGGTCTATTTTTTATTTGATTATGGTGACTTGGAGTACCGTTGGAGAGGGAAAACTTTGATTTTGGGTTGATCGTGACTTTAGCTAAGGAATGCGGACTTCTAATATTTTGTTAAGTATGTTGAACTTCGTATTTTCCTATGTATGGTGGTTAGAGTGTATTTGGGGTAGTAGATTGAGTATGATTCATCTATTATAAGGAACTGATTCTGGAATTCGGGTATGGGTAATTGTCTAAGCATTGTAAATTCTCAGGTTATTGACTGTTTATGTGATTATGGACTATGTGGTTCTATATTATGATTATTTACTCTGCGTTCACTCATTGCTTGTGCATATATCTATATGTGATGGCTGAGAAAGTAATATGAGTAAGATACTGTATATTGGGACTGAGGTTTCTACCGGTCGAGGTAATTTATCGAGGTTTTTTTCAGCGACCGAGGTCTTTTCCGATGAATATTGTGGTCTCTTCTAGAAATGATGATAGATGGTCCATGTGAGGCCTCCATGAGTTTCAGTCTGAGGTGAGCAGCAGATGTGTATCGTAGGACAGACAGGCATCACAATTATTTGACATTGTATTTGCATCTATTTCATCATATGGCTGTATATGATTGAGATTTCCTATATATGCCCGAGTATGGTGATGAGAACATATATGTACTTTCTACTTGTGGACTGTCTGGTATTTTTGAGATAATTGCTGTATAAACTATATAGACTGGATTATCTAAGTACAGGTGTGTATTTGTGGCGCTATGTGGTTGGGATGTCAGGAGTACCTGTCTTCCACATTGTATTACTTAGGGTTTAGTTTCCATTTGTCGAGTACCGTGTTGTTTGGTGCTCACCCCTTGCTTCTACATCTGTGTAGGATTTGAGTTCGGTGCCTCCTGTTCTTAGTATTTCTGTTAATTAGACCATGCTTGTGGAAACGTGAGAGGTAGCAACTTATTTTCTTCGACAGACTCTCGCCGCCCACTTTTCTTATGTTTTGTTCTACTTGAGGACTGAAACATTTAGACGTGTATATTTTTATTTCTGTTGAGATAGTGGCTTGTATATGTGACACCAACTTTTGGTGGTTTAGAATCTATTTTCTGCTTATCCTTTTTTATATCATATTAGACTTCACTCTTCCACCTTTATTTCTATTTATTGACTTATTTAGACACT
Source organism: Solanum dulcamara (assembly GCF_947179165.1). Taxonomy (NCBI): domain Eukaryota; kingdom Viridiplantae; phylum Streptophyta; class Magnoliopsida; order Solanales; family Solanaceae; genus Solanum; species Solanum dulcamara. The sequence continues at coordinate 20,298,742 of NC_077237.1, read as the reverse complement.
TAGGTTGACTTGCCGTTGGTGGGTTAGACAAGTGCCATCACACCCGATTTCGGATAGTGAGAATTTGGTATCAGAGTTACAAGTTCATACATCTCACATGTGTACAAGTTCGGTCTAGTAAAGCTTTGAGGATCGGTGCGGAGACGTCCGCTACTTATCTTTGAGGGGCTAAAGACTGTTAGGAAATCCTTTTTTACTTCTTTTGATTTTGTCGTGCATGAGTTCTTATATAAATGCTAAGTTATCGCATGTTCTTTCGGCAGATGGCTAGGACTAGAGCATCAGCTTCTACTAGTAGTCCCTATAGTTGAGATTCCTCTAACAACAGCAGTTAAGGGTCAGGATGCACCAGTAGCTGCATTGACTAAGGATGAGCAGTGCAGATATGGGAAGTTTAGAAAGATAGACCTATCTAAGTTTTAGGGTGAGAAGGTTGAGGACGTATATGAGTTTTTGACTACTTACAGGGAGTTACTAGAGATAGTTGGGTTGGCTGAGTCCCATGGTGTACGTTATATTACTCTTCAGCTTCGTAGACCGGCTAGAGAGTGGTAAAGGACATACTCCAGGTCTCTACCAGTTGGGTCTCCTCTAGTGACTTGGAAGACGTTCACCGGTTCCTTTTATGATTATTTCTTCCCTTGGAGTGTGAGGGAGGAGAGTCACATGAGCTTTGAGAGACTGACGCAGAATGTTATGTCCATTTTTGAGTATGAGGTTCGCTTTTGTCAGCTAGTTAGACACGCTACCACTATCATCCCCGATGATACTGAAAGGGTTCGCCATTTCGTGAGAGGTTTGAATCATTCTATCAGGCAGTTTGTATTTTAAGTATCTAAGGATGGAGCTTCCTTTCAGTATATGGTTAGTGCCGCCAAGGAGGCGTAGTTGATATAGAGAGAGGAGTTTGGGGGACCTAAGAGGGCCCGTTTATTTGGTTAGTACTCTGGTGCTTAATCTGGAGGCAGAGGTGTTCACGTGGTAGTGGTTCTTTTTAGCACCACAGGGTTCTTCATCATTATCGGTATTTGAGGGCAGATAAGGTCATCATGGTTTGTACAGTTCAGGTATGAGTTCATCTGGTTCACAAAGCAAGGGTGGTTACAGTTTCCTTCCTATTTCTTCGCTTTAGCTGTCCACTTCGAGATCGTGTTTTGGGTGTGGATCATTGGACTATTTGGTCCAATAGTGCCCTATGAAGACTCATTCTGGATCATTACGTTCTTACAAAGCAACGTTAATTAGGGTTTCGGCACTATCATCTAGAGGTTCAGCCCCACAAACTTGGGGTCGTAGTAGGGGTTAGTCAGATAAAGGTGGTTGTATCGGAGGTAGGGGAGCGGGTGATGCCCCAGCACAGCAGAGTGGTAGAAGAGTTGCCCATATAAGTGGTGGACGGGGAGCTCATTGCTATGCTTTTTCAGTTAGGACCAAAGCTGAGTCCTCAGATGCAGTTATTACAAGTATTATTTTGGTCTACCATCATCCTGCATCTTTGTTATTTGATCGTGGCTCCATTTATTCGTATGTGTCTGCGTATTTCTCTTTTGAGTTTGACTTGCCATGTGATTATATGCCAGTGCCTGTGCATGTTTCTACCCAGTAGTAGAACTCTTAGTAGTAGATCGGGTGTCCCAATCCTATCTTGTATCCTTGGTGGGTTATGAGACGTGGGTGGATATGATTATCCTTGACATGGTATACTTCAATGTTATTTTAGGAATGGACTGATTATCTCTATATCATGATATTCTTGATTGTTATACCAAGACTATGACCTTAGCTATGCCTGGTAGGCCGAGGATAGAGTGGAAAGGTTCAAGTGGTTCTTATCTTAGCAAGGTTATTTCGCATATTCGGGCTCAAAAATTGATTGATAGGGGTTGTTTGGCTTATCTGGCATTTATTTAAGCTACTATTGTTGAGCCACCTTCTATAGAGTCTATTCCTATAGTTCAAGAGTTCATGAATGTATTTCCTACCGATCTTTTAGGATTTCCACTGGACAGGGATATTGACTTTGCTATTAACCTTGAGCCGGGCACCAACCCATTTCTATTTCTCCTTATCGCATGGCTCCTATCGAGTTAAATGAGCTAAAAGGAGCAGCTTCAGGATTTGTTGAGTAAGGAGTTTATTCGCCCTAGTATTTCTCCTTGGGGTGTCCTGTTCTTATTTGTGAAGAAAAAAGATGGGTCCATGAGGATGTGTATCGATTATAGACAGTTGATCAAGGTGACTGTCAAGAACAAGTACCCTCGTACCCGTTTCTTTAATTTTTTTGATCATCTTCAAGGAGTGGCCTTATTCTCTAAGATTGATTTGGGATCTGGGATTTGGGTATCACCAGTTGAGGGTCCAGCCTTCAGATATTCCTAAGACTGTCTTTCAGACCAGATATGGATATTATGAGGTTTTTGTTATGTCTTTTAGGTTGATTAACGCCCCAACAACATTGATGGAGTTGATAAATGGGGTGTTTCGTCTGTATCTGGATTCATTTGTTATTGTCTTTATTGATGATATCTTGGTTTACTCTAAGAGTGAGGTAGATCATGTGAAACACTTGAGGATTGTGCTCTAGAGGCTTAGGGAGAAGGAGCTTTATGCCAAGTTCTCCAAGTGTAAGTTTTGGTTGAGTTCAGTGGTGTTCTTAAGGCATGTGGTGTCCAAGAAGGGCATTAGAGTCGATCCGGCTAAGATTGAAGAGGTTCGAAGGTGGACTAGACCCACCTCAACTATAGAGATTCACAGTTTTATGGGCTTGGTTGGATATTATCGCCATTTCATTCAGGGCTTCTCTATAATAGCAGCTCTATTAACCATGCTCACTCAGAAAATGTGGCATTTCATTGGTCAAATGAGTGTGATAAGAGCTTTCAAACACTCAAGTATTATTGACTACCACGCTTGTACTAACTTTGCTTGAGGAGGATGTTGACTTCACCGTGTATTGTGATGCATCGATGGTTGGTTTAGGTAGAGTGTTGATGCAAAAGGGGAAGGTGATTGCATATGCTTCGAGGAAGTTGAAGACGCATGAAAAAATTATCCCACCCATGATTTAGAGTTGGCAATGGTTATCTTTGTTTTGAAGTTATGGCGGCATTATTTGTATGGAGTTCATATCTACAATACATCTTCAGCCAGCGGGATTTGAATTTGAGGCAAATAAGGTGGATTGAGCTTCTGAAGGATTATGACTTGACTATTCTATATCACCTCGGAAAGTCCAATGTGGTGGCCGATGCATTAAGTAGGAAGACTTCTAGCATGAGAAGTCTTTCAGCTATTCGAGCTGAAGAACGACCCTTGGCTAAAGATGTTCAGAGATTGGCCAATAGGTTGGTGAGGTTGCGGCTTTCTGATGAGGGATGAGTGCTTGCTTTCATAGAGGCCCACTCTTCTTTTATAGATCAGATCCGTGAAAGATAGTTTGAGAATGAGAAGCTATGCTTTATTCGAGACAAGGTGATGAGAGGTGAAGCTAAGAAAGTGGTACTTGATTTTGATGGTGTTTTGAGGATTGGGTGCTGCATTTGTGTGCCCAAGGTGGGTGATTTCATCAGTTTGACACTTGAGGAGGCCCATTGTGCTTGATATTTAATTCACCCAGGACAACAAAGATGTATCACGACTTGAGTCAACACTGTTGGTGGTGTGGTATGAAGAAAGATATCACCGAGGTTGTGTCCAAGTTTTTGACATGCCATCAAGTTAATTGTGAGCACCAGAGGACCAAGGGTGAGTTTTAGAGGATGCCTATTCCTACTTGGAACTGGGAGAGGATCACTATGTATTTTGTGGTAGGTTTACCCACTATCGTGGGAGGATATGATTCTAGTTGGGTTGTGGTCGACCGATTGACCAAAGCTACTCATTTCATTTTGGTTAAGGTTAAGTTCATGGTAGAGAGGTTGGATCAGCTTTATATTAGTCAGATTTTTAGACTTCATAGAGTTCTTATTTCTATTATATATGATCGGGGTTCATTGTTCACATTTCACTTCTAGAAGGGCTGCATCGTGGGTTGGTTACTCGATTGGATCTGAGAACCGCATTCCACCCTTAAATGGATGGACAGTCTGAGAGGACTATTCTGGTTCTTGAGGATATACTATAGGCATGTGTGATTGATTTTGGTGCGTAGTGGGATCAATAATTTTCTTTGGCGGAGTTTTCTTAGAACAAAATTTACTATTCCAGCATCCAGATGGCTCCTTTTGAGGCCTTGTATGACCGAAGATGTAGGTCGCCCATTGGATGGTTTGATTCTATGGCATTGGATAGTCTAGACACTGATTTTATTAGAGATGCCATATAATGGGTTTGGTTGATCTCGGGTTGGTTGTTGACAGCTCAGAGTCGCCAGAAGAGTTATGTTGATAGGTGGGTTCGACCTTTGGTGTTCATGATCGGTGATCGGGTATGATTGAGGGTCTCGCCCTTGAAGAGTGTCATGATGTTTGGGAAGAAGTGCAAGTTCAACCCTAGGTACATTGGTACTTTTGAGATCCTAGATTGAGTGGGAGAGGTGGCCTACATACTTGCCTTTCCACCTAGTCTATTTGCTGTACATCCAGTATTCCCTATTTCCATGTTGTGGCGTTATATCCCGGATGAGTCTCATGTGATTTTCCTTGATTCCATGGAGATGATCCCAGATTTGACCTATGAGGAGGAATCGGTGGCTATTCTGGACCTACAGGTCAGGAAGTTGAGGACTAAGGAGATAGCTTCGGTGAAGGTTCAGTGGTGGCATCGATCCCTGGGGGAGGCTACTTGGGAGTTAGAGTCATACATGCGGGCACCATTACCCCCATCATTTTGAGTCTCCAGGTAAGTACCTTGCTTTATGTTTGACGATAAATATGATTTTTAGTAGTGGATGATGTAATGACCCCAAAAATCATTTTTGATATTTTTGACAAAATTACCATTTTACCCCTCATATCAGTTAGTCATTTTAGATTGGGATTGAAAGTTGGTTTTTGGAAATCTTATAAAAAGTTGAGGTTTGCTAAAGAAATGAGTTTTAAAGGCTTTAAGTTGTCAAATTTTGAGTTTCGATGTCATTTAGAGTTTCGAGTCTTGGAATGGAATTCCATCGATTCCAAAATTTTTGGAATGTGGTAATTGGTCTAGAGAGTTGTAGGAATCAAATTTGGTGAAATGTGGACTTTAGGTCTGAAGTTGGAAATTTAGTTAAAGTTTGGAATAAGTTTGATTTTTATCAACATTTGGGGTTCGGGTGCTCAGATTGGATTTTTGATGGTTCCAATAGTTATGGGGGTGATTCAATGCTAGAAATGGTTTTGTTGTAATTTTTAGAGGTCCCGAGGGTATTTTGGCTATTTCAAATATCAAAACTAGTTTACAACAACAACAACAACAACCTAGTAAAATCCCAAAACGTGGGGTCTAGGGAGGGTAAAGCGTACGCAGACCTTACTCCTACCAAGGTAGGTCCTACAAAGATAGGACGACTGTTTTTGAGAGACCCCCAACTCAATAGAAGCATAAAAAGAAGTCAGAAATAGAAATTAGTTAGTTGTGATTTATTGAATTTCAGATCAAGGAGAACTCGAATTGAAATTTTAAAGATTCTATTGAGTTTGGAAAGTCGAATTTGTAGGGTTGCATATATGATTGGTGTGTGCGGGATTCTGATTGAATTTCGAGAGTCCATTCGGAGAATTAGCATTGTGAAAGTATTGCTGTCAACTAATACCTCCAGTTGTTCTTCGTGTTTGCAGGGTGTTTAGTCGATTGACCTCCGCGATAGCGAGGTCTTGGCTGAGATCGCGATGAAGCAACGACTTGACCTTCATGTTCACGACATAAATAGGCCACGATCACGAAGAAGTATTTTTTACCTGAACAGTGTCTTTCCCAAAAGACGAGAATAGGGTCAATTTCCTTTGTTTTTGAGTTTGAGGGACTTAGAGAGGTGATTTGCACGAGAGATTTTGAATCAAGGCTATTAGGTAAGCTATTTTCAAATTATATCTTTCCATTAATTAAATGACGATTTTAACCTCAAATTTGATAATTTGTACAAGAGATTTTGAGTTTTTTTGCCTAATCCGAGATTTTATCAAAATTGGGATTGTGAATTTATTTTAACCCCATTTTAAAAATGGTTTTCACCGTTAGATTCCTAATTACTTGAAGAATATTTTCATCTAAAACTAATCAAATTCTGAGTTTATTTTCTGATGTGGGATATTTGGACCATATTACCCTTTTCACCTGAATTGCTTGATTTTAGTGTCAATTGATTCAAAATATGATTATGGATCTATTTTTTATTAGATTGTGGTGACTTGGAGTATCATTGGAGAGGGAAAGCTTTGATTTTGGGTTGATCGAGACTTTAGCTAAGGCAAGTAGACTTCTAACCTTTTGTTAAGTATGTTGAACCTTGTATTTTTCTATGTGTGGCGGTTAGAGTGTATTTGGGCTAGTAGGTTGAGTATGATTCATCTATTATGAGGCGTTGATTGTGGAATTCAAGTATGAGTAATTGTCTAAGTGTTGTAAATTCTTGGGTTATTGATTGTTTGTGTGATTGTGGACTATATGGTACTATATTATGACTATTTATACTATATTCACTCATTATTTGTGCATATATCTCTATGTGATGACTGAAAAAGTGATATGAGTGAGATACTGTATATTAGATTGAGGTTTCCACCGATCGAGGTGATTTGCTGAGATTTCTCCCAATGGCCGTGGTCTTTTCCGGTGGGTATTATGGTCGAGGTCTCTCCTGAAAATAATGATAGATACATGGTCCATGTGAGGCTCTCATGGGTTCTGATATGAGGTGATTAGCAAATATGTATCATAGGAATGACATGTATCACGATTATTTGACATTACATTTGCATCTATTTCATCCTGTGGCTTTAGATGATTGAGATTTCCTTTGTACGCTTGAGTATAGTGATGAGAACATATATGTACTTTTTACTTGTGGACTGTCTGATATTTTCTAGATCATTGCTGTATAAATTGTATATACTGGATTGTCTGAGTGTAGGTGTGTAGTTGTGGCGGTATGTGGTTGGGATATCAGGAGTACCTGTGTTCCACATTGCTTTACTTAGAGTTTAGTTTCCATTTGCTGAGTACCGTATTGTTTGGTGCTCACCCCTTGCTTCTACATCTATGTAGGATCTGAGCCTGGTGCCTCCTGTTCTTAGTATTCCTGTTGATTGGACCATGCTTGTGGATGCGTGAGAGGTAGAAACTTGTCTTCTTCGGCAGACTCTCGCCGCCCACTTTTCTTATGTTTTTGTTCTACTTGAGGACTGAGACATTTAGACGTGTATCTTTTCATTTATGTTAAGATAATGGCTTGTACATGTGATACCAAGTCTTGGGTGATTTAGAATCTATTTTTTGCTTATCCTTGTTTATATTGTATTAGGCTTTACTCTTCCGCCTTTATTTTTTTTTATTGACTTGTTTAGACTCTTAGGTTGACTTGCTTTTGGTGGGTTAGGCAAGTGCCATCACACTCAGTTTGGGATTGTGACAAGTCGATTGGAGTATTGTATAGGTGGATTGGGGTAAAGTATATGTATTGTTATGCGTGTAGGGTGTGTTGGGATAAAAGAATTAGCTGGAAAGTGTCTAACATGGGTTAAAGGGGAAGTAAAAAATGGTTAAAATTGAATTTAAGAAATGATTAAATAAATTGAAATTTTGGCCAAGTGAATTTAAAACATAGCCAAATTGATTTAAATTAGTAAATTTGGCTAATAATTGAATAAGACAAAATTAATATTAATTAATTAAATTGTGATGCAATCGTATCCCATCTCAACTGGGTATGTATGTTTCTAGGCTTTCACAGTTTTGGTTTGTATATTCATAATGATACCATGAGCGCTTTAGGGCATCCTCATGATATGTTTTCAGATACCGCTATACAATTACAATTCGTTTTTGCTCAATGGATACAAAACACCCATTCTTTAGCACCTGGTGCAACCACAATCACCAGTTTAACTTGGGGAGGTGGTGATTTAGTGGCACTAAAATATACTTTATTCGATAGAATGTCTTTTTTTGGAAGATCCGCTATAATAATGAAAAATATTTCTACATATACCCTCAAATCGGTCAATAATATTAGAATTTGATCAATCGGACCAAACCAATTTACTACCCTCTTATTAGTTTTTCCGAGTCACTTTTTATTGGGTCTAAGAGTTAGTTTTTGAAAATCTTGTGAAAAGTTGAGGTTTTGCTAGAGAAATGACTTTTAAAGGTTTAAGTTGTCAAATTTTGAGTTTTTGAGTCATTTGAATTTTTGAGTCTTGAAATCAAAATACGTCAATTCTATCTTTTCTCGAAGTTGGAAATTGAGTTAAAGTTTGATCCAAGTTTGACCTTCGTCAACATTAGGGGTTGGGGTGCTCGGATTGGATTTCTGATGGTTTCAATCATTTTGGGAGGTGATTCTAATGCTAGAAATAAGTTTTTATAATATTTAGAGGCTTCGAGGGTATTTTGGATATTTTAAATGTCGAAACTAGTTTAGTTGTGACTTATCAGATTCTGGGTCAAGAAGGCCTCGAAGTTGAATTTCGATGGTTCTATTGAGTCTGAAATATCAAATTTAGTAGGGTTGCATATATGGTATGTGTACATGGGGTCCCAAATGAACTCCGAGGGTCTATTCCTTGATTTGAGACTTGCTAGAATCTGCTATCTGGTGCCTGTAAAACCCTTCTCTGCGTTCGCTGAGCCTAGGTCGCGTTAAGGGAGTGTGATGGTTTCCTTCTCCGCGTTTGCGGAGGCAAGGCCGCGTTCACAGAGGGTTATTTTTGTTGCTTCCGTGTTTGCGAAGTAAGTTGTCCGCGTTCGCAGAGAACAAAATTTGCCTAAACAGTTTTAAGTCAAGATTTCACCATTTTCACCATTTTTATCATTTTAAAGCTAGGTTTAGGTGATTTTCAATGGGGTTTTCATGGAAAACCATTGGGTAAGTCATTTTCAACTTATATATATTTAATTTCCATTGATTAATTTATGAGTTTTACTTCAAACTTTGGATTTCAAATTAGAGATTTTGAGAGTTTTTGTCTAATCCAAAATTTTATTAAAAATTAGTTTGTGAACTCATTTTAACCCCATTTTTGAAATGGTGTTCACCATTATATTCCTTACTATTTGAAGAATGTTTTCATCTATAAATATCCAGATTTTGAGTTAGTTTTCCAACATGGTATTTTTGATCCTTTAACCCTTTTCACCCTAATTATTTTATTTTAATGTTAATAGCTTTGAAATGTGATTGTGAGTCTATATTTGATTAGATTGTGGTGATTTGGAGTTTCGTCGGAGAGGAAAAACTTTAGTTTTGGATTGTTCGTGACTTTTAGCTAAGGCAAGTGGAATTCTAACATTTGTTAAGTATGTTGAACTTTCTATTTTCTTATGTGAGTGAACTAAAGTGTATTGGGTTATTGGATTGAGTTGAACTATATGATTTAGAGTGTGATCATGGAATTTGAATATATGTAATTGGCAAATTGTTGGAATTACGAGATATTGACTTATAGTGTGATTGTGGACTATATGACATCACATGTGAATATTTATCATGTTTCACTCATTACTTGTGCATATACTTATTTGTGATTGGCTGGAAGATGATATAAGTGAGACACTAGATATTGTGACCGAGGTTTTTACCGATCGAGGTGATTCACCGAGGTCTTTTTCGATCGATATTATGGCCGAAGTCTTTTTCGGTGAATATTATGGTCAAGGTCTCTTCTGACAGATTTTGGATGAGGTCTCTTTCGGCAATGATGATTGATACATGGTCTATGTGAGGCCCTTATGGGTTTTGATCTGAGTTGATTAGCGGATATGTATCGTAGGACAGACATGCATCACGATATTTGACATTATATTTGCATTTATTTTATCTTGTGGTTGTATATGATTGAGCTTACTTATGTGTTCTGAGTATGGTAATGAGGAAATATATTTATATAATCTCTATTTGTGGATTGTCTGATATTTCTGAGATAATTATTGTATAACCTGTATAGACTAGGTTTTTTGAGTGCAGGTGTGTAATTGTGGAGGTATGTGGTTGGGATGTCGGGAGTACATGTGTTCCGTATTACTTTACTTAGGGTTTAGTTTCCATTTTGCTGAGTACCGTGTTGTTGGTGCTCACCCCTTGCTTATATATCTGTGTAGGATCTGAGCCCGGTATCTCCTGATCTTAGCATTTCTGTGGATTAGGCCGAGCCTTTGGACATGTGAGAGGTAGAAGCTTGTCTTCTCCGGCAGATTCTTGCTACCCATTTATTTTATGTGTAGTTCTATTTAAGGACTGAGACATTTGGACTTGTACTTTCTTATTTCTGTCAAAAACTAGTGGCTTGTACATGTGACACTAAGTCTTGGGTGATTCAAAATTTATTTTTCCGCTTATCCTTATCATATTAGACCTTACATTTCCGCTTTTATTTCTGCTTATTTTGAATTGATCAGGCTCTTAGGCTGACTCGCCTTGATGAGTTAGGCGAGTGCCATCACACCCGAATCTGGGTCGTGACATCCTAATATGGTACAAAAATGTGCTTTAGCTAATGATCCAATCAAAGGAATAATTGGAACAAGGGTATCGAACTTCTTAATTGGATTATTGATTAGAAATGAATTTTCTAACATTTGACTATGCGAGCTTCTTAATCTTAACAAAGTAAACTAATTCGAAAAATATAAATTTCTAATTTATAAAATAATTAATTAAAAATAAAATCTTTTTGAGATCATTTTCGAACTTTTATAAAAGTTAACAATTATATAAATAATTATAAATAAATATATTTATCATTTAAAAATGAAAAAATTTTAAAATAATTTTAAAATATTTTAAATTTTATAAAAGCAAATTATTTTAAAATTGTCTGAAGTTGAAGAAGTTCGATGATTAATCCATATTTTGGAGGGTCAAAAAAAGAAAAACGATTGAAATTGAAATTGGTATTCTTAAAGATAATGCCTCTATGGATAAGATAAACGTGAAATCAATTTTCCTTGATAAAGAAAATATGAAGAAGTGTATATCGAATATTGCGGTTACAAACAACGAACAATTCAAGATTGGTAAATCAAGCAAAACAGTATATTGATTAAGTTTTCTGGATAACACTTGCACTTGGATTTTTCATGTTTCAAGGATAAAAGATTCTTTGTTTTTTTAGGTTCGTAAATATGAAAAGAAACATAGTTTCTCTATCGACTTCATAACATCTGATCAGAGGAATGCAACATCAAAGTTGATACGTGACTATATCCTATAACTTGTATGGAATTTGAAGAATTTAATCACACACCAAATATTATGGCAGAGAAAATGAAAAGGAGATATGAAATAGAAATATTCTACCACAAATGATAGCGTGCAATATAACATGCTTATGTCGTGATAAGAGGAAGTCCGAAAGAAAACTACACTATATTGCCATTGTATATTCATATGATGAAAGAAAAATATCTTGACATGTACACAAACATCAAGAGGGATGATCAGAATAGGTACACATACTGCAGCTGTTACAAATTAAGATCTTGTCACAATACTTTAAAATCTGTATACATCTTCTTTTGAAATAGACCCAAACTTTTTTCTTTGTTTAATGAAACAGGAAAATAAATTATCCGAAGACTAGCTGCTTCATTTTTGTTGCATTTTCACTTGAAAGCAGAAAATGTAGCTTTGATATTTCTTGTCCATGAGTAGAGAATGTGCTTTAATATTGAACATGACGATTCAATCTTAAGTACATAGCAACTTTTAGATAGTTCTCCTATTGAAAATAGCTTCAGGTGTATCACTTGTTCTATCTCACTATAATAGATCATTTGCTCTTATTGTCTGAATATGAAACTTAGAGATTGTTGAATGCTCATGTAAGAACCCGAAAGATGGAAAGACGGAAAATGAAGAACAAAAGATGAAATTCCTGAATAATATTGGAGCTTTTGGGCACCAGGTGATCTTCACGGGACCCACTATGGGCCGTAAAGGGAACCACAGGCCGTGAAGGGCCATTGTGGTCCATGCCCTGTCAATTGGGTTTCATAGGTGAGGACCACGAGGGTCACCACAAGCCGTGGTGAGTACCATGGACCGTTATGGCTCTTGTGGTGGACACCCCTGCAGGTCTCCTGTCTGGATCACTTCCACGACCCATGTTAACGGACCGTATTGACCTCCACGTACTGTGAAGGTCTCCGTGGAAAAAGTCCTAAAACTTTCCTACAAACCCCAGAATGCAAGTCCAAGGTACCCACCACGGACCTTGATTCCCATAACGGGCCGTGGTGGGTCCAGTGGTGGGTAGCCTTCGCAAAACCTTTTCAGAAAAATCCCAAGTCCCTCACCACGAAGGGGACCACGCACCGTGGTGACCTTAACGAATCATGGTGATGGTCCGTCTAGAGTTCCAGATTCAGTTTTAATGAGGGTTATTCTAGTCTTTTTCCTATGTTTCTTTTATGAATGTGGACGGTGTTTGGGACTAAGTTACTATCTATTAACTACCCTAAAGTATTCTTATCCTCTCATTCTCTCCATAATCCCTAAATCATAAAACCTTCTCTCCCAAATTTTCTTTCTAAAGCCTTCTTGTCCTACAAACAAATTCAAAAGGGTTCTTCAAGGTCAAGCTTTCATTCTCTCTCTTAAATTTAGGGCTCATCAAGGTCAAGATATGTGGGACTTCATTAATGGTACCTTTCACCCATAGAATCCCAAATATCTCTTCTCAATTCTCTTAAAATATCTTCAATTAAAAGCTCTAATTTCATGATATGCATTGAATCTTCTCAATTATGATATAATTTAATGTTATTAGCTCAATTATGCATAATTTACGTTATATTTCATGATTTTAAGTTGAATTTAAATAATGCATGATATATGCTAGTTCAAGTATGAGTTATGATACATAATCAAGATTTTCAATGTTATTTCAATGCAAGCTTTATGAACAAGTTTTAAGATGCTTTATGCAAAGACATTTATGAATAATGTTTTAATATTGTTTCAACCAAGTTTAATGAAATAATGACTTGAGATCCTTGAATGTTACTCAAAATTCTAATGAAAGGGTGACTTAAGATCCTTAATAAAGAAGGTGTCTTAAGACCGTAAAGACGTTTTGTGGAAGTTCTATACCCATATTACATGAATCACTTGATAATGAGCTATTTCTATGAACAAGTTTATGAATTAAGATTATGAAGAAGTTTATCATTATTACAAGTATGATTTATGACTATGTTATGATATGTATTCTGGGGGATGATGTACTTAGCACCGAATGGACTTTGAGGTGGGGCTCGACATAAGCCCTAGTAGCAACCTCTAGTGTCTTAAACTACATTGCTAGAGTAGGTTGCCAATATGGCTTAGCTAGTGGATCCACATATAGAACATGATGATAACAATTGGATTGAGCTTACCTTGGCAAGTAGCCTCCCCCTTCTTGATGTGGGTATCATCAGATTTTATGTAATAACTTGCATGGTCTTAATGCCGGTTACGGTTATCTCCCACATATATAAGTCTTCTGATTATGATCTTTTGATGCATTGACCAATGAGATAAATGTTTCTAATATTTTCATGTTTACTCATGCTTTTAAAGATATTCGTTTTGCATCCCATGATTTATATTGATTTTGTCCTATGTTTATTGTTCATGCATATTCTCACATATGTTCATGTACTAACACATACTTTTTGCCTACATTGTATCATAATGTAGGGTTCGATGATCATGTTCATCCTCCTCCCGCCTGTGGGTAGCATCTACTATTAGCTTCTTATTGGTGAATCCTCACAATTTGAGGACATGACATTTATTTCACATTTGACAGTTATAATTTATTTCTCTATGTTGTCTATTGAGTGAACTGGGAGATTGTCTCATGTCCCCATCTAGTGTTAGAGGCATGTTAGATAAAAAGAGTCTATGTAGTCATTTTCTCATTTCGAGACTTATGTTCTATTTGAGATTTTCCTTTCGTATCTTGATTTAGCTTTATTGCTTAATTTACTTATGTATGCTTATGAATATTATGCTAAGAGAATTGGTTGGATTCCTTTGAGATTCTAATCTCCGTATTACGATTAGGACCTAGGTCGGATTGTGATAAACTTGGTATCGGAGCACAAGGTTCAAGTATCCTAGGGAGTCTAACATGCCGTGTCAAGTAGAGTCTTGTTCATTGGTGTGAAGCTCGCCATATCTATGTAAAGGAGAATCAAAGGCGTCTTATGAAATACTTCACTTCTTTCATGAACTTTCATGCTATAGAGTTGAACTCTAAGGTATTCTCATCTAATGCTTTCTCTTTGCGATTACAGAATCATGCCTCATGAAGAGCTCCCGTTTGAAGAAATGTTGAAGAGGAGCCAAAAGATCCAAATTCTCCTTTGAATGATCAAGTGACTAATGCGGTGTTCTAAGTCGCTTTCTAAATTCTTGACCAAGTTGTTACTACTCAAGTGAATCGAGGGGTAGATGCTCCTCAAATTCTAACTACACCGACTTCAAGGGTTAGAGACTTCACAAGGATGAACCCTCTCGAGTTTCATGGATCCAAGGTTAATGAGGATCCTTAAGACTTCATAGATGAGTTGTTTAAGATCGTTGATATTATGGGAGTGTCTTCGGAGGAGAAGGGGGAATTAACAGCCTACCAACTCAAAGGTGTCGCTTACGTTTGGTACAATCAATGGAAGGCCGAAAGGGTTAAGGATGGTCCCATAGGTTGGGAATATTTCAAAGTTTCTTTTCTTGATCACTTCTTCCCACTTGAGCTAAGGGAGACAAAAGTGTTGGAATTCATAAACCTCAAGTAATAAAACATGAGTGTGAGGGAATATGCCCTCAAGTTCACTAAATTATCCAAGTATGCTTCTTCCTTGGTGGCCGACTCTCGTGTTCGAACTAATAAGTTTATTTTGGGTGTATTTTACTTGGTCATGAAAGAGTGCCTACCGCCATGCTAACCAAGGAGATGGACATCTCTAGGCTCATGACCTATGCCGAGAAAATTGAAGGAGAAAAGCTTAAGGAGAGGAATGTAAGGGAGACCAAGAGGGCCCATTTTGAAGGTGAGTTTTCTCACAACAAGACCGGCAGTGGTAATGATCATTCCTGAAAAGGACAAAGGTTTCAAGGCCAAGGTTCTTCACAAGCTTAAGGTCAAAGGTTTGAAAAATATAGGGTCTTAAACCCTAAGGCACAAGGTGGTGTTAGTGGATCTACTCTGCCTAAGTGTACCAAATGTGAAAGAAATCATGAAGGTAAATGTTTGGTTGGAACGGGTGCATGCTTTGGATGCGGTAAGATAGGGCAAAAGATTTTTGAATATCCTAATAAGGGAAAGGAAAGGTGTCCTCAAGGTCAAACTACTCAAGGTGTAAAAATTCCACAAGGTGGCGGCCCATGCCAAAATAGGTTCTATGCCCTTCAAGCTAGGTAAGAAGTTAAGGAGTCTTTCGATGTGGTCATGGGTATGTGAAAGTCTTTGACTTTGATGTTTATGTATTGCTAGATTCGTGTGCTACTTTATATTTGTTACTTCTTATCTTGTTATGAGATTCATTGTTAGCCCTCAGATCTTGCTAGAGCCTTTTTCGGTCTACACTCCGATTGGTGAGCAATTATGGCAAAAAGAGTTTATAAAAATTGACCAATTTTAATTTTTCATAAAGTCACCGCCATTGATCTAGTAGAGCTTGATATGACCGATTTTGATGTTATTTTCGATGTGAATTGGTTTCATGCATGTTATGCCTCTATATGTTGTAGAAGTCGTGTGGTTAGGTTTCAGTTTCCGAATGAGCCAGTCCTATAATGGAAAGATACTAACTTCATATTTAAAGGAAAATTTCACCTTCAAGCTTGGAAAATGATTTTCAAAAGTTTCATTTATCATCTAGTTTCGGTTTGAGATACCAACTCCGAAACTCCTACACTTGAGTCAGTATCAATTATTAATAAGTTTTTGAAAGTTTTTCCCTATGATCTCCCAGGTATTTCTCTCAAAAGGGAAATAGCCTTCGGTATCTATCTTGTTCTCGATACTCAACCTATCTCTATTCCTCCTTATCTAATGACTCCGATAGAATTGAAAGAGCTAAAGGATCAGTTGAAGAATTTGTTAGATAAGGGTTTCATTAGACTGAGTATCTCTCCATGGGGTGCTCTAGTTCTCTTTGTCAGAAAAAATGATGGTTCTCTTTGTATGTGTATTGATTATCGACAATTAAACAAGATCACAATTAAGAACAAGTATCCCATTCGAAGGATTGATGATTTGTTCGATCAACTTCAAGGAGAAAGCTACTTTTCAAAGATTGATCTTCAATCAGGTTATCATCAACTCTAAGTAAGGGAATGTGACATTCTGAAGACTGCCTTCAGAACTCGATATGATCACTTTGAATTTTTAGTTATCTTTTAGACTAATGAATGCCCTTGCAAATTTTATGGATTTGATGAGCAGGGTGTTCAAGCAATACTTTGATATATTTGTGATTATCTTCATTGATGATATTTTGATCTACTATTGGAGTGAGAAAGAGCATGCCAATCGTTTGAATTATGTTGTAAATTTTCAGGGACTGTCAGTTGTATGCGAAGTTTAGTAAATGTGAATTTTAGCTAATGTCAGTTGTGATCCTTGGAAACATTGTTTTAGAAGAAGGAATTATGGTTTATCCAAAGAAGACCGAGGTGGTTAAGAATTGGCCTAGACCATTGACTCCTTCTAATATTCAAAGTTTCTTGGGCGTAGCCGGTTATTATAGATGATTTGTGGAAGGTTTCTCTTCCATTGCATCGCCCTTGACTAATTTGACTCAAAAAAGGTGAAGTTCCAATGGTATGAAGTATGTGAGAAAAACTTCCAAGAGTTGAAGGAAAGGCTTACCTCTGCTCTGGTGTTGACTTTACCAGAAGGTTTCGATGGGTTCGTTATGTATTGTGATGCTTCACGATAAGTTTCTTTATTTGGAACGGAGTCAAAAGGATGCTAATTATTGTGTTTCACTAGTTCTAAATCTCCCAAATTTATCATCTCTATTTCATCCAAATTTGTCTTTTCCTTATTATCAAAATGTTCAGAATCTTTATTCAACTCTTCAGGCTGCACATTTTCTTCATATTCCAAAAAAACTTGTTTGCTACTTGAGATTTGCTCGCTTGTTTCAATACATGTCACGTTCTTGGTATTGGAAGATTTATTAGTTTGCCTACTGAAAGAGAGAAATAAAATAAATAATTAAGGAAAAATGTTGAAATTTAAAGCAGAAAAACATATTTAAGATATGACATTTAAGTTTTCAAAAGGTTGAGGTAAAACATATCAAGTTCATAAACATGATTCAGTAATTTTGAATCATGTTATTTTGTTAATTGTAATATAATCATCTACCAAGATTCCTGGAGAATCAAGGATGGGCTACAAGTCCATTTGTTCAAAGCATCTCCAGGCTCAACATCCCATACGATCGGGGTCTTGGTGCAATACTCCAAAATCATATTGCATTCAGCTTCTTCAATAAACAGGTTTTTGAGTTCTTCAATGAGGTTGTCTTCAGCAGATTTCTTTGGTTCTTTTGAACAAACACCTTGGAAAATGACTTATTCAAGAGTGGGATAGGCTGTGACAAGGGAATGTAACCTTTCCTTTTGAGATTATCTGATGAGACTTTGTCAGGAGTAGATCGTATCCAAGCGAAAGGTGTACTTTTGATCAGGCAATTGAATTGGTTCCAATATTCCATCCAAGTTCACTCCAAGACCATGACAGGACATGGAACCATTCTTCAACATTTCCTAAGCCACCATCATAAGCACACGTGGAAAATTTACCCTTTCAACTTGAGTAGCACATATAATTTCCCTAATATGGAATACAGACCCATCCAACTCCTCCATACTTTCAATAGCAAAGATCAAATTTCTAGGGTATATCAAAATATTACCTTATCTATGAACAACAATTTCATGATGGTTCTAAACAAATTTTAAATTCTGGTGTAGGGTAGAAGGAACCGCACCAGTCTTGTGGATCCATGGCCTTCCAAGGAATAAATTGTAACTAGCAGATATATCTAACACTTGAAATTCCACTATGAACTCCATAGGTCCAATTTGCAACAACAAATCAAATTCTCTAATGACTCCCATTTGCATCCCATCAAAACCTCTAACCCTCATATGACTTTCACGAATATTCCCAATGTCAATTCCTAAAGCTCGAAGGGTAATGAAAGGACATATATTTATAGTTGAACCATTATCAATCAAGACTCTAGAAAGAAACTTGTTCCTACACATGATAGTAATATTCAATGCTTTGTTATGCCCCAGGCCTTCAGGTGGAAATTCATCTTCATGAAAAGAGATTTGTTAGCTTCAAAAAATTATCCTAACATGGCTGAAAAACTCTCACTAGTGGTCTCGGCTGGAATATAAGCTTCACTTCTAACCTTCACCAAAGCGCTCCTATAAGTTGCAAAATTCATCAATAATGACATTAGTGAAATTTGGGCTGGAATTTTCTTCAGTTTTTCAACAACATAATATTCCTCTAGAAATCCTCCACTTCAACCTTTTTCACAACCCTTTTTTGGTTCTTTTCCTTATTTACTCCCCCTTGTGAAACTTTTTCAGGGTCATAACAATGCCCTGATCTTGTCATTCCTGCAACAACAATTTATACAACTATCTCTCCCTCTCCTTTGTCCCTTGCATTAGTCGAATAATTCCAAGGAACAACTTTTGAGTCAAAAAAAGGTGATTAAGCAGCCAAGGCTATAATTTTAGGCTTGGGAACTAGAACTTCCCCTTCAATTGGAATTCATGTTTGGACAGTGATTATGAGAGCAATAAAGGCCAATGTCGCAATACATTCTCTTCTTTGACTGGTGCAATTGTCCCTTCTAAATTACATTCTTCATCAATGGTGATCATGTTCACATTTCCATGATTTAGCAGAGGATTGTTGTTTACATTAGGTGCAATACCTTTGAGCTAAATGACTCCTTCTTTGATCAATGCCTTAATCTTATGCTTGAGAGGAAGACAATTTTTGTTGTCATGTCCAGTAGCTCCAGAGTGATAAGTATAATATTTAGTCTCATTATACCATCTTGGAAGGGGATTGAGAATTCGTCCTTGGATTGGTTAGAGTACCTTCGCGGTTCTCAACCTTTCATATAGTTGGGATAAAAGTTTGTCTAAAGGTTTATAGGTTTTGGTTGGTCTTCTTTTAAAGTTTGGTCTGGCTTTGGTGTATTTGATGGATGGTTTTGTGGTTGGTAGTGGGGTTGATATGGATATGTAGGTTGGTATTGTGGTAGATTTAGATAGGCAGGTGCTCGGGGTAGATAATATGTTGGTTGGGTGGTGTAAACTGGATAAGGAGTGGCTAAAGTTTGGTAATAGGACTAAGGAACTTAGGTGTACTGACTATAGTATAAAGGCTAGGGTAATGGGTTTTGGTATGTTAACATTTGGTTTGGCCTACATTCCATGATGGTCATGACAGAAAACACTTTGTCCTTCTTCTTTTTAAGGACTCCTCTAATTAAATCTGACTGAATTACCTTACTCGTTACTTGCAAGTCTTCCAAATTAGTGATTCTTTCAATTTTAATGCTTTCTTCAACGAATTCCTCAATCCTAACAACTTCGAAGAACTTTTTTTCCTACCACACTTATCTATTTGTAGTACATTGCATCCTTTTGAGATTGTATAAAAAAGAGGTCATCTCGCTTTCTATCATTGGAGGTTAAACTTTTGCGATGTCTGCTTTCCACCGTATGTCATACTCTATAATGACCTTGAGGGTCATTTTTGGAAATTTGCATGAAATTATTATTTTACCTCTATCATTAATGCCTCAGAGTGTTAATTATTCAGTTTGTTTGGTTGAATGTGTTAAAAGCTTAATAGTTAGTGAATTGAGAAAATTCTTAAGTTTTATAGAGTTAAAAGGTAAAAAAAATGGTTTTTGGAACCAATCGGAGCTACGGGCCTCAGAACGAGATTCTGTCAGTTCAATCAGCTCTAAATATAAAAATTGGTCTAGGAGAGTGGTCGGAATCAAATTTGGGATTGGTATGTGAATTTGAGGTACCAAGTTGGAAAGTTAGTTATAAATGAGTTAAGTTTGAATTTGGTCAACAAATTGAGTTTAGAGACTCGAATTGAATTTTCTGATAATGCCAATGGTTTCGAGGGATGATTCTAATGCTAGAAATATCTTTGTTGTAATTTTTAGAGGTTCTGAGAGTTTTTTTAGGTATTTCAAGTGCCGAAACTAGTTTAGTTGTGACTTATCGTATTTTGGGTCAAGGAGACCTCGAATTCAAAATCTGATGGTTTTATTAAGTTCGAAACATTAAATTTAGTAGGAGTACATATAAGTTTTGTGTATACGATATTCTGAAAGAATCTCAAGGGTCCAATCGGAGAATGTGAGTTTGGGATTCTACTATTTTTTGGTGTAGGTCCATTTGTTCATCGCGATCGTGAAGAGTTCATCACGATCGCGACATGCTTAGTTTTTTTTCTACGCGATTGTGACTCTTTCCACGCTATCGCGATGAGATCTTTTTCTTGTACCTCATGATCATGAGATAAGTTGCTCGCGATTGCGATGAGAGTTTTGATGCTAGAATAGTGTTTAATTAGGAAAAACCCTATTTCTACCTTTTTGAAGTTTCTTGGGCTTCTTGGGGAAATTTTGGATAGAATTCTTCAATTAATTTTATGGGGTAAGTATTATTTCATTAAAATCTTTCATATTCCATTATGTATATCATGATTTCAACTCCTAAATATTAGTTTCAAACCCCAAAACTTCTTGTTTCTTCCCTAATCTGAATTTGAGGAAGTTGGTGATTTCTAACTTGTTTTGCATTTAATTTTTATGGGTTTTCCAACCATGAGTTTTTTATTACTAGTAGAATGTGATTTTTCAATAAAATTTCAGATTTGACCCTTTTTAAAATTGATCAATTTTGGATTGTTTTACCCCTAGTTTTTAAACTTATCAATATGGGTGTCATTGGACTCTTTAAGACGCATATGTTTCATTATTGATAGTGTGTTATCATTTCGGGTATTGAATTCGGAGGTCATTCGTCAGGTAGATCATTCGAGTTTGGTTGCAGCAATTGAGGTTTGTTTGACTATCCTTTTTGGGCCTGAGTTGGGGAAATTAGTCAAATCCTATGTTCTACTTTGGGATGGAGTGTAGTGTAGTTGAGAATGATAATTAATATGGTGATGCCTGTGTGGGGGGCCTTCTGTGATATTCTATCTGTAATTGTGATTGTGTAACCTATGAATTAACTGAGTAGAGTTATGAGTAGGTTATTTGACTTCTAATGCCCTCCTAAGGGGTTGAATTGAAGGTTTTGAGCATGCATGAGTATTGAGATATTGTTGAGAATTTAATTTGATGCATTTCCTTCTCATTTCTATCTATTGAGGGTGAATATTATGCTTAGATTAGGTTTTGAGAACTTTGAACCTTGCACTACATGTTGTGTTGAATATTACCTCCATGCCTTATATATTGTGATTGCATTCATCCTCATTCATACTATCATTGATCATTGGGAAGTTGAGAAGTGTGGAAATCCTTTTGAGAAAGAAAATGTGACATCTTTTGTATCCTTAACCACGAGATAGGTGGAAAGCGAATGAGACAATAGTATCATGAGTCCTTAGTTATGAGCTCAGTGGCGAGATAATTGATGCATTGAAATTGTGATGAGGTATATAGTCTGCGAGACCCCCATGGGTTCTGCTTAGTAGCACAGCTCGACAGGTGTATATGGCAGGTTGTGCGACAACTTTGATTTTACCGTACCCTCATATCATTGCATCATCATAATGCATTGCATTGAATTAATACCTGTGATATCTGTTCTATCTGTTAATTGTGATATTGAACTGTACTTATGTGTTTATTTTATTCTCTTTGTTCTATATAAATTGGCGGCAGTGTAGCTGGAGTGGGACTTTTCTGCGTGCAGGTGGAAGCGTTCCTTAGTTTATTTCATAGGTTTTGATTAATTCTTTATAATAAGTCAGTTAAACCTACTGAATACATGTGGATTGCACTCACCCCTACTTCTGTGTCCCTTTCCATGCAGATCCTAGTTAGGGTATCCTACGTGACAGTTGATCTTTTTCTCTCACATATATATTTTATCATTCATAATAACGGTGAGGTCTTGGAATTCAAACTGCCATTATTTTTAGCTTTTATTTCCAGTCTTAATTATTATTCAAAGACTTATGATGTATATCAAATTCAATCATTCTATTAGATGTTCCTACACTTATGACACCAGGTTTTGGTTGATTTCATCGTTGTCCTTTTAATGCATTTATTTGTGGCCTGACTTTCCTTTGGGGGTCTTATATGATTTTACTTTTTGGCTTACACATCGGGATGAGATTTGGTATGTGTAACATCATTACCTCGGTTTTTGGGTCATAACATACACCATAAAGACTCGGTTGACCTCTTTCCCAACTTCATCAAATAGAACCTATTTAGTATAGTCTCAGTGTTAAATTTGAACCTATCCATGAACTCTTGTGCCATGGCACCCAACTACGCCATTTCTGTGGATCCTGACTTGTGTACCAATAAAGGGCTTCTCCTGTCAAACTCCTTATAAACAACTTCATTCTAATGGCCTCATCTTTCCCCACTCCAACTAGCTTGTCACAATATGATCTTAAATGAGATCGAGGATTTCCCTTCCAATCAAACACATCAAGTTTTGCAACCTTATATTCTGCAGAAAACTCAATATCGGGATGAACACATAAATCCTCATACTCAAGCCCTTCACACCCCTTGTGGACTTGGATTCTTTTGAATGCTTTCTTCAAATTACGAATCTCCCTAGCTATAGTTTCATCTAGTTTTGACTTGACTTCTTTTTCCATCTCCTCATATGGATTGACTTCTGGCATAGTTGGCATTAGGGTTGCAAAAGGTTAAGCTTCTGTTATATATACTTGTGGAACATATTGCGTGTTAGGAATTGTAGTGTGTGTCACCGGTATGTGTTAGGTTACTTGTTATTTTTAGGTGAGAGAGTTTGTTTGGGTGATTGGAATAGTTTGGTAAATGGGGTAGTTTCGGTGAGTCGATCTTGGACAAGTGATATAGTTTGGAGGACTGGAGTTTGGGAAGCATATGGGGTAGTGAAAGGCAGCGGATTGGTTTGTTTTGAGTTGGTTTGTGTAAAAGTGACTTGTGATGGGTTGACGGGTTATTTAGGAGTAGTCGGATTGGTTTTGAGAAGGGAGGGGTTTGATACAAAGTGTTGAGGTGACGGAGAGTCAGCAGGTGGAAAAGATGGTGGAATAGTTGTATTTGTCCTATGTTCAGGAAGTGGTGTGTTTAGGCTAATGGACAAATTTGTAAGGTTTCGAACTTGATCAATTTCACTTTGCATAGGTTTGCAATGTGGTCATCATAAGGGATTTGGCTCCCTTCCTTCTGAAGTCTCAGGTTCGTCTCTTGGGATAGTGACAAGTTCCAAACCATTTTCATCGGATGAACTTGAATCAGTCATATCGGTGGATGATCGAGCATTTAATCTCATGAAGTATGGGTGATCCTCCAGTTCGCAGTCAATGCAACCTTAGGGAAAATAAATCAAAAAAAAAAGATAAAACCTTCACCAAACAAGAGAGAAAAATGTTGGCATAAAGTGGATAATCATTGCTTAAATCAACAATTAAGCAAATAGTGTTTGATAAAGAAAGATGTATCGCATAGCAAATAAATCACATAGTAAAAGGAGAAATCAATAGAAAAAATGCATCCTAATATACACGAGACCTTTTTTATGCCAGAGGTGGGACAAAACGCTAGATACACGAGATTATGATAGGTTGATCCAAGTCATTAAATTGAGATAAACTGAGTTTGGAAGACAAAAGATCAAGTTTTTGTTAAGTACCAATAAAAAAATATAATGAAGGACAACAAACAAAAAGGTATATGAAAATATAACATAATATGGAAACAATCTCGAGACTTAGCATAATTTCTGCTCTTAATCAAGATGGTGGAGGGAGTGAGGATTATGCTCCAACATTGATAGGCCCTGCTCTCTCATTATTCAGATATGCATTATATTCTCCATTTGAGCCTACATCTCAGTTGTAACTATTTTTTTCTGAGACAACAATGTCGTATCCAAATTGTCATCCTAACATCCTCAAAACCTTGCTCACTTTCTAGGCTTATGCTAGTGCGATCCTCTCAAAGCCATGCCTGGTTTTCTAAAATTTCTCTTGCTGGTCCATTTTCTACCTCCATCATGATAACATTATCCAATTCACAAAGAATTCTCCAGCTCTAGGGATTTTAAATTCTAATCCAAAGAAAATTTTAGAAAATTTCATGTTTGCTCGAAGAGGAATTACTTGTACTGACCATACTGTTGGAGCATAAGTACTGGAGCATATGGCTAGAGACCTCCCAATCCAATAATCTCGATGTAATAAAATCCTCTACATCTTATGTAGGCAATGAAATATGAGAGTAGTAGATATTTCCATTGAATTTGGTTACTAGTACAGGAAATCAAGAACTCGTACCAATCATTAGTACTAACTAGTGACACAAACTTTTTTATCCTATCATAAAAACTGTTACTATGATTTGTATTACTAAAGCATATGTCTACCATGTTGTCACGTTGGTAAAAATATTCCATTGTCCACATTTACAAAAGAAGATTGCAATCTTCAAAGTAGCTTGCTCCCCCTTTTACACTTTCTAAGGGCTCAAAGTATTTCAACCAAAATCATAGGAACTAGAGTGAGTTCTTTTCTATCAACTCTTTCAAAAATCACTCTAGCCACAAAACATATAGTGGTGCTAATCTTCCCATGTTCTCATGGAAATACCACAGTCCCTAGTAAAGCCACACAAATGCAATAGGATGGTTAACTTGTCAATAGGTAGAAGTACAAGAGAATTCTTATTTGAATAATTTATAACCGTCTGAGCATCCGTACCTCTCATATAAGTAATCAAAGGAAATCCAATTATGTTTGAAGAACCCAAGTTTTTTAATGTTCTTCAATCCTAAGTATGGAAGAAATTTCTTCCCTGATTCATTGTGGGGGATAATCTGACATTCCTCTTGATACTTCAAACCAGTGAAATAATGAATTTAATCCAACGTAGGTCTTAGCTCAAAGTCCCTGAATGTGACATAACATGATCTAAATTCCAAAATGGAAGCATTCTATTTTTGAGAACTTGGGGGCGGGCTGAATCCATCCTACAATACAAATCAATAAAAATGAGGACATATTTTCCAAACTCACTATGTCAATTGGGCTTGGATCCGTCTATCATTATTACGTTGCACAAAATATGCTTGTTGGTGGTTGGGTTGTGAAATATGTCGACATATGGGTGGTTTTCCTAAATGTGAAGTTGACATCTAGGATCAACCCACCTAAGGTGTATGCATTCATGACTTAGATTGAAGGGAAAGTACAACTCTATCTTATGATTTTCTAAGATTTGACTTATTAGACAAAACGTTTCCAAGCAGATAACTCAAATGAGAAGGCTACACGATCACACACAAAAATTTTTGAACACCCCGTGCATACGCCATCTCTCTTAAAATTTGGGATATTATTTTTTTAAAAAAATTATGGGTGCACAAAGCACACCTCTCGAGTACGTGCGATAGTGTTAATATTTCAGAATTGGAGAAAGTATGAATGGAATGACAGTTTATAAAGTAGTAACAAATATACAATTACATAAATCAATAGCAAATATGCAATTTCATAAAGTAAAATCAAACACACAACTTATATAAAGCAATAGCAAATACATAATGATAGCACATAAATAAAACATCAAACAATTAAGGTAAAATATATGAATATAAAAAACACTATAATCATTAACCTAAGTTTGTTATGGTTTAAAACCTAAACTCTCCAGCAGAGTCCCCAAACTGTTACACCCTGTTTTAACTAGCGTCAAATAGTGTACAACATATTGGTGATTCCTAAATTAATTAACTTAAGGAGTCGCCACTTAATTATTTTAGAGGTAAATTAGGACACCTATATATTAAACAAAGATAATGCTAAAATTAACTTCAATTAATGATCTACTTAGATTATGTGATTCTAGGTAAGAGTTCTACTTATCCTAAAGAGAAGGTGTAAGACATCCTTTAAGATCTGTTAAACGCAGTAAAACCAGAACTTAGGTTAATTAGTTAAAAATAAATATGGATGCTAAAAGATTAAATAATTTAGTAACCAAGTTGGAAAATATTTTATCCTTTGAAAAGTATTTTTTTACATTGCGGCAGCATGGTGGGATTAAAAAATATATATTTTTGCTTGAAATAATTTTACTGGTCCAAAATTTATGCATTAGAAAGTTAAATAAAAATCTGATTTTTACTCATGAAAATTAGCATATTTAAAAAAAAAAGATTTGAGCGTGAACTAAAAGTTTATTCCCTTTTTAAAAGTTTTGGAAATGAAAGCTACCATTATATAAGAATTTATTAATATTTAAAAGAAAGATCCTCAAAACCAATCATCTATCTCATGTTAGCTATTACGAATCAAAAACTAAAAATACATCCAAAACACATAAGCAAGTTTAACATGTAAAGAAAAATCAGCAATAATAAATAAATACTAAAATATAAGTAGCCACAAGCGAACCTGAGTGGGTTCCACTTGCTTTTGCTTCTATTCGAGTAGTTGAAGATGTCATGGAGACTCCATGTGTGAATATGATGGTGTCAAGTCATGAGATTCAAATTTTATGAGAGTCTCGAATTGAGACTCCATTTACTCCTAAGTGTTCATACAAATAAAGAGAGAGTAAGAAGATTAGTAAAATAATTCAATTTTTTACGATATTAAATAAACGAAAAAAAATATAGAGCCAAGTAAAGACATATAATGAATATACTATCCCAAACCCAAAATAAACAAACGTCAGACAAGCTACTTATTTTGCCGTGGATGACTTTTGAACTAACTAAGTATAGCTAAGTCATAGAACGCAAGCTAGCATGAATAAAAATCAAACCATGTCCCTTTCAAAATTTAACACCAAAAAGAATACGATTAACATAAAATGTGGCAAACTGGAAAAAACACTTCATAATTTGTAAATTTAATACAAAACAATTTAAATTATTATAAAAAGGACGCAATAGGGCTTACGATGAGAGAGAATCAAACTATTTTTTTAATCTTTCATGATAGAATGAATTTCACTATTGCGGAGAAGTGAACAGGGATATCTTAGATTTCGAATCTATCCTCGGTCATGAAATAAAATTAAGCGAGATAGGAAGGAGAATAAAAAAAATATTTTGTGAAATGATATGAAAATGTGAGAGAGTAATGTTCTTATGAGTATAAAAACTTGTTTTGTTTTTTTAAAATATATATATTTTTTTTATGGGAACAGACCCTACACGAGGCTCCCACCTCTCGTGCACAGTCAGGGGTTGAGGTAGTATTTATAGCAATAGAAAAATAAGACTAGGATTCCATTTGAGTGGGATTTTGTATATGGCCATTTGAATTCAAAATGACTGTTCACAACAATCCAAAATATAGCAAAAAAGACTAAAATAGCTCCACTTTTTTAGGTCTACAAATTTTGTAATAGGCAAAGGATTTAAAATTACCTTGATAGAGAAAGAAGTTGAAAAATATACAAAGAGAGAGAAGAATTTTTTCAAAAATGAGAGACCAAAATCTGTCCATGGTTGAAAGAAACAAAAATGAAAGAGATGAGAAAGTGATGTTTTTTTTTGGAGAGATCAACAAAATCTTCCTTTTGTATCATATTGGCAGCAATTTTGATCAACAAAAACATAAATGTTTTTGACTTCTGAAATAGAAATTTGAATTTGCAAGAGAGAGAAAAAAAGCTTAGTTGAAAAATGGTGAAACCATTTTGACTTAGGATAAAAACAAATTGAAAATTTGTCCAAAGAGGGAGAAGGGGTAGGGGCGATTTTAGAATGAAGAGTTTTGTACTCTAATATTTTCTTTAAAACAAATTAAAGAAAATGGGTAGATTTGACAGCCCACTTGACTAAAATATTTTTGGTCTTTTTCTTCTTTAAATTAATTCTTTTGAACTTCTAATTCAATAACTAGTGCAATATATAATTAATATGTAATATTAGAGTAATAATATTATAAAATTTTGCTAATGATTTAGCAGAATAGTGACTTATAAATAATTTAATAAGTAAGAAATTTGAAATAAGATTATGACAATAGAAAATTTTAAAAGGTAATTTTAATACTAACCAAAACATAGCGATCATAAAACAATTTGTAATTGTAATAATAATAAGGGAAAATGCTCAAATATGACATCGAACTTTGAGAAAAGGCTCATCTATGCCATCCGTTAAAGGTTTGGCTCATTTATGCCATTTTTTTTTGAGAAAAGGCTCATCCATGCTATTATTTATAAACTAAAAATATTTTTTATTCTGCAAAATTATTTTGTACACGTGGTCAATTATGATTCCACCACGTCATTAACTAACTTACTTTTTAAAATGGAAAAGGTTCAAATATGCCATTGAATTTTGAGAAAAGGTAATAAGGTCCTAAAAGGGGAAAGAGTTGCAAACCTATCTGACTAATAAGAAGAAAGGGGCGTTAACAAATAATGGTATGGATGAGCCTTTTCTCAAATGAAAATGGCATGGATCGCCATTAAGTGCTTTTCCTTGCCTTCTGGAGTTTTTCTCCTTCAGTTCACAATCTCCAATTAGGCAAGCTCGATCTCTCTCGCCAACATGTTTAGCGAGTCACCATTTTTGTCTGTTGCATAGTTCTTCAGTTTCTTTCTTTCCCTGAGGCTCTGATCTTTTGGGCGAGCTTAGACAAGCTCCCTTTTTCCTATCTGCGTATCGTCGAGTTTCTTACCCACTCACCTTTTTGATGTTCTTTTGATGCTTTTCTTCTGATGGCATTTAGGTGATCGCGATGTAACTCGCCCATATCAACTCCGTGGATCGCCAAATTTCATTTTCCTTGCCAAACTACTCAAGCTTTTAGCCTTGAATTCTGATTCGATTGGCTAGTCGTTGACCCCTTTGGCGACTCGCAAACAGCTCTTTGTGAGCTTCAACTTCCATTTTACTTAATTTTATCCTTTTTTAATTCTTTTCTTCAACGTTTAGCTCATGATTGATCCTCAATACCTTGCACATGCAAATGATTACTTTGGAGTTAGTTTTGGACAGAACAAGGGCAAAGAGGACACTAATTTCATGCGTTTTGAGCTATAAATGAGTCTAAATTCCCGACTCATCAATACCCCCCAACTTAAAATTTTGCTTTTCCTCAAGTCAATGAAGAAGCCAATCAGTTTAAAACCAAAGAATACAAATAGTTCTCAATGAAACTCAACACAAGAAGTGCAAATGAGGTTCAAATTAGCACGTAGTATTCAATCGTGCACTCAAGGCTCGTTGTTGAGAACTTAAAGTATCCAAGATAATACCACATGCAATGAAGTTGGCAAAATCTTCATACCATGGAAGTGAAGTATGGGATATCCTCATTACCGATTCATCCGTGAAGGTTTCCTCAATTTCTGGGTCTCTGGATACAACCACTTTTGATTTGAGTTATGACAAATGATCGACTACCTGATTCTTACACCCTTTAGGATCCATCACCTTGAAGTTGAATTCTTGCAACAACAATACCCAATGGATCAACCAGGGCTTAACGTCTTTCTTTGCCATTAAATAATGGATTGCAGCATGATCGGTATGAACCACTACTTTCATACCCAAGAGATAAACACAAAACTTTTTGAATGCATAAACAACCACTAACAACTCTTGCTCGATAACGATGTAGTTTTTTTGGGCTACATTGAACGTCTTACTAGCATAGTATATGGAGTGAAATAAATTTGCCTTTATCTGGCCAATAATATCCCCCAATGCTACAGCACTTGCATCATACATGAGTTCAAAAGGAACACTCCAATCCGTAGCCATAATGATAGGAGCTGAAATAAGTTTCTCTTTCAAGCACAAGAATGCCTTGATACAAGCTTCATCAAGCTCAAACAAACTATCTTTCTCAAGTAACTTGTACAACGGATAGGCCACCTTAGAGAAATCCTTGATGAACCTTCGATAGAGCCAGATAGGCCCCAAGAAAGTCCGGACACCCTTTACCAATATAGGAGGAGGCAAACGTGCAATCACTTTCACTTTCACTTGGTCTACTTGAATACCATGTCTTGAAATTTTGTGTCCCAATCAAATACCTTGTTTCACCATAAAGTGGTACTTCTCCCAATTTAGCACAAGGTTCATTTCAACACATCTTTTCAATACTTAGATGTTCTAGACATGCATCAAATCTTCCCCCACCATCGAGAAATCATCCATAAAGACTTTATGGTATCTTCTACCATGTCAGCACAAATGGATAACATACACCTTTGAAATATGGCGGGAGTATTGCATAACCCAAAAGGCATCCATCTAAAAGGAAAAGTGCCATACGGGCACATGAAAGTTGTCTTCTTTTGATCCTCAGGAGAAATAGAAATTTGACTATACCCAGAGTACCCATCTAAAAAGCAATACCAACCCCGACCTACAAGACGATCCAATATTTAATCCATGAAAGGCATAGGGGAATGGTCTTTCTCCATGCAAGTATTCAGCTTCCGATAATCCATGCATACCCTCCAACAGGTTACCGGTCACATCGATACAAGCTTATTCTTTTTATCTGGCATTGTTGTCATGCTTCTTTTTTTAGGAACATATTGCATCGAGCTCACCCATTTGATATTGGCAATGGGATACATAACACCCACATCAAGCAACTTGATTATTTCTTTCTTCACCACTTTATGCATTGGAGGGTTTAATCTACTTTAGTGCTCGATATAAGGATTGCTATTGCTGGCCAACTGAATCTTATGGGTACACACACCATGAGAAATGCCTACAATATCAGCAATTGTCTACCCAATAGCTTTGATAAATTTCCGTAACACGCTCACAAGAACATGCACTTGTTCCACAACTAAATCAGCAGTTATTATGATGGACAATGTAGAATTTTTCCTAAAAAACACATATTTAAGATGATATGGAAGTACCTTAAGCTCAAGCTTGGGTGGTTCATCTATAGAAGACTTGGTAGGTGGCGAGTCCCTATTTTTCAAATTAATCTCTAACCACATTGGGTTCTTAGGGTTGGAAATGATACCCATAAGAGCTGCCACCACTTCTTCATAGTCGGGGATTTCTTCCCCATCATAATTCAGCAACACTGCTGCTAACAACTCCCCAACATTAGAAACTTCTTATACACTTGTCACAACTTCATCCACAACATCGATCACAAATATGACATGAAGATCACTAGGTTGTTTCATTGACTTACACACATTAAATGTAACTTCCTCACTATTTACCCAAATATTTCAATTCTCCACTCTCCATATCAACCTAAGCTTGTCCGGTAGCCAAGAATGGCCTACCAAGAATAATGGGAACCTCCGCATTAATTTCATAATCAAGAATTACAAAATTTGTGAGAAAAATGAAATTTTCAACCTTTACCAAGAAATTATAGAGAATACCAATGGGACGCTTGATTATTCGATCGACTATGAGTAATCGTATAGTAGTTAGTTTAGTTTCACCCAACCTGAGCTATTTGAAAAATTCATAGGGCATCAAATTTATGCTTTCACCTAGATCACAAAGTACTTTAGCGAATTGATACAACCCTATAGTGCATGGAATTGTGAACACCCCAAGATTATCCTTTTTCACCACAATATTGCTTGACATAATTGCACTATAATTGTGAGATACTTTGATAGTCTCGAAGTCCATATTATGCTTTTTCATCACAATCTCCTTCATAAACTTGACATACCTGGGCATCTCCATCATTTCTTCGATCAAAGGAAAATTTATGGAAAGAGTCTTGAAGATCGAGAGAAACTTTTGAAACTTGATATCCTCTTCTTTCTTTTTCAAATGTTGAGGGAAAGGAGGTTTTACTTTTGGAAGAGGCTTTGTAGAAACCACCAATGGGACAAAACCCTTATTGGAATTTGGAGACATACCAGAATCAATCTCCGTCGGTGCATCTTTCACTTGATCGGACTGATCATTATTAAGTTCTTCGGCTAGCTGATCAGTTTTGAATAACTTGGTCTTCCCTTTGGCTGAACTTGTAATTTCATTAGTTGGCACTTCCTCACCAGTAACTTTGCTACTTCTTGTCAAAATATCCATGCATTGAGCCTTGTCATTCTTAGGATTACCAACGGTATCACTTGGGAGACCTCCATTTGTCCTTGGGTTAAGATGAGCTGAGATTTGACCCATTTGAGCTTCCAATTGCTTAATTGACACTGAATGCGAGGTTACTATTTGATTTAAAAAAGAGAAATCAGATTTCATCTCCTTCAACACCTTATCTGACCTTCGACTTTGTTCAAAATTCTAGCAAGCATATCCTCCGTATGAAAACTTTTTGGATCAAAATTTGCCTCTTTAGGCTTTTGATGACGAGGAACATATATATCATGATAACCATGACCATTTCTCAAAGCATTTCCCCTGTCTCGCTAATCCCTATCTCTCCAACTATTTTGCGTTCTTTGTTCCAACCTTGGTTCCCACCTGGCCTTGGATAGGTCAGTCGGGAACCCCCGCGGCTAATTTGCTAGGAATTGTACCTCCTTATTATATATAACGTCGAACTTGGCATCTTCTAGGTTTACTCCAATATTTGCATTCACTGCATTCACCACTTTTTAACGTCCCCCATAATATGGTTTGATAAAAAATAGTTGGGTCATCATTTTAGCCATGTTCTTATCCCTTTCATGGTCCTTCTCAATCTACTCCTTAGTCATCCCAACATGAAGAGGAGATCCATGATCTTCTTGGGTGTGCCAAGCATGATTAATCTTTGTCATTTCATCAAGCAAAGCCGAGGCAATGGCAAAAGGTTAGCGCATAGGCCCACCCCTAACAAGCTGATTCGTTACCCCCTTGTTTACCATATCAAGACTATGATAAAAATATTGTAATAGCATATTGTCAGGAAGCCCATGTGTTGGGCATTGCAGCATAACTTCTAAAACCTGAGCCACGTTTCATGTAGTGGCTCCCCATTAATCCTTTCGAAGTTCTGAATATTGTCTCTCAGTTTCAACATCTTAGACGATGGGAAAAATCGCTCATAGAATGCTGCAATGAGTTCATCCCATGAGGTAATCAAATCCTGGAGTAACTTTGCTAGCCATTTGGTTGCCTCCCCCATAAGAGAAAAAGGGGAACAATCGTAATTGGATAGACTTATGTGATATATTTTTGAATGAAAAAGGGGCTGCATACATCCATAAAATTTTAGATATTATCACGAAGATTCTCGTGAGAAAGGGCTCCAAAGAACCCTTTCATTTGTAGGAGTTGCAACATAGTACCAGTGATATGAAAGATAGTGTTACCCACAATAAGGGGTAATCTTATAGCTTCAGCACTACCCATTCGATTAATATTCACATCATGCAAATTTCCAGTATCATCATTCACGTCTGCAACATTACTCCCATTAAAACTCATTTTTTCATGTACCAAAGAAAAAAACAAACAAATGATAGTAAAGTAGTCCTACTACAAATAACTAGATCACAAACTACTTCACTGAAAGAAATCTTATCATTGTTCCTTGGCAACAACGCCATTTTTGATAAAGCTCAAACTACACTTCTTACGATTCAGAGTGTAGGCGGTCGTTAGCAATTAAACCCAATATATGAGGTCGGGGTTGAATCCCACAAGAAATGGTTAAGAATAGACTTCAATTATGAAGTAGGAATGTGTTTTAGACTTTTGTAGCATAAAACCCAGTAAATTGTAACATAAATTAAATCTAAAAAATTTCATTGTCAAAGTTTTGAGAGTTAACAAGATTCGATATTAGCTTGATTACACTAATTTGAGTTGTAATAGGATAATAAAGGCTTCTAGGGGAGGTGCAAAGTTAAAATTGATGTTCTTATAAGGGTAAATGCGCACCTCAACATCGTTAATTCTCAATGGATAGGCAAAGGTTATAATTGTACGAGATAACATCTATCGATCACTATTTGTCTTTATATACAAGCAGTTTTGAACCTAAACATGTGATCTAACAAAACTAACCCGATCCTTAGCAAACCACCTCTCACAAGAGAGGTTACAATTGACAAATAATCATTAACAACTATTTGATAATTTGGACACTTCACATCACCATTTCCAACCAATAATGAAGATATAACAAAGAAATATATTTGAAACCATAATTCATAATTGATTTCGCACCAAATTAACAAAATCCATTTTAAAATAGCAATTTATGAACTGTAACAAAAACCCAAATCTAGAACAATAATTTAACTCAATACCACCCCCTAGAAGTAGGGGGTTTAGCCACATATGACAGAAATTAAAGGAATTATACCAAAGTAATTATCCTCCATTTGATTCAGCAAAGTTTGAAATCCAAATTCTAAAGCACAAAGCCCAAATCTCCCAAAACAAGATCAAAACTCCAAGATAGCTTCAAGGTTCTTGTCTCTAAGTTTTAGCATTCAAAAATTTTCCTCATTTTCCTTTGAAAATTCTATTTATATGAATGCAAAACATTAGGGAAAATTATCACTTGGAACCACTTCGGCTACATTAGTTGTGTTTGCAAAAGTGGTCGGTGGATCGCTATTAAGTGCTTTTCCTCGCCTTCTGGAGCTTTTCTCCTTCAGTTCACAATCTCCAATTAGGCGAGCTTGATCTCTCTCGCCAACACGTTCGGTGAGTCACCATTTTTTCCTCTTGCATAATTCTTCATTCACTTTCTTTTCCTAAGGTCTCTGATCTTTTGGGCGAGCTCAAAGAAGCTCGCCTTTCTTATCTGCGGATCACCGAGTTACTTACCTGCTTGCCTTTTTGATGTTCTTTTGATGCTTTTATTTTAATGCCATTTCAGCGATCATGATGCAATTCACCCATATCAATGCGACGGATCGCCAAATTTCATTTTCCTCGCTAAGCTACTCAAGCTTTTAGTCTTGAATTCTTATTTGATTGGTGAGTCGTTGACCCCTTTGGCGACTCGCACACAGCTCTTGGCAGGCTTCAACTTCCATTTTACTTAATTTTGTCCTTTTTTAGTTATTTTCTTCAATATTTAGCTCATGATTGATCCTCAACACCTTGCACCTGCAAATGAACACTTTAGAGTAAGTTTTGGACATAATAAGGGAAAATAAGTCACTAATTTCTTATGTTTTGAGCTATAAATGAGTCCAAAATTCCCAAATCATCAATCATCATAAGACTTACATATGTGGGAGATAACTGTAACTGATATTAAGACCATGCGAGCTACTACATGGAATTCGATAATACCCACATTGAGAAAGGGGTAGGCTACTTGACAAGGTAAGCTTCATCCAATTTTTATCATCATGTGTTATATGTCGATCCACTAGCTAAGTCATATTTGCAACCTACGGTGGCCACGTAGTTTAAGAGATAAAAGTTTGCTACTAGGGCTTAGGTCGAGCCCCCGCCTCATAGTTAACTTGGTGCTAAGTACATCATTCTACGGAATACATATCATAACATAATCATTATCCACATTCTATGCGGAAGTCAAAAGGACCCAGGCAGAGCATTCCCAGGGCTTTTTAAAACTAAAGCACCAAGCCCAATTGGAAATACACCATCGCCGAGAGTTAGTACTTATTGTTTTATAGCGCCAGGGTCGTCGCCAACTCATGTAGGAGAGCGTGTGCCATCCCGCCCACTGCTACACTGGATTCCAGCAGCTTGGTGATCTAGGCAGCCTTTAAAACTATGCCAGCATGCAACCTGTAGCATTGGAGACAGTGAGCAGGCCTCACAACTTTTTATTATTTTATTATTGCTTGTATAGATAGCATAGTTGAGTGATTTCTTGGGGCTGCCAACCCTTATTTATTTCCTGTATATATATAAGCCCTTTGGGCAGATCACTTTGTAACTAATCTTAAAAAATATACAATCAGAAAATTGGCACTTGCCTCCCAAAGCTTCTCCCTTATTTCCTCTTAGCTTGTGGCTGTTTGTGTGGACTTTGTGAACATTTTTATCTTGCACTTGTTGTGCTTTCTTTTTGTTAGGACTGAGCTTTAGGCAAGCCGTGCACGCTTCTTAGGTTATCTCACGTGCTGAAGAAAATAAACCCGTGACAAGTGGTATCAGAGCAATTGGTTCAAACATGACATCGAAGTCGCAGCGCAATGAAGAAACTGTCCAGGAACGGGAAGTAGAGGTTCACAAGTAAAATTCCAAGAAATATGACAAGAGCAGGGGCAAGGAGCCTTCCAATCCACCTACCGGTGGAAAAAACACATTGCTGACGAAGAAGACAGCTCATCGACCAGCCATCTCAACGAAAAGATCAATGGTGTTGAGGCTGGGCTAATGGAACTGAATAGGCATCTTGCAACTGTTGAGAACAACTTCAGTTCCCTTGAGTCAGTTGCACTCGAAGGGCTTGATGAAGTTAAGTCAAATCTTCTTGAGTAGGCGGAGGAGGGAAGAGAAGGCCTCTCCAGCCTTGAACTCAAGCTCACAAAGGATCTCTCTTCGTTGCATGAAGAGTTTAAAGCTTTAAGGGCACATGTGGAAGAATCTAGCTGTATGGGCGCAGCTGGGACCATAAATGTTCTTGAGACTCGCATAGAAGATCCCAAACCAAATGAGTTTTTTTGGGGAAAGAAATTCACAAGATGTTGAAAATTTCTTATGGTAGATGGATGCTTATTTTAAGCACATGAATATCACCAGCGAGGCTGCCAAAATCAGGATGGCAGCCATGTACTTGAGCGACACCGCCATGCTGTGGTGGCGGAGAAAGAAGGCAGACATGGAGCGAGGGGCCTATTCTATTGACGAGTGAAGGTAGTTCAAAGAAGAACTCAAGCGGTAGTTCTACCCTCAAAATATAGTGCATGAAGCCCGGCAAAGATTGAGGGAGTTGAAACAAACTTCCTCTGTTCGCGACTATGTGAAGGAGTTCACAAAACTCACCCTACAAATTCCATCCTTGACCAACGAGGACTTGCTATTTTACTTCTTGGGTGGCCTCCAGAACTGGGCCAAACAAGAGTTGCAAAGGCGTCAAGTTGGTGATGTTGATGAGGCTATAGCAATGGCGGAATCCTTGTCCGATTTTCGGGCAGAATTATCAAAAATGAGGGAAAACAGGATCAAAAATGTTCCTCCCAAAGGAGATAACAACTGGAACAAGGGCAAGTTTGTTCCCAACCACGACAGCGACACTAGAGGTAACAATTGCAATCAACCTTCTAATTTCCGTAAAAATTATGAGGACCGCAAAAAAGGTGCTTCTCATCGTGAAGGTTGCTATTTGTGTGGGGAGACTACTCATGCTGCCCGTTACTGTCCTTCGCTGAGCAAGCTGAGTGCTATGGTTTCTTTCCAAAAGCAATAAGAACAAATAGCGGTGCTAGCCGGCAGGCAACCCGGTGAGCGTGGCTGATAGGCTGAAGAAGCGGAGCAAGGTAGGAACAAGTATGTTGGCTTGTTCAACCACATGACATTGTTTAATCACATGACTTTGGATGCACTTTCTATGAAGCCACCAAAAATTAGGCTGAGGGAGTCTTTGTTTGTCGATGCCAAGTTGAATGGCAAAGATGTGCGTATAATAGTAGATACAGATGTAACACACAATTTTGTGATGGAGGAACGAGCCAAGGATTTGGGGTTTTCATATGTGTCCAGCGATACTTTGTTAAAAACTATCAATGCACTTCCCACTACTATTCATGGAGTTGCCCCTAAGGTACAACTTTCTTTAGGGGAATGGACTGGACTAGTGGACTTCACTGTAGCACCCATGGACGGTTTTGATATTGTGTTGGGACTTGATTTTTGGTGTGAGATCAACATATTTATCTCACCGCATCTCAACCAGTTACACATTAAAAATGCTGGAGGATCGTGCGTGGTGCCCCTTATTCGGGTACCATAAAATGGAATGCACCTATCGGCTATGCAGCTTGTCAAAGGCTTCAAGAAAGGGGAACCAACCTTCCTTGCTGCCTTGACTGTAGTCACTGAGGACTCTTTTGAGGTAGTACCCTTGCCTCCTTGTATTGAACGGGTCCTTGATAACAACAAGGATGTGATACCTGAAGAACTCCCCCAGCGGTTGCCCCCGCGAAGAGAGGTTGACCATCAGATTGAATTAATTCCAGGGGAGAAGCCGCCTGCCATGTCCCCCTATTGCATGGAGCCCTCGGAGTTAGCCGAATTAAGGAGGAAGCTTAAGGAGTTGTTAGATACAGGTCATATACGACCATCGAAGTCACCCTTTGGTGCACCTGTCCTATTCCAAAAGAAGAAGGAAGGGACGCTACGATTATGTATTGACTACTGCGCCTTAAACAAAGTAACAGTAAAGAACAAGTATCCAATCCCTTTGATTGCAGATCTGTTTGATCGCTTGGGCCAAGCGAAAGTGTTCACAAAAATGGACTTGAGGAAAGGCTACTATCAAGTACGTATTGCTGAAGGGGATGAGCCCAAAACGACTTGTGTAACTAGTTATGGGGCGTTTGAGTGGCTGGTCATGCCATTTGGCTTGACAAATGCTCCTGCCATATTTTATACCTTGATGAATAAGCTGTTCCACCCGTTTTTGGATCAATTTGTCATCATCTATTTGGATGACATTACGATTTATAGCAACAACATGGAGGAACATGTGGAGCACTTGTGCAAAGTGTTCCAAGTATTGCGGGACAATGAGCTGTGCGACAAGCGAGAGAAGTGCAGCTTCGCACAGCCTACTATTCAGTTTCTTGGGCATACTATTTGCCATGGTAAGATAGGGATGGATGGTGACAAGGTAAAAGCAATTCAGGATTGGGAGGCCCCAACAAAAGTGCCCAAACTTCGGTCCTACTCGGCAATTGCATCTCCTCTTACCGACCTACTGAAGAAGGGTCGGGAGTGGAACTGGGATGATAAATGCAGCAATGCATTTGAAGAACTTAAGGCAGCCATCACCAAAGAACCAGTATTGGCGCTGCCCGATTTTTCTAAGGCATTCGAAATTCATACAGATGTGTCTGATTTTGCTATTGGTGGTGTCTTGATGCAAGAGGGACACCCGATATCCTTTGAGAGTAGAAAATTGAATGATGCCAAAAGGCGTTACTCAGCCCATGAGAGGGAGATGACGACCGTAGTCCACTGCCTAAGGACTTGGCGTCACTATATATTGGGGGCTCACTTTGTTGTGAATACGGACAACGTCGCGATGACTTATTTCCAAACTCAAAAGACCCTGACTGCCAAGCAAGCTCGCTGGCAAGACTTCTTGGCAGAGTTTGATTTCTCCTTTGAGCACAAGCCTGGGACGGCTAATGTTGTAGCCTATTCTCTAAGCTGGAAGACTGTTATGGCATACAACATGATCCCACAGCGAAGCAGCTCCTTACCTTAGCCTAGTAGGGCAAGACAAAGAAATTTTGAGAAGAGAATGGCCTATTGTACACTACAGGTAAGCGTGTATACATGCCGAGATGGGCAAACATGAGGCGTACTTTGATAAATAAGGGGCACGATACTGCTTGGGTGGGCCACCTAGGGCAGAAGTGGACATTGGCTTTACTTGAATCCTCTTATAATTAGCCGCGCATGCAGGATGATATTGAAGTATATGTTTGCACCTGTCTTGTTTGTCAATAGGATAAGGTTGAGAACAAAGCGCTTGGCGGGCTACTTGAGCCACTGCCTATTGCGGAGAGACCATGGGACAGCTTCACTATGGACTTCCTCACTTGCCTGTCGAACTCCAAGGGGTTTGGTACTATTATGGTTGTTGTCGATCAGTTCTCTAAATATGCAATATTCACTGCCACTATGGTAAGTTGCAAGGCAAAGGAAACTGCCCGTCTCTTCTTGAGGGACGTTGTCAAACATTGGGGTGTGCCTAAGAACATCATTAGCGATCACGATCCAAGGTTCACTAGAGCCTTTTGGAGAGAGTTGTTCAGCCTACTTGGTTCCGAATTAAATTTTTCCACCAGTTTCCATCCTCAGACGGATGGGCAAATAGAAAGGATCAATGGGCTCTTAGAGTGCTATTTGCGGTACTATGTTAGTGCCAACTAGAAGGATTGGGCTAAGTTGTTGGACATTGCCCAATTCTCTTATAATTTGTAGAAGTGTGAGGCCACGGGGCGGAGCCCATTTGAATTGGCTACTGGGCAGCAGCCCAACACGCCTTAATCGCTACCCGTTGACTTCGGCTTGAAGAGCCTGGGGGCTTATCACATGGCAAAGTCTTGGGAAGAACAAATCGACCTTGAAAGGTCCTATGTTGATAAAACAGCCTGAAAGATGAAGAAATTTGCTGACCGTAAGCGGCGTCCCACTAATTACCATATTAAGGATAAAGTGATGGTCAAATTTAATCCCCGATAATTCAAATTATTGAGGAAGATGAATCAAAACCTGATTCGATGATATGAAGGGCCTATTGAGATTATTGCCAAGGCAGGTAAGATTTCTTATTGGGTTGACATGCCCCATTATTTGAAAATACACCCCGTCTTCCATGCCAGTCAGTTAAATCCTTACTTTGAAGATACGGAAGATAAGGGGCATGGGCAGGGCAGTCGTTCCTAAATCTTTATCGCTCCATCGGATGTAGACAAGAAGATCGAGGTAATCATTGACTACCAACTTGTGCACGACAAGGGGTGGAATAATTCAAGTGCGCAGTTCCTTGTGCATTGGAAAGGGACTTTGCCAAAGGAGGCAACTTGGGAGAAGTATGAGGACTTATGGCAGTTTTGCCGCAAGGTCCAAGAGTACTTGTTGTTTTGTGGTGCCAGGGTTGTTGCCAACTTAGGTGGAGGAGCGTGTGATGTCCCGCCCACTGCTACACTGGATTCCAACAGCTTGGTGGTTCAGGCAGCCTTTAAAACTGTGCCAGCATGCATCCTACAGCATTGGAGAAAGTGAGCAGCCCTGAAACTTTTTATTATTTTATTGTTGCTTATATAGATTACCATAGTTGAGGGATTTCTTGGGGCTGCCAACCCTTGTTTATTTCCTGTATCTATATAAGCCCTTTGGGAAGCTCACTTTGTAACTAATATTGAAAAATATACAATCAGAAAATTGGCACTTGCCTCCCAAAGCTTCTCCCTTATTTTTGATTGATTACGTATTAATCAATATTCGATTGATTGGTTTGAGGTTATCGACAAAAAAGATTTGTCTAAGTTACTTTGTTTCTTTTTGTCCAAGTCACAGGAAGAATAAATAAGCAAAGGGAGGGGCTTCTTCCTTCAATAGAGGTAA
Source organism: Solanum dulcamara (assembly GCF_947179165.1). Lineage (NCBI taxonomy): Eukaryota > Viridiplantae > Streptophyta > Magnoliopsida > Solanales > Solanaceae > Solanum > Solanum dulcamara. The sequence goes on along the minus strand of NC_077237.1, from coordinate 20,257,149 downwards.
TGCTTATTCTTCTCTTTCCTGGTACTCTTGAATAAGGCAAAGCATTTCCCACTGAAGCAATTGTAGCATCTCCTACACTGATTCATTTTTCACCTTATAATCTTACATAATAATAAAGAAAGTTAGCACTTTATTTGTTTATCTCGCCCTTAGCTGGTGATCTAGGCTCTTTCCCTCTCGACGATGAAGCTTATCCCTCATCGTCTCACTAGACGACCTTGCCTCCTGTTATTTTGAGGTCATATCTAGTATTTAGAGTTTAAGATCCCTCTTACTAACTGGAATCAAAGAATTAGTAGATCTGTTCTGCCCAAAATGGGAATAGACTAGAGTTATGAACTTATAATCTGATTAACAATTCACAGACGAAAAAATGGCAAAAAAGAAAGCATTTACTCCTCTTTTCTATCTTGCATCTATAGTATTTTTGTGCCAGACATATAAAAGAATTGATTCATCATCTGTAATATCTATCCATCCCGCAATTCCAATTAATCGATTCATTGCGTAACTCTTGGGTAAACTATTAATTTGAAATAAGCCTATTTTTATCCAAGTTTGACCAGTGAATCGAACGGGGATTCAAGTTTTTAATTTCCTGAAGTAAAAACGCCTTTCTTATCTTTAAACCTTTCAAGGTATAATAATCATAGTTCATAAACTTGTTCATTGAAACAACTCATTATCATGTATTTCATGTAATGTGGGTATAGAAATCCCACATACCTTGACCTTGATGAGCCATAAATTTAAGAGAATGAAAGCTTGACCTTGAAGAACCCTTTTGAATTTTCTTGAGGAAGAAGGCTTTAGAGAGAAAACTCGGGAGAGAAGATTTTATAATTTAGGGATTATGGAGAGAATGAGAGGATTAGAATACTTTAGGGTAGTTAATAGATAGGAACTTTGTCCCAAAAATCATCCACATTCATAAAAGAAATACAGGGAAAAGACTAGAATAATCCTTATTAAAACTGAATCCGAAACTTAGGACCAACCATCACCATGAACCGTTAAGGTCACCCTGGTCCATGTTCCCCTCCGTAGTGAGGGACTTGGGATTTTTCTAAAAAGGTTTTGGGAAGGCTGCCCGCCACGAGACCCACCATAGCCCATTATGGGCACTATGGTTCGCGGTGATCCTCCATAGTGGTTGCCTTAGACTTGCATTTTGGGGTTTATAGGGAAGTTTTAAGACTTCCTTTGCGGAGACCTTTATGGTCTATGGAGGTCAATATGGTTCGTTAACATAGGTTGTGGAAGTGACCTTGACAGGTCCACCACGGGAGCCATAAGGGCCTGTGGTACTCACCACGGCTCGTGGTGGTCCCTTGTGGTCCTCACCTCTGAAACCCAATTAACAGGGCATGGACCACGATGGCCCTCCATGGCCCGTAGTGGGTCCTGTGAAGACCACCTGGTGCCTAGAAGTTGCAATCTTTAGGAATTTCATCTTTTGTTCCTCATTTTCTATCTTTCCATTATATGGGGTCTTACAGTATCTCTACCTTGGGAACATTCATCTTTAAATGGAACTCAAGCTAGCATGAATAGAATAGGAAAGGAACATAACAACCCAACATGAATGCAAAATATCTCGATAATGCATAAAATATGAAATCTTTAATCTCAAGCTAAAATATGACTCTAAAACTCATTTTAGTAACATAAATGCATATGAAACCATGAGAACAACTAAAGCACATGATTTAGGCTGGTTGGATCATGAAGGAACTAAATACCTCAACTAGGCACGGAAGGAAAAATATGAGGATATTGGGACATCATATCGGCTTCAGCCTCCCATGAGCACCCTTAACCTCTTGGTTCCTCCACAATACTTTAATTTAAGCTATTTTTGTTTCTTAACTTTCTAAGTTGCTTGTCCAAGATCTCAATCTGAATCTCTTCATATGAAAGACTTTGTTTAACCTCAATGTTGTACAATGGCAAAATAGAGTTAGGATCACCAACAAACTTACTCTACAGAGACACATGATGCCAGATGCACCAATGCCAAATCGGCAAGCAAATCCAACTTATAAGCCACCTTACCAATCTACTTCAAAATTTGATATGGGCCAACATAGTGGGGAATCAGCTTTCCTTTCTTACCAAAATGCATCACACCCTTTATGGATGAAATTTTTAAGTAAACTCAATCATTAAACTCAAATTCAAGTTTCCTTCTTCTCACATCTGAATAGGACTTTTGTCGGCCTTGGGCTGTCTTCAATCTTTGTCTAATGAGTCTAAACTTCTCCATAGCCTCAAATACCAACTTGGGTCCTATCAAATCAATTTCACCTACCTCAAATAAATGGATAGGGGATCTACACACCTACCATATAAAGCCTTAAATGGAATATCTTAATGCTAGAGTGATAACTATTATTATAAGCAAACTCTATCAGCGGAAAATTATCATCCTAATTTCCTTTAAAATCAATAACGTGCAATCTCAGTATGTCCTCTAATGTTTGAATGGTATGGTCCTGACCATCCATCTGTAAGTGAAAAGTTGTACTAAGTTTCACCTAAGTATAAATACCCTTTTGTAAAGATCTCTAAAAATGAGATGTAAATTGAGTACCTCGATTTGAATTGATAGATAATGGAACACTATGTAGCTTAACCAACTCTCGAATATATAATCTAGACAATCCCTCGGCTGTATATGAAGTTTTAATAGGAAGAAAATAGGCTAACTTAGTCATTCGATACATAAGTACCCAAATAGAGTCAAGTTGCCTACGAGTACAAGGCAAATCAGTAACAAAGTCCATATTCAAGGCTTCCCACTTCTAAGTAGGAATCTAAATGTCTTGAGCCAAACCTCTCAGTTTTTGATGCTCAACTTTCACTTGTTGATAATTTGGACACTTAGCCATGAATTCCGCAATATCCCCTTTCATGTCTTCCACCAATACACTTTTCTCAAATCTCGATATATTTTTATGGAACCAGAATGTATAGAATACCACAAACTATGATCCTTAGAAAATATCATATCCTTCAAGCCATCAACTTTCCAAATACACAATCAACCTTGATATCTCAAAACACCATCTCCCCCTTGGGAGAAAGCCTTAATGGCTTTTTCAGTAACTGCTTTCTTCAATTCGAACAAAGCAGGATCACTATCTTATTTTTCCTTCACATCCACCAAAAAAGATGATTCAAAATCATTTTGCATAACAATATCACCATCCTCAGAGTCAACCAATTGAATACCCAAATGGGCTAATATATGCACATCCCGAACTAGCTCTTTATTTTCATCCTCAATATGAGAAACACTGTTCATGGATAATCTACTAAGAGCGTCGACAATCACATTTGTCTTACCCGAATGGTATAACATACTAATGTCATAATCCTTTAACAACTCAGGCCATCTCCTTTGTCGAAGGTTCAAGTCCTTTTGAGTGTACACATATGTAAACTCTTGTGATCGGTAAAAATATCCACATGGACACCATAGAAATAGTGTCTCCATAATTTCAAATAAAATACCACCGCAGCTAACTACTAGTCATGAGTTGGGTAATTCTTATCATATACCTTGAGTTGCCTTAAAGAATAAGCTATCACTTTATCATTTTGTAGTAGAACACAACCAAGACCAAGTTGCCAATTTATCCATCTTGCCCCCTAGTAAAGCAAAAGCCATGAAAGATCAAGCCTGATCTGAGTTTAATAGTTAAGGAAAAAGTTTCCATGCAATTTGATGCCAACATCACCCGAGTCACAAAGTATCCCACATGGTTGACCAACATAGTGCTTGTGCCAAAGAATAATGGAAAAATTATAGTATGTGTAGATTATCAAGATCTCAACATACCCAGCTCGACAAATGATTTCCCTCTTCCAAATATTCACATACTTATTGATAATGGTGCAAGGCATGAGTTGCAGTCATTTGTTGATTTCTTTGCAGGCAACCACTAGATTCTAATGGATGAAGAAGACGCTAAGGAAAAAAACATTCCTCACACCTTGGGGAGTATATTGTTATCGGGTGATACCTTTTGGACTCAAGAATGCAGGGGCAATGTACATGAGAGCTATGACTACCATTTTTCATGTCATGATCCATAAGGAGGTTGAAGTCTATCTGGATGATT